>NC_046644.1:16671440-17871940 GCF_900324485.2 Mastacembelus armatus | reverse complement strand
TGCTTAATGTATGTGTTTATATGTCTGTGTGTAAACGTGTATGTGAGGGCAAGCTTGAGAAATGTGACTAAAAAAGTGAAGTAAATGTAAGGATTTGTGTGGGAACAGAAAACTTCAGTTTTTGGAATAGAGTTTGGCAGCACAAGAACTGCTGTCCAACTTTCCAGTCAATTTTTAAGGTCTCCGCCAAAAAAGTATAGATTTCCAGAAACAAAATGAAACGTCCAAGTAATGTCCCACTCCAGCTTTGTCCAGCTTCATTACAGATCTGCATAGCGAGCTGTGGTTCCTTCCCTGACTGGAAATCAATGAAAATTAGGGAATGCACTGTAACACTGATCATAATGCTCCAATGTGCAGGGAACACGATTAAAGTAGAGCGTTTCAACTGGTGCTGTTCTGGAGTGATGTGGTGCCATAATGCTCCAGCTCTCCAGCTCTATCCCTTTGCAACAGGACAACATTTCCATAACCTCACATGTTCCATAGTGTTGTGATAATCAACAGGGCAACTATCAAGACAAATGGCCTTTTTAACACATGTGGTCTATTGGTATAATTTCAGTTTTGTTGTTATTAGAGGGGTTTTAAATATTTTTGCTGCATCTAACTATTCTCTTTAATAGAAGTTCCATCTTTGGCTTTGTTTGATATTATTTCAGGGCTATAAACAGATAAACATGTGTGCATCCCCTCCTGTCCTCCCTTTCTGCATACTGCTGACTGTGCTTTCCTGCACTCCCGTACCTGGCTCTAAACCATGTACACAGCTGAAATTGAGAGAGGTATCCCATTTCTTGTGATTCAAGGAGATTTGACAGTTTTAATATTAAGCTTTAATAGCTCTGTAAATACACTAAAAAGCTTGGATAAAATCTGAGGTTACCAGAAATGATGGCATGGTGGAGCACACAGGACTGACTCTGAGCTTCAGCAAAGAGAGCAGGTCTTAGTTTTCAAGGAGACAGCACAATGAGTGATGATACATCAGGACCATATTTTCACATGATTCCTCTCTGTTTTGAAAGCAGCTACAGGACTGATCTTTTTTCCAAGAAAAACAATGCCTGGCCGACAGTTGAGGTGCAGCCGTTGAGCAGGTAGGATTGCTTTTCCAGGTGGCACTGTGGGAGACATTCATCCACAGGTCACCATACTCAAAACACACGTCCATGTTAGCAGAAAGTCGCTGTTCCACAGCTCTCTACTGCAATGCCAGCTATAATCATGGTGTCATACAGTGTTACCTTCACAGCAGCCTTGGGTTTCTTATATAATGGCTGCTATTAATTTGGAAGCTCACTAGCATTAAAGTGGACCTGTATCACTTGAGTTATACTCAATCTCAGAAATAACATTTGTAATCATTTGATTAGCTGATTAATTTATAACTCGAGCAACTGAAAATTTAACTGGACTAAAAAGAGAGATATCAGCTAAAGAGCAAAGCTAGTAGGCAGATTTTGTTATTTTATTTATTTGATAGAGCCAAGCTAAGTTCTTCCTGTTTGCAGTCCTCCTGGCTGTGGCCTGATAGTTTCCGTAGATGAACTGATTGTATCTCTTGCCATTTGTGAAAATATGCCTTAAATTAGCAGCTTTGCTTTGTTTCCCCAGGCCTGGGTAACTCTACAATAGTTGTTTTGTTTTTTTTTTGGGAGAGCTGTGGAGCAAAATGACTAGTTGACAAACTGCAGCGATTTGTTTGAGGATTTATTGTCGATATAAAGGCTTTAATCAAAGGGATAGACCCAAAAGACTCTCAGGCGTGTTGGACACTAGGTCTTACCCATTAGTTCCACCTCAGTCCCCTCTTGGTGTTCATTCGTGCAGTTCACACAGCTACACAATGACAGATCAACACGGTAAAGTGCCAATGACAAAGAAAACTTTAAGAGTGCTTACATAGCTCCGTTATATCTTTCTGAGAATTGGACTTTGTATGGGTCTCTGTTTCATCTCTTTGTTGAATATAGTTTTTGAAGATTTCTCCACCGTGCAGTATGTGGGATGTTAGGCCTTTCAAGAATTGAATTCATTAAGTAGATGAAAAGAGAGAGCCAACACAGAGTTCAACATAAAGTCACTTTATTAAGTTTAGGGCAGGTGGAGCAACTGAATATGGGGATCTTCCTGATAATGTTGAAGTTAATGCTGGCTCTGCCTGGGACCATAAGACAGAGGAGAGGGAGTGAGAGTTGAATAAGTGTTTCCAAGTAATGATGTCCAGGTATATGGTGATCCAGGCGATCCAAAAAAAGCAGCTCCCGTCAAGCCCCACATCAAAAGTCAAAATTTAAATGAAAAATATCAAGGTAAGTGAAGTCCCAGGTGCTCTACAAAGTACACGCCACTTCATCTGTGCCAAGAACTTGCAGTGTATGTGATGTTCCCACTGTCTATCTGGTATGAAGTCACTTATCATACACAGACGTTACATTTCCTCCAGAACAAACAGAAGGTGATTAATAGACATTAGGGGATGTGGTGCACTTCTGGCTACTTTACTAGATGCAGCACAAATCAGCCGGGTAATTTACTGGCCTCTGCTTTGACAACATGATCTGTTGAAGTGGTTGAAAATGTTCTTCAGTGTGTATGTGGGTGTTTGTTAAACTGTTATCCCAGTGATTCATGTCCATGTAGAAGCCTCAGACATGTCTTATACACCTTTAGGCTATTTTTAGCAATGGGTGTCACGGGGTCTTTTAAATGCTAATCACTGTGGACAATCACCGCCAGTGTCTCTGACCCACAGTACGGACAAGATGTATATTCCTTCCTTTCTGTTTTTTCATCTAACTCCAGCGAGTAACGTTAGCGAGACGGTGCAGACAAGAACAAGATGGACAGCATCATGATGTTACACTAAACATTTTGACAGCTGAGATGACTGTTTGAGGGCAAGTGCCAGCACAACCGATCCTGGGAAGGTCACCACACCAGCATGATTGGCAGGCTGTCTGAAACCACTCCATCCTAGTTGGAGAGTTCTCTTCCCATGGCTGTCCATAATACTTGATTACAGGTTATTGAATCTGTCTTCAAAAATGATGAGGAGGTGGCATTTTTCAAACAAAGATGGATGTTTTTGTCGGTGCCTCTCAATACCACACTTGCTTTCTGTTGTTCCATGGTTTCCTTCTGTCTGTATGTGGCATTTGGTTTATCAGAGGTGTTCCTTTACTAACAGTCAAAAACTGAGTTTCCCTGCTCTCCTCTTTGCATCTCCTACTCTCCACAATAGGTTAGCGACTACACCTGCTCACCTGTGTTCATGCAACAAAGGTTCATCATGATGTAATCTGCTGTAGACCAGCCCTACCCGAGTTTAGTGAATTCAGAGTCCTGCTCTTCTCTGGTGCAGCCAAGAGTAGCGATCCTGGTGGACTGGACCTTGCCGATTTCCTCTAGGGCACTTGCCAGTGAGTCCAGGTCACCCAAGTCCTGGTGCTGAGCTTCCCACAGACTCAGGATTACTGATGACGGGCTTTCTTGACATGCAAAGTAGCAGAGGTTCCTACAGGTCATGGAAAATTGAATATTTTATTATTTTAAAGCAGATAATGTGGTAAGGAAAGCTGCTGAGGACAAATGAGGTTCAGTAAGGAAGTAACTTCAGTCATTTAACAGAACACTTATACAGAGTTAAGGCCTTTACAAGAGAAATATTCAAAAGTCCATTGAAAGGGTATAGCTCCAAAAACACTGAATCCTACATTTCCCATAATGCAACTCAAAAACATATTTCAGCATCTTTAGACCTTCTCTGGCCACTTCTTTCAAACCGTACACCTCCAGTTTGGTTTGTTAAGCCGGTTTTAGATTAAAGACATTCTACAACTCTTTCTTTTGTTATGAGAAGTAAATTGAGGTAAAATGGAGGTGAAGGGAATTATTGTGTAAGAAAATGTTCTCCAAACAAGATTTCATTTATACTGACTTCACTCCTCCGCTGCTGTTCCAACACTTATCCAACAGAGTGCACTGTTTCATCACAGAGGGATTTTCCTTCGTTGTCTCCTTCCCTCTTTTCCTTTTTACCCCACTTTCCCCCACTCACTGTGATAATGTTCCCACACATTCAGAGAAATAATTACAAGAATCAGCTTAACTAAGCAGAGACATTCCCATTACATGATTTCTGGAGTGTCTGACTGGGTTGCAAAAGCTCTGAAATCCTTTCCCGTTTCTCAGTCACAGATGTTTCTTTTCAGACCAGATTTTAAGTAAAATTCCTTAATCACATAGTTTCTGTCACAGATTCTTAGTTAACTTTTCTTTTGAATGTAGCTCCAACTGGCAAGACGGCAAGAACACTCACTTTCGGTATTTTCTACCTCAAGCGCTTGTTGGAGCTGACTGCACAGATCTAAGAGTCTTCATGGCTATAAGCACTTGATTATTGACTTCTCTTCCGAAGCACAAACAGAGATCACCCCATCACCAAACAACTGAAATCCTCCGCAGCCTACGTAAATACTGACCTGGCACAGTCTCTGGAGAGTTTAGCAGGAGTTGGAGGACAGAGTGCATGCAGGGATGCTGTTAATGAGGAGTGCAAACATGAACACATTTTTTTGCCAGCGGGTGGCCTGTCAGCAGTCTGAGGCCTTCCTTCAGATTTCTGCAAAACACGGCATCTTCTTTCCATTTCTGACTGCGCTAAAGTTGGCCCTTACATACCTCCAGTCCTCTCTCTCTCCCTCTCTCTCTCTCTCTCTCGTTGCATGTATTTCTAGATCTATAATGAAATCAGCAGTGTGGCGTGTTACTGACGGCTGGTTGGTGATGGAAGATTAGGGCTGACACGGTGCTTAAATCCCAGATTAAATATAGCATTCAAAGTGGGAACAATCTTTACATAGTGAAGAAATCAGAACATGCAGCATTTATGCTTTCCAGTCATTATTCAATTATTGAGTATTGACTAAACAAAACATACCAGCTGATTCACGTGTCTGAACTTGGTGTGTGATTCCTGCATGACTCAGCAATAGGTAAAGGGCAACTAAAGAAGGGAGATGAAATGGAGGTTTCAGAGTGCTATAACTCATACCTGTCTATATGGAGCTTTTGAGCCAAGAGCTGCCAGTCCTTCCCCTTGGCATTAGCTGTGTCAAAGGTGGCACTGATTCGCTGACGGATGGACAGGGGGATTTTAAAGGCCCTTGACCCTGTCTGAGAGGTGATGGTACAGTCCGACTGAGTGAAAAAGGGAACCACTCCCTTTTCATTCTAGGACCAAGAGAGAAAAAAAAGAAAGAGGTGTCAGCGTGAGTTTCATACTGCAGCTTAAATCTCTGCACCTCAATATAAAGACAAGGACAAGGACTTATCAAGAGACTTTGCAATCTATACATGAAAAGCTCCCTCAGAGGCTCATTAAAGGAGCTCTGAAATCAAATCAAGACTTATTCAGTGTAATAAAAGAACCCATTAACAAGCACACACTGTCTCTTTCTACTAGTGTTACTCACCTCCACCACAGACGTATAGACCTGGAGTATTTGCTCCTCGCCTTTGACCTGTCGGACGCTGATCTTGCAGGAGAGCTGGG
Organism: Mastacembelus armatus; assembly: GCF_900324485.2. Classification (NCBI taxonomy): domain Eukaryota; kingdom Metazoa; phylum Chordata; class Actinopteri; order Synbranchiformes; family Mastacembelidae; genus Mastacembelus; species Mastacembelus armatus. The sequence goes on along the minus strand of NC_046644.1, from coordinate 17,866,380 downwards.
ACGAGGAGTGGCTGTATCGCTCCAAAGGGAAGGCACACTGCAGGGGACGCTGGTTACTGGCCCACACCTGAGAAAAGGAGAACTCCTGCAGCCCGAGGAGAGATGGAGGGAGAAGGATGGAAGGATTAGGCAGAGGAGACAACAAACTCATTAAACTCCCGCTAAAGACATTTGTTATTTGAAACCTGCTTTGCCACCCACTTTGCTGTTTACATGATTAATTAAGACTGAATGAGTGGCCTCTTCAGCCAATCAATGATGTTACCTAATCAAGCAGTTTACCCATCAGAAAGACCACCAGCAGGTGTTAGAGCCCTTGGAGTGAAAATATGTCCTGTTAACCATTTGACTGCTGCTTGGGGGAAATAACGAAGCTACTTTTCTTTTACACTGCATCCTATGATGTGGCGAGTCCTACATGCAGCCATTAGTTCAAGAAGTATTACAAACCTAAGCTCCCATGATTAGGAGAAATAGTCTATGTAATGACATAAAATCATTGTCTAGAACATTACATTCAGACGTTACAAACCATGTTTACCAGTTTGTTTGCTTCTTGTTTTTTCCAAACTCTGATGCTGGTAATATGAAGCTTATAAATGCCAATCTGTTAGATCAGGAACTGTAATAGGATTATAGAATTAGGACAGTTTGTACTGCATTTCCTGCAAATATAGCAGCTGAAAACCAACAGAGCTTCGGTGTGAATGGAATCTAAAAGGCCAATTTCAACTTCCATTACTAACTACTGCGTGACCCAGACAGTGGCGCGGTGAGAACAGGTCAAAAACACTGTTTTATGGATGAATCATCCTCTCTTCAGATCCATCAGACAGGAGGATGGCTACTTTTAAAAGCCTCCTTCAGGCAAAAGTAGTGTCTGAACCAAAGCCTGTAGTCATCTTCCCTGTAGGACACTCACATAGTGGCTCTTCCCTCTGCAAGGAAACCTTGTTGATATTCTGGAGGCAGTTTGGTGGGATAATTCTGCTAACAGGATGTCACTGGTGGGATAAACATCACTAGGCAGAACAGAATATGCAGCACATAGACCCCTAGAAGGATAACTATGAGATATGTGTATATGTGTGTCTGCATGGGACTCATAATTAATTTTGTATGGCTGTATATATATATGAGATGGCTAGCCTTAGTGATCGCCTGCTGTGACCTTGCTGCTGTCCTCTGAGACTTGGATGTGGCCGAGTAAGAAAAAGGAAAAACTGTCAGATGCTAAAGTTCTAATGCAATAACACAGGAGGCAGAGAAGATGAAGATGCACAGCTTCGCTCTTTATCTATGACCCTGACAAATCACTGAGATGCAGTAAACCTGCTTCAGGTGTCACATTTCTTTACACACAATGAAATAAACTCACAGTTCAAATCTGCCTACCTGGCAGGTGGTGAAAGGCTTGATGTTCCAGAGTAACTGTGGGATGTCCTGGATGGACACTTGGAGGCTGAAAGTGTTCCCCCTGAACAGCATCATTTTAGGCTCCTCCAGCAGCCGCCCGCCCCTGCTGCGCTCACCTGTGGCCACCTCCTGATAAACCAAGGTGTGGGTTGTTTTTTTGGGGGTTGGGGAAGTAGAGAAAAAAAATGTAGATATTTTATATGGCTGATAGACGCAGTTAGAGAAGACAGATTTTCTCTCACTAATAATTCACAGGAATTTAAAATACATCAACATCCCCACACAGGAAACACATATAATGCTTTATCTATCTAGTGTGACAAGCTGAAAAAAGATAAGTGGTAAGTGGTTCATTAATGAAACTATGATAATTATGTGGTGAGCATTTGTCACTGTTTTCCAACATTTATAGACCAAATGAATAATTGTTTAATTGAACACATACCGGGTAGAGGAATAGATTACAAAAATGATCTTTGGCTGCAGGTCAAATGTGGAAAAAAATAAAATAAAATCAGTGGCTGTATATACCAACTTTAGAAAGGTGACCATATAATACAGTTCCCAAGTGCAAAAAAATGGGAAAGAAAAGAAAAACAAGTTCACATGAACACAAATTAAAGTTGAATTGTTCAACAGTGGTCCCCCCAGAGCCAACGCTCGTAACTAGACACATAATTGATAGAATGAATGAAAGAGAACAGTCTAGTTGTTTGTCAAACATATTGGCTGCACACAAAGATAAGACATAAATCCAGAAAAAAACAAAAAACTAAAATCAGGCTCCCTGCCTTGTGATATTGTAATTTTTCCCAGACCCATGGAGAACCATAACATACTATATATGTGCAAGTGTTGCTACGTACTTGCATGTTTGTATTTATACTTTCTGTATCCTGGGACTGCATGGAGGGGCGGTGGTGTATGCATGGTGCTTATCCACTCAGTCACACAGCACAGAGAAGGGAAATGCAAAGCATATAGGCCGTCTCAAAGCTGATCGATTCCCACATCAGGCTCACAGGGGAAATTAATTGTCGTATGAAGCACAAACAAAAGCCAACAAAAAAAAGAACAAATGAACAAATAACCATTTCTGACTGATGGAGAGGTGCAGGGAATTGGCTCTTGGCACCTACATCCAATTTCTCTTTGTTCACATGCAATTCTGCCTCTTGAATGAAAGTACAAATATACAAAACGACCATCAACACTACAGTACTCTGTGTGTGTTTAATAAGAACAGGAAACAAATTACTCTTGTAAAAAAAGTATGTTTTTTTGACTTCGAACATTATGGGCTGCATTTGTGATTTTGAGCGAGCTCCACTATGAGAAGAAAGCACCATGAACTGGCGCTGATAGTGCATCTGAGAATTTGTCTCATTTTAACCTGTTCAAGTAATTGTTACATGCAATGCAATGCTGAAACCCATTTAATTAACAGTGAGCAAATTAAATTGTGCAAAAAAAAGGGCAGAGAAGCAACCTTGGAGCATCTGTTGTCTTTATAATTAAAAGTCCCTCTTTGTCTCCTAGTCATCAAGCATCTCCCAGAAGCAATGTTAGCGAACAGGCAGCTCTTCAGTGGAGCACAGAAAAACTCAGACAGCAATTCATCCAACAGAAACCACCAGTGACAACAAACAAACTACGCAGACTATGCATATATTGGAATGCAGTTGGGAAAGATTTTTAGCGATGTTAATAGCCACCACTTTGGTCGAGTGATACTACATCTCATGACATTTAGTATTTTGTACGATGACGTAGCCTCCTGACTTTTTGATCCCCTGACTTTTCCTGTGGTCTCACTGTGAGATTGTCACTTTGATGCTTTGAGGGAAATATCACAACATCTTATGACCAAATACCTGCAAGGACCATTCCAATCAGCCACAGCTGCACTTTGTGCTTAGTGCTAGTACTTAGCAAGTATTTGCATGATAACACTGTAGGCTGCAGTGGTGACAACAAATATTACCTGATAAACATCAGCATTGCTATTGTGAGCATGTGGACATTAGCATGTAGCTACACTGCTCTTCATAGTATAGACTCACAGAGCTGCTAACTTGGCTGTAGACTATTAGTCCCGTTTATTCTACTTGACGGGATTTGATTTGATTTTTTTATTTTATTTGACCCTACCTATATAGGTCAGTGTTAAAGGAAATCAATTCAAAATATGGCAAGACAATTATTAAATCACAAGCAAATAACATTTTCCCATTACCTGAAACGCATGGGGTGTGTCGTCCACACAGTAAACCCTGAGGGTGAAGCCCAGAGAGTTGCAGGTATCTGGACTACCAAACACAGCAAGCCTGAGCCGCTTGGCCGCCTCCTGGTTCAGCGGCTCCCCCACCAGGGCGTAGCAACCCGGATGCTCCAGCAGCACATGGCACCTGTGGGCCTCGAGCAGACAGTAGCAGGATGTGCTCTCCTCATCCACAGATATCACTTCCTTTGGAGGGAGGGAGTTCATAATAGTTAATAACATTATTAACTATTATTGAGTTAATAATAATAATTTATATTAGGGATATTCAAGAGAAAATGTCAGTACCGAAATGCTGCCCTGCTGATTGATTTTTGGCTTTAGGGATTCAGCATCCAGCTACATACAGTTTGCTGCTTCATGAGTAACGTTTCAATTACAGCCAAGAATTTGTTTGCAGAGGGAGGAAGAGGCTTTAATTTGACCTTCAAACTGAAAGCTGGGCACCAGCTTGTGTTGTGTGACTAATGCTATTCTGCTAATTTGATTGATCAGGCAAGATCGATGATGAGCTGTAGACTAATAAACAAAAATAAAAAAAGGCCCCACAGTTAAATAACAAGCATGAAAGCCAGAGATCCAGCAGCTTAAATTTTAAAGATGGCCGTATTGGCTGGTAGTGATGATGTTAAGACACTTGACAGACAGCAGGGTGAACATTTTCACCCATACACAGGCTCACGTACTGTAGGATTAGGAGCTGTACAAAGTTGAACGAGGGCCAAATGAATAATGACACACCTCACTAAACAGATGGGAATAGAGTAACACTGACAAAATGAATTAGCATGGTGCAGTTGTATTCAATAGGCAAATGCTTCTCATCTAGTGTTCAATCCTCCCTAAATCACCTTTGAAACATAACTGTGACCCACAGGTCCCCTCTGCATATGGCTTGGCTGAGGCATATAAAGCAATGCAGGGTAATTTAGTGGCCCACGGCTTCTTAAACGTGTCCCATTAGTGCTGCAGCAGACATGAAGGATCTCCATGACATAGCCCATCCCCGCCAGGCAGCCAGGGAGAAATGATGGAGTCAAACTCCAGCAGTAGAAAAGTGCAAGCTTTAATGGGAATGGCACTCAGAAGCAGACAGAGTGAGAGCGAGTAGGGGAGATGGAAGGAAAGAGAGGAAGACAGACAGAGAGAGAAACCTCCATCTCCCATTCTATCACTAATTCCAGAGATTAAGTTTTGAGTAAGCATCCTTCCTGAGATAAAGGGCTCATTATTTCACTGTGACAGAGACAGGTCTCAGCATTGCCTTTTCTTGGAGAACATTGCTTCTTCTTTCCCTGGACCTGTCAGAGACTGTCTGTCTCTTCCTTCCCTGCTGACTCTCTCTGCTATTCGCTTCTTTTCGATGACATATAGCGCCCGTCAGTGATGGCTCTTTTGATAGCTCCCTTTTGTGCAACACGTCTGCTGGCAAATTACATCTGTGTAAATGTCACACAGAGTGAAAGGACCATGCTGGGAGAGAGGCACAGGTCTTCCAAGGTCAGCAGCACTGAGTGGCTCTGGGGTCACTCTGCCTCGATAAGTTCCCCATAGCTTTTTGATGAGGTTAGTTAAACATTAAAATAGCATCTAAGATATGTCTGCTCTGGTGAGAAGGCACAAGAAAATGGATAGCTGATGTTTGGACTGAAGTCAGATGTCTGTGAGACTGTGAAATAACTCAATAGGGCAGAGCTGAATGACTTTTCCGAGATGTTATTTTACTGAAAGAGCACGGCAGCAATTGCAGAGATAGCATCATAATGCATTCAGAGGTTCAGAGATTCTTAAATCTTTTAAAAAAAAAAAAGCACGCATGCTATCTGTTTTTGACCTCACGCTGAGGCATCAGACTGGAGTAGGCTTTTTAACCTTTTAGCAAAGGTAATTTTCATTTTCAGAACAGGCAAATAGCTTGTTTACAGACATCATTTTAACTATAGCTTTCTTTTGTTAAACCTTTTTATGACTAACCCTTGTAGTAAAAATACACATTTCATGCTGGACTTGTTATGTGTAATATCTGTAGTTTTCCTCTGGCTAGAACATTCACTGTCACAACAGACATCAGTTCTTGCATTTTAATTTCATTTTAATTTGGTTTCCTGATAAAGATGTTAAAGTGGCTGAATGTTTTTGATGGACAGTGTTTGTTGAATCTGTGATTCACATTAATCCATAATCAAAGCTTAAATATTCATCTCCCTGGCATCTATAATTAGTCATAATGGTCCCAGTATAATCATCATTTTCAAAAATAATTGAGGTGATATAGATTCCCTCATGCCTATATGTATCACTTATTACGTTTTTATCTCCAAATTCCCTTGTTACATCAAAGTTGTATCATGCTGAATTACAATGGCATTTCAGATAGAGTTTGTCATATAACAAAAACAGATAATGATAATGATTTGAAGTGTATATACTGAAGCTTGTGAATATTTTCCTCTGTAATCTAAATTAACAGAGTAACCCTTTCAAATATACAATCATTAAACTAGAAAAGAAATACATATTTCAGTGACTAATAACTGTCATTTGTGTTTAGTCTGACATTTGGCTGTATGACACTTTGAGGTAAAGCTTGAAAGGCAGAATTTTATGCAGAATGATGAATCTGAGCTGGCAACCCTGAAATTCACTCTATGCTTGCATGACTACACTGCAGGATGAAAATTTTCATCAAAGTAAGTTGTAGTAGTTTATCAGATCGTTCCTAGCGCCGGTGCTAGGAATGTGCGTTTGTGCTTGTTAACATTCTGCACTGATGCCGTAGCAAAAAATTCAAACCTGTTAACTACAGCTTAAGTTTAAGAGAAACTGCTCACCTCCCATTTGTTGTCCTGCATTTGTCTCTTTAATCGGACAGTCCAATTATCAGCAGAAACCTCTGCACAATGGGCTATGGTCATGGCTATGGGGCAGGACAGGTCAAGGCCCGGTGGTCCGTATGTGACGGCCGGGCTCAAAAAGATCTCTGGCTCGTCCTGAGTCACAGTACTGCACAAAGAGGTAAAGGCGTGCATTAAAAGAACACATTTCAAAATATCACAAACATTCCTGACAAAATAATGTCTAATTATCTCTGCACTTGTAAAGAGTGAAAAAAAACAAAACAAAACAAAACATTGATTTTAACAAGTGTATAAACATGAGCACAAGAATCTCACTATTAATGAATCACTGCTTAAACAAGCATCCAGATAACAGAGTGTGACCCTTGCCTGCGAACAAAGTAAACTCAAATTCTTGGACACTCATAATGAATCAATCCCTGACTAGCTGACACACAGACACACAGATAGAGGAAGATTAAAGCGCCAAGACTAATGGACAGTGAGGCTGGGGAGGACAGGCTTTAGCACACAGCGTGTAAGCTTCATGGGTCGATGGAGCTTATGAAGCCTGCCCTGGCCAGCCTGGTGACAGATTAGCTGGGCCAAGCTGCTCTTGGCTAGGGGCCCAATCTTGGCTGGAAGCCCTGAAGACAGAGAGCAATCGATGGGACCACCATCAGTCATGCAGCTGGCCTGGCTGGACACCTCACATACACAGTACACGATATGGGTGCTGTTGTCACTGGAGCAGCATGGACATTTCTCAGCATCATTAATATAAGGGCAGTGGAGACAAACCCTGACACGAAGGCACAGCTGCATCACAAATGCGTATTGTTTGTGCAACCACACAAGTACACACCCAAGTATAGGAGACACCATCAGAGTGAGAATGAGTTAGGGATCAAAAGTACAGTGTTTTATAGGTTTCACCTCTTGTGCTGACACACAAACACCTGATTCCATATGTGCCACAGTGAATCAATTGATCCACATGATTAATTTGGCAGAAGTTTTACACCAGGATGCCCTTCCTGCTACAACCCTGACATTTTCTTGGGCTTGGGACTGACACTAAGACCACACTGGCTTGTGCAACCTCAGTGAATGAGTCTAGCGAGCCCTGGTCTTCCAAGGCGGTCTCCTATCCAAGTACTAACCCAGCCTGGCCCTGCTTAGCTTCCGAGATCTGACGGGATCAGGTACTCTCAGGACAGTGTGACCATTGTCCTCCAGATTTTTTCCCAATTAATGTGTTAGTTTATAAAATGTTGCCATCTCAATCAGCTAATTGATTAATCAACAAATCATTTAAAATCTATATACTATGGCAATGTGAATATAGTAGCCTATGTTGTGTATACTCGTAGTATGTAGTATTGACTCACTGCAGCTGGGGGTACTTTCTTATTTTACCAGAGTAGTTTTAAAAAGATATTTTGAAATATTCAAATGAAGAAACAGCTTCTGTTGGAACAGGATTATCCATCCCCGACACAATTGCCTGTGAGATAGTTTTATGAATAAGATGGAGGTAGGAAGACGTGGGGTGATGTATGAATGTGTGTTCCCGTTTGGCATGTGGATGAGATTGTTTGGTTCCTATTATTTCCGCTGTTTCTGGTGCCAAGTATTGTGTGAAACTGTAGTGTTCATCATGCTGTTACCAATCAACAACAAAAAATTAAAAGAGATCTAAAAAAAAAAAAAAACAAAACAAAAAAAAACACCACACATCCAGACAGCACTGTGGCCCTGCAGCTGGCTCAGAGAAAACCAAGGTTACCTGCTGCTGAGACTATGGTGATTAGCCAGATTGCCTGGGAGTAAAGATTAAAGATATTTTTTTAGCATCTTTGATTGTGGTTATGAGAACAAAGAACTATCACTACAGGATAATGGTTAAAGTGAAAATACTAGATGTGGGTTGTTAGTTAAGTCTTGGCTTTTTTATGCACAGACCACAATTATAAATTATATTTTGACAATGCCTCTTTCAGCCTCTCACAGAACAAGACAGCTGGAGTTATACAGACATAACATTTAAAGCTGGGATTCTGTATTTGACCTAATATATTTAGTTAAAGGGCCAGTTTCCCAAATAACAAACAAAAACAAAACTTCAGTGTCTCCATTACTACCAATGAACACTAAATAGTTAAAGTTGCTATACCAACCAGGTACCCAATAAAAAAGGGACTTTACTCTAGACAGTTTCTCATATTTCTCTCTACAGAGCCACAACAAGCTCTATAATACTTTTTTCAACCATACTGTCGCGTGCCCACTACCAATGCACCGTGAAAGACTGCTTAACACAAGTCAGTAGTCAGTTTGATCATTTGATAAGCTGCAGTAAAGTGTAGATAATATGATTCAGTCAAAGAACAACTGATTTTTCCCCCAAGTTCACTTAAAACGCAACTACAATAAATAATATAAAGGTGTCAATTGAAGATAGATGAATGAAACTCTGGGGTTAGGTGGCTTAGGAGAATACTGGTACAAAATAAAACTGGTACTAGCAAGTTTAGTTGACACTAACATGACAGAACAAATAAAATAAAACCAAAAACAATGACTAAAACATTTTGAAAGGAATTTTACTCTAAGGAACTTGTGACTGGCACCATCGTGTAGCACTTGCCTCCCTGCAAAGGAGGCTTAAAAAGCAAGGATGATACTGCAAACCTCATTCACTCAAATATGTGTGAATCACATCATATCAGGAGTGTTTTGTCACACACTATGATTCTGTCCTTGGACTTCCAACTGTCCCCTGCTGAGCCAGAGAAGATCACACACACACACGGAAGAAAAAAAAAACCCAGCAAAGCCTATAAAAGCTCTTGTGAACACCTGAAACCGGGCCAGAGCTGATCGATTCCTATTCTTTGCAGAGGAAAGCGTCATCTTATGTAGATGGCCAAGGTTTGAATGGGAAGAAAGGATCCAATTTCTCCCCTGGACTCTGCGGCTGTCAGAAGATAGGCTTTGACTGACAGCTCAGTGGTGAGCGGCTCCTGCAGCTTCTTAAACGACAGCCAGAGAAGTAAACAGCATCAGGCTTATCAGAGCAAAGCAGGAGCCTGGAGGGCAGCAGCTTGGCTGAACTGGGGAGGCTTTAGGCAGGGGAGTGTGCAACCAGCTCACTAGCTGAGCTCTGAGCCACAACCTGCATGTGACCTTTGATCTGTATCTTCACCCAGACGACCCCAGACACTTAATGGGAGGGCAGGAGTGAGATGACATGACAGCTGAATTTCAGTTTCACTAAATGTCACTTCTGATTCCCACTTGGATGTAGAAATCAACTTTCATTGAGAAGCACAGGTGGTTAGCCGTGTTGTTAGGGTGATATCTCGCTAGCTGGGTTTCACACAGACACACTGACTCATTGATAGTGTCTGTTATAAATCAAGAAACTGTCCAAAAACTGACTTCAGGTTGTCAGATAGCTTTTCAGGATCTGTTGTAAAAAAAAAAAAGTCGACATATTAGACTCCTTTTCAAATGGTTCTTATCTATCATGCCATATTCTCCTTTAGTATTAGCTTTGTGAAAATCTTGATGGTGAAGTTACAGAAATAGACTCCCGCTGGCAGGCAATAGTCATCTCAACTTTGTAGCATATCACCTTCCAACAAACAGAAAACCAAATCAATATCACCTATCATCATGAATTTACAAAGTTCGCAATATGCACCACTCTAACCAGTCATGATGGAAAGAGATACTGTCACAGTTCTGTCTACAAACGCAAAAAAGTCTACCAGAGTCAAAGAGTTTATCTTTCTCTGCTGAGACAGTTGCTAAGGGCAATATTGCAATCTGTCTACAGCTGCCAATATACAACGTACGTGTGGCATGTTATGTCCTCCCTGCAGTGTCTGCAACACTGGCAGGGACACATGCTGGGTGGAAATATGTCTGCATTTGTATGTGTGCATGTGCACGTTAGTTGTGACTGCAAAGTTCCCGTATGAGAAGCTCTGTTTCTATGTGTTGGTGGTGCATGTTCTGCAGAGAGGAGGAGACAACGTGGCAGAAAGAGGGATGAGAGATGTGGTGCAATGGGCTGAAAGATTAAAAGAGAGCAGCCTAAGCAGCAGACTGCACCTCCTCACTGAGAGTCCCTCACCTGCTGTCCTGCTGGTTGATGATCATGTACATTTCCCAGGTAGTGTCTTCTGCAATCCCCCCATGAGGCACCAACAGACTGATACCTGCAGAGAAGGTATGCAAAAGCTGATCAACACACAGTCAGACACACACACACACACACACACACACACAGGACACACACACCTGCTTGGTTGTCAGGTCTCTTTACTGAAGGTGACAGGCAGAGAGGTGACGGTCTCAGAAAAAGGTGGCGGAAGCAAGTCCCAAAGGCCTTTTGGATCAATCGTGCAAGCAGTGTCTTGTCATGCACACACACACACACACACACTCACACACACCCAGACTGTCTGTCTGTTGGCCACAGGTACATAACATTCCACTATATGATAAACAATTACTGCCAATCTATGCTGCAGTAGATTAAACCCCTCAAGGGACAGGATGATGAATGTAGGCCACAGGAACGAGTTGCCTGAATAATGTTGTAGACTATGCAGGCTTGTATTACGTACACTTATACATTTACTTCATAGCATATAGTATGTGTTTTAAAATGCTAACGCATTACATGCATAATGTTTTTAAATTAATTTATTTTGTAAAGCACTCTAAGTTTTACATTAGCATGTTCAGAAACACTTTTCATAATTAATGTAATTAAGGTTTGACAGGACACTTCATCATGTCAGTAAATACTATATACTAATACTAATACTATACTATATACTAATACTTTGTGTTACTTGGTTAATGACTTTTTCGCATGCAGACTACCACTGACAGGCTTAACAACTTCCAAATGCAATACTATATGTCCTGTCTCTGCTACAAATGTATCTGCTTCTGCTTCTGTGTGATTTTCAGTTGTTTGTTGTAAGAATTGAACATATCCAATAAAAACTGCCCCTCAGTGAGCTCACCGGTGTTAGGTACCACCAGCCTGCCTCCAGCTTGACCAAACACGGCCGTTGCTTTGTGCAGTGGCCTGCTGGGAGTCAGAGAGACTTGTGTAGTGAAAAGGTTTTTGCTTCTTCTGCCCAGCGTTGTCCCCATTGCAACCCCTCTGTAGTCTGGAGCCAGGCCCCTTGGAAATGTCTGAGGGTGGGACATGACATGGTACTCTGCCCTTTCTGCAACCCCTAGAGAGACAATGAATCAACTGTTAAACAGACCACAAACATCAGAAAAGACATTAATATGACAAAACTTTTTTTCAAGATTACTTGAATATTAGATGTTACTATAGTTACTTTTTGCACAAAACTAAACTTTAGCTTCAGGCTTTCAGCACATTATCATGGATGTTGCCGTCATATTTCAGTCTTGTTTCATAGAACAGGCAAGTTTACTGCAAACATTAAAAAGTAAGCTGGAGACAGTGTTTTCAACCAATTTACGAAGCCAAAATTAGCTTAATTAGTCAAAGCTACAGAACAGCTGACTCCTGACATTTCAGTTGGCTTCTGTGAAGAAGCAGCCTGCTTTTATCTACTTTATCTTAATCAGAAAACTACCTTTTAAAAAAATTACCCTGAATTTCGAGTTCTAAATTTGTCCAGTGCTATCACTGTGCCCTGCATGTGTGCTGTGCAAGAAATAACATGATGGACCATGGTTTAATGAATTGTCAATGTGTGGTGTGCTCCAAGGTTGTGACTAATTTTTCTTCATGTAAAAGCTTTCTTAGAGATTGCATTAGGAGAAAAACAGGTTCAAAGCAGGATGGTTTATCCCGCTGACTGCACAGTGATGTTAAAGTAGTTGAGTACCACAGACATGGACCTTCAGAACAGTTCTGTTTTCTGACCTTTAACCTTGAGATCAGGCAATGGGTCAAGGAGTGAGTGCTCGGCCATCAGCTCCTTGTCGATGGAGTCCTGAAAACACATGGGGCTGGTGTAGGTACGCGACACTGTCAGATCAGGTTGCATGGATGAATTAATAAGTAGAGGGTTTGCTGAAAAACACACAAGCAGAAAAAGGAAATGAACGTCAATAATTAGACATCTTTAATTTACATTTCTGCAGAGTGAGACACAGAGTTAGACTGCCACTATCACCAACAACACACGCCTCAAGGGTTTGACATGACAATTACTATTTATCCACCTAGATCTATAATATCACCACCAAACAAGCATGACATATGACTTAAGGGACCAATGTCTCAATTAAAAGTGATAAATGGCAAACAACAACAGCTGGGCTGTAGTATTGCGCCCTAATTTAATGTCACAGTGGTTAAGAATGTCTGTCACATACTGTGGATGTTTGTATGAATGTTGGAACTAAAATACTGATTCATGGTACTTTATGGATCGATCAAAAAACACAGAAGGGAGGAAGTTATTGTAGATAAGACAAATCTGTTTATTGGAAGGTGAAATTATTTTGTGATTAATGGCTCACTGAGAGCTCTTTGAGCAAGCAAGATGACAACACAAGGAACAGCTAAATAAACAGCGTGGTTTCTCCTAATGAGTAAGGAAATGTAAATTTGAGATTTGCTTTGTCGGTGAATTAGGTGAACTGTCACGGTGACTTATGTTCAAGGACGTGACTGCACAGAAGAAGTGACATGAAATGATTACTGTGTGACTACTGTAGCAGCATATATACAGCTGCAGCATATAAGGAGGAAAGAGTGTGTTGGATGTTATGGAAGTTCGGCTCTTTTAGTCCTTCTATCAAGGCAAACAGGGACCAAGATTAAAGCTTTCCCTGCCCCCTGCTGTGTTATCAAAATGAACTTTATTATGCCCTGCTGAGAGCTGTTGCTGTGGCGACCCATAATGCAAGCCTTGTAAAAATATGTCTCAATCTGGGGGACATAACACACCACACTTATGAGCTCTGATGTTTCTGTGTTTTGAGACTCAGGACCACAAATGCTCCAGTGGGGGGCTGAGTGAAAAAACATGAAACACTAATGAATTACATTTTTAATACCATAAAGCACATAGTGCCAAAAACCGGCACTGCACCCTGAGGAGAATCAACATTTTGTTAAGATATGGTACTATTAAAAAAAAAAAAAAAAAGCCAGAGATAAGAGTCAAAGTGATATTTGTTTAGAACACAAAATGTGTTTGGTACTATGTGTTTTCTTTTCAATGAATGTTTATTGCTTCGGGCATACTGATGTTTGCAATAAAGAAAAAGATGCATGGTGTGCTTTATAGATTCAACTTTATATTGTATGTTATTGGACATTTAGTGCACTACAGCACAGAAAACAAGAATATCCAGAAGGCTCAAGTAAACAAAATGAAAAATTAAATACAGTCATTCTGGCCCGTAAAGTATTTTAATAATTGATATATATCACAATTTAAAGAAATTCATACATAATTCATATATACATACATAAATACACTTAAATATAAACCTTTTTATCTTACAGCCATGGTGTGTAGTGCAAGTGTCTGTGTGTGTGTGTGTGTGTATGCATGTACATTTGTGTGTAGCAGTTAAGTTTGAAGAATGACATTTAATTTATATTAAAATGTCATTATATTACCAGGAAAAACTGTAGACTTCATTTAACTTTCTATTGTTTTTAAGGGTTTTTGAATCATCTAACTAACTGTGTCATTGTAATTAGAGGCATAAATGCATTCAATTTGCTATTTAACAAAAAATAAATCAATCGTATCTTTACATTTTGATTCCGATCACCAGATTTATTTACTAATAATATACCGAGTATACCGATCAATTACCATCGAATATTTTCATTGAGTGCAGGGCAGTTTTTTTCTCTGCTTGTGGTCTTTTTAATGAATCCAGTAGAAATCTAAACACATAGCAATACAAATTGAAATGGGATGAAGGCACAGTCTGAACTGGGTTAGATTTCTAGAGATTGTGGGAGAAATACCTGCAGCTATAATTCAGCAGCAGGAATGATAGCTGTGTTTCAACTCCACTTGCTAATTTATGGAGTGTGCTTGGTGTAATTATACACAAGTCAGCAACAGCATGCACATCTTAATTCATTATTTAAATCATCCACCGTGGCACTAGCCTTTAGAAAATGAACCACAGAAGTGGTGCCAAACTTGCGGTACTATTCTACACATAAGCTACTCCACATATCCTGAATATTTGCAGTGAGATACGGAAGCAGTTTCCTAAACTACATCAGAGATTATCAGAGGTAGCACTATAAATCACTGGTATCTGACTGTGGAACCAAAGCTCACATTAATTATCACATCTTTACCTAAAATAACTTCTCGTCATTCCTTTCCTGGAGGTCTGATCTATTGTACATAAGAGGAAGTCTATGCTCATAGAAGGATTTTAGACCCATAGTCCCTGGGCTCACCTTGATGAGAGGTCTTGAAGCTGAAGGACTGGAAGCCCCCAGTGAGGGCGGAGGAGTCGATGACATCAACACCGTACTCACTCTGGCTCCTTCGGTAGAGAGTGACAGCGATAATCAGAAGCACCACTGTCACCACCCCCGCAGCAAGGCCCGAGTACAACGCCACATCACTGCTGTTCTCCACACCTTGGCAAGTTAGAGCGAGTAAGAGAGAGAAGCACATTTTTCAGTGACTTCTACCATCATTTTATAAAGTCTACTACACTTAATTAGGAAGCTAGGAGACCATTTCTCTCATAAACTAGAACTCTGTGCTGCTGAGAAATATCAGCCGAGTTAAAGTACTTTGTAGGAGGCATTTCTACCTTGGTTTTAAACTACTTTAGCACCTTTTTGGTATTCTGCTGCTTGTCTGCTCTGCCTCCTGATGCACAGCTTCATTGTTCCATTTTGGAGTGTTAAAGCTACTAATGAGGAACCTCCGAAGGAAGGCGATTATAATCAACCAAGCACCTGACTGTCATTTCAAACACTGCTTGGCTCTGGTGTAGGAGGCACTCTGCACTCCACTGGGATAATGTGACAAAACCAATTCATTAAATTAGCTCATCGCCAATGATTATGCTCTATCTGGTCCCACCAGTACTGCAGTGTCCAACTCCACAAAGAAAAAGAATGAGTGGGAAAGAAAGGGGCGGCTAGCTTGTTCTTGAAAGATAATGAGATCTCGGCTGAAACAGGACATGCTAAGAAATCCTCTAAGTAGCCCGAAGCTCAAATGAGGAAAATCGACAAAATATGCAAAGCGGCATTAACAGCCAGAGAAGCAGGTTAATTGAAGCTTGGGAAGTTTTGGCAGCCTGACTGCATTTGTTTTCCAGTTTCTGACAAGCAAAAATACAGTTATTGTGTATACTGCTTTAAAGGACAGGAAAGGACAACATGTGCCTGTGGCTTATTAGGTATCAAAATAAACTTTCCCCTGCACAAACCACACAGCAGTAATCAACACATACATGGTCTATTACCCTATGGTTTTACAGTGGTTAAATGTGGTGCCGCTTGGCTCGTACCTGAATTCATGTTGATTAGACAAAAATACTTGTACAGTATAAACGGAGGAAAAACTAGGGGGTAACGCTTGGGTAATGCAGTCATTTGATAGGTCCTCATACTACATCTAGTCAAAATAAAGTTTAGTTCCACATTATTTACACATAATATTGACAGTCCTTTAACAGCACTCATATGATCCAACATACACTCGGTTACAGTACAAGAGCGGGAATGGATGCCAAGGGTGGAGAGAGATCAGCCAGAAATGTCACTCTGTGCCACATAAATCACAACCAGCTTGGAAATGAGATGAAATTAATCTCTTTTTTGATGTGCAAAAATAAATGCCTGCAAATGAACTGAAATATTACTTGTTTCCACTGATTATTTATACATGTTTATATATAATATCTGTCTGCCAGAAAATCTATAACTGAAAAAGTATCTTTTCTATTTTGAGTCACAATGAAAAGCATGTTATCTTTCACAACCACACCTGCCAGAGTGATTTGTTCCTCTTACACCATGACTAGTTGCCAGGCATTAAAAATTAAGTACATTGTGTCTTTGAGGAGTGAAATCATAGGCTGAACTGTTAGTCAGACACATTGCTCTCATCTTTTGTCAGTTCATTATACTGAATCCACCGAAAGGTTTTGGTGTGTCAGACTTCTCATTGAAAACTCAGCGTTGACACTATCTGCTTCAAACATGGGCATTATGATACTGTACTACCCTGGAGAATATGGCTGTAGACATTGTTTTCCATGAAAATGATAAAAACCATAAGAATATAATAGCAAGCAGGAGAAACTCACCCTGTGGCTTTGCATCATGCAGCGACTTTCGATCTGCAAAGACAGAGAAACACCCAAATTTGACAGTTTCTGTTACCTTCTTGAATACTACAAGTGTTAGATGTTACTCACTCTGTGTGCAGAGGCCGCCGGTGCAGTTGTCTGTAGCCAGTGCCACCCCGTCACACAGCCGCCCTCCATGTTTGGGCTCTGGAGCTGTACAGTCTCTGCTGCGCTGCCTCTCGCAGTCTGAACTACACGCTGACCACATGCTCCACTCCCCCCAGCCCCCATCAACTGAGGGATCAGACACAAATACAAATGTTTAAGAATACAATGGCGAACATATACAGATTTCTTTGCATAGTGCATAAGAAAATAATCTCACACAAATAAAGCACAAACAAATAAAATAGATGTTGAACAATGTAGAAAAATAAAACACATTCAACAACTTATCACAGATTCAAACATCAAACCTAAACTGATTTATTTAATTTCTGAGAAAACACTGTACTACTAATTTTACAAAAACATTTTCCAAATGTGCTGTCTTGCCCGGTCACTGTACAAAGACATACCTGAAGTCTCCATCCCACCTCAGGGTGCTCTAAAAGTTTCTTTGTTCCTGCTAATCTAAACTCAAATGTGCCCTGTTCTTTGTATGTTCAAACCTAAATGCAGGGAAAGACTCAGTCGGTTGGCAAAGAGGAGATAATGTTGGTAGAGTGCGCTGCCTCTTCCTGATAACGTTTTTCTTAAACCCGATGAAATTTCCTTTTTACAGGTGTTTTGGTAGAAATCCTAAATTTTGGCTCGAACTGCTGCTCTGCTCTTCCTCTCACAACCTAAGTGTCTTCTGTTTGCTTCTCCTTTTCCACCCCTCTCTGCATGTCCCATCTTCCTCTTTTAAAACATTATGTTTTCATATTGTTTCCTGTCTTTTAGGCAGTCACCACTTTCTGTTGTTGCCTTTACTTTGTGTTACATTTACATTTTTACTGTGTGATAAGATACATACAGTATATAGACATATTTATATAACCCTGATATCTGGCAGCAGGCAGGGGGTTAGCTTAGCTTAGCACAATGAATGAAAGCAAAAGGTGCTTTGTTTGGATTAAAGTTGAAAAACCACTAATGTTTGGTTCTGCACTGGATTATTACATGGCCCGGTGCAGCTGTGGTGACAACAGGAAGTCACTGCATCCACCCAAAAAATAATTCCAGCACATAATGAAATGAATCCACAAATAATGAGTTTTACACTTTTCTTTCAAGGTTCAAGGCTTAACTTTATTGTCATTACACAATGCACAATTGTGTAATGAAATTTATTTATCGCTCCATATGCACAACACAAACACAAAATGTATAAACAAGTTAAATCATAGTAAAAACAATAAAACAGGCAATGAAGCAGAGCACAGTAGAATATCAAAAGTACCACTGAAGCAAGATATATATTTATAAAGAAGATATGCAGTTATGTATGTACATAAATATTGACAATATGTGCAATATTGCAAGTGTGTGGATGAATTTAGTGCAGAGGGATTGGAATGGGGATGGTGCAAATAGACAAGCCAACATAATTCAGTGGAAATGTGATGCAGTGGTGCAGTGTAATATATAGAACAAGGTATAATATGTTAATTTGAGCTTTAGAGGTGCTGGTAGGTGGATTTTGTTACCTGCGGACAGAGCCACAGTAGCTGTCCCCCCCCCCCTGCTTCTAGTCTTTATGCAAAGCTCAGCAAACTGCCTGTAAGCTATAGCTTCATATTTAAATGGCAGATCGAAGAGTGGTTTCAATCTTCTCATGAAACTCTCGCCAAGAAAAAGTGTTTTTTTCTCAAAATGGGCACAATTTCACAATATAGCTCACAAATGTAATACTTTCCAGTGCCAGATTCTCTCTTGAATGCACCACTGAAGGCTACAATTGTAAACCTTTCAACTGTCAGCTGATTTTCAAAAAATAAACAAAACTATTAACTGCGACCTGAGAGGTGGGAAGACAGTTTAGAAAACTCTAACAATCCACGCACACACTTCCTTACCTGGACACAGCGTGTTGCAGGTGCTTTTCTGCACCGACATGCCTTCACAGAAGGCTCCCCCATTGAGAGGAGCTGGATTGGTGCAAGTGCGAGAACGTTTCTGCACACCGCGACCACATCGCACATTACAGGGAGACCAGTCTGTCCACGACGACCAGCCTCCATTCACTGTATGTGCAGAGGAACGAAAAGAGAAACAAGTGAATAAATACTGTGTTTCACAACTGAAAACTGGCTCATGTTCTGAGGTTAAAAATATATTATCAGCCATGAAGATCAGCATCAGGGTGACTCCGTTAATGAGGTTCCAAAAACTGCTTAGAGTCTTCTGTCTTTTCACGCTTCTTCCTCTGATTTGTTGCATGAAAAAAATCATTGGCTAATCAAATCTTTTGCTGTCATAGGAAAGGAAGAAATACTAGTGTTATTACTGCTGCTACTGTACACCTGTCTGAGGCTGCTGGGAGCAGTAAGCCTGCCAGAGACATCATTAGCATTATGAAAATTAATGATTGATGGGCCTTAGCAAATGTGGTGTCAGAAAGAATCAGATGTATTTCTACAGCAGCTGCCTGAAAATATAATAACAGGATGAGAAGTCAGTAAAATGAGCGCTGAAACACCTCAATTAACAAGTTGTTCCACTGGTGTGAAAGGAAGCAGTGAATTTCCTTTTGTCTGAGCAGAGCGTTTCACTGGCTATAAACATGCAGGACACAGTGTCTGCTGGCCAGCAGCTATACAAAGCGTTTTACACAAGGTGTTTAGTGCTGGCAGATAAAAGCCGGGGAGTTGTGACAGTCCTTGTCACTGCCTTTCCATCATTAATAATTGAGTTCTTGTAAATATTGTGCCTGTGTCTCCTTGTTTTTACACATGAGGGATCACTTGCCCATTACCTGCTCATTAGACTCTCGTGTGAAGAAAGGCCACACGCTGCGGTTCAGCAGTGCTTTTTATATTAATGACTTCGGGGAATTTGCTCGAGGTGCCGAACTGACAGCCTACTTCTGTAGTGAAAACTGATGGATGCAGGCCAGAAAAAGCTGCTGGACACATTGTGTTGATCATTTCTACTGCAAACCTAACAAAAAAAAAAAATCCTATTCTATTGCTTTTTTTTTTTGGCTGAAGTAGAATCTAACCTTAAACACCTTCAGGATTAATACCTTACCATATACGACGACAGTGGCTGTAGCACTGCGCCTTTTGGCCACAATGTTGCTGGCAACACAGGTGTAGTTTCCTGAATCCGAAAGGCGGGCTTCTGAGATGATGAGATTATGGTCGCCTCTTGCATCGACGACACCATCAGAGCTCAGAGGCTCTTCGTTTTTCAGCCATTCCACCTGAAAACAGCAGATTGTACATATACAGGTTGAGGAAATAATGTGATCGGTGTTAAAGTAACCATGTAGAACAGCTTTAAGATTATGACTGGTTAGATTATGACACCTGCAGCAGTCTGTAACGTGTTGGAATTCATTCGCTGTAACTTCTCCCCCTTTTCATGGATGAATCTTTAACACCAATGAGGGTTTTTGTTTTGCTAATGTGTTGTGTGAATATGTGCACGTTCACTTCAGTTTGCTCTTGTGTTATGATCTAATGGTTGTTTTACATTAATGCTTCCCAACATTTCATATTTTACCCAGCTGTTTCAACCATAACATGCAACATAGTCCACTACTATAAAGTATTCATCTGTTATTCAATACTTTTAGCCAGCATTTCCATATGCATATCCACATTTAGATAATTACAGTATCTCAATTGTTTTACATTATTCAGCACTTTTATTACATTACTTATAACATTACCCAAGTCAAACTGTTTATCTATAATGTATGGCCCAAAGTTTCAACTGCTATTTCAGCTGTTTGGTCATTACTTTTAGAATTTCTAGCCCACTTTTTCAAATGTTTATATTATAATTTTAGAGGATGTAGTTTATGGTGTTGCTGCAATGGGGCAAAAATAATGAAAACATTTGTCAGTGTACATTTATCATGATATGTGAGGGGACACGGTTTGTGGGAAAGGTGTGTTACACCTTTGAGTGAGTGACATCCACTCCGAGGGCGTGATGCACCAGATAGGTCACATCCTCTACCGTTAACAATTCAGTGGCCATGTAGTGAATGAAAGTAATAAGGAATTACAAAATAAAGGAACGGCGTGTTGATGCTCCACTCCTCGCATGACTGCTCCTGTAAATTGCTATTAATGTGTCTCTGGCCTGAGGTTTTCATTGAGGGAGATGAGCTGGGGCATGAGGGAGTGGGGTTTGATTTATCGCAGCGTATTTGAGGATTAAAAACTCCTCCCCAATGGGAGCTCCATGTGTTTGTGCATGGGGTTGTACCCTAGCATGTGTGCTTGTGTGTATGTTAGTGGAGAAAGTGTTCATTTGCCAAGGGAATACAACAACAGCCAACAAACCCACAGATTGCTTTGCTCTTTCAATGCACCCTGGATGAAAAAATTGAGCTGGGAAATCAATAAATCAGGAGTCATGCTGTCACAAGTGTTTTTTTTCCTCCTTTTGATGGTCCAAGAAGTCTTTCATCATGTGCATTTAATTTGGTTCCACAACCTTCAAGACAAAAACCAACCAAACAACACTGGTGGGCTGTGTTGGTCATTTTTTATCGCTTCTTTTCTTTCTGTTTTTGATTTTCACTATTTTACACCTTCCATGTCTAATCCACCCTCATGTTACATTCTCAACAGCTGCTACCATCAATCTACTCAATTCTGGAGCCAGTCAGTTTTAACCTTCTACAGTGAAAAAATATTCTTTAATCATACGAAATTCACTCTTAAGTTACAGTTTCATCATACTGTTTATTTTGCTTTTAACCATTTGATCTTTTTGCACATTGTTATGTACCTACCTACCTACTTACCTACCTATCTTTCTACCTATCTACCTAGAAATAGACAGATATTTATAATCTTCTAAATACAAGGTGAAGTATTGTACACAGTTAATCTTCCGTTCTGAATCTAAAAAGTTTACCTTCTCTAACCGACTATGGCTTTAGTATCTGTGAAAAAGGGAATTAACCTTGACAGGTAGGAGGTTTGTACTTTATCACCTTTTCTGCAAATACCATTCTTCAACAAAAGGATGACGGAAGTGAGCTCTGATGTTTTTACCAGGGTCACACTGCCCATATTGTCTGAATCATTCACAAAATATTTCACTTTAAAGGCGATGCTCACGTCGCCCGGAGACATGGCCTTTAGAGGGAGTGCCGGTAATGAAACAGCTGACAAGTGAGCAACAGGTTATCTAGTAATACAGATGCAACAAATTACATTTAGAGGCAGAATCATACTGTAGCTCCAGGCTTATTTTATGTTCGCTCTAGATGAAACGCAGACTATTTTTACTGAAGTGTTGTTATATGTCACAAAAGGTCACATCAACTACAAAAAGATGAAGTTGCTGGTCACTAATTATTGCATTAGAACTTGTAACAAGAAATACTGTGTGTATTCCAACACAAACTGTTATCTCCACTCAGTGCATTAAGTTATCAGATGCCAAATTACTGGGAAATATACAAGCAATTATTTCAACAAACAAACCAAATCCAACTAAAACTAAAGAAGTAATTTCCTGCAGGCAGTTAAACAAGTGTGATGGAGTAATATAATGTGGGGAATTCACTGACTTGAAAATGAACTCTTTCTGGATGCTTATTCTGATGCGATATGTATTTAGAGAGCGATGCCAAAATGAATGTGACAAGGATCAAGATGAACTATTTAGTTATCTGATTAAATATATTTTAACATTTTACAGTAAATATTCTGGCTCAGGGAAAACTGAGTAAAACTAAATGCACTGCCTACAGCAAAACAAAAATAGGCTGCACTGTGTTATTACATAAAACTTTTTTTTTTTCCCAATGACAAATCTAATTTTTATCAGTACGTAGAGGAAAAATAATGAGCTGAATAAATGAAATGATTTCACTCGTTTACAATGTACACCACAGGTAGTGTGCACTAGGTTTGTGCTTCACCTGTCTGTGTGTTAGGTAACGGCATCGGAGAAAACAACAAGGATAACTCACAATATAATCCAAAATACACACTGTAATTAGCACATTATGTTGTTACCCTTGACGAGGTCCAAAGAAAAGTGAACATTTAAAGACTCATTATAGCAGTTTTATTGCGGAGGAAGTGAACTGCACATTATATTATGCATATTACGTTGTAGGTGTATGACTGCCTACTCCCTGCAGGTGATAAGTTACACATTACAGCAAAGACTAACTCCATCTGAAGTTATCTGTTAAACGCCATAAGATTAAATGTCTGAAATCAGGGTCCCTGAAATGATACCACTTATAACTTTTTACAAGGTGAGCGATCAAACTCCTATAACTTTTTATTAGTGTAATGTGGACTACAGGAACGTGGGGATTAGAGGAGAGAAACGTTACTGGATATAGAGACTGTGGATTTGATCCTTGCCAGTAGGAATTTTCTATTTCAGCTTTTTCTCTTTCTACATCAGCACCGCAATCAGTGCTGTTGTTTCCCAAATTTAAAATGCATTTATTTATTTATGCATTTGTTAAAACTATTTATTTATTTTATTAGTTACTGCCTAAAGATCATTTGCATTTCTGTGGCACCAAAAACTGAATTGTTCTCTTGCCATTGTGGAAAAAAATATAACGAAGAATGAAAAACATCTTTATGACATAGGCAGTGGTGAATAATTAAATGTGCATAAGTCATGCTATGGTACTTAATTAAAACCAACAAAAAAGTACATTAACTTTCTGATTTTTCTTGATCCAAATAATAGAGAGAGTAAAAGAGGAGACAGACTGATGGAGGACGGCTGTGGTGTGGACTTCTGGGTTTCTCTGTCCCCACAGTCGGTTCAGTGGCACAAACATTAACTATTTAAGCTCATTTTATGTCTGCCATCCCTGCATACACACTTAAAAAGACAACTTTCTAATCAATCCTTTTTAGTTGGTATTGATATCAAGTGAGGTATGTTTGAGTGTTGGAGTATTGATTACTGTGGTATTGATCTGCCTTTCACTGAGGATCATTCACTCAGCCTCTGTGTTTAGGATGCTACTGTATGTGTCTAAGAAGCTCTGTCCTTGCTCACAGTGACTGCTCTGTTGCTGTTTATGTTGATTTGTTGGTTTAATTAGTCTGTTTCTGTTATTTCTAACACCACAGACATCTTTAAATTTGTGTGATTAAAAAAAACCCGTACTCTTGCAAAAGTACTATGTGTATTTGAAAGGGATGAATGTCTACTGTAGCCACCCTATGTGAAAGAATGTTTTTATATCAATAACACTTCACACACAGGTTTATGGAAAAGCAATGGATAAGTAAAGATGAGAAGCTGAAGCAGTAGAACTTGATTAAGCCATTAAACAACCTCGGTTTTTGGCTTTTTCATAGTTTTTAATGTCTTTTAATGACCAAATCTCTCTAATTTCTCCATGACCACAGCTATTTAACATGTGATTTCTTTAAATTTGCAGTTTTTATTTCAATGAATTCTTACATTCACCTAATTAAAGTAGTTGTGCTTGTACTCTGGTTGGCTTTTCCGGCTCATGTTTTTGCTTTGATTAATCTCTCTCACTCTGCTCGTCTTCACTATTTCGCTACAGGACGTGTATAAACTCTGAGTGTGATTTGAATTCTGCACCGGTCCTAGAATCTCCCCTTCAGGGGAAAGCGATAGAGAGATGCACATGCTGATGAGAAGGCAGGGACAGGACAGACTCAAATGAGCCTGATAAGCCAGTGCCTCCGGAGGACAGGAAACAGATTTGCTTAATTGGCAAATTTGTTCCACTTAGATAGCAGCATCTAGTGTTGAACTACACCGCACCTAACCCAGCCGATTGAGCCTTGAGGGCAGTCTGCTGGTGGTGAGATGCTGTCAAGGTCATCGTATTGACCATTAAGCGAAAACTAGGTTAAAACGCAAACTGATCTACGTGTTGTCCCTCTGAAAGCTTGCCCTGTTACTTCTGTCTTGTTCAGTAACTGTTCAATTCCAGCCAGTGGGAAGGGAGCAAATAAAATGTAGTCATGACATATTGAAAGCAGCATCAAATGGTCATCAGGGGTCCAAGAACCATGCAGCAACGCTTCATTTTTCTGATCGCTTCAAGCTGTTTGAAGAGGTTGACATGAGAGAAAACCCCAGAGGATCGTGTGTTTATTTGCAGAAAGGTGTCATCTTAGAGATACACCAACACAAAAGTATGTTCAAGTCATTCCAATTCCTCTCAGCATCAGGCCTAAACACTCAATTATTCCGAACGCAAATGTAATGACCTGCATTTACAATCATTTAAATGGAAAGTGAAAGTGACATGAAGACGATTACAAAGCACTGCAGTAGGTTTTGTTCCATCTGATTCAATTAAAGTTGAGTTTCAAGTGCCTCCTCCTTTCACTCCCCTCATGCCTGTAGCCTCGCAGCCTTCCTTCGGTCATCTATGGCCTTTTCTCTGTGCAACAATGACTTTCATGAAATCACATTAAACAAATGAGGCCTCCACATCTGACAGCAGCAGATTCTAGAGGCGGGGGTGGCTAAATCCTTGTTGTGTCCTTGGTTTATCTCCACACCGTCTCTGGAAATGTTATGTTTTGCCACTGAATAATTACATTTTAAGCACTCCAAATGACTTTGGATGTGAGGCTAGATGATTAATTACACTCGGTAAAAAAATACATGGGTGGTAAATGTGGGCTGATGATTGTAAAACTGTTGTTTTTTCAGAAGTTATAGAAGACCTTTTCCTTTCACCACTAAACTTCTAGCCTCAAAAAGCCTGTCAGAGTTTTTTTTACTTCACTCACTGAGAGCTGGCAGCACTCAGTAGGTATTTGCTTGGATGTCACTTTAAGTAGGCTCCACAACAGATGCATAAAAGACAGTACTTTAACAGAAACCCTTCCTACAGCTCCATGAAGTCATCACTGCCTGTGTTGTGTCAAGTATCTGTGTAGGTCCCTGTGCAGGTATCGACTGCTTCATTTAACATTGACCACATATTTACTTTGAACGTTTAGACCCAAAGTTATTCTTAAAAAAAAAATCTCTCTGCACAGTTGATCTTTTATGAACAGTAATCTGAATTTCTAAAATTTCAAGACCAGTGATTTCCTCATGCAAAAAGCGATTCTTTGCATTTTTGATGGTCCTCTAGTTGTGTTCTTAGAGGTACATTATGAATTATGGCTTATCATGAATTCATTATTATGGCCATGCTATCATTTTAGACTGAAGTGAAAAAATTATTAATGTGAAAAAAGAAAATGTACGTTCTTTTCCAGAGCCATAACATAAAAACATCATTACAGTGAATATAGATTCTATATTTTAATCTGTTCTTTGTCTAAATACTAGAGCCAATTAAAAGGATGTGGCTATCTTGACTGTTGTCCCCAATAAACTGAAGCAGGTTTAAGAGGTTTTACTATGACACAGTCTCTGTGGTCTGACTTAACAGTGTGCACAGATTATTGCCTCCATCTCTGCTGGGACAGATAATATGGCATTCTCTGATTTTCATTAACATCCTACACAGCAGCCCAGTGAACTCCCAGGAGGTTTAGTTACAGCGAGATGTGGATAAAGTTCTTTTCTCATTGTTAGTGCTGCCTCTGAGAACATGAAGAGAACAGCATCATAAGGAGATTTCGAGCTGTAAAGTCGGGGCTACAACGTTTATGTCTTAAAAGAGCATGCAAAATGGGAGCTCATTTTATTTCTCATCATGTCAGTTCCAATAATTAACTGTTCACGTCTTCGACATCACAAGCATTAACTTAAGGATCGGCTACAAATGGCTGAAGTATGAAAAATTCAAATAAATGCCGTGACCAAAACAAAGAGAGATGGAGTTCAACAGATCATGATACGCTGTGACCTCAATTCCTTAAAACTCAAACAGTAACTGAGCTGCAGCTTCTCCCTGAGCCAAATTTCACAGTGGTGGTTACAAAAAGGATTTACTCTCTCAGAAATGTCTAAAGTAATGAAAAGAGAAAAGTGCAGCCACATTTTCAACTCTGGATATGAGTATTTGTATCCCTGATGCAAGTCACATTAGAGAGAGCTGGATTTGTCCCTGCATTATTTACTATTGCCATTCTCTTTGTTAGCCAGTTACATTAATGAATGCATGAGGAGTTGCCTATTTGATGACCACAATGCATGGGAGAGACACATGGTACACCAATGCTCCATTTGTGTGTATTGAATCATTCATCAAAACACACACACACACACACACACACATGCACACACACGCACACACACACAATTCACAAACAGTATTATATGCATTATCTGAGCTTCACAAAGGGAGCTTAGATAATGCATAGTCATCTGTGAGGAGCCTTAAAGTGCCATTTTTGATTGACTGATTGATTGATTATTTATCAATGCATTCACATACTCAGCAAACCAACGTAGTGACAAACCCAGTAGGTAACATGTGACTACTTGTCCCTAGAAACTTTTGCTGCCTTGATTGCATATTGAAAAACACGCTGATCTAAGGTGTGTGTGTTTTTCTATTGATCAATAATTAAAATAGAGTTTTATTTGATCTATTTCAGTCAAATCAGTTGTCATCTCCCCCTTAGTCTAAATGAAATTTATCATATAAAGTCAAAACAAAACAGTCATCCTGAAGTTAGAACTCTTTAATATCAGTTATTGCAAGCCCATGCAGAGCTGCACCACTACAGGGTCGTGTTTTCACTTTTGTTTACTTCAGATTGAAGATTTCTACCTATTTGCACATTGTAATGAAATCCAATACAAGCCTTGCAATAACATAAGGCAATTTAGTAGAATGTTTGATATTCTGTTTTTGTCAACACTGTGCCTGGCAGGTGTTGACTGAAGTTTAGATAAAGTTTTTCTGGACAAAGTTTTAGATAACCTGCCTGGGGATGCCTGCAAAGCCAAGTTTTGAATAGGAGCTGGTACTAAATTAGTTATAATACAGAGCATTATAGTCTTATCTTGATATGGATTTGAACTCTCTCAAATATCCTCAACCCCTTAAGCCCAAGGCAATTCTTTGGAATTTCCACCTCAAAAAGCATAACCCAAATTCAATCAGAAATAAGTTCCACAGCTGTCAGGTCAAAATGAACATCGTGGGGCTCTATGAATAAGCTCCACTTTTTTGGAAATTCAATAAGTCTCTGTTTCTCTGTCACTAGGTCAGATTCAGTGAGCACTGATGCTACTGAACTAGTTATGAACTGCAACACTGCTAAATGCAGCTCATTGCAAACAAAGCAGAACAATGCAGCGTTACCTATTTTAGGCATTTAATAGACTACGGAGAGCCAGATAGGACTTGCTCTGTGACCTTATCAAAATGGCGGCAGTAGGTTAGCGGATACAGCTTGGTGCCAGTGCTGAGGCTGCTAGGGTAGAAAGAGTTGAAGCTCAATATTAGCTCTTTACCCTCATAGCACTGATTGATTCATATCAGCCCTAATGTGCAGGAAAGACTCAACATAATAAAAACGAGTCACTGGTGATGGTGCTGAATGTAATTAAAAAGTTTGACTAACATGAAAAATCAATACATGTTTCTCAAATGAGTATATTTAAAAATACATAAACATTACTGATGTAAACAAAGCTTTCGGCATTAACATAATAAACATTAATAACCTATTAGTTAGTGTATGTAAAGGCCTGTCAGTTTGCTGGTGGGGCTGTGATTTTCTTTATGTATATAGATCACGGGCTGTGCGGTTAAATGAATGCAAAGCTTCAGATGCTTGGGCACACAGGCTTTGATATTGACATATCTCCCTGCTGAGCCACCACATGAAGACACAGAGCACAGCACAACACACACCGCTCATCAGGATGGTCTGCGAGAGGCTGATTTTATATAATAAAAATCATAATAAAAATTAAAATGGCAGTGACAGGCTCTCTCTCTCTCTCTCTCTCTCTCACACACACACACACACACACACACACACACAGACGACTCGAGAAAGAGAGAGTGTAATCATGAGAATGAAAGTATGCATCACATCTGAATAAGTCATAGCCATACATGGTTTTACCAAAGGATATAACAGAGAACGTAGTGATGCACGTGGATAGAGATTACAGCTACAAAATGAATGCTCACTCTAACTTGAAGAGAGTGTGCCTGCGAATTAAATGGATAGCATCCTCAGCTGCTAAACTGAAGAAAGAGTGTGTAAGCGTCTGATGTGTGGTGGCTGGAGAGAGGCAAAACACTGTATCATGAAAACCGAGTTATTCTGTCAGTAAACCAGACAGATCACTGCTCCTCTCTTGGCAGCACAGGAGAAAATGTTACTTGTTTGAAATGCAAGAAGTCCTCACCTCAGCCAGTGGTACTCCCTCTGGGGGACGACAGTGCAACACAATCATGCCATTCAGAGGCACCTCGGTGCCTTGGGGGTCCTGCTCAAAGTTCTTCCTGAGGTCTAGGAAAGAGAATAAACAGCTTGCATGAAAAACAACTACAGCATCACCCACAGTGAAACAAAATGGCTTAAAAGTCAGATTTCCTTCATGGGTGAATTTTACTTCTCCTGCAAAAACACATGAATGACACCTTCAATAAAATCATACAGCTGTTTGAAGGAGAATAACCTTTTAAGAGACAATAAGGTCAGTCTGGTATCAGAGCGACATGGAATTGCTTACAGGCAATACGGACAGTTGCCTTGCGGCTCTTGGAGGTTCCCAGGTGACTCCAGGCCACACACAGACACCAGTAATCCTCCGGGCCATGAAAGTCCTCCACTTGCTGACGTGACACGTTGATCATCACCTCACGGATCTTCAGCCCTGCAGGCGAGACGGTGGAATTGCTTAGATTAGCCTTCATTACATCACAGGGATGATCAGTCAAAGAAATGAAGATTTGTAAGGACAGGATGATGAGTGAAATTTGAATCTGATAAGATTATCAGCAGTAAACAGATAAATCATTTGCCGGGAGGAGATGAAGGAGAAACCGCTTGTCAAATCACATAAATTTCAGGGATTTTGTTTGGACACCAACTTAAACTGTCTGCTTTTGTGAGCAGTTCACAGTCGGGCTGACCACTTTATTCTGAATAGTAATATCTATGCCATTACCAGTCTGTTGACAAGCCCTTGTTATAAATTCAGATGGCAAACCAATTGCAAACAATTGCGAGGCCCTATATCGTCTTTCAGAATCTGTGAACATAATTCATTTACACTAAATGCTTTCTAGTGGAGGCATTAGCTGAGAGGAAAAACACAACAGCATCTCCTTGTTTTAAAAGTTAAGTGTGAGCTGTGTTTTTTCTTTGAAATCATTAGAAGGAGCTGTAACGTCAGGTAGAAAAGAGAACCAAAACAGTGCAATTAAATAACAGATCCGAACACCAATGCTTTTCATGACAATCAACTCATCTCTCTCTGCAGCAGCCTTCTGAGTTAATGTCAGAGAGGTCATTCGTTAATATCTGTTTATTGTCTGTGATGCAGCCCATAATGAGCTAGCCGTGAGACAAGCATTTTCTGAGACAACTGATGGGAATTTAAAAGCCTGGTATTTCAATTATGCCAGACTATGCACAAAAGATGACAGGCTAGGACCATTAATGTATAATAGGGTGGCTCCATTGAATATCGAGGAAATTGCAGCTTTCAACCAACATATGTGATGTCTGTCTAGCCCAGCATAAACCCAATTTTTAGTCAGCCAACTTGAACAGATCTATTACCCTGTGAATACAGAGTTATGAACGGCTAATGTTTGGTGTCTGGTCTCCGACCTTGTCATTCCCCACAGCAGTCAATTAAGCGTGCATAAAGGCGAAATGGGGAGTGACACACCCACACCCCTTAAAAAACTGTGGCGATAGAGCCCAGGTAGACTCTGGGGTGTAAGTGGTGCTAATACCACGGTAGCGATGAGAAGCAGCAGTGTGGTTGTTTGCAGTGAGCTACAGTGGAAGCAGCAGCATAAGCAGAGTGGCTTAAACAAGCATATGGACTATCACATGTGGGACTATCAGCATGATTGGAGTTGTCTGCTTGAACAGGCTAACAGGCTTCACTCCATTCACTGCTGTTTACAGTTGGACCTTCTCTCTTTACCCACAGCTGATAGAGATACAGAACTCTGACTGGATAACATTTAACCCAATGACAAAGCAACAAACAGTGAGACAGCCCGAGTACAGTGCATGGTTAAGGTAAAGATCTATATAAAGACTTATGTCCTCGGTAACACCCATATTAGCTGGTGGAAGCAACAGGAGCAGTTTAATACAACAGCTACAGTAACAGCTGTTTGATCCAAAATACAACAGAGGAGCAACTGGTGTATTTGTTACACTGCTGCCAAACAAAGCTTCATCGTACAGTGGGTCACATGCAACAAATAAATGGTCAGTGCAAACTGAAGGTTAGGAAATAGTAAACACTAAAGCTGATATCAATGAGAGAAAATCAGAAACAGAAACAGTAATACTGGATTACATGCTACATTTCCTGTTAATCTCTAACGCATAAGTAGCCAATATGAAAGCTGCACAGGAATGGCAGACCTTGGCAGTAACAATAAAAATGCCTACATAGAGAGGCAATTACAGAAGAGAAATACATTGAATGGCTATTTAAAAAAAGATAATCAAAAACATACTTGGACTTTTAGAAAATTAAAGGTTTTAATGGTAAAGAATCACAAACCTCTGAAAGTAAATGGTAAGAAATACAGATGCAGTACATCTGCTATTAGTACTCTTATTTGAAAAACCTTCTAAAAATGTTGTACAATTTTCTAAAGGCAGTAAGTCGATAAAGGTTGCTCTTACACAGATTTTTTTGAACAGCTAACAAGTCGTGCCTAACAACACATCTCACAGCAGCTGTTCAAAAATCACTGTAAAGCTGGCCTCTTGTGGCTTATTGCTTAATTACGCAGCAGTACACGTGTAGAGGAGGTGTCTCTCCACAGGCTTTTGCTATTATGCCGTGCATTGCAGACAGCAGCTTAAACATGGGCAGGGATTAAATGAAAACTAATAATGTGAAATGAAAGGTTATCAGAGGAGCCCTAATGAAGTGATGTAAAATGTGCTCTGAAGACACTGTAATCCTCTGCAATGACTGCCTGATCTTATGTACAACACACACCCGACCGTTCCATCTCCTCCTTTCCACCACCACCAATTAGAAACTTAATCAACATGCCTGATTAAGTGAGAGCAAGGCAGATTTAACCACAGAAAAATAAAAACACAAGCTTGCACTCTGAGGGGGCAGATTTGTCATCACATCACGAGGCGTACGAGGGGTTGTTACGTCATTGAGGTTCTTTGGGCTCAGTGGACACGTAGCTTGTAAACTCAGTAATTTAGATATGAACACCGGGAACAGACAAACAGCATCTGAAGTTCAGCAGAAATGTTACACAGGTGATATTTCTGGCTCATGATCTGATATTTACAGCTGGTGTGACAGTGGGTGGGAAACTAACAAGCGAAAGGGCAGATTTATTAATGTTGCTTTTGTTTTCACATACACATCGAACTAAATACACAACTTCCAGTTTTTAAAGGAAAATCAAACCATAAGCCCCAATACTTTTCTGTTTCCCTGCTGTAAAAAGCTTCCGGTTTATTTATATACACAGTATATATACATATATCTTTGTGACAGATAGAGGAAGATCTTAACAGAGGAAGATGTCTTGGTAGTTGTTGTTTTTCTGTTGCATGAACTGTGTGTAAGAGAACAGCTGCTTGCTGCTACACCCATACAACGTGGTGAGCACTTCCCTTCCTCAGCCAATAACATTTAAATCCTGAATTCCCATGACGCTGACAGGGCTCGACCTGCCACTGTCATTTACGACCTACACAAATTTCTACTTTTGTTTTTTTGATACTTTCAGTGGTTGCCCAGTTTCATATAAACCACAGTTACATGCGACTCTCATTTCAGGGTCTGATTTATGTATTTAATACCCCATCACACATAATGTGAAGGGATGAGACATTGCATCTTAGTTTGTTCAAGGAGTTTCAGAGGGAGTATCATTTTCTCACAGATCTTTGGCGGGTGATGGGGGGGTCCAGGGGACAGAATTATTGGATTTACACTGGAAAAAGGAAAAAAAATAAATAAATCAGAAAAGCTGTAAAGAAGACTACAGAAGGAAACTGAGATCAACAGCAAAAAAATAAATAAAATAAAATAAAAAATCACTGTATATGTTACTGAGTCAAAAAGAGGATTTCATGTGAAGCTATTGTACAGGCTGACTAAAAGGTGATGTTCTTTGAGGGAAGATGAGCTCAGAAAGCATCAGTCTTAAATGGGCTTAAAAGGGTCAAGTTAGAATTTCAGATTGTTTTTCAACTGTTTCAACAATTTCACCACTGGATTGTGACAACAGCCTAAAGCACTAAGGGGAACAGGGAAAGGGTTTAGGCATATTGTCCTTTAATTCACAGTGACTTTTTTCACAATCAGACCTCCTCATCTTTATTAATGATGAAGAAATCAGAATAAACTAATGAATAAACAACAGCCCACTATTCACGATGCAATGTTTCATCGTCAAAACAGGCAAACTGACTCATGGAGTCAGGGGGGAGTGAAACACAGCTCTGCAGATTCACTCCAAAAGCTCTTTATCTGGCACACAGTGAGAACCTTTTTGACCATCAAAGACAAATATAATATAAAAACAAAAAAGTGATGCTTTCCATACTGGCTGATTTGATTTTGGCAAACAAAAACAAATTACACTTTCCTTAAATGTCTTTACAGAAACATGTTCAAACTCAAATGCATAAAATACCAGGAATAAATAAAGTCCCACATTGAAAGGTGGGTAATGTCTGAGTGAGGGCAATGGTGTTTCTGCTGAAGGCAAGATAAACAAAGGCGAGAAGTCAGACTCACTCTGACTCCCAGGTTCTTTCATATTAGCCACAGATCGAGGAGCTTAGTCCCTTTTCCAAGGAGTTTGACATGACTCTCTCTGGCACCGTGTTAGAGAAATCATCCAATAACTGTTTGGGCAGGTTGATGACATGCGGTCACTTCTCTGCATTCAGGAATACAAACATTCTTTCAGCTCCTTCCATGAGCCCAGTCCCTGGTCCCCTGTTTATTTTCTTTGTGCCTCTCTTTCTGCTGCGCTCCCTCTGCTTTCCCTTCAGGCTCATGCCAGCGGCTCTTGACAGAGCACCAGAAAGCCTTGACAACAGACCTCAGGGTGGGGCAGCTTCCACTTGCCCCTTCAATCACGTCCTTTAATGTGTCTCTAAAGTAGCTTCTATAAAAGCGTCAGGAAGAGATATGCCAGTGATGATGCTCACTTATCATCCCACGTCGCTCTTGTTCTCTCCTTTCTTTGTCTCTTTTGATCTGTCTGGCACAGGGCCTGTGGTGTGATTTCTCCTGGCTTTGGCCCATTTTTTCTCCTTGGCCAAGTCTATGAAAAAGGCCCTAAGGGAGCCAGGGCAGTGCCAGCTACAAGTGGCTTCTGATCCAAGCGGCTCAGCAGAACTTGACTGGTCTGGCTCAGCTCAGCCAGATCTAGGATGTCTCTGTCATACTTAACGCCACAGTGAAGAGGGATTTTCAAAATTCTGTTTGTCTGAGGGATCCTTATGAGGCTGCTCTGTACATAGTGGGTGACATGGCGTGGGCTGTGGTTTGAGGTGGATGGATATAGCTTTAGGAGAGCGTCTGTCTGATGTGAACCCAGCTTTGGGGAAATGTTTGTGTGATGTGACATTGCAGCATGCAGCTCAGCATGTGGGGGCTGTGAGGGCTGGCTTAGGGCCAGACACAGATGAACCCTGCTAGACAAGCGGAACATGCTCCCAGCAACATCTTCAGTCTGGTCCCAGCTGTGTGTGTCATACTTAATCCTGGAACCAAAGGGACACATTACTCTGTGCATAAAAAAAATCATGATAATTCAGCCATTAAAATGCTGCAAGTCCTTATTCGCGTCACTCTCCCAGTTGCCTTGTTTATGTTTATCTAAAAACTGCGTGTCTGCTTATTAGGAGCCAGTTTTGCATACACAAGTAGTTTTCACTCTGTGGGCCACTTCGTTTATTTCACTTCTATCACTTTAACTAATACTTTGTGACACTGAAAGACTCTGAGGCATCTCAGTTTCCCCTCACAGTCCCAACCTTTCTTTCTTTGTCCTGACTCCATTCAAGCCTCTGTGATATCTCTTAGATGGGTAGGATCATAATACACAACACTGGAGTCAGTCTTTGACAGAGCATCAGCAGGAAGAGCTAAACATACTTCTTTTCCACCTTGCATTCATATGCGTTCAATCACTATCTCTTCATCACTGAATTTGCAGGAGCTGCTATCCTCTCCTCCTCGAGACAACTAACATAGTATCCGTTTTCAGCCTCTCTTTCACTCTCCCATCGCCCTCTCCATTTCCAGTGTCCTCTTTCTCCCGCTTTCTCTTATCTCTCCATCAGAGTATCAGCCTTTCAGCTGAAGTGTATAGGCACAGATATCCCCTCTGTTCCACTTTCCTCTCTCCTCTCCTTTCACTCTGTCCTTCAGTGATCTCTTGCATTTTATCATCATTTCCATCTCTTAGCCCTCTTACACCATTTCAGCTGAGACAAAAAGGAAGTAATCTTCTGTGATAGGTCAGACCATGCACTATGCTGCCATGGAATCTGTATTTGTTTACAGCAACTGTCCTTTTATGTTGCCTTTGAAAATTTAAGGCATGCCTAAACCTCAGATTTTGGGTCTGTAAAGACTCGATATAGCTTCCTAAGATCTTTCCATGAAGTTTATCACTGTTGGCTATTTTTTCCGAACTGAGGTTAAAATCTTGGTAGCGATGATTACATGAAATATCCAGCTGAGCCTTGTCTGCCAGTGTTTATCTAAAGCTTGTTGCAAAGGGATAAGGACATAAACACTTCTGCATTCAAACTGAAGATACCACACGCTGTACTGTGTAGCAATATTGGCGTTATACATGGAGCTGATCAAGGAAGCTTTTCCTTAGCAAAATCCAAACTTCTGTTTGAAAGATCGTCTTTGTGCTGAGGTCACATGAAAAACATTCGGAATCACGATTTCACGTCAGTGAGATAACGTGGATTAAAAATTGATTTTGAATTTCAGATGTGACACTTTCTGCTTATAGATCAACATGTCTCCATCTTTCTCTCTCATGGTACAGTTCAACATTTCAGTCTCAGCAGGTTGCCATGCTTTTAGCTGGACAAGTCTTCACAGTCACAGGAATGGCTTAACCATATTTAAGCATGTTCTCTACAGACAGCTCTCTCCATTTGTGTCTATGTGAGGCGACTATTACTGTCAGCCATGATCAGTCTGGTTCAGGTGAGACCAGTAGCATTTAGTGCTAAAGCAAGGGTGCACATGACAGATTATGATTCTTGTAAAGCAAAAAAAAAAAACATGTTCACTCAGCATCATAACATTAATTCTCTCTCTCTCTCACACGTGTGCTCAATACAGATTTACACGTTTTCTCAAACAGTTGTGCATACCCACAGGGAAACTTGCAACCAGCACAGGCAGTGTTTGGAATAGTTTCTAAAATGTGTGAAAAAACAGCTTTATACTTTCAAACTGATAAGATACTGTAAATCCAATTCTACTTACGTACTCAAATTCCCACTCTGACATAACAGATGTGAACTGCAGCAATAAGCTTCCCACTGGGTGACTATAACATACTGCCTCCCTTTAAGTGTGTGTTATTGCTAAAAAACAACATTGGAAAGCAGCTGTTCTAGCTAACAGCAATCTATACTCCAACAATGGGAAAAAACTCAATTGAAAAGTAATTACTGGGTAAAAAATATGTCTTAAGTGCACGGGGCCTACCCAGTACACTATGAAGCATGTTAATGTGGGCAGATTGTTGATCTAATGGGAGATATTTGCATTGATAGTACTGATGCTTTGATCTGTCCACCTCAGACTGCTAAGAAATCGGCAATATTTCATGCCATGGTGTGTCATTATTATGATATGTTGTTTTTCCTTGTCTGTCATGTTCATACCCAGTGCAACATGTGTGGCACAAGGTGCAGGGAGAGTCACAAAAAGACAGTTGGTTCATTTAAATAAGATAGCACAAAGCAGAGTGTTGGTGTTTTGGTGAAAACTGGTTCACACACATGCTGAGAATAGAAATAGGAGAACTGGATTTGTGTCTGTGCAGCCTCCCTCAGCCGATAATTTGGTGATCCTGTAATGAGCACACACTAAATCCTTGGGAACAAATGTGTAAGAATTTTAGTAAGAATGCTAATAATGTCAGAAAACACTTTCAATTAACACTTGCAAACAAGTAATTTCATTTCAGAAACACACTCTGCATGAGTTAAAAATCATAGATGACGGGTGCTTCATACTGAAAATTGAAAGCTCTCTCCTTGAGTTACTTCAACTATTTGAAAGCAGTAGGACATATACGTGATAAATCATCAGCCTCCGGTTTAAAAAGCACTGCACCCCATAGAACAAATGTGCAGCGATTTGCTGCGTGTCAATCGATTATATCGCCCAATCAGCAGGTTGCTGCAGAATGACCACGCTGACTTCTGCACACATCAGAGCGGTCAGTGTGTCAGGTTCTGTGACATCTAGCGGGTGCGTGGACACATGCAGTTCACAGTGAACAACGGCGAGACGACTAAAAGTTCACTCTGTTCTAATTATTACTCATTCTTGCTCCCTCTTTCTTTCTCTCATCCATAAACACTAGGTTACCAGCAGGCAATATTCCCACGTTCCATGGCCTCATTTTTTGCCTGGCAAACGTGGCATATTATTATTTTTTTTCTTGAAATGTATTTTTAGCTGTAATCGGATGTGACACAGCAGAAGTACAAATCCAATTATATATAAATGGCTTAAACAAACTATAACTGGTAGGTTAAGTGTCGTAGATCAGTAGAAAAAAAGCTATAACTGGGCAATAACACAGGGGACATGACATAACTCTTGACTCTGTACTTTCAGTAGCTCCACAATTCGTCTTTGAATGGCACACCATCTGCCTTTGGCTGCAGATTTGTTGTGCCTCATTATATTCACAACATTATTTTCCTCTCTGAAGAAACTCTCAGCTCCCCTCTTAGTGGGCTATTTTCAAAATGTCACTCTGATTGCCACAGTTGTTGAAAAGGTATGAACCAGCAATGACACTGGCTGAGAAGCTGAATGTTTATCACCTCTGTCTCAGAGCGTTTACCTCGCTGTTTCTTGATTTTGATTATCCCATCAAAGCGTCTTCTTGCCTTCCCACAACACTATTACCCATGAGTCTTTGCTGTGTTTAAAAGGAAAGCTTTTGGAGGCCACTCATGCAGAGGGTGTTAATTTCTTGTCAATTGGACTTCACTTTCTTCACCTGGAAACCTTCAGGTCCAAAGTGTCAGGACCAGTGGCTGAGATGGACCTGGACTATTTGAAAAAAATGAACGTTGGGTAATAATAATATGATGCTCACATCCATGTGAGGCTACGGCCAGCAGCTTTCCAACGTAGCTAAAAGTCTGTCCAGCGGTAACCAAGGTCATCATCAAATTTTATTTGTAAAAACCAGAGAAGTATCTTTAAGGGCTGCACATATTCATCTCCACACATCGTCCTTCAGCTGTGAACATGTTAATGTCTGTGTCACACACTCTGAAATTTCTGAAAGTTTTCAAGAAGTCTGTCCTCAGTGTAACTTATTTTAATATACAATAAACAACAAAAGATATAGCATTTAATCATCTTCAACAAAGTGAGACGATCGTTTTGAATTCTGCCATTTGGTGTTTTCTTTTATCTCATGAAACATTTCTCTGTTGATAGATGTGATATATTTCAAGCTGACAGCACACCACTGCCAACTTAATGGTTTGAAAAGCACAGCAACGTTATTATTCATAATAACTACATAATGATAATAAATGGGTATTCATCAGTTTCTACAACTCACACTATAACCTGCAGTGACACATGACAGCAGTGTTGTTTCCATCTTTGGACGTACATGAGGAAGAGTGGATATGTTTTCTCAGGACAGAAAGCTTTTAAGGAAACTGCTGCTCTTCATGCTAGGAAGGATCCACAAACCACAAGTCAAGAAAAGACAATTACCCTTCTGTACGTTTTTGCTGTTTCACAGAAGTGGTGAATCAAAGTTACATTCACAGTGTCATCCTGATCTAAGTAAATGTGGTCTGCTCAACAGCAGCCTCAAGGATGTCTTTGTGGTGCAACAAGCAAGTTTATTATCTGTCATGCACACGCAAAGGATTAAAGTTAATATATGCATTGGATGTTTGGATTCATTCATTGATTGTGCACTTTTAATTTTACTTTAGATCTTTCCTTGGAAAGAACTCGCATTTTCCTCAGTGTTAAACCTCAGTCACAAGACAAACTCAGCTCACACCTGCTCATTTTTTTGGGAAGTTGAGCACTCGGGATTAGCTCTGAGAAGGTAAGCTGTTGGTATGAAATATTTAGCCATTACATGGTGTTAAAATATCTTTGTACTCTACTGCGCATCTTGCTGATTGAGAAACACAACAGGATTTATCCAGTCACAATGCAGCGTATATTGTGCCAGTTTTCACATGCTTACGGCAACAACAGTTTAAGCTATTCATGGAGGCTGAAATGGATATTTTCTTTTTTCTGTTGCTACATTTATTTTGCTTGTCTGCCACTTTGTCTCCTAGAAGGCACATCTGAGCGAAGACTGAATCTGAGAAAAACAACACAACACAAAGCTACTATATAAGACTTAGCTGCCTCTGGACAGACACGATCTCTGTCCATTGCCTCACACCCCCTGGTCAAACAATGTTAGGGCATGTGTTGTTGAGTCTGTCTGCATTTAATTCACAGCTTACCGCTTTAATAGCTACAGCCCCCTGCTTGCTGCCAAACCCAGGGGCCATTCTGCTACCTGAGTCATACTATAATAGCTTGCACTGAGATACAGCTGTTCAACCGCCTCCTACAGATGAAGCTGGATAGACAGGCAGGGAGTCTCAGCCGAGAAGAGCTGTTCATTTTGTCAACATGGAGCATGTCGGCAACCTCTGTGTGTGCAGTAACATGGACGCGGTTATTGACAGATACACTCAGTCTTGATCACTCAGGTCAGTGGAGAAAATCTCTGTATTCCACATGTGTGGACACTAAAACACGCCAAAGCAGCAAAGCCATCGTGTGTGTGTGTGTGTCTGTAAGCACTAAGAAAATTACAAAAGACTGAAGGCGATTGAGGAAGAGTGAATTAGTGAGAGAGGGTTAACAAAACGAAAAAGGACAGAAACACACATGCAGAGTCAGGGTGCACACATGACTAACTGGAGAAACTGGTTGTTTGCTATGTTCACCATTTTTAATTTACCGGAGCATTTTTAGCATGCTAAGATTAGTCTAAAGATATTAAAGTATTAAAGTTACAGCTACAGACCTACTTCCTGGACAAATTGTTAATTAATGATGGTAGTCCTTGCTATAACGATGCTGCTAGTGTGGCGAAAACAAACAGAAAAAGGCGTACTTTTAGAATCTCGACCTTATGCCAACTGCCTGAGAAATATATGTACTTCAACAAAATACTGAAAGAAAAGGTATTTCTGAAATAAGACCTTGGTACTGAACTGGCACAACCAATGATGAAGTGGCACTCGTTTATTTCAGTAATGCCATGATGAATAGAAATTTGCCAAATGTGTTTTTTTTTTAAAAATGGATCAAAGAGTGCAATTAGAAAATCCATATCAAGTCATTATTTTTACACATTACTAACATTTTAACATAACTTCACTAAAAAAAAGTACTGGAGAGTTTTGTATTATTCTTGTTTCTAGCTATTATATTTTCCATTTTAGTTTCAAAATCCATTACAATTTACCTGAGCAAAACAAATAAATACGTAATAGAGTTAGGTTTGAAAGGAGAAGCAGAGACCATTAACAGGGATTCGTTTTACACTCCTGTTCATTTTATGTTGGATTGAAAGGTGGGATGTACAATCTCTTATCTGGGGCTAAAAATTGATGCTTGAAATACTTGATGCATCTCCACTGTGCACAAATGATCTGTTAAGCAATGATCGCCTCAACGTTTGCAGCTATTTACCAGTTTTTGAGAAAGGCTGTTGGAGTGTGCAGTCACATCCAAGTGTGGGCTGTAAAAGATGGCCAGGGCTAGTGTTCTTAAAAATCAAATGATATTGGAATTATTTCTGAGACAGTTTGTTCTCTACTTATACTTTCTTTTCAGGCATCATCCAATAAAAAAAAAAAAAAAAAAACTAACAGTTTCTAGATATTTTTATGTCATGCCAGAGGGCCACTACTTCATGATTATTTTGTAGTTGAGCATCCTATGTGCAAAAGCACTGAACGGCTCCATTTATTTTGTTTGCTCCCTTGTGTGTTGATTCTAAGTCTATGTACTCATGATCAGTGACAACCAGAGACATTTTGACAAATACGCCACTGTGCTGCAAAAGAATTAAGAAATAGTCCCTATCAACAACATATAAACATTCAATAAACAGTTTATAACATCATATCATACTGGTGTCAGCCAATGTCTGTATCTGGCAACAGTAAATCAAAGCTGTAAAAATCTAAGATATGTATTGATGCAGTGTGCAGGATATAACTGCATTACCCCTCGAAACAGAAATGTTCCAATAAGCCCTGATACCTAAAAAACGTTTGTTGTCAGTAGAAACCACAATTAGCTGTATGGTGATTTTACTGTCCTGACATCCCTGTCAGTAAAACCAAAACTCAGCACACTACCAGGCTAAATTAATGGAATAAAGTGCAGTCATGCCAAATGCATCATGGC
The DNA here is from genome assembly GCF_900324485.2 of Mastacembelus armatus. Classification (NCBI taxonomy): domain Eukaryota; kingdom Metazoa; phylum Chordata; class Actinopteri; order Synbranchiformes; family Mastacembelidae; genus Mastacembelus; species Mastacembelus armatus. Next base: position 17,824,521 of record NC_046644.1, on the reverse strand, counting down.
CAAGATATGGTTAAACCTAAATAACCGATGCACACTTCATTGTGTTATTTACACATTTTGCACATTACCATTTATTTTTTGTCGTGTTTCTGGTCATCTGGCGAAGGGAAGTTTTTGATCTGATCTCCACCAGTTCCTGAGAGAAAAACCTGACTCTAAATCCACTATGCTTAACGGCAACTCTGGGACTTTGCCTGTGTGCTGGACATCGTGATACAGTAGCTGCCTTCTGTGGTGGTAAATGATGCTGTGAGATCAGTAAGAGTGAACCTAAATAGTAAACAGCAGTAGTTAACAGCAGTAAACAAATTACAGGACAGAAAACAATAAGCCGGAATGAGCTGAGAAGGAAGCAGAAGAGGAAGTGCCGGCTCAGGTAATAATTTTCCAAGGGTTGTCACCATGCACAACCCCTTTCACTTATATACATACTACAATGTGATGCATTGTTATTATATATAACATTTATTGTAGCTGCTTTAAGCAACCAAACACACAGATAGGAAAACACTGTCATTATGGTTAAAAATGTTGTTAGGAACTGGTACAGTGCATACAGTTGAATTATACAAGATTAGTAGTTGGCAGGACTCAGAAGAAGTTGAGGCAAACACTTTTTATCAGTCTGTTCAAAAACAGCATGATTTCTTTTCTTCTGCCTTCATTAAATTCAAACTGCAAGATTTTCCTATCTGTAACACTGTCACCTTAACGTGGAGCACAGGTGCTACAGCAGCAATCTAAAGTGTTGATAGACAGGAAACAGCCCTCAAAAATAGCATAGACAAAGCCGACTCGGAGGCTCACCTACGCTGTATTATTGTTCAGGTATACTTATGCACAACTGTTGTATTGGAAAACAACTGAACAAATTGGCTAATACCTTAAGGACCTGCCTGCTTACAAAATCATCTGATTTTTATTACAGCGATAACAGACTGCATCTGTTTTCTGTCTATTCTGCATCATCTTCCAGCAGCCTCTGGTTAGAAGAACTAACCCTGACACAGCCCAGGTCTGCATAGACCTTTCTACTGTATCAGATGTTAGCACAGGTGATTTTTTTTTTTAAGATGTTCTCCGTTTCGGCTGTTATTCTCTCTCCTTCGGTTCTTTTTCTTCTGTGTCCCTCCTTCATTGTGTCTGTCCCAGTGGAAACAGATATGAAAGGTGATAAGGAGCCAGATGGGAGCAGAGCTATGAATCCACACTAGTAGCAGTAAAAATTTAGAGGTCCATTGTTAACTCAGTGGGGAGATATTGACTTGTGTGTTGTGTGTTAAGTGAGGCATCAACACTGTGGCACTAATAGGAGACAAAGCAGGTCCATATATATTGTGCTTTCATCTTTAACCTCTTTCAGCAAGTTATAATCCAATTAGATGATGGTCATTTGATGTTCAGTGCAAACCTAACTATTGCATGCTATTGCATTTTTTGTGTCCACATGATAAACAAAATAACAGGACACAATCTGGGTTTCTAAAACAAAAAAATCATCTTGTTATGATGTTTCAAACACAACTTTTGTCCCAGGAAAAAAAGAAGTAACTTTTTTAGTGTATACTCAGGAATCAGCCCATGCAATTATTGTACATTTTAGGGCAAAAAAGAAAGCATCATTCAGTTTGTGCATTATTGCCATTCAATTTGCTGTTAGATACATGTGAATTCAGGAGATATTAATACCAAGTTTTGAGATGAGGCAATAAAAACAGACAAGGGCTTTGTAAGGAAAGGCAAAAGTCTTTGTGGTTTGAAAAAATTCAAGTTAAAACAACAACAACTACATTTCTGCTAGTTGCATCAGTAAAAGACACCATTTGGAGTTCAAAGTCAAATCCTAAAATTGAACAAGTTGGTGCCTTCCATGGTCTAACAGTTGTCGCTTCAGTTTACATCAAATGTCACATACAGCATGCGCTAAAGATTTGAGGCAGATATATTTGCAGGGTTGGATGTAGCCATAGGCACTGTCATAAAGCCCCATTTGTAAAGTTCATTCTTAACACTCCAGTTCTTGCTAACAGAAATATTAATACTGTTCTCCTAACGTAAGGTGACAGGAGAAAGGCAGTTAATCCAGTTAGAATCTAGCTTCAGATTGCAGATATGTTTGTATATGCTGGATATATATAGTGTTTGCTGTACCTGTCCTCAGGTCGGTGTGCTCCTGAGACATGTGTTGACTCTGATGGACCCATTCACCGTTGCACTTGAAGAAGATTTGGAGAGCGGGTCGAGCTTGACACCGGAGCTTGATGGGGTTACTCTTGACGATGTAAGCATCAACAGGCTCTTCCAGAAAGTGGGGGAGTGTCCCAGACTGGCCATGCTGCAGGGCTTCACCTCGAGCACCTGAGGAATAAAAATGAGAAGAAAATGAGACTCGGGAATAAAGAGGAATGGTGAAAAACTGGAACAGAGAAGCTCGACAATAATAGGTGGTAGTCTCTTTAACACAACAAAACTCCACTGTTGAATGGATCTCCCTAAGCACAGCAGTGTTTAATATTTTAAGTGCACATGGAGGTACACACAGTGCTAGTGTGTTTTTTTTGTTTTTTTTTTTACAGAACAAAACAAAAAAAAAACACTAGCAGGTTACAATGTATTTTGCAAAGCTGAAAAATATTTTGATAAAAATACCGTCTCAGTTTTTAATAATTAATATCATTAACATCTTATATTCCTCTGCTAACATATTTTTTGGAAGGTGAGATGTTTAGCTCCTCTAGTTTGGAAGGCAGTTAGTTACTGTGAGTGTTACCTCAGCTGAACAGATGCCTGAGCATGTTTTGTCTCTGTTCGGTAACAAGTAAGAAAAGTTATAATATACAGCTGAAACATGCAGCAGATTTGATCCCAGTGCAAAATGAATCCACATAGATTTGAAGAAAAGCGTGTGATCGAGAGTTGAGACAGGCATGATAACTGGATGTTTAAAAACAGAAATCACAAAATTTTTTTTTTATTAAACAAAGCAGGGGGAAATTACTGGAATAATAAATAGTGGGAAAAAAAGTAGAAAATACATTGGTCCCATAAAGACTTACTTTTTTCATGTAGCAGATTTTAGTGTTCGCTAAAAACAAAATTCACACACAATGTTTTAGCAGGAACTACGCCCTTCCTCCTCTAACTTTCTGAAGTGTGCTGCACTCAGTGCATGTTTTGTTACCTCTGAGGCCTCGCAACTATAATTACACTCTGACTAATCCCCGGGTTTGTTGGAACCTCTTTCAGGCAAGTGTGAAGGGTTTAGCGAGGTAAAGTGTCCTGCACCTCCCGCCCCTCCCAATCCCAAACATGCACACTGCATGTTTCTCCACAGTGATGGGCGTACCGCTGAAAACCCCATCAGGATTAGAGAACCCACTCTCTCTTTCTCTCTTCCTCTCTCTAGCTAATCTAATCCTCCTACCTTTTCCTGTTGGATGTCTCCTGATTGAGGAGAATAGATAAAAGACTGTGTGATTCCCTGGCTGTGAAAATCACAGCACTTGCTCAGTGTTCCCTCTGTGCGACACATTCACATTCTCTTCTTCATTCCTGGAACTGAGGCTGAACAAAGAGACATGCTTTTAATTTCAAAATGACTAGCCCCAGGCAAGCTTTTCTTGTGCGGAGTGCTCCAATTTGTTTTGCCCATGGAGCATTGACATGGTGTGTTTGTGTTTTGATAGATGCAAAACGTAGACGTGAGTGTGCATCCAGACGATGATGGATGGGAATAAGAATACACAGACGCACAGATGTCAAACAAAAGCACAGCTCTGGATGTAATGACTCATTTGTTAATAGATCAGGTTTTATCCTAATGTTTACCACATGACAGGTTAATGCCAGTGCAACTAATACCTCAAATATCAACAAATGACAGCAGCAAAGGTTTAGCACACATTATAGGCTGCATTTCAGAGTTAGCTGTTGACTTTCATAATTTCCTTTTGTGTTTAGCAGGTGGGACAGAATTACAGCCAACAGATTAGCAGAAACAGAAGAGTAAACTCTGGTGTGACTGAACCTCAGGATGTGCTGGGACATGTAACTCTAGGGGCGAACACAATCACTTAACTGTTGCTGGCAAGAGCGTAATGTCATCTTCGCTCTTAAAATAGCTGAATATAGATCACAAAGTGCACCACTGAGCAAGGACAATGGCCCTCCAGCACTGCACCTTGCAGTAGGTACATACATGGCACTGAGATAACTCACACCGTTAATCATGCAAGATGTGCTCAAATAAAGTGGCTGCAGAATGTGAAGGTGTTGCTGGTGCTGCTGGGTTTCTGTTTGCTATTCTAACATTCACTCATTAACATCTTGTGGCCTGTGCACAGCTGCTATTGAGTCATTTGCATGTTATTTTTCACGCCAAAGACCAGTATCTCTCCTCAATATGCTTCACTGCTATCATTCAGGAGACCACTGTGCCCTGTGCTTCACAGTTTTCTCAGTGATCTACAACCAATTCAGCTTCAGCCTGGCAATAACACATAAGGGGCACAGATACATCGAGCCCAGTCTGAGAGGAAAACAAGACATCACTGCCAAAGGGCTGAGTGATGGCTCTGTCAGACATCCGCGCTCTTTCTTCCTCACACAAACAAACTTTTGTCCTGCAAACAGACATTCTGCTCAAACTGCATCAGCTGTAATGCAACGTTCAGAGAACTCGCAGACATTTTCATTTCCTCAAGACATGAAAAATTAAAAGCAGTGGATAAATGTGGTCTCTTATGCCAATTCAGTGTATTCATAGCTTTTAGTGAAAATCTAAAAGAAATGAGGGAGAAAAGAGCCCCTAGCTGACTGGACTAATTTGGTAAAGCCTTTGGGTGGTACCCACAGGCTGCTTCACACAGAGCTGCTTCAGTACACTCACAGTGATTCGGAGAGACTGACGGCAGCAGCCAGGCTGATGTTTGCCAAATTCTCCCCCACATTCAGCACGCTGCAATCTCACACCCTGGCAGACATACTGCTGTCCTGTTTCCATCTCAAACACCAGCTGATCCAATGAATAACTGACTTCTTCAAACATAGATGACAGAGGATCAGGGTCTAAGGCAGGTGCTCTAACCTCCCCTACAGAAACACTGGGCTCCAACAGGCATGTCGTCTTCATGCCGCTTTTTGTTCTGTGCACCAGCAGCCACAGGAGCTTGTAGACCAACCCCTCTGTCATCAAATTTGCAGATGACATGGATTTTCTTCCCCATCATACATCCCAAACTCAGCAAGTACAGACAAAGTTCATCCACTGATGCAACAACCCATCACAACAAAGAAAAGCTGGTGGTCTTTCTAAAGACAAGCTGTACATCCCCAAGTGATAAGGAAATAGAGGTGACTTGCAGGATGTTCCTCTCTGTTGCACAAGCTATTGCCTTCTGAACCTGAACCTCCTTCCTCTGTTTCCTTTTACAGGTAATAATTTATAGAACAGACAAACCATTTGTTTATCTAATTAACACAAGTTCAATCTATTTGAGAATTTGTACACACAACTAGCCCTGGGTTCATATGGGTTATTGCTGTTTGTGCAAGATCTGGTTCACACATGCAGCTTAATGTCATTTGCATTACAGGGTTGTCTGGTTATTAAAACTGGTCGCTGTAGTGTTCTTAGGTTCTAAACGCTCTAGTGTTCTTAGGTTCTAAACTTTAGGATTTGCTTCCTTAGTATGACAATATTCTTTTTGAAAAGTGTTGTGCATGCAGCAACTTGTGCTTTTTAATCACGGATGGATGGATTAAATGTACAATATGGCACAGAGGACTAGACATTAATGTCAGTATTTGCTTGTATCTCACCACAGTACATGTCACAGAGTCAGACCTGCACAAAACCCTGGCTCTGGGCAGATTTGGAGAAAAAGGTCTGATAATGTTCATACATTCAAAAGAAGCATGTCAGCTTCAGTGTGAAAGCTTATTATATTAGATATAAACTGCCGTGCATTTTGCAGTTCCAGCAACCACAACACCACCATTTTGTACATTTGTGTTTTTTAGTGCAAGTTCATTCATTTGTGTTCTTTTCACCGGCAGTTCCATTGCTCTTAATAAACAATCTCCACTGAAGCAGTGTGAATTCAAATACCCACTGTCAATGGCACACGTGTGATCTCTGATTTCAAACATCCAACAGGTGTGTGAGGCAGCAAAAAAACCAATCTCCTGCTGACACTATGAATGTAATCTGCAAGCTACCAGTATGAATAGATAGATAAAGGAGAGGAGTGTGTGTATCTGTGTGAAAGAAAGATAAAAAAACAACAACAGAGAGACAGTGGAAGAGGATATATGACTTTAATAAAATGCAACACTGGCTTAATGTGTTATCCAATAATCAGTGGCCAGAGGCTTAAAACGTTTTACAGTACATCTAATTTTCAGAATCATTCTTACACATGTGGAACAGGTCCTCAATTAATATCATGGAAACTGCTGCGGTTTGAGAACTAATGCTAAACAACTGCTTTAACTCACTAGTCAGCATTCAGCTTTAATAAGCTGGAAGCTGTTGCTTAGCCATGAATTAATAAACAAATCTACTAATTAATTCTTAGCTTGTAAATTAAGAGTCAGTGGCATAATTATTTGTTAATTAGTGCTGACAATTCAGTGGCAGGTTTAAGAAATAAGGTGCACAGTTAGTTGGTGAACAGTAATGCATTTTATGGATTTTATTTGCTGTTATGTGTCTTTGCCTCTGTGTAAACAATTTCCATTCCTTTTCAGGCTAATTTGTCTGTGTAAATACACGAATAACTACAGCCTGGCAATGGTCAAAGCTTCATTAATTATAAATGCCCAATGTGAGGTGTCTTCAGAAGCAGTATTGACGCAGATCCGTGCAGCAGATGGATGCTCTAGATTGCAGATCAGAGGTGAAGCTAGCAGAGGAGATGGGGGTGGAGGGAGATTGGTGAAACAGATGATAGGTGGGTGTTGAAGATAGTGAGAAGCATTGGGGGAGCATCTGCTCAGATCAACCAAGTGCATGGCAGGAAGTCAAAAATAATAGTTTGCTTTTTCAGGAAATGTTTTTAAATCTGTGAGTCCAGGAAGACAGGCGCTTCTTTTTTGGCCCCTCAGCCAAGTTTGGCCCACTGGAGGACCCCAGCCTTTGTAATACACAGCCCCCACAGCCACTTCTTCTGTCTGCAGAGATTTCTGAATGACAGGTATGCCACAGGGGAAAGACAGACAGGCAAAGATTGGATTTCTTGATCTCCCAGCATAACAGCAAATGGGACGAGAAAGGAGGGAACATGCGAATGCCTGATTGTGCTCAGTGTTTTGCAGACTCTACCCATGATTCAACCACATCAAAACACATCAACCTACTAGCAAGAGGTATTCCTCTGACATGCTGACAGGTAATGAACTGCTTAGGAACAATTCGCTATTGCACACCAGCTGGACGGACACAGTCTGCTTTCAAAGTTCGACTCCGTTGTATAGTTGAAGTGCAGCTAAGTTGCCGTGTTATTCAAAAATCCTGTCAAACTAAAATAAGATTAAATTGAAAGTGGTAACCAGGCAATAGCCAGATTTTGCACCATTATTTATAATCACATCCGTGTTTCCTTGCTGATACTTCTCCTCCCTGTCCCCAGGCAAGTCTCAGAGTGACTTCAGTCAGACTGCAGAAACGCCTGCAGCTTTAAATCTACTCTCTAACTTGTAATTTCTTTGCAATCAAAGCCACAGAAGCAATACATTTCTGCTCTGCCTCTTTTAAAAACAGCATGGCCTCAACAGAAAGAGATGCCAGAGCGCTTTGTTCAAATATTAATGCAAACCTCTCATCTGTCATCTCAGGACACAACAGATATGAACACACACGCACACACACATGCACACATACACATCCACTCCCATAATGTGTGTGCAGAGTATTGAAGCACTCCCAGGCAAAGACAGTTTTCTTTACACACATGCCAGATGCTGTCCAATCAAAACAAGAACAGACAAATGTTGACTCTTTGCACTGATCAACCATTTCACACCCAGACTTCATTTTTCCTGTGTTGATTCATTGAATTTTTGTTCAAACGAAGCAGTGAAAATGTCTGTTTATCAGCAGTGCCTTGCTTCACAGTCAAACCTACACTCACAACTGGAAGCAGCTCAGTACGAGCAAACTCTTATCTGTCGGACAGTGGCCCCAGTGGAGCAGTGGGGGGAGTCTTGTTTAAGAACACCTCGATGGTGGGAAAGAGAATCAAACACTATTCATATGCTTTCAAGCTTTATCCTGTGTATCCGTGAGGGGTACAGTAAGTGTCTGTGAAGATATCAGATCAGGCTGAGTTTGCTTTAGCATGGCTGGAACTGAGATGACAACAGTCTCTGATAAAGACTTTAGGGCCATACTGTCTATTTGGCGTAATAATAATGTTACAGCATTTTATGTAAAATGGCTGCTTTTAAGTTTGAAATGATTTTTCTTCTGTTTTAATTTATTTTTGCTTTTTCTTCCTAGATTTTGCTGAAACACTAGAGCGCTTCCACGTACTATGCATTTTTTAATGAAAGAAAATTCAAGATCACTAAAGACACAAATAACATTATCTATTAATAAAGATGGAAGACGAAGACACAAAACAAAGGAAGAGAAAACGAGATACGACATGTAACAAAGGTTTCCATGTGGCACCAAACCAGCAACATTGCAGTTATATAGAATCCATCATTTCAAGTGGGGTTAATGCATTATTCATTCAGCAATTGTTATTCAAGTATTATAATAGAAACCACAATATCCAATTTAATAATTTGCTAGATTGATATAAATGTATAAATGGAGGAAATAGTGCAGGTTGGACTTCACTGTGTTAACTGCCCAGCCCCTTTTGAAGTGGTGCAATGGAAAAGTACAGTATAATAACATGTAGCTGCAGTTTAAAGATTTCATAGCTTTCATTTCAGGGATTCATTTAATGTAGAAACTGTGGCCTGGTTTCCTGTGTTTTGTTATGACTCTTTAATTCGTTTAGATATGTTGTATTTTTTTAAAAGTACATGAAGAATATATTTGTTCTCAGTACAAACTACCTGTTTTTAGAAAAGTGTGTGTATGTGCACAGTCTTGAAAGTCTGTGTGTGTGTATATGTACAGTGTATGTGAATGTGCATCACCTGCAAACACCCAGGTGGTATATGTGTCTTCATCGGTGTTGTGACAGGTTGCCAGCCTGGTTTTGGCAGGTGGGGAGATAGTGCTTCCCTCAGCTCTCTCGATAATCAAAGAGTAAACATGCTGGAGCAAAAGTGGGTTACCTGGATGTCAAACTGACAAAAAAAGTCTCCCATCGGTTCCGCATCCACAAATTCTCTGTAAAATGTTGCTCATATAAACATTAATATTATGAGAGAAACAGACTCATAAACAAATACCACAAACATTGGAACCTGGCTTTTATGTTCGATGTGTCAAGAGAACTCAGTGGAAGACTTTTAACTCCACCAAAGAAATGAGAAGTGTGAACTAAAAATATAACAAACAAGCTTAAGACTCATGTACATCAGTACCAGACCAGGGATGATCTTAGAAAATCCACTTAACTTGTAAATCTACTTTTCAGCGATTGGACATCGACAATCTACAGAACCAACTGGAATTTACTGCAAACAATAATATCTAATAACTTGTAATGTATCAGTTTTGCTCTTATATATATTCTTCTGAAACTCTGCATTTACTACACTTGCAAAACACCAAAAGAGCTATCAGTGTTTTGTGTGTGTTATGTGTCGCCTGCCTTCCTGCTGAGCTACTGATCCAATATGCTGATTTTGTCACAAACATTTTTGATAAGCACTGACCTTGATTGCTCATCAAAAGGGAAGAATAAAACAAGCAGGAAAAAATCCAGCAACAGGCTGCACACCAGTAAACTCTCAACAAGGTAACCAACTGTGCACTGAGGCTGTGTAGAAAACTACTGACACCATGTGCAGCATGAAAACCAGATCGTGGTTGGGCTTAGCCTGATGGCAACTATGGGTGTCACTAAATCAATCAGGACTGAAATTTAGAGGATTGTGACTTTGGGTTCAGTTGAAAAGCCTGTCTGGATGTCTGCCAAACCATTTTGACTTGGATGAAGACCGAAAAAGAGACTTTTATATGCTGAATACTCTCGGCCGTCATCAGCAAGCTTAACCTCTTTGCAACGGGAATGCAGTTCTTCAAAAGAAAGGCCTGATAACTTTTAATTTGTGAGCAAATAAACCTAATGGAAAAATAAAATGATTATATTATATATTCTTCCTCTCTCCCTCACTTGAACTCAGCACCTCTGGAGTAGAGTGGGGGTAATATCCAGGAGCCTCCAGGCTGCTATCATTTCTTCTTTCACTTAGATTGTTCTTATCGCATGACCAATCATGTCACTTTTGAGTAATGACAGACAGAAATATGGACTGTCTTTATTAACGTGTTATATGCAGGAACATTACTACTTGATCTTTCAGTGTTCCTTCTCTGCTTTTGTTCTGGTATGGTTTAGAAAGCAAGCCTCAGTTGACTGATGAGCGATAGTAGACAAAAGAAGATAATTGCTTACTTACTCTTTCCCATATAGCCTTTGATCCATTTAGTCTTTTCTGACAGAGAAGAGACAGCAACATAATTAAAGGCATTTTGCTGTGTACAATCTCTGCTGCAATCACACTGGCAACCTGACAGCTCACTCTAATGTGAGTGTGCTTGTAGGGGGGCTTGATAAATAAGTAAAACCCTAGAAAACAATCCTCTCACTCTTCTTCTCAGTTTCCCTTCACTTCTTCCTCTAAGCTTTAATACAGACCATAAATAATTGTGGGATTCTATTATTGGATTAATTTATGAATTAATCACTGATGTGTGGCCAGATATGAGAAAACAGGCCAAGAGTACCAAGGTTTAGTTGAAAACAATGTTGTTTTTAAAATGATAAATGTTTAGCAAGGGAATAATGAGATACAATTAAAAAAAAAAAAAAAAAAAACCTAGTTATATTCTGCAAATGAAGAGATGCAGAATATCTGTATTAATATTAATCGTGTCATTATTTACAAGGTTGATTATTTTCTTGTAAGAGCGTTCAACAAGAACTTAGTGGTAATGTGAAAAAACAAACCTAGAGAAGAACTTCAAGCCAACCACAAAACTCACTATCAAGGAGAAGCTGCTCTTCTGCCTGGCCGCCATAGTGTACAGAAACACCTGTGTTGAATATGGGCTGGAAGCCCCAAGATCAAAGTTGGAAACGCCCCCGAAGGTGGTTGAGACCAAGCAGGCTAAGATCCTGTGAGAGTCCCAGATACAGACTAACAAACTGGTAATGGCTAACTGACCGGACTTAGTAGTGGTGGGCAAACAGGACAACAAGGCTGTAGTGATAGATGTAGCAAGCCCAAGTGATAGCAACATCAGAGACCAAGGGCTCAAAGAAGAGCTAGAAAGGATGTGGAAGGTGAAGGCAATACTGGTCCCCGTGGCTATGACCTCCCAAACTGGGAGAGTGTCTCCATCAGATCTCCAGAACAACATCTGAGATGTCTGTCCAGAAGTCCTACAAGAAAAGCAAAGATACCACACTGGACCCTCAAGCTCCCAGGTCTCTGGTAGAGGACGTGAGCTTGTTACTGAGTGAGGACATTGTGCCAAGTCAAAATAAAATTCAAAGTGAACTGTGCAGTAGAAGTAGATATCATTGTTCAACCTAGAACACTCTGATTGCTGCACATTTTATTCCACATCCTGACTTCCAGCTTTACCGAAGAGATTAAGACCGATCTGAGGTTTCAAGTTCAGCTTTAAGGCTTCATGAAAGCTTTGGACATTTTCAAAAGCTTATCCATAATCTAACACTCCACTATACAGGAAGGTGTTAACTTTTGCCATTATCAATCTGACTCATTCAGCTGCATCAGCTTTACTTTCCTTTTCCCTCTGGAGAATTAAAAAGGAGCAGCAGAAAAGTTGGTCCACATAATCCTCCACTATCCAGTAATGACTTACTCATGATATGAATATATGGAAACACTGGAAAGTATGAGAGAAAGGAATATACAGTGACAAATGGTTTGTTCCCGGATTTAAAAAAAAAGAGGCCCATCAGGAAAGCAGTCAGAGGTCTCTTTTACATTTACAATTCATGACAATCAAACACCTGTACAGTGCTTTTCCATGTCTCCCAGGATACTTGCATATATCAAAAAGGAAAGCTCTCTAATGCCGCCTGAAAAATGCAAGAAAGTGAATAACTTTATATGCACCTCTCTTCTCACCGAGCCCTATTCTCTCACCTCCTCTCTGATTTTCTTTAGCGAGTGGGAGACAGTGGTTCAAAGCACAGCGTTGGAGCCCAGTTTGCCCTACGCTTCATGTCCCAGTGGAAGTCTTCAAACGTTACTTTTAGCTGTCCCAATAATACAATCTGAGTGGACGGCAGCTATGTGATCCAGCCAAAAAGCTCTGCAGTAAATGGCATGTGATCAAAATAACATGAATAATAAACAAGGAACAAAGTTGAGCTAAAGGTTGTATTTAAATTAGATAGTGCACAGTTCGCTGCTGGGCACGTCATCCACCGATTCTTTTTAATAGAACAAAAAATACTTAGTCACAAAAATATCTAGCTCCAACACATCAAATGACAGAAAGATGTATGTGAGTTTTATCCCAAGCGAAGGGGATGAAAACCCCTGCTTCACTGTGCAATACATTACTAATGAACAATTTCCCATTTTACTCCTTAATAACTTACGAGCCCCAGTGTACTGCGCCAAAGATTCCTTATGAATTTTTAAAGAAACTGAAAAAAGTAGCAAACTAACAAGAATTTAGATCTTTTAAGGCTGAATACCCTCATTTGTCAAGCTTAGATGGACATGGCAAAAGCATGTCAACACAATCTCTTAGCTGTTGTCACACAAATGATGCTTCACTTCAAATAACCAAGCATATGAGCAAGTGAGCAGGGTATACTCAACACCTTGAGGCACATCCTTGGCTCACTGTGCCCCAGATTCCACCTTACGTAACCTGATTGTTTGTGCGCACTATACAAATACTCATGACAAACAAAAACTAAGGAGGCACATTCATTGCTCAGTGTCTCAGGTATTGTGGGCTACTCAGCTGGGCAGGACCTATGCATCGTAAGGGCCTGCTATGTCAGCACAACAACGTGTGAATTTCAAGAAAGAGACTGCTGAGTAAAACAAGTAGAGAAACTACAGCAGCCATAAGGAGGGGGCTGTGCCGTCAGCTGTCCACACGGATATCATGAGAATACAGTCTTATGCACGGCCTCAGAGAGAAGTCCGTCTCTCTCCTCATTAGGAATCCTGTTGGACTTTAATTAACAGGTTAAGAACACTGTTAGAGCCCACCATCAAAGGCAATAACGCCTTAATTAGAAGACCTTGACAGTGTGTAGCTTGAACCCCCTCCAGTCAAAAACCACCATCTCTCACTCTCTATCACACATGCATGCATAAACAGCTCAATTATATATTATTTTATCTTTGGGCAAAGCAAAAAAAAAAAAAAACCGTAGCGATATGCTGGTTAGTGGACAGTGTTATACTGAATACTGGGGTTGATTTGTGCATGGTGGGTACGTAGTCCTATGATGGTTTGCTCTCTCCTGAATAAACCAATGCTTAAGGAATGTTTAGATAATGCCATTTAAGCCTGCACATCCTTGCTGATCACCATAACAACTAATTCAGAGTTTTGAAACAACTAATCTGTAAAGGAAGCAGCAACAATTCAGTTAAATGAGCTTCTGGTCATGCAAGTGGCATCACAGTTTAGTGGCTCTACTTTAACTACAGAGTTGTCAGGAACGGAACTAGTTTATCTGCTAATAGATTTGATAATAAACGCGTAAGGAAGCTGAGCAAACCTATAAATGATTGTGAAAAATGTGGCAATAGCTATCAGCAGAAAAACTGAAGTCTGTTATGATCCCAACACAGCAGTAAAATTAATACTGTTTTAATTGTCCCAGACAATCTATCTAATGGGAACCCAGAGTGTAGTGGCGGCATACTGAATCACAGTGAAGTCACAAGGGGTCAAGGTGAAGCTGCCACTTAATCTTAAAAACATGAGGGAGAGGTCCATGGTGTGTTGACCTGTGTGGTTCCTGTTTATGCAGCTTGTCAAATGTGTACGTGTGTGCCCGTGTGCAAATGTGTGATGTCTATGCAAACAGGGTGAAGAACAACTGACCTGGTTTATTGAGTAAAGTGAGTTAGTCAGAAGGGGGCTGTGTGTTCATGTATGTGCGTGGCAGTCTCAAAGCACATAAGTCAGCAAAAGTGTGTATGCTAGTCTGAACACGTTTCGACTTTAATGAATGTATTCACCAAATACCCAGGATTATGGCTAATCCTGAACATCGACTGATCCCACAATGCAATGAGCAGGCTAAATGTCAAAAAGTGATTATTTAAATTAAGTGTGATTCATGGACAAATTCTTTTTTTCTAATTAAAGATTATTCTGTTACATTTGAGCACCTGTGCAGCAGACCAGAACAGAGCAGCGAAGAGGAGAGAGGGAACGACATGTAATAGAGAAACCATGATGGTCCCAGGATCAATATGTTTTTCCCTCTGGTCTACATTAACATGAGACCACAGCTTAATTATATTCTTATTTATTAGAATCTATCAAAACTTTCCAAACACACATTCTTCACACAGTGAATCACTAATGTTTCATATGACAGCGATTAGAATAGTCTGGTTAAAATCTCTTTAGTCCTCTTGATGGTCCTTGAGCAAACGGGATCTCTGTAGATATCTGACTCCAAATCCATTGGACACAAAGGCTCCAATTGCATGAGCTTTGTGATTTCTCCATCCCTGGTATAAATCAATAGGCTAGCCCCTCTAGTGGATTTAGGTGCTTGTTAGCAGGCCTGAAACAGCTGTCTTACCCCGTGTCTTGTGATGTTCTATCCCTTTCTATTTTGCCCAGTGTTTCAGCTAGCTTTTAGGTTCATTGTGGGCTTATCAGCGTTAGTGTGCTCAGGTGAGTGAACACAGCCCCACATCCACTTAGGTGTTTCAATCTCACTGTGACACGGTCAAATCAGAGGAGTGCACAGATTAAATCGATGCCTGGCCAGTTGACTACTTGACGCAGCATTCTCTTCCAGACCATTTCCTTAGCCACGCCATCTATCACTCACGGCCCAAGCAATCCTCCTCTTTTGTTTCTATTCTCTTCTTCTCCGTTCTGCCTTAATGTGATCACACCATCCACGAAAAGTGCCTGGTCTCAGGAGATGTGACACACTTGCTAACATGAAGTTCATAATATCTGTCTACCAAGTGATTCCTTTGCTGACAGTGGTGGAGGGATGACAAACAGAGGTGGCATAGCAACACAGTCTCTGCTGGGAAAAAAAAAAAAAAATCTAATTTACAGTTTGCCCTAGAGGTCACCCCATCGGACCAGGTCCAAACATCTATCAGATAAATCGGCTTTAGGGTGCCAGCAATCCACTTACCAACTCCACCTTCTGCCAGCTGCCGTGCCAGGTAAGTGACTAAATTGTGCTACAGTTGAAATAGAAAGAAAACACAGTAGATCTGTTGAAGTTCAAGTTGTCTTAAAGATCAAGACTGTAAAATATAAAAAAATGGCAGCATGCAGTAGGGATAGATACATGCATGTCACAAGACGGTGGGGGGGGTGTTTAACGCATTTCTACATTCTCTCTGCTGTCTGTTGTTTAAAGCCTACATGTATGTATCAGCACGTTGCGCCCACTAACAAGCTTTTTCACCTCACTGATGATGTTGTAAAGACACCCAAACGATACAGAGACTCATACACCTTACCTGGGAACAAGGCGCTCTTGTTGCAGCAGCAGAATAATGGTCAAAGCTGAGGTAAATTGTTTAAGGAAATTGCTATTGTTTTGCTGTTGGCCATTTCTTTCTAAAGGAAATCAATTGAACAGCTGCTTAATGGTGGAGAATGCTGACTTTGTAAAAGAGTACTGAAATCATTTAAAAGTCCAAGACTTATGGCAGGATCTCAAATCTGTGATACTGTATGTGACCTGTTTTTTTTTTTCCTTTCCTGAGCAGTATACACACATTTTCTATATTTTATGCTGCAAAATCCTGTAGGAATGATTTTTCACGTCTTTATAAGATATTGTATGTACTGCATCTCCAAATGCAGCTCTGCAAGAACCTATTTTCTGCAGACCCCTCACCAACAACCTACGGACATTACTCACACTTCCAATTATAACCACAATCAGTTTCCATTTATATTGAAGCTCTGGGATATTATTTATGAGAGTTGTTATGCGTGTAACCATAATAAGGAATGCTCCATACAGGCAAATTGTAGTCATACTGTACAGCCCATTTCCAGAACAGATTTTCTATAGTTCTCATTAAAAAATAACATCCGGTAATGACACCAAAACACACACAAACACAGACACACACACACACACCCAAGCTTGTCATTAATCGGGCCCCTTCAGTGAGGCCAACCAAGCGAGAATGTGTCACATGTCCATGTTTCCACTCTCCCCTCAAACACAGTAATTAGGAGCATTGAGCTGAGTGTCACTTTAGCTGCCTCGCTGCCTTTTCTCTGGCTCTGCTGGTCTGTCTGCTCACACTGATCTGCACTATCTTCATTAGCACAAACTGACCACAGAGGGCGCGAGAACCTGAGCAGGGCTGCACCCTACTGATGCACAGCTGCTGCCCTTTGTGGCCTGCAGCGATAGTGAAGAAATAATCACTTTCTTTAGCAAGGTGTGTGTGTGTGTGTGTGTGCTACGTGTTTCCTAAACACAGACAATATTAGGTTTGTGGACATAAGGTCCAGCTTAATTTCTTCCTGGCCAACACATCCTTAATTTCAGCAGTTTGGATCATTTGTTCCCAACAACAGATATATATTTTTTAAATAATCCAGGAGAAAATTCTGGTGTGTGACAGGACTTAAATGAGCCCTGTTCTCATTTTGTGCCTCATTGTTACATGTGGATAGTGTGCAGTTACAATTTTTGCTCACTTTTAATTGACTAACTTCCAAAATCCACCGTGTGCACACCCACTGAACACATCTGTTTCAGATAATTGATTATGGAGAATCACTGGTTACCAAATGATCTTCAAGAAACACATTCACTGGTTCAGGTTTTAATTTATACTAAAATCATATATTTAATAACACACAGTCCTTTTCCCAGTTGGCCTTGGATTTGATGTTTAGTCTGCAAAAGTGTTCGAATGACATATTTAATGCTTTAAATGGGCAAACACAACCAGAATTCATTAAAATCTCTGCTCTTGTACCTTTAAATTAATCCAATCATGCAGATACAACAACAGCTACTTTATTTAACAGCTGACAGCCTCATAGGATGCCACTGAACATACTGAGTAAACAGCGCGAAGGTAGAGCTGCACAGTAGATGCAGCATCAGGCACACTCTGACCACACATACGGCAAGAGAAAATACACATCACAGAAATACTGAAAACTGCTCTGGACATAAAATTGTTCAGCAGTTCTGTCGTTTCCTCTCACTCCTGTTGCAACAAAATGATATGCAGTGAAACCATTGTCACTGTAACACACTGCAAACTCAGGACAGCAATGTTGGCAAATAAACACAAGTGTGAAGGTAATGTATCTCTGTCTTTAGTGTCTGTGTGTTGTTGCGAGTGTGTCGCACATCTCTATTTGTGGGCCCCTGACTCTCTGCTGTGACAGTAGGCAGAATAATAGAGTGTTTTATGGCATCTCATTGAGACACCCTTGACGGTGACATCTCCTCTATACTATTCCTGTTGCCTGCTCCTTAGTCCCCCCCCCCCCTTTCACTGCTTTTTGCTCTATTTCTTTCTTGCCCTCTCTTGCCATCTCTAAATCATCCCTCTTTTTTCTGTCTCTCATCTTTTCCTATCCATCTTTTTCAATCATCTCCTTCCATATTGCTCTCCGTCCCCACAAATCTTACACTCTACCCACCCGAGCATTTTCTCCGTCCACCGTCTCCCTCACTTCATATCCCTCTCACTCTTTACCCCCTGCCAGTCTCTATCTCTCCATTGGAGCACTTCGTACAGCAATGGTGCACTCTGTCACCATGTTCATTTCAGCATCCACCCCAGAATGGCTCTGTTTATATCTGAATATTGGAAACGCATTTTTGGAAAAGCTGCAGAAAAAAATACTTGAACTTTTTTTTAGGCCGAGCGGTGCTTTATAAATCCTGTCTGTGTTTTGCATTTAGACAAGCTGCATATACATTTACCAAACCATATATACTGTAAATACCAATTCTCAAGGGAAAAACAAAAGTTATTCAGTGATTATTATTTTATGATAATTTTCCTGTGCCGTGTGATCACATTTCAAATGAATGCACAGAATTAAGTTTCCTTTTAAGGTGATGAAACAAATTAACTAATGAACAGAACACAGTGGAAAGGCATTAATGCAATCTTCTCATATTTCTTCTGTGTCCACCACCAACCTCTTTCCTCTTCTCCTGGCAGCATTTTTTTCATGCAGCAATGGCTTTGGAGTCTGTCCACTTATTGATCAGCATGGCGACTAGAGGGGGTGGCTGCCTATATGGCTTGTCTGACTATAGTGTAATTAAAGCTGAGGCAAAGGATGTGTAGCACTGACAATACTGGCCATGCTATGCCTGGAGAAAGCTAATACCAAACTGGGGGATTTGGGTGTGCAAGTCGACACTTGTACAACAAAAACTCCAGACAACAACTTTAGGTTTTAATACCATTTTCAGTATCAAGTGGGGGGAACCGATTCCTCTACATAAATTAAATTCAAGGAGCATTAAGCTGTGCTGTAAAAATGGGTTTTGGATAATAACAAAATTAGATTTGATGCCCTAGTTGCATCTGTTTTTCCTTTTAGAACTCATGTTAAATTTTACAAGACAATCTGTTTCAGGAAAACCAGAGAGGGAAGCTAATTCAGAATACAATTGAAGCCACTGGAGTGTGTGTGTGTGTGTGTGTGTGTGTGTGTGTGTGTGTGTGTGTGTGTGTGTGTGTGCATTTTAGGAATAAGTCCAATTCTTTTTCCCCCTCAAAAAGCCAGAGTTAAACTCTGGTAGGATGCTGACTAAAATCCCACTTCAGGATCATGACTATCAAGGCACAGCGCATGCATGATTTAGATATGTTATACCCTCTAAAAATGCTGACACTGCTGCAGGAAGAATGCAGCTGCTATCACAAATGCGGGTGAATGTTGGGAGTAATGGAAATGGGGAAATGAGCAGACTAGGGCGACCCTCCTTCTGTTACACTACATTACCCCTGACTGCATCTGAGGGTGATTCACTCAGAAAGTCTTATTCAGAACACACTGTGGTAGGCAGATGTCATACACTGTTAGACGTACAGGAGACCAAACACACAATGAGCATGCACACACACACACACACACACACACACACACACACTGTACAGTGCATGCATATACATGTGAATACCCACAGTTGCACACTAGCATACGTAGCTTTTTTCATGGGCCATTTCATTTCACTTGATCTTGTGACATGGTGATGATCTCCATTTTTTCATTTTAAATTGTAATTGCCCCACATAGCTGGGAACACTGTCAGAGAGCGAAGAGGAAAAGGGAGACGAAGGCAGGCCAATCCGTATGGAGAGAGAAGGTGATTGAAAAGTTGAGGAGCCAGAGTAGAAAAGGTGGGAGAAATAACAAATGAACAAGAAAAGATTAGAGCAGCTCAAAGATAAAGAGGAGAAAGATTTCCCTTTGAAATCTCTGATTTTCATTTTCTCCACCTACCCCTCTATCATTCAGTGACGGAGCTCACATTATTATTGCCTGTCTTTCTGGGCTTTAATTACAAGCCCCCAGAACAAAAACACTTCAGTTTTCCTTCATCATGATTCTCCTCTGAGGCTGTGTCACTGCCCTGATGTTCTCCTCTAAGAGACCTGCTGTATTTTTCTACTGACAATGCCAAGGCTTTGTCCATTAAGGGCTTTTAACACATATATACTACATACAGTGTGTTTTGGATTTGTTTTGGATAAAACTTTGAAAATGGCCACTCTGTCAGCGGTAATAAAATGGAAAAGATTTTTGCACAAAACTGATACACTGTCAGTCTTAATACCACTCTAATTCACAATACAATTGAAGCCACTGGAGTGTGTGTGTGTGTCTTAATACCAGCTTTGACTGAAGATCTCTGCTAAATTTGTTGCATGTTTCCATACAGTCAGTGGAAGAGCTTAAAATGGTCTTATTTTCCAGGTACAGATGGTTGTCGCATTCAAACACATACAATGTAGTTATCAAAGTACCTGCTACAGGCTGCAGTCACAGCATGTTATTTTGGTTCAACTCTCTTTTTGCATCGTGCATATAAAGGAGGATCGTGCAATTGATGGGTGGAGACCTGTTATCAGAGGTTGACTATATACAGTACTCTGCTGGATTTGATAAAGTCATGTAATTTGGCGATGGTCAGTTTTGCAGGGAAAATGCTCTGCTGAAAGGCAGGCAGAGACTTAGCACAGATTAAATTCACAAGAGCCACAAGGACATTTGTGGTGGAAAACATAAAACATTTATTAACCTTAATTTTACAGAAGTCTCAGTAGCAGATGACCGATAATAGAGTAGTCGCACCACTAAATATCCAGAAAACTGGTCTGTGTCACTTAAGCTAATAAAAATATAGACATAACTAAACCAGATTCTCACTGCAGGCTGCAACTGCACTTTATAGTCATTTGTTATCACTTTTTTAATTTGCATTGACTGTATTGTATATTTTATCTCTCATTCTTTTTTATTTCCAATAAATGCACCTCTGTCTCCTATTCAATTTGCAATTTGAATAGTCCTAAATATTGCAATATTATAATTTTATGAGCTATAAACATTCATTTTGGTTTAATTGTTAGAGTAAATGTTATGGAGTCAGGATCACTACGTTATCAGGTTCAAGCTGAACTTATCTTATTACAGACATCCCAGCACTGAGCTGCCCCTGAGCTGTGCCAGTGAGCTCTCCTTGCCTGGAGAAGGACATGGAGGTCAGTATCAGGAACTAAATACAGACAAATTACCACCATTTGTATAATAATGCCTGTGGTTTACTGTATGCCAGACTGTGCTGCTTTGTGTAGTGCACGATGATGTAAACATAAGAAAAGGAAAAAAAAAGTTACTACAACAGAGGCACGTCATCAGCCAGCGTCATCCATCTGCATCGTTCTTTAAATCTGAATATGCAGCAAAACAAAAAGTGCTGACACTTCTGTGCAACCACATGAGAGCAGGAGGAGAAGAAGAGTGTGGGCCTGTGTGTGTGTTTATTTTCTAAGCATTAGTCAAAGACGACATTTACAAATCTGACCTGTGTACTCTTTGTCACTTCAAGTCATATTCTGATTAGCTGGTGTGCATTTGTAAGGTCACAGCCAGTCACACTCTGGGAATTTAACCCTGAACCACTTTTGTTGAAGGCTGGTTTTGGATGCTGAAGTCCAGTTAGCCAATCTGAACCAGGCCAAAGTCTCAGTGTACTAGGGCCTTAATCAGGTGTCCTGTAACTTTAGCCCTGAACTTGTAAATCTAGGAAACAAACAGATGATATACCACGTATACGTTGTATGTGTGTATGTGCAAACATGACCTCTGAGCAACAGCAAACACTGGTCTCTGATCAGAAACTGTTGCTGCACACTCTGCTGATGTAATTTGTTCATGTTTAACGTTTTAACTGCAGCTGAAAGGTTCAGTTTGAAGAGTGTTCAAAGTAAATACATGTTTAAACTTAAGCCCCGTGTGATCCAGTTATGTGAAAGGTTTTGCATCTGCTCTGCAAATGATGTAAAGTTATGCAGTAAACACTTTTGATCAATACAGGATGATTGTTACGGAAAATCTGAGCATTGTACTGCAATAACATTGTGTCATTGATTTTTAAAGGAAACTAACTGCAAATTATATGAAGCTGACATGAACACATTAAATTCAAGAAGACTCTTGAGGCGATCATGCCTGGAGTATCTCCTTTCATCCTTCTTTATATGTTCAAATTCTTTCATGTCTTGATTTCTGTGCATTCAAGTTTCAACAGTGTTGTGTATGTGGCTTATTATTCCAGTGTTTATTTTTCCATCTGTGCTTCTAGATCAGGGAAAGTCCCTCAGGGGTGAATCTTGTTTGTAATGAATAAAAATTGGGGGGATACAGCTATATTGCCTATAGAAAGACAATGGAGGCTTAAGTCTCTCCCCAGTGATCAATTATGGTAACTTCAAATCAATACAAGAAGAAGAAGAAGAATACATTTATCAGTGTTTTAAGAGAAGTGTTTGAAATATAGTGACTGATGGGTAATGCTTAAATACTGAACAAAGGTGTGCTTCGGTTTGTCAACCTGAATTATATTAAGCTCCCCCTGCCTCACACTGCAGCAGCTCTAAATTTAAAACTAATATTCACAGCATATTGACCTCTGAATAATACTGTTCAGAACATTGTCAGTAACACTGTCAATATGCCTATTAGCGTTCGACCACATTGAGTACTTATAAATCAAGACCTAACTGAGTTAAGAGTTAATTTAATTAAAACCTGTCCATTAACATCTTCACTATAGCAGTTGCTTCAGATTGCAATCAGTGGAGAAATATAGGCCATCGTTCACTGGAGGGAAAGTGCAAAACAAAGAGATTTTGAGGAAACATTTATGCAAATATATGCATAATTTTTAATTTCACCACAAAGTGAATTCCTGATGCATGCTATATGTGTCGATAGGGTTTGTCAGGAAGATGAGTAACAGTCTGATTGCTTGGAAATGTCAAAGAAAATAGCTTTGAAAGTGTCAGTATGTATCTCCTATAAATATCTTTGCAGATTGCAAGGTTTCAACCTCAACCTTCAACGAGTGCGACTGTACAGCAAGTTTAACACTGTACCAGTGGCGCTCGGCTTAGCGGTGTAGTAAATGATCACGTCGTGCTTACCATTTCTGCCTTTGTATTTGTTTTCATTAATATTAATATAAAAGTAAAGCTACGCTCTCATTTAACACTTAATACTAAACACTGTCCTCGACAATGAACATTGTCCAGTCCACTGATAATGAATAGCAGCTCATTGTTTCATATAAAAGGCTGCAGTGCAGCATGAGGTGAGGATAAGTAGCACAATTCTTATGTGCCATCAAATCAAACTGACAGCTTGAGGCAGTTCATTAACTGCCAGCATTAATGCATCTGTCTTGTGTGACTAATGAGGCTGCAGACAAACACTTAACACAACTAACATTGTGGAGCAGCTTTCCAGTATTACCCTGATACTGAGGTAGAAGCTAAACAGCCCATGGTAATGAAGAAACAATCACACACAGAACAGAAGTAGTAAGTGGTATGTGTTTTTCAAGTTGCAGTGATAGGTCAGTAGTAATCTTGTTTACTCCTGGGATTTATATACTGAAGATTGGCTTAAAAATGTAACGTGCATAAAGTCACACACATCTCTTCACAAGTCAGCATGTTATAGATTGAAAACCCCATTATAAGAAAATGGCAAACACCAGCTGCAGAACCATGTTATTCACTGAACTAAACCTCCCAGACTGTGTCCTGCAAGTGAGTCAAAAGTGAAAGTGAAGGTGACTTATATGGCCAAGTATGGTGACCCATACTCAGAATTTGTGCTCTGCATTTAACCCACCCAAGTGCACACACACACAGCAGTGAACACACACTCACACCATGCAAACACACCCAGGGCCATGGGCAGCCAATGCTGCTGCACCCGGGAAGCAGTTGGGGGTCCGGTGCCTTGCTCAAGGGTCTCACCTCAGTTGTGGTATTGAGGGTGGACAGGGCACTGGCTATTCACCCTGTGCCACCGACAATTCCTGGCGGACCTGAGACTCAAACCTGCAATTTTCAGGTTACAAGTCCGACTCCCTAGCCATTAGGCTACGACTGCCCTTGAACAAAACCCTAAACATTAACAGTTATAACCCATATTTAACATCACAGAGCAGCTACCTTAAAAAACCTGGGTCTAAATATGACAATAATAAATCTGATTTTAAAGGTAATAATTTTGGAGTGTTTGGATTTCTGTATTGACCTAGCTCTGATCTGAAAACACAACAATATATTTTCTGACAGTGTTTAACACTTAATCACACATCATAAATCAGTGTATCTGCACATAAACAAAATTAGACTTTACCTACACAAAACATATACTTTTCCTTTAACGCTAGTGCACTTGCAGGATTCATTTTTCCCATGAAAAAGTCAAATGCAATGTTATTTTCAATAAAATATGAGCATCAGCTTGTTCACTGTTCAAACAGTATAAACTTGGCTGTGGAACTCCTCTCTCTCCAGCCCAGTGGCCCAGTGGCCCTAAGGTCCACATCCACAGCCTGACCAGGACTGTGGGTGGCCAACTGGCAAACCTCAAAAGTGACATCTGTAAAGTGTTATAATGAGATCTTTTAGTGAGCCAAAGAGGTCCCTGAGAAGCTCAGTGAGTGATGCCTACAGCTGGTCATTATCTGCTCCAGTCACTGCAGAATCATAAACAGCTCTTCAAAAAGGCCCTCAAACCTCAGTCAGGTAGGCCTGTGTGCTATGTTCAGCTAAGGCTTGATGAAACTCCCATTTACTCATTATGTTCTTGGCTTTTCCAAGTCCATGCAGTCAGTTCTGTTTGAAGAAGCATTTGCTTTATTTACAAGGACTTTTATGATGTGCCTCATAATGATGCTGCTGATCCAACCTGTGACCTGACATGGTTGTACAGACACAGCCTTGACGATGATATAAAAGGCATATAGCATATCTTTATCATTACAAATTGCAGCTCATGTCTGCATGGGCCTGTGGTCATCTGTCATGAGGAGTGACTTTATCTCTCAGGAGCCAAGGATAACAATGCCAGGGAGACACTGGGTGGTGAGCCACGGGGTGATGGTGGGAGGCCTGATGAGGGCAAAGACTCAAAGAAAATGAAAAAAGCAAGGGTGTGTTTGTTATAGAGAAAAGGGGAAAAGGGCAAGAGTGACAGAATGATGGAGGAAATACTATTAAATGTAATGAATGTCAGTCTGTCATTCCTGCTGTATGATCCAGGTGCCTTTGCCAATTATCCTGACAGCCAGAGGTCTGGTCCCTTTCTGCTTTTCACTGGGGAAAAGCTCAGTTCCAGTGCCAAACGCTGGCCTTGTTATAGGATTCACCAGGAACAATGACTCCAAGTAGAGATCACTACTGTTATGACAAAAAAACTGCAATTCACACACACACACCTGTAAGTGCAGAGATCAAGTGAGCTGCTGCTGTGGACGCTTAATTTGATGGTCATCCTTCTTGTACAGACCCCAGGTGTTTACAGGTTGGAGGAAGGACGAATAGAGGAGTCATCTTTCACCACTCGTGCAAGTTTCCTGAATAATGAACTGAGTAAGCCCATAATACATTTCCTCAGCATTGTTAGGATAAATTGAGAGATAATTAAAACTTAATCCATCCTGTAATTTAGTGAAATGTTTCATCATCACTGCATGGAGAGCTAATTGCACACAAAATATTCATAAACGTCTGGCCTCCCAACAATTAAAATGGAGGTAAATTAATACACCTATACATCAAAACACTGATGAATATTGTAAGCCTCTGGCCCTGAAAATAAATAAATGATTAAGGTTTCACAACACTTTGCAAAATTAATCTCAAGAGAGCTTTTTCACCTAAAACATGCAATAAATTGGACTCGTAATGAAGCACGGAAGAGGTGCACAGCATATGGCAACTAATGTTTAATCACGCTACAGACAGGCTTGGAGAGAAGTAGAACACGCAACGCAATACGCCCTCCTTAGGAAAACAAAACTATTTGTGCCACCTCAGGAAACAGTTCATTCTGATTTTTAAACAACTTGCTGCAACACTTATAGTCCAACTAATCGTTTGCGCTGCAGGAGGCTCATTGGATGAATCTGAACAAGTTTACTAATGGGATGAGAATAAACCCCACATGCATGTAAAAAAAAAAAATGATAACATGGAACTGGTAATATTAGCTTCCAGGTCTAGCTAACAGCTTCATAACTCTGAGGTCTGCCTCTGAGGTGGCATGGCAGAATCACCTAGATATTAACAGTATGTCAACAAAAAACCCTGTATTCACAGTTTACATAGTGGTAAGAATTAAACCAGATCAAAAATAATGCTGTTGCTTTTATTTTATAGTTTTATTTTTAACCTATCAATCACAGAAATACACACACAATCTTAGTGAACCAAATAGTTTTCCACACAGGGCATTACTCACTAATTTAATAATAAAAAGTCCATCCAGGTATAGTAAAAGTGAACTCAACAAGCAGCTTTATAGCTTTATATGTCTGAATCCTCCAGTTCCTAAGTCAGAGCCTTTTAGTTCATAAGCAATAAATAAAGATATCGGTGCTTAAATGCTTTTCTGAAAGATTCCAGCAACTCACCAGCGGTAATTTAGTCAGCAGCTGCTGCGCTAACTTCCAGCTACCTGTTTGTGTTTCTGCTACAAAATCAAATTCCACCAAGCTTGGCCAAGGACTTAATGTTTAAAGGTGAGATTTATTCTTCAGTGGAAGTGTTTTCAAACAGTATGTTTGGTTTTACAAAAGAAAAGACTTCAAGGATGAAGACTAAATACTCGGTTTGCCAAAAATGCATGCCTGCTTTAACTTTCCCAACTAAAAAGCAAAGCAAGGCTGCTTCATAAAACTTTTCTATGGAAAGCTTTATTTATTTTTTTATCTGTGGCTGATATTTTTAAAACAATCACCTCCAAGGTATTTATTCAGATATTCTGTTAGTTTGCTAAGGTGAGTAATTTGTCAAACTTTCCTGGCAGTGTGATCACATTAAGCTGTCTCAATTTTAATTTAATTTTAGATATTGACACCAGTCAGGATTTGTGTGCTTCTGGTACACTCTTATTCCACCCCATCACTCATACTGCACAAATAAACCAATTATGTTGTCATTTCCTCCTTTGTTATACTCTGGCTATACCTTACAATTTTGTTTATTGCTTCCTCAATACGCTTCTGAAAACTATAATTTGAGAAGTGATGCCCAGTGACACATCACTTAATAACCATCAAAACAAAATCTGATATGATAGCAGCAAAGCTCATTTATGCAGAAAGCAATGGAGAACATACACTTCACCAGTGTGAGAACTTGGTAGGTCAGAGCGTTACGCAAAGCCACAGATTTGACGTCTAGAATTGCGCTTTCATCGAAGTTATGCAATTAAATAATTACTACGTCTTATAATGTACCTGCAGAAAGTGATTTCTTATGCCAGAAATAAGGAGATTTTATGGTTTATAAAGTTATATTTTATATACTTTTCAACAGAATTCAAGTTCATCCAAGTTATGTTACAGAAAGGCTGGAAAATCAGGAAGAGCATAGAGAGTCTTGGCTTTCCCTGCCCCCTTTCTGGACTCGTTTAACTTAGTTTGGCGATAAAGTCACAGCTTTGATCTTCAAACAGACTGAGATGGAATTGGATGCTTTGGTTATTATCACCACACAAGAACTAGAGGTTTAATTTCTTTCTACTTTTCTAATCTTCTATCTCTTTAATTTTTCAGCGCCACAGTGTTCTACAAACCCAGGAGGACTCAATAATTCACTACACAAACCTTGTTGTGGACATATTTTGTAAAACAACAAACACATCTTAAATAATGCAAACTAAGTCAAAAAACTAATTCAGCATTTACCTTTGGATTCATGAGAATGTAATGATAATGCTGTTTATTATGTAGCTTTGTAAAGAGTTGGTGTGTAACTCTGAAAACATTTTTTATGTCGTCTTCCATGGGTGAATGGTCGCTGAGTAAAACAGCTCTGGTTGTTGATTGGCCTGAAAAGCACACAGCCAGAGCAAATATGGGGCTAAGGCAAATTAGCATTTAAATAATTTAATGGATAAATCAGAAATCCTCCTGATGTGACTCTGTGATGTGCTGCCATTCTGAGAGGGGCTTGGTGAGAAGAAAGGCTGGTGTTTTAGCCAGACTTGCTGTGGATCCCCCACTGTGTCCATCTGTGTGTCCATCCTGCAGGGATCCATATGGGTCCTGCTGATAGCACAAAGAGGACGAGTATGTGTGGCCAAAACATGTGGTCAGTAGAAATTAAGGATGTGCTGCACGTCACGGAAACCAATCTGGGAAGTTGAAGGTGCAATGAAATGAGCAGTACAAGACATACAAGAAACTCGAACACTGTGGATCAGGTCAAGTTTTAATGGGTATAATTTTTAAAATCTAAATATAAAAATGATTTGGGAGCTGAGACAATAAACAGAAAATTAATGCTTAACAGTTTTGATGATGTCAACTGTTGGATCAATTATCAAGGAACACTGCAATTTATTTTTTCTCACAATTAAATAAAATAAAATTAAATTAAACAATTAAATAATTAATCAACAAACAGGTTTTGCAATCACGAAAAAACTAATGACAGCTGAAAATGATAGTGATACAAAGCGCTCCTCAGAGAATGGCTCTGGTCCAATCTGTCTTGGAGGCATATCATGCTCTGAATATCAATCCAATTACAGTAGTCTTCCTACCTCATATATATATTAAATACATTTCTGAAATATGAAAAATACAATTTTCCAAACTTCTGTCCAAAAACGATGAATTCTCTATCACTCCAAGCATCACTGCATGGGAAATCTGACAAAAGCCGTCATCCAAAAAATCTCATCTCTGACAAATCTACAATAACCTCTTGTTGTGTTGCCTTTTTTGTCTGGGTCCCCACTCCCATCTTTACAGGGCAGGCGGTACATGAAGACAAATCTGTGTCATCAGGAACATCACATCTCTATACCCATCCCACCCGCTGGCTCCCTAATCTTCTAAGAAATGGATCATGGCATTCACCTCTGCACCGTGCAGACACAAATAAATAAGAAGCAAAAGGAGGGTGATTGTCATTCACACAGCCTGGTGAACTTTAATCATATTGCCATATCCACATAACTCTGAAAAGTTACTAAACATCACCTGCTCATGGCAGCATCATTTCTGTCATATGCCTGGATTAAACCGGATGCAGCTGTGTCGTGCTCTCATGTTCTCATGGTAACCAGCATTTCCGATAGTAGTGATAGCTGTTGGTTTTCTACGAGGATATTAAACAGAAATTGGAAGTTCATCATGGCAGTGGATTCTTAGTGCGCCTCACTTGTCCTGTGCGCAACTTACTGATGTTTTTATTTTTGCGTCTCATATATATATATATATATATATATATATGTAAATATAAAGTCAGTACCAAATTGAATGCATTTCTAAATATACCTTTGCAGCCAATATAAATAAATATACATAATAGAAGTGGACTTCACACAGGAGAGAATGGCAGAATGAAGAGTTAAAATGCGACACAGCCACATCATCCACACACTCGTTTTTTTTTTCTACCTGTTTTGGTCCATTATTCGATGGACAAATGAGATGATAACAGGATCATATCGCAGTACTGTAAGTCATTTAGCTGAGTACCTTAGAGAAGCCACCTAGATCAGTGCACTTATACCAACCAAATACTATAAACCTGCCCATAAGAAACTATTACTGTCCATCCTTTCCATCTTTATTAGAAGACAAAGGCTTTTTTAACCTACAGTAAAGTAGCTCAGAGCAGAGAAATAGGCATCATCAAAGAGCCAACAAGAAGCTCCCAAACATGTGTATCAGAAGTGCTCTATCTGTCTTTGAGTGCTCTATAATAGAATAAAAGCCTTTTCTTATTTGGTGTACCACATCAAATAAGACACACAGCCAGGGTTACTTTATAGTTTTTTTAAGAGAAAACCTTAAAAGAAACAAAAAAGCTGAGATTTGCTTCTTCAGCATAGATCTCTCACACTTTTCAGGTTAAGTCAGCAGTAAAGGCCAGAGGACATGGAATTAATAGAAACAGTCATCCATTACAATTACAGTACAATGGTAATTATGTCAAACTGTCTCTGCTGCATTCTTTTCTTTGGGTAACTTGCTCTCTTTTATAGTAATTTTGGCTGTGCCGAGGCCAAATGTTAGCTTTCTTGTGCTAAGCTTTCTCTCTGGACTGCTGACCAGCTAGAAGAGACTAAATACAAGGGGGAAGTTCTCTTTAGTGTCTGTGTGGCCTAGCAATCAGTGCTGTGAGGCAGCTATGAATTGTGTACACTGGCAGCAGGTTTACACATGGCTCTGCCAAGACCATCTCGATTCAGCCCCACCACTGTCCAGAGCAATCATTCCTCCTGAGAGCCGCCTCTGATGCTGCCATACAAAGCCTGCAATGTGGCCAGAGATGTGAAAAATTGCTTTATGTAGGAGACAGAATGTGTCTGAAAGTCAGCTAGTCAGTCTGTGCACACGTGAGCACGTGAGCCTTTGTTTGTGATTTCAGGTTGTGCAAGGTGAACAGAACCATCCAGCTGTTTGTCCTGCTGTGCAGCAGTTCTTGTCAGTTTATAGAAGGCAATTAGGAGCTTTTTGTTTCCACTCTTATATGTAACCACCAGAGTTTAAAGGAGGGTAAATTGCACCTGACAAAATTAATGGCATAAATGCTCAAGCAGCTTATTAGGCTGGACTAAATTAGTTATGTTTGACTTTTTTCTTTCATGCTCCAGTCCAATTGCAGTTGGCGTGTCACCCAATAACAATTACCTTAAAAAAAAAGAGATGGCAGGTTCTCCCAGTGGGCTGCTCTATCTAGAGACATATTAGAGAACATTACAGTGCACTGTGACGTAACTGCATTTTGTTCTGGGGTAAATGATGCTAACAGATTGCAGTTCCCCCCAAATTCACTATTTCAATATTGTAATCATTATTCTCATCAGAGAATTAATGCACATCTGTTTAAAGCAGAAAGGTGTAAAGACATCCTCGCATTTACAAAATGCAAATAAGGGGGTTCCATTGACAGAGTATACACTGTGAACACACATTCTTGCTCTAAAGCCTGTATCTTCCTAGCTTCTCTCTGCACCCCTGAGGCTGTGTCCTATCATGGAAAGAAACAGCGAGTCTCTCTATGGAAATGACTGTAGGGAGAAGAGCATCAAGCTCCTTCACAGACTTCCTCTTGTTAGTTCATACATCAATGAAGAGAAGGAATATGTATAAAAAAAGAGGAGCCAAAGAGCAAGTCACTTCTGAGAGCCTCCTGTTGTCTGTACTGTTTTTGCCAAACATGACAGAATAGCAGTTTGGTAGGGTTGAGTACTGGCAAGGTCTCTCTTTTTCTCTCTCTGAACTGAGGCCAGGGTCCTCTTGGGCCTTCTCTATTGTGCCGGAGGAAAATTGCCAATCCGAGCTTCTCTGAATGAACACTGAAAGCAGGAGTTTTATAAAGGGGCTGATTTGCTATTCATTACCTCTCACTCCTTCTCTTTCTCCCACACTCTTCCGTTTTCCACTAGCTCGCTTTGCCACACTCCAACTTCCTTTCTTGGTCTTTTCTCCAGCTCTCTTTATACTGTGTTCACCATTTCTTTCTCTGCTGATCCCCCCCCCCCCTTGGAGACTCCCATGGTTAAGCTCGGATATAATGTGGCTTTCTCCGTTTTTCCAGGACTGTGTGTGAAATCACTGTTAGTTAGTCTGTCGATACGGCAAATAGTGTAATTACCTCCTGGTTTACCAAAGGATCAGCACACACCTGGCTAGATTATCGTGTGAAGGCTGTGTTTGGAATATTTAGGCTCTCAGACTGGTCTGAATGAGATAAAGGAAATAGTGCAGTGATTGCACAAATAAATAAATGACGAGTGTATATAGATGGAGAACAAACAGTGCTCCCACACCACTTTGTTTGACTGACATTACCATAAATGGCTGTGGATTTAAAACATTTCCCGACATTTTCTCTGCCAAGACAAAGAAAGAGGTCATTGATCCACCTGATACTTTAAGACAAAGTTATGCTTTTTCCTCTGTGGAATAAAACCGGAGCGTGTTCTCTGCAGGGTTTCTCTACATGTTCCACACCTATCGACCAGTGTGTGCCAGTTTAGGCTCCAACTCCCACCAGGCATTAAAAGGATAAGTGAGTACAGAAAATCAGTGGATGGAAGAACAAGATTCACCCCCAACAGCAAATCTCAGATTTATCAAGCTGTGGTTGACAGCACAAATGTTCCTCAGACCACAAACAAGGGTTTCAGGAATATAATAGATTTCTGAGGTAATCATTTGTAATCAAGTAATCATTGTGAAGAATAGGAAACAGACACATAAAAGTTCATGTCATTCTTGGATGAAGGCTTGGTCACAACAAACAGAATGAATGAATGATGCAGTGATTTATTGCAGGGTAACAGTGAGCTGCCACAGCTGGTGGGCTAACCTAATGTGCTAGTCAGTCATTAGAGCTGTCTGAGCACCTGCCTATCTACCCTTTACCTTTAACCCCCCTGGTATTTTTGTTCTTGGGATCAGCTCATCTGAAAAGAGAAAGAAGAGCCCTCTGAGCTGACTACAGTGTTCACTAACTGTCAGTTAGTGACCTTGGTAGTTTGCAAACAAAGTATAAGAGGTTGCTGTCAAGAGTAACTCACTAAAGTCTACAGATGTATTTGTACCATGACTCCATTCTCATGACTGTCGACAAACCATTCCTTTTTGCAGAGTGTTTACACTTACTTTGACAGAAGAGGTTGAATCAAAGTGAACAGAGAAAGATTTTGGACAGTCGGACTCTCCAGCTCTCCATTCTCTCAAAGGTCAGTACTGACAAGACAGCTCGCTATTGATCAACAGCACAAATCTGTGGGTCAGAGTTAACCAAGAGAGGCCACTAATTGTGGAAAATCCATTGGAACAAATTGATTTCGCTGCAAACATTTGTCAATATATCCAAGAAGCACAGCTCATCTGAGCACCAAAATAAGGTGTTGTGACAAATCCCTGCTGCCAAGAAATCCTGCAATGTTAAAGTTTAAAGCTTGGCTGTGTAGTTCTCCCCGGAACTGCCCTCAATCCAATGTAACAATAATGCTTTTTTTCCAATTTTATCTTCCTGTCCACATAAGTGCTACTGGAGATTCATTCAGACTGATGGATTGACTTTCATTTTGCCACCCCAGGCTTGCCATCCCTCTTTGGGAATGCCTCAGGGCCCAAGTCCCTTTGAGCAGTGTCTGGAGCACACAAGGCGTCTGTACCATGTGTCCATATGAAACTACCACTAAACAGATAAAGGCACAGTCAGTAGCAAGATAAATATTCTCCTATAACACAGGCTTTGCTTTAGTTTCTGTGTGAGATTGTTTGCATTTAGGTTGCAGTGATGAGCAGCTAAAGATGACCGAGGCTGACAAACGCCTCATCCACAATCACACAGAGCGAAGAGCAGAGTGAAGTCGGAGAATGCCGATGATTCTACGCATAGCATCCTGTCCTCTTACACCACACTGAATTTAACACCACCACTATTAAAGGCTCTTTCCAATGTAATTAGCAAAAGAGCACAATGAAAATAGCTTGTAATTAGAGCAAAGATGGAAACCGGAAAAAAAAAAAAAAAAAAAAAAAAACAGCTTATAAAAATGACATTTTATGAAAAGTATCTATTTAACAGTCTTTTAGTATTATCATAAACACATTTGGTGAAATTACATTTACTTTTCATGATATTCATGGTTTATTCTGACTCAAATATAATCTCAAATGTACACACCGAGGTTAATGACCTCCGCAACACACTCCTGTTCGGAGCCTGGTCTTTCATTAAACTAGAAGACTAGAATCTGTATTAGAGTGGTTATACTACAGCTTTCATCTTTACTGGATCACAGCACAATGCGTCACATCCCTTCTGCAACCGAGAAGCAGCCATAAACTAAAGCAGTTGAAATAGTGGGTCATGTTAACAAACTACTTCTTCTATTAAAGACCTTTCCTCTATGTCCTGGATAACATCTGGGACTCAATAAGAACTTGTCAGAGCAGAGCAGCAATGAAAAATCTTTCAAGCTGCCTAACTGCATCAAAGGACCTACTGTGGCAAAAGATTTAATTGCAGAAGTTTAGGCTTTGAGATCCCAGTCTCTCTGGCTTTACTAAATGAAACTATCATATTCCTATGGGGTCCTTTTCACCACCCAAACCACAGATCCTTCCCCATGTCAGCAATGATCACTCCCAGTGACAAATTTTTAAGCTATTTTCTAAAAATGGGTGCAGATCTGTCTTATACCTCCTCCAGCCTTATAAAAACTGCTGCTTGTTTAGTCTTCTAATTGCATCTGGTCAGACTCACCCGGAAAGGTCATTTCTAGGATGAAACTTTCCTCCTGTGCTCAATAAACAGCAGTTCTCAGAAGGTATTTGATTCAGTCCAAATACCTTTGGTCTTCAGTTTCACATTAATTAGAGGCCTACTTCTATAACATTATTGATCAAAGTGTTGAATTCACTTCTTTCAGCTGCTGATGACAGATAGTCCTTGGTTTTTGTTCCTTTACACCTCGGTGCTTCATTTGATACCATGTATGTGTTATTTGCAAAAAAATTGATCTAATGGTAATTTTAGTTTCCCCCATGTGGGTTTGACTAGTAGGGTACATAAAGGTTTTCTTCTTACACGTTCCTGCTTTTCCATTTACATGCTTCCCCCTGCAGCAAAATATTTGTGGTCATGGCATTAGTTTTCATTGTCATGCAAAATGGCACACAGCTATTTCTCTCCGTTGATAGAAATAATAGAAAGTTGATTGACTCACTTTTAAAAAGCCCTTTACAAATGTAAAAAAAATGACATCAAATATAATTTCTTACAATTAAATGCTTGCAAAACTGAGGCAATGATATTTTTGGGGGGTTCCTGATATTGAAAGTGGGCAACATTTCTCAGCCCATTATTTCTGAATATCACCTTTCCTCTGCTCAGAGTGGATGACAATATGTGTACTGGTTCATGACGAGCTGTGAGAACTAAGCATGTGAGGGTGAATGAGGCCTTTGTGTTGGGACCCATGGTGAGTGACTACATTCTGAAAGTTAGACCTTCGTTTTTCACACATCTGATTCAACTTCTTTCATTAGCATATTCATTGACATTGGCTTGTTTGAGACTATTTTTCATTTATTTTGGTCCTTTTCCTATTTTAGTAAAAGACACTTTAAAAAGCTTGATATAGATAAATTAGTTACTTTATTAGAAACTATAATGTACCATAGTATCTTTATTGAATATTACCCATGGATTCTTTTAATTATTCTAAAGATTCTCTGGCCCATGTGGAGTCATGGTGAGATGCACAGCAGCTTTACCTCCTCTCACTGACTTGTTACTGTAGTAAGCAGGGATTTAATTTGTTGATAACTATTCTTCTTTCATGGAGACGCCCTGACCTGCTAAGAGCTGAAGGCCTTCATCCTATAGGATTATAGCTGCTGTTGTTTTATCTAGGAGGTGCGTAACCAGGTTTGGCATTAGGAACTAAGCACTTACCTCACACCTGCAGGTTTAGAAGCAGAGTGGTTTTCAAGTTGACTAGCTTATTAAATACACGCTGCCAGGGAAAGTAAAGGCTGTCAGAGTGATAGCATGATCCATAACACTGAGACCGTCTCTCTCCCCTGCTGTGTAAGCTCCCTAATCATGCAACTCGCAAAGACTTTATTTAAATGTATAACAAAACACTTAATAGAATCCTATACAAACAAATCAGAACAACCTGCTAAAGTGGCACCGATAAATGATTTGATTATTCAGAATAATGTGGATATAATTGGTTTATGTTAAACATGACTTAACCCAAATGTTTTCGTTTTCGTTAGATGAAGCTTCCTCATATGAGAATATGCTGCTCAGTGCAAACAAACATCGCCTTCATTTACAAGTCGATCCTGAATTAACCTCCGGACTTGCTATTACTTCCAACTCTTCAGATATCTGTTGGTTATAAATTTCTGTACAGACTGACTACTTCACTCACGGGTGAGTTTGTAATTGTAGATGATTTCAGTGTTCACCTAATTCTATTTCACAGGATGGTGGCTTGTGATTTGACTGTCTCCCATCATCAAATCTGTTATGTCAGATCTTTTTTTTTAATCCAATTTGAAGTGACACAAGTTTATCCTCACAGCATTTATTGCACATGTACA
Source organism: Mastacembelus armatus (assembly GCF_900324485.2). Taxonomy (NCBI): domain Eukaryota; kingdom Metazoa; phylum Chordata; class Actinopteri; order Synbranchiformes; family Mastacembelidae; genus Mastacembelus; species Mastacembelus armatus. The sequence goes on along the minus strand of NC_046644.1, from coordinate 17,788,255 downwards.
GTATCCACTCAACACATTCACTGCTTTTGGTGAAAAGCAGCTGGTGGCCCTGGCTCCTTTCCCGGCAGCTCCAGGCTCTGTTTATAGCAGTACCAGTGATTTAACACAGTTCCTGGATCCTGGATTCAGTTGCACCCCGTTCCTACCATGACTAGACAGTCAAATAGGTCTACACCCTGGTCCACAGAAGAAACATGCTCTTAAAGCAGGAGATTGGAAATCATGAAAATATAAACTTGAGACTTCCTAACTCCAATCGCACAAGTGTGTTCTGAATTAAACATGTGCTCAGTCTTTCTCTTCATAACCAAACGTACAGAAATGCAACCCTCTCTCAGCTGAAGCAACAGAGACACAATTAGGTAAAAATGTAGTTGCTCATCTCGAGCTCCTTCTGCAGACCCAGTTGAACATTACACTGAAACCCAGATAGTCTCTGTTTTAACAATATCTCTGCTGGTGTTAGTTTCTAAATCTACTACTTGCTTCATCTACTTTCTACCAGCTAAACGTCTGGCCAGGAATTTATTACTGCTGTAGTTTAACATTTACTTCATACCCAAACACACACACCTTGATCCAGAGTCTCTTTATAATTACAGTCCAGTGTCTAACCTTCCTTTCTTTTCAAAAGTACTAGAAAGAGTTGTGTCTGAGCAGCTTTCAGCTCACATATCCAACAGTAATCTTTCTGAACCTCTCCAATCTGCCTTCAGGGCTTGTCACTGCAATGAAACTGGGCTTGATAAAGCAATGACTGATCATCTGCTTAAAATAGATTCAGAGTCCACCTGTGTGCTTCTCTTACATTTGACACCACAGACCATTGTATACATCAGGGCTGACTGGAAAACAACTGGGTAAAGTCTCATTTCAAATGCTTCTTTAATTACTGTCTTTAAATGGCTCCAAATGCGAAAAGTAGAGTTTTAACTAAATCCATAAACTTTGACTATTACACCAGTTTCCCCCTCACTGACTCTCTCTCTCTCTCCATGTGAGATCACACTTGAAGTGTTTCTAATGACATACAAAATCCTAAATGGGCATGCCCCATCCTACCTGTCTGATCTCCTTAAACCTTCTACCCTATCCTCCCTGCTCCCAGAATGCATCTCTCTCTATTTCAGTCCCCAGAGTTAAAAAGAAATCTTCTGGCTGCACAGCCTTTTCTTAATGTGGCCCCTTCCTCTGGAAGACTCTCCCTGCTGGCAGCAGACAAACGGACTCAGTTGAGGCCTTTAAATCCAAACTTAAAACTTATCTTTACGCCTTAACTTTGAGTTATGGGCTTATTCTTCCACTACTTCAGGCATTTTACCTGTTCCGATTTCCCACCTGCAGGTTGGTGTCTGTCTCGATGAATCAATTACAGTATAGTCCACGTTGTCCTGTCGACAAAATTGCTGTAAACTTTCTGAAAACCACTGCATCTTGCTAACCTTTGTTTGTTTGTTCCCTCAAGCACAAAAAGCGTTCAAGCTGTGTGCCTCTCTCTCTCCTCCCTGTCTTCTTTTTTCATTCTGGCTCTCAGTGCTTGAACACTGAGCAGCCTTGGAGCTTCCTCTCTGTCCTGGCCATCAGTCCCTCACTTCCAGATGTTTAGGATCTGGATCTTCTGAGTCTGAGATTCTCCCTCATCTCTTTCCCTCTTTATGTTTGCTTGTTTACTTCTCCAGCCGTGTGAACAGTGTGCTTGGGTTTTGCCTCTTTGTGTGTTTGTTAGTCTGTCCTCTTTCCAGTTTATCGGTAGAGAGGAGGTGTTGTGGCTGAGGTCTGTTTGTTAGTACCTGGAAGCTGCTCAGTGTTCTCTCAGATCAATCTATAATTTTATCATTCTGACCGTCGATTCTGTAAATCTGTGTGCTCCATACAAAACATTAACGTGGCATTTCTGTCTGTCCTGTAAGACGTATCCTGCCTCAGTGTCTCTACCTAAACTGCCTTCCATTTCTTTCATCTTAAAGATTTTTCTGGGGGGACTTTTTCCTTATCAAATTCAAATGACAGAGGGTGTCATATGTCGCACATATTTTAATGCATCTTGAGGCAAATTTGTTGGGCTTTATTAATAAAATATGGTCTTTGACTTCTTCACCTACATATTTAACATATTTAATAGCATAATATTTAAAAGAATAATGGTACCTTCCAGCATCTACACTGCAGTTCTAACCATCGCATATTTATACAAAATATCATGTAGGTGATAAACAGTAAATATCATACTGAATAAAGTATAATAATCGATTATCACTAAGAGCTTTAGCCAATCGCCAAGCGCTCATTTTAGCTATCCTTTCCATTTTAGACTACAAACAAGAGTTATAGAAAGGGAAAACAACACAGCTAAACCGATTGTCAATGTGTCTGGGTCTGTACACTGTGTGTGTACTTGGGAGTGTGAAATAAAATACCTAAGATGAAACTGATATCATATGAAATCTCTGGAAAAACGGAAAAAGTAAATTACGATACAGAGAAAGCCTCCTGCTCCTATTCCCCCTGTATCATACGCATCACAGATCCATTGAATTAAAATTCAATAAGATCTAGGCTGTTTCCCAAACCGTTTTGCACCAGTGAGCTGTGCTATCACCCCTATTCTCCAATCAAATCCTGATACCACTCTCTTGCTGCTATTCCAGCCAATCAAAATAGCAGAAAATTAATTGTTGATTTCCAATGTGAAATACTCATCACAGATTAATGACTAAGCTCTGTAGAATATACATTTTTGGAAAAGGAAGGGGTGCTCTGTGTTTATTTCTACAGCTGAAACAATACATTGTTAAGGGTTTTAATGTAGAAAGTACTAAAAGAATATTCCATTAAATGAGAGCATGAGTAGGGCTATGGTAAAGCCTTTTGGTTTTTTGAGCTTTGTTTTCTGCCTCTTCTCCCAGTCTTTAGCCCACACTCACATAATTTTTAAATGGGATACAGTGAATGACTTTGTTCCAGGCTCTCATTATGCAGTCAGCAGAGATATGCACTCTTTGTCACATAAAAACTATTAGATTAATTAATAGCTGAACATATTTCCCTCTCACCTCCATCCTTGCAATCAGCTTTCTAAGGTCCATTCTATGCTCAGTGAACTGATTCATTCTCTCTATCATCACAGGCCTTTACTCCTTTTTACAAAATAAGACCTGCAGCTAATTCTGATTGACTTGATAGATTTCTGCAATTCAAATGCTGGCAGCTTAATGAGGGCAAGCTATAATCAAAAGGGGGAAGAAAAGGCAAAAGAAGAAGAAGAAGAAAAAAAAAAAAAAGACTAACTTTTCCAACCCATTCTTGCCTCTGGAACATTTCAAACAAGAAACTACTCCTTGTCGTTTTTTCCCAGATATCATCCAGTGAGCAATTACAGAGAATGTACAGTGAACGATACATCATCCATTCCTGCTTGCTGACGTTCAATGAAAAACAGGAGTGTTTACTGAGTAGAGGTGCCATTTACCATGGTAAATATGTGCATCCCAGGCCACTGAAGGGTTGATGGTTTTGCAGCTGCGTGACATCTGATATACGGCTGTATGCAGGGAGAGGGCTGATCAAGGCCACCTCTATCACTCAAATAGATAATCTCTGCACCCGGGAAAAACAAATGATGCCTGCTACCTAGCCTCAATAACCTGTCTCACATCTTCATCCTGCTCATTTTCTCTGAAGCTATTCTCACCCTCTGCATCACCTATATCACTGTGTCTAGAGGCACAATGGATGTGTGTGCATAGTTAACATGCATGAACGTTATCAGAGCCGTTTTGTACTCCTTAAAGGACATTTAATTTGTGCCACAGAGACACAGGTGTCAAAGAGGTTGAGACAGATTTAGGTGGAGACACCGCGAATAACCAAAAAACATGAATGGGTCAAGAATAGTTCCCTAGGGCAATTTCTGGGCTTCCATTATGGTTGGGGAATGAGAAAAGAATAAATTGCTAGCTTGTGGGCTAGCGGATAAGAACGAGCCTAACCTTCTGGTCATACGCAGAAGAAAGACAACCAGTTTCTCTTGTTGGGTAAACAGTCTGAGATCCTGGACAGATTGAGATGGATTGGATAAAGCTGGGCACTGACCGAGGCAGCTGAGTGTCCTTCCTCAAATACAGAGCTTGTTGGAGCTTTAATATTCATAAGGTGGTGGTTTAAGGAAGGCTGGGAGTCAGATATTGTCTGGAATATACGACTGAGGTCTAATGTGAGGCTGGCAAATGGTTTGACGCCAGAATTTTAACTGCAAAGCATGAAAAAGACAGAAAAGGCAAGGAGGAACAGAAAAAGGGAGAAATAGTTACAAACATGCACAGAGCACATGCACAATTACTGACTCGCACATTGCAAAAAGTCAAACTTGGTTAGTGTAGTTCGTAAATTGTACATAAACCAGGCAAGAAAACATAGACTTCCTGAATCAAGCTGTCATGTAACATACTCATTAACTCCAACATACTGAGAGCACTTGTGTTTGCAGGGGGCTATGTTTATAGGATGCAATGAGTCAGAGATAAGGAAAAATAGAACACAGGAAAAAAAAAAAGAGAAACTGGGAAAGGGGACATAGTGACTAAGAGAGAGAGAGAGTGAGAGCGTGAGAGAGAGAGAGACTCCCAGGGTTTCTGTGTAATCTGAACAACCATGGGGCCAGAAAGAAACTTTGATCAAAAATATTTTCTGCAGTCCATTTAAAGCTCAGTCTGTTGTGTGAGTGTGTGCATTTTTCTGTAATGTAATGTGGAGGACATAAGCAGGTCACACAGACACATGCCTCATTCCACTTGCAGCAGACCCAAAGGATTAATTTAACGAGCTGTCGGACGCTTGTCCTATGTGGCCCTCGTTAAGACCATCATGCAGAATCTCCATTTGACTGCTGCCTGCCGTGACTAATTGACTTATTTTGCAGGCCTAAGCAGTACTGAAAGCTCTCATATTTCATATTTATCTCTTTTTGGAGCAATGTCAGGAAACTTCAGTGAGAGCAGGGCAACACATCCTCCCTTGAATACCAGAGAACCAAAGGGATGGATATTTCCCAGACCGCTCTGACCACACAGAAAATAAAACACATATATAATTTTGTCTTAATTTAGATTCATACAAAAAAAATTAATTAAGCAGTTGTGTTATGAGCCATAATAATACTGTATATCTGATCTGATCCTACTAGTCATAATCCACTCTGACAGATATGACTTCATCTCCTTTTATATCTCCTTCTACATTGCATTTTATCAAGATTAAACAGGTTTGAAGCATGCTGCTTCCAGTAATGACTGCATCAATCAGGCTTTACCTAGTACTGAACTAATACCCAGACAAATTGACTTGTTTGTTTTTCCGCTGTTATCTCATCATGAATATCAGCGTCCATATTCCCTCTCATACCATCCTGGCAGAGAAAATACATTCGGGCTGCAAGTGTCAAGCCACACAAAGCTCCCCAGGGCATACAGTCAGGCTTTTAAAAGCTATCTTATTGACTTAAATGCAGTTTCATTCATCTGCTGCATTGGAGCAGGTTGGGTTTAACAAAGGAGCTATGTGTTGCGCTTTCACATTTAACTTCATTTGGATGTGAAACTTAAGCAACTCATCTTTGTTAAAGGGTGAATTTAGTGTCGCCATCGGCTCTCACCCACACACAGCACACATGCTGCCACACCATCCCCCTCACATACAAATGCAAACAAAGTGCCCAAGGCTGCTGTACTTTACGCTGCCACACCGCTCTGTAGTTCCTACAGGGATGGCCCGATTCATTTGTGTTAGCTACTGGCAAATAGCAGGAATGAATCTGCAACTGTTTTTTTTTTTATTAGATCAGTATTGTGTCTGCAAACATAAAATCTGACAAGTAAATGGAAAAACATGGATCATGTCTAAGCAAAAAAAAATAAAAAAAATAATCAATAAAGACCAGGATGTGTGTAGACAACAGGGGGCTTTCTGTCTCGTCTCTTCTGGCACATCACCACTATACCTTTCTTATTGCTTTAATAGAGCTGTGGTCCAACATGTATGAAGCACATGACATGCAGATGTACAAAAACTTAAATAAAGGCTCATTCTCTCCATCCTGCCTCTTCTCTGCCGTTAGAGATGCACTGATGGAGTGACAGTGTAATTAGATATAAAGCGTACAGTGCTCCCTTTAGTGCAGATAGACATGGTCCAGATGCAGGGCTATCAGGTAAAACATTGTAAGTGGAGAGCTATCTGCACGCCCACTCAGACAGTGAACTAACCTTAAGAAAAACGATGAGGATGAAGAAAAAGAGCAGGATAAAAAAGGTGATTATGTGGTCTGAGGCAGATTATGAAGGTTGACTAAGAGAAAATGTAGATGAGCAGAAGAGCAGCAGATGACACAAGGTTGGCTGAAGAACAATAGCTATAAGAGAGAGAAAATGGGACTATGAGGGGAAGACTTTTATGGAGGGTGAGGCAATGATAATGGAGTCGATTAAAGTGTTTATTCCAAGCACGACTAAATGCATTCCTGCAATGTGAATATTTAAATAATGCACCACTACTGTTGGGCTGTGGATGTCCAGTCTGTGGAGAATCACTCAAATACAGTATTGTCTGAAATACATCAAAGTTTCCTTAGACACCTCCACTATGTTTCAACTGTTCCTACAATATTCAGTAAACACTGACTAGCAAACACTTTTTTGCCATTGTCACTGGTGTTGACCTTCTGTTTATCTGGTGTGTGTGTGTGACATGCTTCCTTGTGCCTCAGCACTGAATGGTCTAAGCAACAGAATTAGACAGAAAGTGAATGGGCTTTTGTTTGGAGTATTACTGCTGTTTGCTCCCATGGGCAATGACTACAATCATTGCAAAGGTATTTTCTTTGTCTCCAAAAGCTGTTTTTATATGAGTGCAACTCGGTTGTTCTCAGTCAGCTGGACAGCTCCTCCAGCATAACGAACAGTGCGACATTCATCTTGCACAGCACTGTTGTTTTGGTGCAGCTGGCTGCCAGCGCCCATAAAAAGAAGAACAAAGATTCAGTTTGATGAAATCAGTGGGTTCGTTCATAGAGGCAAAGTAAACCCATACAGTACATTACCTTCGTTTCCAATTCGACTTTGGAGAACATTGACACATGTATTTATGCAATAGCAAGTCTTCTTGATAGCACTGCCCTTTGGAGTATAGCAGCTTATTAGGTGTGCAGCATCCCCTTATATTTCACCTCTACCACAGAGGAGGAAGAGTTTACAGTTATGAGGCTGGAATCCATGGCACATAGATCTTTCGAACAAACTAAACGTATTGTCCTGTTAGTGACCAAGCTAATGTGCGCTTGTTAGTTCAGAGAGATTTTTAACCACCTTGTCTTTATTGAATGTAATGATGGGCAGTCCTTAGAATAAATAGCCAGGGGTGAGTCAATGACACATTACAGCGAAAACTAAAGTGCAGTGAGCTGTTGTGACTGATTAGCACTAGCACAGTCCTGACAGCATAACAATTAGCCCACCAGCTGCATTTGTTCACCAGCTAGTTCTGCAAGTGGTCACTATGTCACCAGGGCTATGGCACTGAAAATATTTTACTAAGACATGTGGACACCTTTAATAAAAACAGTAATCCTGAACTGAAGTTATCAAAATCCACCTCAAGGAAATAACAGAATTCTATTTCTAAATCAGATTAGATCCAAAAACGAGAATAACGAGAAAAAGAGATTAAAGTGAGTATTTTCTGATTAGTTCAGTGTTTTTATTTACACCTGCAGCACACAGCTGCAATGCTAGTGAATTTTAGTGTGATGTAACAATCATGTATCCCAGTCGTTCCTCTCAGCCCACTTTCATCCATCATTCTGGCTTGTGTGTCCAGTTTACAGGGAGAAGCAGCTCGACATGAATACACACTAATGCCTCTGGTTAGCCACAACACACTGCACATTTATTGTGTTGCTGTTGTGTTACCTGCTTAATTTGTATTGTAACATAAACATCATCAATAGTAATTTTCCTCAATACCTTGTTTGTGGCCAGACCCAGCACTCAGATGGAAACATCTTCCATGTTTTCATCCTCTACCATAATTTTCACACACACACACACACGCACACACGCACACACACGCACACACGCACACACGCACACACACACTCTGTACTGGCTGTTTTCTATCAAGGCTCTCCAACACAATGTAAGAGCCAGAGCTTGGGATTGGATCTGTTTGAATAGGTATCTGTTTCAATCATTTCACTGGGCATCCTTGTCACGATCTCATACTGGCTCAGCCATATAGCCCTGCTCTTCTTCCACCTAAGTGTTTTGTTATCTGTTTATGAGTGTAGCTGTCAACCAAATGTGAGCCACTCTTTGTTGCTTTTGCTTCCCTGCCTCTTGCATTCAGACCTCTCTTCCCTCTCTTCTTCCGCTGTCTCTAAGCTTGCAGGCTGTGACTGGTGGCTCCTGTGATTGCAGTGTGTGTCCCCTCAGACTAAAGCAGACGCTGCCTTTGCTCCAGGAGGGGAAGCTCATTTAGGCTCTTCACTCATGAGGGAACAGAGGTCTGTCCTATTTGTGTGTGAGTGTGCGTGCATGTTTTTGTCTATGTGCATATGATAGATGAGGCGTGCAGACAGTTAAAAGCAAGGAAACATTAGCGCAGACAGATTATACGCAGGTGGTACACCAGTCATTTTCGTTCCTGTTAGCATCCTGCTCATGAAGAAGAGAACATGTCAGTTTAAAGACTCAGTGTGTAAGTGAGAATTGTAGAGAGAGACTAGAAAGAAGGAGACTAGAAAGAGACTAGCAAAGGCTGGTAAAGGATTGCACTCCCCAGCATGTTGACAGTGAGCCTGACAGTTCATTAATCCAACTAAATCCCTCCAAAGTTACTCAAGCGTGGATTCTATTTTCAAATTTCCTATTAGTTCCTCTTTGTGGATTAAGCACTGCAGTTCACGAGTGAGTGCCCAACCCCAGCCCTTGCCCAGCACATATAATTGGCTTGTAATGGATTTGGTGTCGTCTTTGCATCAGTGATACGGACAGATCCGAGGCAAAACGGCTACTTTCTCATACACAGGCCATGTTGAGGCCTCTGGTTTCGTATAATTCCTTTCTTTGCTGCACCATTGTCATTTCTATTTCCGTGTGTAGCTGCAGCATCTATAGCTCGAGGACTGTGGCAGGGCAACGTGACACGGCTGGAGATGAAGCATGTCAGGTGTCATGCAGCCTTAGGGCCCCTGTCATCGTCAAGTCCCCTGATTCATATTCTGAAACAGAACCCCCGTCTCTAACCCGGTGCTTCTCTTTTGCCCTATCTTTCTCCTTGTGACTTTCCATCTCTATATTTATTTTGTCCTTTACAAATTATTTCACTTTCCCGACCATTTAGACACATGTCGCTAGGTATGCACAATCACAGACTGCAGATATGGGTCTATGAGACGTGAGTAAGTGTACTCACACTGCACTGTGAAAAGGAATTAACACTCACTCTGTGCAGATAATATATTAACTCAATTAAAATGAGTTCCATGTTTACAGAATGACATTTTTTCAAAGCTTAAACAAAGAGGAGACAACTTTATTACAGTATTGATTCAATCTGGTTAAATAATATATTATCTCACAGTGATGTATGCCTTTTTAGTGTAATGTGAATTATAATGCCTCCAAAGCAAAGAACATCTACTTATGAACACGTTATTTATACAATTTCACCCAAAGTTTGAAGGCTGACACTATTATGTTAGATTAATTTACTGCATCATTTATTATTGGGAAGATAATTAAAGTCTCTTAAATGTAAACAGATTGATGCATACTTGCACGGGATCAATTCAGGTTAAGGGCAATCCATTAAAATCAACGTGATAATCAGACAACCGTTACCGTATCCATCATAAAAGAGCTGCACCAATAATTTGACCAGGCAATATGTCAGTCACAGACCAGTGAGAGTTGTTTTCACATTTAGAAAACTTTGTTGTTTAAAAGTGACAACATGTGGGAATTAGTGCTGCCTCCCTGAGTCAGTCCCCAGCTGGTAGTTTTGCTAGAGCCTCGGCCTGGCTCCCAGCCTCCAGCACATGGTTGTGGAGACAATGACGTCACTTTCCTTGGACTTCACATTACAGCTGATGATGCGCTACAGTGCTGGTGTGAGATACAGAAGGCATCATGGTGACTTGGCCTTGCCCTGGCAATGAGGGTTGAACAGATTGGGGGGCACACTGGGGGAATCTCAAAATTGGTATGAAGTTCTGCCAGAGTCCAGACCAGAACATCACTGCCAAAATCTATTATTTATTCTACTGTTACCGCATCTAACTGGTCTGCAAGTTCAGTCAAGTATGTATGGTGGGGTGAAACACAGGGCGCCTGTTTTGTATTAAGTGGGGATGTAGATACATATTTTTCCCATCTTCTATATATTCCAGTGTACTACAGTAATTCCCTGTAACTCAAACAGATGTTTCATTGAATGGTTAGACAACATCTGGAAACATGATGTATAAATCTATGAGAAGCCTATACTGTTAATGTGAACTGTGAGGTTTGATAGTTTACTGACTTAAAGAGACAAAGACAAACTCAGCTCACTCCATATTAAACTTAGACACATGCACACAAGTGCAATTCAAACCAACAAGGTCAGAACCTGCCATCTCACAGTCTGATGGTCTCTGGCCAATTGTCATATTATAATGAGCTGGTCAGCTAAGGATGCACTGCGAAGGTGGCTACAAGCCTTATGTGATCTGTGTGTGTGTGTGTGTACACACACTCCAAAGTGTACATTTTCACACTACAATCCCAGTGATAGAGATACAGACAACACGCTGCAGAGACAGATACTTGTAATAAAAGCATGCCAGAGGGCTTTAAAATGACATTTGATGTCAGTGTTTCTGTGCTGTGCACCCTTGAGGATATGGTTGCTCTTACTGTTCAGTATAGCAATTAAGACGGGCATGATTAACAGCTACAAATAGATTTTGCTGTCCATGTATGCCAGCCCTTAAACAAAGAATCCCCTGTTAGTTATTGTTTATATTCTGTCTGTTATATTAAGTGAGAATTTGTTTCAGTTAGCAAATATAACCCCCCTGTGATCTAAACAAAATGCATCAGCAAAATCACAACATTCCTCACATCATGCCTCTAATAATTTGGTTTTAAAGTTGATTTAGCTTTTTGTCATCAGCTAAAAGTTGGTCCTTGTCTTGCCAAATGAGTTCAGATGGACGTGCTGTGTACCCATGTCTATTTAATGGAAATGATTTATCGGTCTTTGAATGCACAGAGCACAATAAAGATATGCAAGGGATAAATAAACATCCTCCAATGAGATGCACACTTGTGATAGAGATCTATGCAAATTACAGTGGTTCTAAAAATACAGATTAGCAAACTCCAACATTCAAAGTCATGAGAGTCAATGAAAAAGCTGTTAATCACTCAGTAAGTGTACTTCAGCAGTTCTGGTCCTGTACACTCACATACATCTTGTTTGGTTGGAGAACAGTAATCCTGACCTATTAAGGCTGCCCTGTCCAGTGCTGTAACAAAAAAAAAAAATCACCTCCCTACACTTTCAGCAGAAGCAGATCAATATTAGCATTCAGTTGGAGTTTTGTTTATGACCACCTCATGATGTTTTGATCTGTTTCGTCTCCAACCCCTGAAGCTAAAGAAAGAGAAATGCTGCACAGGGTTAAACATTAGAGTATATTTTGACTGCCCGTTTCACCTTAAACAGTCATTAGTATCGGGCATATAAGGCCTACAGTGTGTGTGAAGCAAGAGATAAAGTGAAAAGGACAGCAACAAGGAATTTTCCACCACATACATTGAATGAGCTAAAATGCAATATGACCCCAAGGGCTCCAAGCTATTCACCATTGATGGCAATTGAACCAGCTCTGGTCAGAGCCATGGATTTTAATGATGTGGTGAATGCCTTTGCCTGAGACAGTGAGGTAAAAACACACATGGTTCAAGGTCAGGCAGATCTATTACCAGGTGCTACAGTAATGTTTACTGCTTGTTTTAATGAGTAGTGCAACAGTTTGTCTGGATCACCAATCAATGCTCTGCTGGTCCAGATGCACACTGACTGTGTTCGGCCATTTTCAGTGTGAAATTTAGTAGAAGCTGCCAGTTTTTTGTAAGTCAGATTTAATGGATGTGACAGACTTATGGGCTTTGGAAGGAAAATGATTCACTTAGATTAGTTAGCTGTTAATAATTTTAATAAAACTCTGCTTTAACTCATAAAGATGTTAATGAATCAAAGGATGCACCCTGCTGCTGTTATTTGCATACTAAACATGTGTATGTGTCTGCACTTACTGTGTGTGATAGAAATAGCAGGACTTCTACCTTTCCCTGATTATTTGTCCCTAATAACAACGCTCCACTACAAAGTCTCTGTGTTCACCATTTTCTTCCAACACCGAGATAAATCAGTCCAGAAAACTTCAGCTGACTTGAACTTTACGTCTGTCAGAAGTAACGATAATCTGAGTTCAATCCTGTCTGGCAAAGAAACAACCTATTCTAAAATGACCTGAAATCAACCTTTTTAGACAGACAAAACAGATCGATGCAGCTGTGTCCAGACTATGCATTAGTTGCATCATTCACTTTTTAAGCAGATGGATACACTGGGGAATTCTGATTAAGTGTGGACCAATATTGAAAAAGGTAAATTAGGAAGAAGGACAGTTCAGACGTGGACAGACAGTGTGTCCTGTACAAACATGTGCCAATGTCAAGATCATCATTGTGGGATCACATAACGACTAAAGTGGGGACTTAGACTTGGTTCTGTACAACTTCTGCATGAGAAACAGAAAAATCGTAATTCCTTAGTTAAATAGTCAACACAGCAACAAATGATCCTTAAAGCACGTGCACACATTATGCAATTGATGTAGCAGGTACCTTATTTATTTGAAAGACTAAATTAATTTCTTGAAAAATGTGTAACGCTGAAGCGTTTTGTGTTTTATTGAGAAGCTTGGGTTTGCTGTGCAATAATCCATTTCTTTTTTTTTTTTTAAGCCTCAGCAGCCATAGAACAAAAGTCTGTCACAGTCCAGTGATCCAGCATTTGGATTTACTTTTTATTTGTCTATAAGTGTATGTTAGTGCATGTAAGGCCAGTGTGACCAATCAAGCCAAACAGAACGATGCATTTTGTTTATCCTGGCTCTTCTCTTCTTTATCTTATTGCCACATCACCGAGCCCATGCAGACTGGCCCTCACTCCATGACACCACACAGATAATGGCTTTTTTGGAAACTCAGAGCATTAGGCATTTCCACTGAGCTGTAATTATACCACTAATGTGCCAATTTCCAACAAATTCCTCTAAGGTGTTTCAGCTGAAGTGTGTTGACCAGAAAAGAAAGCTTATTCAAAACATACAGCTTTTTAAATAGTTTGAATAATTTTAACCCTAATGACAAAAGAATAGAGAAAGTGTCATTGAGAACAACAGAGTGATGTCTCCTCTGTCATGTGGCTTGTCCTTGTAACCATGGAGATGAAATTACAAAACACCTTGGAGGTCCTAGGCCTTGATATTTTTAATTTGTCAAAAAAAAATTAATGATATTCAGTATCCATCCATCCATCCATCATCTATACCCTCTTAGTCCTAACCAGGGTCCCGGGGATCTGCTGGAGCCTATCCCAGCTCTCTCTGGGTGAAAGGCAGGGGTCCACCCTGGACAGGTCCCCAGTCCATCACAGGGCCACATAGAGACAAACAACCTCACACACTCACACTCACTCCTATGGGCAATTTAGAGTCACCAATCAACCTGACATACATGTTTTTGGACTGTGGGAGGAAACCAGAGTACCTGGAGAAAACCCACACAAGCACAGGGAGAACATGCAGACTCCACACAGAAAGGCCCCTGATGGGTTTCAAACCAGGAACCTTCTCGCTGTGAGGCAACAGTGCTAACCACTAACCCACCATGCTGCCCATATTCAGTATGTGGCTGCATATTCATTATTCTTTCAGAGCCTCAGTGTGATGCAATGACTTTGATCAGTCTTTGAAACAAAATTTTCTTATGGGTGTTCAGTGCAGGCAAGAAAAAATGTTGCACCTACGTGGCAAATCTATACGATTTTTCAACAATTTTCTTATTCCAATTCAACAAACCTATAATGACATGCAAAACAGCTCTGTCTCTCTGAATCCTTAATTATTGCTTGCACACACTGATTTGGGATGGCATCAATTTAGATTCCATTACTTTCTCTAGCTTGCCAGTCCCAGTGGTGGCGCTAATGTAGTCCTCCCAACCTGCAACAGTTGTAAATGAGGAAGGAGCATTATGATGAATAGTCCATTTGTTACCAACTACATTAAATCGACATTAGCTAACGCCGCCCATCCCCACACAAAGACACCCAAAACATACACACAAGCAGCTGACTTAATTGATCACTTATTCACGTTAACATTTATTGTTATTTCACTTCCATTTTTTAATAAAACATGTCAGCTTGTCACTTCTCACTCTGTGGATGTTTTCTGTCTTCCACTCTTCCTCCTACCACATTCCACCTCCATATATTCCTTCTAACAACTTACTTTATTTCCACTTACTCCTCCATTTCTTCATTACTGACTTTTTTCTTTCCAGTTTAACTTGTATCACCTCTTTTTGCTCTTTCTCAATTTTTCTTTCTTGCTTAAGAGGAGACGGCATTTAAAAGAGTAAATGAGTGCAACTCTTTTCCTCAGTGCAGGTTTCTGCAGAGGTTATTACCATATGATTATTAGTGATGGACAATTGGCCTCAAAGATGTTTCATTATGAAAGAGCTCACTGGGATCTCATTAGCACTCTTAGTCTAAGGGCTGCTGCTCAAGCCGACTCTGCTCAGGGGAATTACATTTCGATCAGCAGGGTTGGAGTTAACAAGGCAACATTAAATGAATGTGAAGGTGCAACAGCCAAAAGAAACAAATTAGTAACCTCTCGAGGTCCGAGGTGCTCTATTCCTATAAATAAATAAATCGCACAAACTGCGTTGGATCTAAAAGCTATTAATTAACTTACAGTACAGCTCAGTTTACCTGCACAATCACCGTTTGTCGAGGATCGCAACCCCTGATGCTGAAGGCATTTGTTTTTCTTTTTGTCTGACAGGAGCATCCATCAAAAAAAATGTAATTTCATTTCTTTTCAGCTGTTGATAAAGTTGCTGACTTGTGCCAGTCCTCCCGCAGGATCAATAGCTGTTTATACAAATAATGTTGGAAAGCACAATACACCCGTCGCATTGCTGGAGGTGACTCTCTCCAAGGGCAGCTGCAGCAGTTTACCAAGGCGGCCCTGTGGTCGCCTGTTTTCATTCAGTATTGTAGATACAGTTACATAAACCACATAAAGCCTGAAGAATAGTATGGGCTGAAAGCACAGGTTATTACCTGCACTGACTCAAAGACTCAATGCAATAATTGGTTTTAGGTTGCAATTCAAATCATTTATTATGCTTCAACACAACTTACAGCGCAGCATGAATTTAGAGGTGTTAAAGGTTCACTTCCTAAATATACTGTGTTCTCTGCGTGTTACATATGTCACAGCTATCCGGTATAGTGATAGAGGCTAATAAATTCTGGCATATCAACAATTCAAGCAGTAACACCTCCACTTAGTGCAGTTAGCGCCGCACTAAAGTCAACAAAACATAAGAAACAAAGTGCACTTTTCTCCCAGACATCCTCTATCAAGGGACAACACAGTTTCTGCAACCTAATTTCAAGACTTTGTCTCATCTGTTCTGAGAGAAGTCACCTTAATCCTTGCTCTTTGAAAGGTGCTATAATTACCACCAATATTCTGCATTTCCCAAAACAGTTTGTAGAGACAAACAGAACATAAAAGAGCAAATGTTTCCAACATTAAAGTGGAAAATAAAAGGAACACGGGAAGGAGTGTGAAGAGAGGAAGTGATGGTGAAAAGACAAGAGTGAAGCAAAAGTCACAATACAACTGCAATTTACCATTTTCTACACTTCATATTTGCCGCACTATCAAAGCTCCTCGTACTCGCCACAGAAACTGTGTGGCTCTTAAGAGAAGTGGAGTATAACACATCTAACCAGTGAGCAGAGATCATGGCCTTGTCTGTGTGAATGATGAGTAATTTATTTTTAAACTTGTGAGCGGAATATAACAAATGACCTGAATATAATGTTTTAACTCAATCACTATTTTTTTACAGTGATGATTTTGTTGATCCATTGATTTTCAATAGATTTACTGATCATGTTGTCCCAGAGCACATAAGGATAAAACAAATTCTACAGGTAATGCACATATCAGTCATATCAGTCTTGCATTCTTAAGCTTTACTATTCAGCAGTGGTTTGTCATTCCTCTAAAAAAACTCCCACACATTTTCTCTGAATTGTTTTCTAGTTCAGCAGATAGAAAACAATTCCACCTGCATGAGAACTCCATGGCCCTTCTCCCACCTTTACCACAATACCACCTCCTCCTCCCCCTCCTTTCTCGTTTTCACAGTTCAAGCACATCAGCAGGCTGCTGAGACACAACCCTGGAGTTTGCGGTTCTCCACTCAATATTTCCTCATCAGAAAGAAGTGGCAGACCAACAGGAATGAGGGGAGAGTGCAACGACAGGCAGTCAGACATTAATGACCGACTGCCTGATGTGCATAGTCCATATCACCAATTTTAAGACCTGAGACCTCAGTTACCTGGCAGTTCACATAAGCAGGTAAGTGTGTTTGTCCACTACATAACTCCTGCAGCTCTGCAGCACTCCACTAGGAAAAGCAATTAATTAATAGCACTGATTGACTAGTGATTCTTTGCACCTTCACAAGGTCACAATGTGCAGCTGAAAGGAATTTGCAAGCAACGTATTTTTGAAATACTGGGGATTCTCGGCTGACTCAATAGACTGTAAGGTTATAGCAGTATGGGGGAAACATGGAGGAACAGTAGAAATAATATCAGAAGGCAGACGGTGCAGGAAAGCAGAGAATATTCTCATAAAGAGAAAATACAGTGTACAAAGCCTGTAAATAGTGACACACAGTGAAAGCTGATGAACAACCTGCAGAGAGACACGCGCGCACGCGCACACGCACACACACACGCACGCACACACACACACACACACACACACACACACACACACACACAAATACAGGTGCTAAAGTACACTTTGCATAGTGTAATCTGCTGTTACTACTAGTCAGTAAGACTTCCTCACATTTCAACAGTCTCCGGGCAGAGAACTCACATGCAGTGCCACGAAGACCAAGCGGGTAACACTATTCATAAAACATTAAGGCAGCTTTTATTTATTTAATTATTGAACATGTTCCCTTTCTTAAGAATAGGATACGAAGCCTTAAGGAATGTGGAGAGCAGTATCAAGCTTTGTTGAGGACAATAAAAGCAGGGAACAGCAAAGACAGAAAGAAGATGACTTAAACTCAAATGACGTGTCTAGAGAATTCTTTAGCCCATTCCTGAGCTACTGTGAAATGATTTTGTTCTCTTATGCATTCTCAATACTCCTCTCTGAAACCACCACTGTGGTCTGTAGGGTACTGAATATGCAACACTAAATTAGACCTCATTTTAACCTGGACATGTCATTTACATTTCATAACAGTATTAATCATTTAGTCCAAAAAAAGTTTTCTCATGCATGCCCATGCTTTTTTTTTAAAATATCAATCCAACAATCTAATATTTTTATAAGATACAGTTAAAAAATCTGAACAATAGAAGTGATTATTTAAAGATACCGCATTCATTTTAAAATGTCTCCTATTCTCCTACAGAGAGCTGACATTAACTTTACCTTTCATTTCTGCACTGAGAATAAGAAACCTAATGTAATACTTATGATAATAATAATGATAATATAGACTGTAGTGAGTATGTCTGTGTGTGTGTGTGTGTGTGTCTGTGTGAAAGAGAGAGAGAGAGAGCTTGGTCCAGTCTGGGAGATGGCGGCCCACTTTCCGTAACTGATGGGAGTGGGAAAATAGAACGCTTGATTACCCCTGACACTGCTCGAACAGCGCTCCTGCCAATGAAGGTTATTGGGCCTCGAAACACGAGTGGTCAAATATAGAAAGACACAATTATGAAACAGTTTTGAAGTTTTTTGTCTTACAGCTGAAGCGATGAGGCATTTGATTAATTCTACATACGGTCGGATGTTCTGTTTGAATGCTCCCCTGTGACCTCCATCACAGGTCCTACCAGCCTCATCAAAACGTCCACACTCATTAGCTCAGTGATTAACAGCTTTCATTATTATCACCACTGTCAGTCATCAGTATTGTCACTGTCTACACAGCCATCATCATCACATTATTCCAAGTCCTGCATGCAATCAAATTTCCATTTGTATACCCACCAGCTTTCTTCTGTGAAGAACCAAAAACCCCAATTCCTGCAACTACACTTACTCTCACTGCCTTACTGTTCTTACTGTTTAAACAGGCGTGCCAGGCATTCAGGGAAGGCAGTAGCAGCCCCCAACAAAACACTCCCTAGAGGACACAGTACTGATGGTTTTTCTACTGTGTAATGAATAAAAAACACAGTGCTACAGCTGTCCCCCAGGCCAGTAAAACCCTCTAAGAATCCCTCCACCGTCGCCGCCCCCACCACCACCACCACCACCACCACCACCGACATCTCCTATTCGAAAAAGACATGGGAGCTAACACATACATTTTATAACTAACAACACCTGTCCAAGTGTGCAGCCATGACAATGCATCAACCAAATGAAATTCACTATAATTGGAAACACTGCCTTTGTTCTCTGAAGCGTAAAGGCTGCTGCATGAGACAAGTCAACAACAATATGCAAACACAAATATACAGTGCAGCCTCCTGACCCATAGTAAACACATACTAATACACACCCTTCAGAGAGACAGATACACACAATATGAAAAAGAACCCTTGCACCCTTGTCTTCTGAAGTAATGATGAATAGGTTGGACTGTATTTTTTGGGCCTTAAGCTCTAACTGGTGCCTGCTCTTTGATACCAAAATGTAATTACCTTTTGAAGCTCTGCCTCTCTCTTTTTAGTGAGGGATGTGAGAGAAACCGACTCAAATGTGTTTCATGTGTGTTCATTCTGTACTGACACTCCAATTACCACGAAACGCTGTATAAAAACCTCAAACACCTAAGCTCTAATTCCTTCCTTACAGAACCGACTTTCCTTTCTGCTGCTTTCACTCCAAACACTTTGATATCCAACATCTCTCTTAAACTTAAGATACGGCTCAAACTTCATTAATGCGATAACGCTTTATTCCACTTTAGTTGCAGAAAAGTGCAAGATTTCCTTTGTGCTTTTTTCAGAATCTGGAGCACTGCACTGTAGTTACAGAGGTAAAGTCACAAAGAAGCCTCTACCCAAGTGCTCGGTGCATGGTGTTGGTTGTTTCTGTGCTCTTCTGAAGGCTGTAGTGAAGACATATCATGCTTTTGGAATGAAATTCAACAGATAACTGTTAAAGTACATACATTTGTGCCTATTAGTCAAGCTATAGCTAAGACGATAACGCTGCATGGGTGACAGCAATGTGCTCAGCCGCTGTGGGTGTAAAAACGTGCCTGAATCACTCGGTGCACCAGGTAGGATGATCTGCTTGCTGAGTCTGTTCTCTGTGAATAATTTATGCATGGTGTGTTTTATACCCACTAACAAGGCATTGGTATTCAGATTGCTGACAATGACTGAATATTAAATTTGAAACTTATAAAAATTAGTTTTCACTCTCCATTAAAAATCAATATCTCTTGCAGCTTCAGATCATCTGCCCTGTAACTCCTTGACACCTTTCAACTACATTTAGGCAGTGCTAATGAGTATTTTATTTTCATTTATTATTTTAAGACTGGTGTAATTTTCTTTATGCAGACACATTTTCTCAGTCAATTCAATGCACAGATTTTTTTCTGTGTGACTTGATGTCAATACTGGTGTGTCAGTGGGGCAGTTGTCTATCACTTTGATCCAGACTAAAATATCACAAAGACTTAATGGATTGCCATGAAACTTTGTACAGCCATTCATGGTCCTCTCACGATGAGGCTTCCTGATTGTGTTGAGTTTTTCCTCTAGTGACATCATCAGGTCAAACTTTTAATCTGTTTGCAAGAATAATAAGCCTCAGGTATAATGTGTGTTTAGTGTTTATTTCTTGTTTCAACTTAACATTGTACCTGATAATCATTTGTATTTTAGCACTGTTGATGCCACGCACTGGGTCCCTGTCTTGGCTGTAGACGGTCGTATTTAAAAGTAAGGCTAAAAATATATTGAAAATGAGGTTCAGACTGAAATACACAGATTTAGTTCGAGCCAAATAAATAATTTTATCAAACTTTATAACATGTGAAATGCAGTTGGTATTTGAATCTGCACCGGTTCAGAGGTGTGACCAATGTGGGCGACTGGATTTATTTAGAAGCAGGTTTCATGGCAGCTGATACATATCAGTCAAACTGGTAGATGGACGAGTGGGTGGCCATAAAGATGAAAGGTCACGGGATAAACAGGACAGTGGTAGGTGAGAGGCATGCACATAATAGCCAAACTACATCTCCATAAATTCATATCAATTTTGTGATGTGTTACTGTGTGTGTGTGTGTGTGTGTATGTGAGGAATTAAGGGTAAGGAGGATTAATGTGATATGCAACTACAAAACAGGAAAACTGGCTATTAAGATGTGGTGGAATAGACATTGTTAGGTTTAATTATAATAGTTATATAATATTTTGCTGTTTCTTATTTTGATTTTGTCTGTACTTTTAACTTGTCTTTTATTTCTGTGAAGCACTTTGAATTACTCTGTGTATGCACATCAAGTTTTATAGTTTCTGATAATTCTTAAAGTAAACACACTGAGTGGAATATTTTCATAACATACATCTGAGAATAAAGTATTAAAAACAACAACGCACATTGAAAGCAGGTTTAACCGCATGAGAGAATAACCGTGACGGAAATTGCATTCAACAGGTCGAAGATTAGAGGACTGAAGACGACACTCAAACTATCTGCAGAAAAGTGCTGTCAGCAAAAAAAACATGGTCTGTGTTTTATTGGGAAGCCTTCAGGCTAACACGGACAAGATTACCGAAATATGAAATGGAAGCAGTATCTCTGTATGTCTGCTTGGATCAGCATTTCATTACACTTAAAACATGAAGGTTATTATGTGTGGACTTCCTAAGATGCCACATAGGGCTGACACTTTCAGTGCAACGTGCAGTGTGTCACTAGTAAAGATAAGCAAGATTTGATCAAATGAGTTTTTGTTGAGTGACTGCAAAATAATTACTGCAAGTCAGTGTTTTCCAAGGCTGAACACTTTCTTTTTGTCGTAATTAATCACTTAAATGAACTCTAAGAGATTTTTTGGAGCAGAACTAATGGCTGGGGTTATTGAATTTTCATCCCATTTTGAGTCTTGGCATTTCCCTTATTCTGACTATAATTACTGCATAATTCATCTACCAGAAAAAGAGCCAAAAGGGGGGAATACCTGCAGTACAGTTAAGCATTTGAATGTTGTTTTCCTGATTTTGTTTAAGGTTCTGAAGGAGGAGCTGTGGAGTCACTGTGCAAGTCTGCTGTGTTTGAAGCGCAGTGTGTTTAACTGCAGCCGCAAGTGAATCCATAGTCTTCCAGACAAAGTTCCACTTGAGAATTAAATTTAATGAAACTATAAAGTGTATTTTCTGCTGATCATACTAAGATGGGAATAAAGAACAAAACAAAACAAAAATGTAAAGAATGTTTTACTGAGCTATACTATTTTAGGCACCTAATGTTCCAGTCTGCCTGAGCAGCACTGTAATACGTCAATAGCACAACATCTACTAATTACAAAAGTATCTAATAATTAGTGGCACTACTGTTGTACGCTGCACGAATCAGTACGTTTCATTTGAAAAATCAAGCTAATGTGTACAATGTGTATGACAAAAGGAATTTTGCCATATTTATTTTCCAATCTTTGAGCAGGTCTATCTCATTCATTTCTGTCCATCTTAACTACATGACAATCTCAATCAAACTGATTCACAAAACATCCTTTTTACAGGCTGACTGGGAGTTTTTTTTTTTTTTTTTTTGGTCAGATGCAAATGAACATTTCCATGGTTAAACTAACAAATGAGAGCATCGCACTCTTGTCATCTTTAGTCAGTGCTTCATACATCAAACTAACAGTTTTCTACCTTATCTCAAACTGTTTTCTCAGTGAAAAACTACAAATAGAACCATGATGCTAAAAACATCTTATATAAAGCAGGCTAGCCTCATTATACCCTACTGCAAGACTTAATTAAATCCAACTAGTTAATTAGTATTCAGGCACAGAAATTCTTACATACAAACAATGTTATCAGGATTTAGAAGATATGCTGCCCAGTTACATAATAATGGCAGAATATTGCTCTACAGGTTTCTCCCAACAGACTGAAACCAAATAGCAATTGCAGGCTGCTCAATGTGCTGATACAAAGACTTTATCATTTCCATGGTCACCAGAATCACTGAGTTATTACGTTCAACCACATCGGACAAGAAAATACAGAAGAAAAGAGCTGAATTTTCAACGTAAATACCCAACCTAAACTTGGATACAGCCTTATAGCATCGAGGTGAAAAGGGCTTTGGATGGCTACCATACTAATATTCGAGTGCTTACAGCAATGATTTGGACAAGGATTTGACAACTAGCTGTGCTGTAATCAACCATTCAATGTCAGAGCTAAACAGTCCTGCATTCTCCACTCAGACAAGAATACAGGTATTATACATATACTGAATTGTTGGCTTTGGAGACCTCACCTAAAACACCATCACTGGTGCATTTTCTGGCTGTTACAGTATTGTGATTTACCATACCTCATAATAAAGTTATTAATGGCATTTTCACATCACAAACTCTAATTTTGTGAATCAAGTATTCTCTAAGTGTGTACTTATTAGTTACTTTATTAGAACAAAATATGGAATTAGGAAATGTGAAATACATAAATGAGTCAATGCTTTTGCAGCTGCAATTAAAAAAAAAAAAAAAAAGTTAAATGAAACTGCTCATTTTTGAGAACTGACCTGTGAATCTAGTGGGAATAGTAAATTTATGATCCATTCGGAGCCCCTGGTGCAGTTACTCACTATGATTTCTCCACTTTATCCATCGCTTGAGCTCACAGTGACTTAGTTTTACAGGCCTTCTCCTAGCCAACTTTATGATGAGAAACATAATTAAACTCTCATTCAGCATGTTTAAAATGCCATGGGACCACTAATACAGCCAGAATATTAATGAACATAAATAAAATTGAGAATCCAGTTATTCAGGTGGTGAGGAGACTATGCAACTACGTCAATTCCCCAGTTTTCTGTTTCCACAAGGCTGCTGACAGAGAGCTTTGAAAAGTTACTCAATAGCACATCCTCCATCTTCCTCCATATGCTCGGTAAGTACAGTAACCAATAAATAAGACTTCAAACACCATAAATTAGTTGCTCTGTGGTGTAGGTGTAGAGCACAGAAAGCTACAACGCCGCTCTTTGCTCTCTGGGGCTCCTCAAATGGCAGGATGAAAACAGCACCGCTCAAATTAAGACAAAGTGCAAACCTGCCTTGAGAGTAGAGCTGAGAACTTTGACACCTGAGTTTTTAAAAAAAGAACATCGTGTGAGAAACAAGCAGAGAGATGCAGGAAGCTGGGAGTGTAATGCCTGCAGGACAGAGCCCTTACTCATCCTTGCAACAACAGTAGGAACAATAAGAAAAAAAAAAAAAAGTAAAGATGCTGGGAAACTGGAGGCTGGAGCGACAAGCTGAAGAGGGCACCTCATGGTCTCCCACACCCATCAACCAGCAGTGGGAAGTGGGGCTGTGTGTGGTTAGGCCAGGGGGACTTTCAAGCACAGGTCAGATCGATGTATGCCCTTAACACAGATCAGAGCTTGACAACTCCCCTTGGCATTGGCATTTCTGAGTGAACAGCAATTTTCCACCTCCACACAAGTGAATAACATCAAAAGTAATGCAACTCGAAAGCTTTGTTGTAAATGAGAATCTAAAGACAATTAAACCGAAGTGAAATAAACTCCAGCACGCTGCTTTGGGAACTCAGATAATAAGAAACAATGATATAAAAGATAAGTAGAAAAGCAAATTAAACAGATTCTTACTACACTAATACCATGCCATGCTGTCAGGCAGTTTTTAGGGCTTTTCAAAAAAGCCTTTTCCATCTGCACATCTAGGACCTCATCTGTTCTTAGTATTAACCTGCTATGATTCACATATTGATGGCCTTCTCTTGTGACAAAAGGAAATCATTCACTCCGCAAACATGAAAACGTCCAAATAATGACCTGACATTGATGTAAATGTTCTGAAATAAATGGAAACTTCTCCGAGAACTGACCCAAGTACAATGACAAACACAGAACACAATGCCATCTGTCAGAAGCATTCAATCATGAAACAAGCCATGCATGTATTGACATTCATTTCTTCTCTATCTGATGACCTTTTTTTACATGTTGTATCTCGCCTTACAGATTTCATATTGTAAAAGCCTGTGAATGGAGAAAACTATTGTTTTCCATGGTACATTAATATTCATAGGACAGAAACATATACATATATAATTTTCAGCCTTCAGTCCTATTTGTAAGTAACATTTACAGGTTATTGGGTTATTATATACACACAGTAACAAAATAGTTACTGGCCAATAAATCTTTTTGGTGAATAATTGTACGTCTATATAGTAAGTCTGCTTTTTGCCTTTTTATTTTTTTGAGTAAAAAAGCCCATAAACATTACACAAATGTCCTTTAGGGCTCGTAACTCATCTTGTAATATGTGTTAACTTAAAAAAAAAATAAAATAATGAAAAACGTGGCCATAAATTGAACTTGTGGCCAAACTCCCTCATGCGGACTGACATAACATAATTGTGCTTCTATATCGTACAAGACATAATAGCATATCTGTAAAGGTTGACAGAATACAGTACATGCTGTGGAACAAAAACATGCCAAGTGGTATTTTAGGCCCAATTACCCATATGTTTGGGACAAGTGACCTTTCCACACCGGTGCACTGTCTAAATGTCCAGGTTGCAACACCAACCAGCCATCAAAAATGGTTTATTGAAGTGTTTATTCTTAGCCTTTCCCCAAAGGTTAGACTGAGCTCTTGCACTCACTAGCCATCAGCTTTCTAATGTGTGTCACACAGAAACACAGGGCCACAATGAAGGAGAGCGAGAGCAGATGGCTGATGGGCTAGATTCATAATTTCATCATTCTCTTTTTATCTCACATAAAATATTAGTGGGCTGTCATCCACACATGACGTAGTTATGATCCTGCTTTCCTTCAATTCTATTCCAAATGAGACTTTATAGCAGCATTTAATTCTGTGGTGGTCCATCAGGGTTTCAGAAGCAATTACCAAGCAATGGGACACTCATCCTAAATCTGAACCATGCTACTTTTCATTAAATAGCATATGGCCTCCTGTGGCCATTAAAATACACTGATACGAAACTACTGAAACAGTCACGCTGCATTTGCATTCCCTTCATTCCTCGTACAATTCTGAATATTTTCTACCAACAACTGCTTGGTCCAGTGTCTGCTGAGACATGAAGAAACCAAAAATGCATTAAATTAAGCAGTTAGATACCAGTTTCTCCACCAGCTGTGGCTCAACAGCCCATACTGCAAAGTAGCCACAAGACATTTACAGTACACAGCTCTGACTAACAAGAACTCACACTGCTTTGCTTTTTCTTGCCTGTTCTCTTTTATATGCACAAAGCTCAGCTTCCAAAAATGTCACAAATCATAAAAACAGTTAATATTTAGACACAAAAATGTGTCTGGGTCTAAGGAGAGATCGTGGTTTGGGTTCAAATATGGACTAGGTTTAGAGAAACCTGAACTTTAGGGAAATGGGAAGCAGTTCACTCCCATGTTACCATCTAGTCACTTTAAAACCGCGTCACAGGTGTTCATTATATTCAATCAAAATTCATACAGCTTTGAATGTAAACATGTTGTTTTGGGACACTTCTTCAGAGGAATACATAAAATATGCAGGAACCCAAAAGAAACGTTGGGATGGGGAAAGTCCTATTTACAGTTAAAGTAAAAAATTACACTTTAAAGTGACAGCTTTAATAAATAAATATACTTTCATAAAAATGATCCCTGTGAGTTTCAAGCAGTGAGGAAGCATTTCATTGATTTTAGACCTAGGGAAAAAAAAAAAAAAAAAAAAAAGAGCACTGGTATCCAGTTCAGTATGTTTTTTCCTCCTGATATCAGGAGTGAAGAAGTGTCTCTGACACCGAGCACAGATAAAGAAAACAGCCTACTGTATCCCTCACTTTCAGCCTCGGGCTTTGAATCATGATTGTATGACACTCCTCCAATCCCAAGCTACTGTAGTTGGAAGCCGACAGCCTAGACTCAGTGTAATAGAACTTTATTTTCTTTGCTTAATGAAACCGTCTGGAAAACAAGGGTAAACAAATCTTGACAAGTCTACAGACATTCATTTTTTAGACAAGTCATACGCTCAAAAGGGATTATAGAATTTACAACTAAACGTTTAAGTGCTCAAAGTTTACGGGCCAAACAAAAAGGGCTTCATCTGAATTTTCTGAAAGCTGATTTTTAACGCTGCATCCAGGATTCACTCTGGTGTGCTCCTAAAGATTTCTGCACTTGCTTTAGCCATCAGGAGCTATAGAAGAGAGAGTGCTCTTGATCAAAGCCAGACACCTTTACAGAGTCCTCGTTTTTGCATGAATGACGAAGTTCACAGGTGCAAGAAGCGGGGGTGCAGGAGACCGGTGATGTACTGTAAGGGTACCAGGCTCCCACTGCCCCAGCTCTCATTTCAGAAGCACTGGCTAAAGGTTAATGCTCTACCTGCAGAGTTGAGGGAGGGGGAAGAAAACAGAGCAGGAGGATCAAAGCTTTTAGCCATGCATTTCTGTGAATTTTTATTCATATACTGCATGCCTGGAAAATTATATCTGATCTGGTTGGACTGGATCTGGCAGAATAAGCACAAAAGAAGGTGAACGCTGACGTACGCTGCCTCATAATTTCATAATGCTTTTATGCAACATGCAAATAATAATGTGCTCTGCTCAAAACACAGAAATGAGTTGCCAAATTAAAATACTAATACTAAATTATAGAGTTAATTCCTGCAGGAACTTTAATAAAGGTCATATATCAAATCTACAGCTTTGGGATACAGCTATATTAGTGGGCCTCTGTTTCTCATGTTTAAGAAATAAAGGTTCTCCATAAGTAGGTTCTGCCTAGGACATGAAAGTAACATAAAACTGTATGAATGTTAGAAATTAGGTGAGTTTATTCTAGGTGCTGCTCTGTATTAGAGCTAATGTAATCACAGTTAGTTGTAATCACACCCATGTTTATGTTTCAGACTGCAGCTACCAGCACCAATAGGTGCTAGAATTAGGCAACGTCTAGTCATTGTGACACCATCCGACAGTGATGTGGGTTAAAGGGAGACACCAGTTGTAAACAGGAGGCGTTTAAAGCGTGTTGCTTTACTATGACACTATTTTAATCCATGATCTTTCTCTAAACCTTTTCAAGTCGGTTTTTCTGGCTAAACCTGTTAAGCTCCGCATTTATCATTATAACTATGATCATGGCTTAGTGCATGATAACGGTCTAATGAGCAGGTTAGTACATATGTTCTTACCTTAGCTGCAAACAGGAACAGGTTTAGAATGAAACAACGAGTCAGGTCAGGTTGATAAGGTTATTGTGTTTACCATTAGGTAACCTACATTAGGTCTTAAGATATAGCTGTGTATGTGGGAATGTCCCATTTACAGGTGTGTCATGTTGATGCCGTTCCTCAGGTCTGTCATTCCTCACCTGCCCACATGTCACCCCTGTTTTGTTTCCCACCTTGACAGTCTTCAGATGCAGCCACCTGCTTGCACACCTGTTCCTTGTCTCCCTATTAGGTCCCTATTAGCTACTGCTATTACAGGTTCCTGGCAGACTTCTATTTGCCTGATTTACAACGCTACCTGCCTACTAGACTAGACTGTACACCTGTAATTTGTTGTCATTTTTGTGGTAAGTTGCCTCCAAACTCTCCTCCTGCCAGCATGAGCCCTCTTCCTGTTTGCCACTTGTCAAAGTGTGGAAAAAAGTGTTTGCCCCATCAGCTTTTTTGTCTACAGGCCGCGAATAAGCTAAACAAGTGAAAATGGGGTTGGGAGTGTGAAACTGTGTATATTATTATCATTGATCCATGACCAGATTGTCTGTTAGCCAGAACCACAACAGACTAACAAGACATATTCACAACTGTCCTACAGACAGAAAGTCAAACTAAAAGGTAAGAGATGATTGTGCTGTTATCTTAGTTTTCAAATGGTGATAACAGAATATTTCTCGCCCTTATCTGTGGTGAGTGATCATCAGATTAGGTACAGATTTTTGACGTGATCAGACAACAGGCTGTGCAAAACCCTTCTTTTCTGGTGTAACCTGACTTTCAGCTAATGCACCCACCTAACTGCTGCCACGACACCTATCTGTCCCATGTGTATCTGTCCCAGGGCATGAGGCCAGACAGGGTGACTGAGAAACAAGTTGTGTTTTCGACTTGCCAGCAGCTCTTGCCCACAATCAGGTCTGAAGGATGAAAACAAGTTTGGAGTTTCACATCCGCTCTTGCCACCTGCAGTTAACACCATCTCCATGAGCTTAGAGACATCAAGACAGATGAAGAGAGAACCAAGACACTTCAGGGATGTTATCTGAGGTGAAACATAATTTGGCCAGTGCTAAACAAAACAGCAAAGTGTTATTTAGCATTTTATTGTCCTGACACGATATGTGATGTATGTTTTGCTAGTTTTTGAAAGAGGCGATGCTAAATATTTTATTATATTTTCCTTTGTTTGTTACATTACGACTTATCTGCATAATAAAACAGACATTATCATGGGTGAAAATATTGGACAGACTAAAAATCCAGTGGTACATTTTTCCCAAGCTGGGAAAGTGAAGTCATTATACTGAAGTGACGTCAGACTAAACTGAGCTCTGAAAAATTGTTCTAATCAATGCTTCACTGTTCATAATAGCTTAAGACATACAAAAATACTTAATAATAATGTGCGTCTGATATGGTCTTTAGATCACAAAGATCATGGACTATTGGACAAAAGACCTCCCACTGAACAGCCCTTTGTCACTGTACAGTACAGGCACTGGAGTCTTTCAGTTTCTGTGGAAGTTGCATAAGGTGGGAGCAGAAATCAATCTTGTAGTGAAATCATACCTGTACAGCTTAAACTGAGATTTAATCTAAGCGGGGAACCTTTCATCTCTTAGCAGATGAATGTGCCTACTAGTGTCAATCTTTCCACATATTCTGTTAAAAATAAGGAAAAAACTGATGTAACAATAAGAAAAACATTTTTCAGGGAACAAATCATCTGAATTCACAATGTGTAATAGGTCTCTATTCTGTTTCCTCTGAGATAAAATATTAAAAACTAATGGCTGCATATCTTTATTATTATTATTATTATAATAAGGAGCCACATAAGTACTTCAAGAGCCATTAAGGACAAATGCCACAAGGAGTAAAGTGTAGCACGTGATGTAACACAATATCAGACTTACTGCTGCACTGTTGAAACTATGATTGATTTGGTGGATTCCCATGTTTATTGATATTGATTGCCACTGAAAATGACCACCAAAAAAAAAAAAAAAAAAAAAAGAATAAAAACGACAAAATAAATGCAAGACTATTAACCTCAAACCTTTTTGCACAAAATGATTCAACCTTTGAAAATGCCGCTTTGAATATACAATTCTTAGAGCATTTTATCTTGTCACAGCAGGAAAAACACAGGTGTCACTGGTCACATTAACTACAGGTCTGTTTAAGCTAAGTGTGCCAAACCTTGCATGTACAGCACAAAGACCCTGGATCTGAACACTTTGGTCTTTTCATGGTGAACTTTCTTTCCCCCTCTCTCTCTCAAATGTGTGTTTAAAAAAAAGTGTGAACTTGGGGTCTAATTGATTTTTATGTGGGCAGCCATTGCAGGGCACATAAAGTGCAGCTCTGGTGGACACTGTAAAGCAGCTATGCAAATATTGTGTAATAAGTAGTTAATAAAGAGACAAAAATAAATCAGGTATAGAGCAGAAGGACATATGGAATGGCAGTGATTAAATATGCTGGTGTCCTCTTGACAGTTCCACGTGCTCACGCCCAATACACACTGGAAAAACCTGCTGACTCAGAAAATTAACATTGCACAGGTGTACACACACCTGATAAACAGTACACTGCATCCAATATTTGCCTGATGCTGGTAAACATTGTTTGTAATGGATACAGAGAATGTACTGTGCAAGAATCACAATGTGTAACAATTCATCTCTTTGATCCAAATGAAGAGATGACTGCAGGTAAGAGACATTAAATAAGAACTGCTGATGAGGTGGAATAGAAAGACAATAACCAAGAGATGCAGACAAATCAATAGGACCTACGGTGCAACCGCAACTGCTCTCATGAGATTTCTTTGTCTCCACAGAGCACATGTGAAATTCTTAAGAAATCACACCTACAGAGTTACACACCTTGCTTTAATAATTAATCAAATTTAATAATTAATCAAATTTAATATATGGTTGGTCTGAAAAAAGAAAGACATTCACATTTTTACTCTACATTGTTTTAACACCAAGAACAAGAAAGTCTTGTCCTGGTCCCTGTTCAAGACTTCTGCAGGATCTCACACAGGAGCTGGTTGTCACAATCTCAGTATGTGAGTGTAGGTTAGACAGCTTCTCCTGCCAGTTATCAAAACAGCATAATGATATAGGCTATGTTTCTCTGAATGAGCTAATGGGCTGCTATAATGAAATGACACAGAAGAAAGAACAATGGATATGCAAAAATGTGCCTATATTCATCATGGTGAAAAGTATCAGCTGAAAATAATATAAAACCAGTCACAGATGTCAAAGCAGTGCTTCGCACAGTGAAATCAGAGCTTCCAAATGCAGTATAAAAACAAAAGGTTTAGAGTTCAATTTTATAATGATGTGTAAAACTAAAAGAAAAAATGATTGCCAGTAAAACCGCCCTAAGACTTTCTCATGCGTCACTCCTGAGTCACAGAAAATCAATCATGCATTACTAGTAGCTTGACCACAGTAAAAGAAATGTTGAAATTGGTGAGCTGAAGCAGCAATAGCAATTATTCCCCAGTATTCATATAGCAGATCATTTTGCATTAACCTGGGCCTGCACATTTCATGTAGTATAGCACATCACATAGCCAACTACAAATTCAAACACTATCTTAACCCAATAACTGATATTGCACGGTTGCTGATTAAAGCAGCACGGGCTTCGTGACCCAGCCCCACCCGGTGCAAATGCTAAGATGTGAGAATGAAGCGAGTCCCTTTGAGACGGGTCACAACCTCACCAGTTTATGTTCTGTCTTGGCAGTGTTCTCCACAAGCTTTGAAAAACAACCATGCTGTTCCTGTAGGTTATCACACACCTGGTGGGTCAGCAGAGAGGGAGCTGGAAGTCAGCAGTATTATCCCTCAGTATGTGAGGGCTACAACAAACACTGTATAAAAGTGGACAACAAGGACATAAAACTGACTAATACAAAAAAAAAAACCCCGCAGACACATACACATGCACTCAGGCAGCGTACTTAAAGTTCAAAAAAGACAGAAAATTCAATTCTTTTGCAAAGGTCAAGCTCCAGCTGCTGGTCTTGCACTGTCTCAAAATAAAACTTCAGTATTGGACTATATTAATCATTACATCAGTTTACTGTAAGGTGACAGTAAAAACGACAAAGAGGTTTAAGGTGCAAGAACACGGTTTTGTCCCATTTTGACTTATTTTTCCTGCCAAGGTTGACTGTCGGCATTCATCGGCTGAGACTAGGGAGGCCTGCGTTATCGACTGACTATGGATCAGGACCACACTAGCCCGAAGGCTATTAGAAGAGCCAGCAGTTTAGGCTCCTGCCCTGCCATCCTGTAATTGGTCCCCTCAGAGGCCCAGTGCACACAAACCTCACCATCACACTGGAGGATTATACTGAACAGAAAAGAGAATCCCTGTGTGCAGGCCGCCTGGCATTGATTAGCTCACTCTATCACTTCAGTTTCTTCACATTTTTTTTAATCTAATTTCTTTTCACCTACAGATTACAATCAGCTGGGGTGGTCTTTGAGTAAACCATACAAGTCGAGATAAAGAGCAGCAGACAGAGGAGAAAATGGCTGGAACAAATGGGAGATGACTCAAGACTGCCTACTGGATAATTGGGTTTTATCCTCTCATTTTATCAGGCCTTGTTTTGGATTATAGCTATACACCACACACTCACACACACACACACACACACACACACACATATATATATATATATATATATATATATATATACAAGAAAAGAGAGGGATACCTAGACATTAGCAGATCTCAAGATAAGTGATTAGGAGTGGAAGAGTGGGACCATTGCTGCAGTCTCATTATGGTGCTCCACAAAAGAAAAGCTGTTCTGTGGAAAATGCAGAGCTTTTCACTCTTACAAAATCTAGTATCAAGGCATCGGACACAGTCAGTAAACACAATGCACACAAAAATGTCAACATGAGATGCTGCTGCTCAATAGCTTGTCTATTCTATTTCCACATTCTAATTCAAGGCATTTTCATTTCAACCTGACATTTCAATTTCAGATGCTTCTACAATTCAGTGCTTTGAATATGGGTCCTGACAGTACATGTGTAGGCTCTGGGTGGAGACCACGACAGGCTGACAATTGCAAGAGTCATCCAGCAGAAATATTGTTGATATCTTACCCTTTAATACATAGTGTTTCATACCTATTTTTACAGTGACTTTTGACAAAGTGCTGCAGTTACAAAAGTAATTTATGACAAACTGCAAGGGATCACATTAGTCTGAAACTTTACTGAATACCTGGGCAGTTACATCACTATGTGTACTTTTATTCAATTAATATGTTGTTATACTGACGGCCTGATTATACTATCTTAACCAAAATCTAAATTATTAAAGACATATACTTCTTCTGTCAGTCAAATGAGACTATTGCTCTCTTTCCTCTCAGCTTGTCAAACGAGTGGTTCAGTTTAAATATGGAACCAGGTGGACATTGGCCCAAAATCACACTGTGTTGTTGTTTCAGCATAAACTTCACACCCCATGTTGACTGCAATGAAGGAACATATCAGCCAGTATGGCTGTTTAATGTGTTTTTAATTGTTCCTGGATAACAGTGGACCTCTATAGATTTGAGTCATACACTAAGATATTCAGATCGAGGCCCCGCAGAAATACTTGTTAGGATAAATTCATTGTTGGTTCCAGCATCTTCAGTGAAAGTGTTGATAATAAAAACATCAATATGAATTATTTAACTGTTAAATTAAACAAATACTGTATATAGGAGCCCTGACTTTCATACTGCAGATGCTGTGCTGTCTCCAGCTCTGAGCTTGAGTTGGTCTAAAGCAGCTAAGATGAAATGAAGCAGAAATACGTAAAGCTATTTATTGATTCTCTCTGTGAGGTGAAACAAAAGAAGTCTTTAAATGAATGTAGCCACATCAATGCACAGAATAGATGTTATCTATCTTAATGACAAAGGAGTCCTTGGCTGAAGGGGAACCTCATCAAAACTACACATGAATAACCTGCACCAGTGCTCAACGAACACAGGGAAACACACAACTTTACATTTAAATTCAAGTGTCCCAGCTCTTAAAGAGTCTTAATACACAAGAGAGAAGGAAAACAGTACTACCCTGCGAGAATCTAAAGATATATTTACCTATAAAATTTTTTCTCATTTTGTTTCAAAATATTTGACTCTCATTTCAATATAAATCAGTAGACAGTATTTCCAGATCCTCATTCACATACATTTTAAAACTAATGTGAAAACGCAGCAGGCAAAGACCACAAGATGTCGTGCAGCCAGGAAGAACGTGGACAAGGGCAAACAGTGACAGCTGAACGTGCTTCAAGAAGGTAAGAACATTTTATATAAAAGCAGAGTCAAAAAAATCTTCAGTGCTATGATCTAAAGTCTGAGTAGGAGTTCTGGTTTGAGGGACGGCTGCAGTAAGGTGAAGCTGGTGTGCTAGAAAGAGCAGAAAGATTCTGCAGACTGACATTTTACCACTGAGCAGATCAGGAGGGGAAAGAGTTGAACCCAGCAAAGCGACAGCCAAGTGATGACCAAGGACAGCTTGCCAGTGTTTGCAGTGAGAGCGGCTGGAGGGAGACCAGAAAAGGAGAAAATACAGAAGTCAAGTTTGGAGACGGGCTGTACAGACTGTTTACTGAACTTTGATCTTGTGATTATTGAAGACTCTGCCCTTTTCAAATAGACCCTGCTTTCCACTGTCAAATAACAATAAAAAGGAGGAGACAGCAGAGATAAACAGAGAGAAAAGGTGCAGCGAGTCAGTGTGATTTTTAAACAGCTCTTCTAAACACAGATGTGCCTCTTGACACACTGGTGGCATTCTATCCTTAAGATGTGGCAGATTTGCAAACTTGTTCTACTGTTTTGCATCCAAAAGTGTTATAGTGTTATATGTGCAGATGTATCTGATAATTGTCTTTTTCAACTCACAGCCTGCTGCGTTCTCTTTTTCGACAAATGTAACCTCACGAGTCAAAGACATGTAATGGCTGCAATAAACATCTTTCTTCCTTCAACCAGTCATGTGCAATTTTTTTATGTTTATTTGCCATTTCTGTTATCGTGACAACTATCTTTGACTTTTCTTATGTCTTAGACCTGTTAACTCTGGGCTAAAGCACATGCATTAGTCTTTAACATAGTCTGTTTGCTCTGAGTTCACTGAGGTATAAAGTATATAAATCATTAATTCTGCCATGTTGGAGTTCGACTTTGTGTTTGATGTGTTTAGTTCAGCACTTCTCGATGACTGCTTCTGACTCTTCCCCCTTTGTCAGATGGACTGAGAGTTTCTTCTGAGAAAACAGACAGCATCTACAAAGGCCAATGGAATACCACTTTCTGTCTTGTTTTATGAATGACAGAGCTTTGTTGGTTTTATAACATACAGTCACAGGACTACAGAGAGGTATTATGTAGGCTTCAGATGCCAAAAGGGACTCTTAAAACCCATCCTGCATTTCTGACACTCACAAAAGCACAAAATGGCCATTGAGGACTGACAGGGCTGCGTGAAATATAGCCAAGCATAGGCCTTTCTGTAGCTTGGTTTGTCATCTGAACTAGAGAGAGAGAGAGAGAGAGAGAAAGAGAGAGAGAGAGCAAACTTCATTTGAATTCACAAAATGAGACTTATAGGAAATGTGTGTGAACCCAAACAGCTTCCCAACAGTAAACCAACCTTTTGACAGCACGGCATAAATGAGAGAGAGAAACAGGACAAAGACTGAATAAAGCCAGGAGCCAGGACAGTAAACGAGATTCCACTTCATCTTTACAAAAATGAATGTGCCTGCTTTTAGACTGTGGGTCTGTTCATGTGGTTTCCATTACTCCAACATGAACCATCTCACGTTACTGGTCTCATACCATATATGACCTGAAGAACAAGGAAAATAGGAAAAATAATTACAGGTTTATCTTTACCATAATTTCTTATGTCTTTCCAATATATTTTGCATCAATCTGCCTGTATGGAGTGAGGTCTCTACTTAGAAAGTGATGACAACAGTATAAGAAACAAAAGAGAAAGGAAAAGCAGATGTGATGTCTAAATGTGTGATCCCCCCCCCCCCATTTTCTCACTTCACACAAAGCCAATGTTCACATGTCAAAGCACTAGACACACCAAACATGCAAATAAATGCTGACCCCCTACTTTAATCCAGAGTCATTAAATATGTATTGGCTTTTCATTACTCTTGAAATTAATTCATCAGTGAGCATGACGACAGATGCTCGCTGCTACTGACGAACTACTGTGTCAGTCACTGATAACATGATATACTTATTCTGCACTGTTCAACCCCCCCCCCGCCTATATGTTTCTCTCTCTCTCCTGCTGTTTTTTCCTTCTAACATTCCTGGTCCCTCCCTCTGCCCCTCACGCTCAGCTCTCCTTTCTCTTTCAGGCAGGTGAGTTGAGAAATGATACCTGAACTAAACATTTATCACAGCAACAATCCAGTGAAGCTAAATTACACCGAAAGGAATTGCAAGGGAGGAGTAGGGAACAAGAAAGAATGAGGGGACAAGGTATTTATGAAATAAATGCACTTTAGAGGAAACAAAAAAAAAAAAAAAAAAATGGTACCCATAGATACAAACAGGGATCCATGAAGGACAGAGAGAGGCGGGGAGAACGTTTGGCATTGAAGTGAATGGTGTATGGTGTGAATCTTGCATTTGTGGCAATGCCCTTGGGTTAGCCAGTGAGGCATTGAATGGTGTATTGTGGATGGGCAGTTATCTCCAAGGCTTCCCCTCTCAGTGTTATTAGAAGACACATGACAGCAACGCTAGCTCTCATTGAACAGAGAGCGTCAAGGCTGTGAAGACATGGCTGAAAGGCAAATCTGCAGGAGGTAACTGAAATAGCAACATTGGACACACTGCCACTCTCAGCATATGGCCATACAGAACATATAGCCGGCCAAAGCAGTGCATGAATACATGAAAACATTGAGCACAAATTTAACATACAGCACACAAAGGTTGCTGAATGATTCAAATTTAATCGCTACGTAGGATGTAACAACATATAAACACTGGAGACGTCCCGAGCCGAGCCTAAGAATCAGTACTGGGGACAAACCAGCAAATTTTAATGGATCTCTTTTTCACAACATACAAGCACTCCATTACACACTGTGTGTGTGTGTGTGTGTGTGTGAAGATTAGACTAAACTTGATAAATTACTTCAGCGCACTGGTTCAAGTGGCTGAGCTCATCCAACGCAAATGGCAAAACTCAAGAATTTGCTAAGCTGCAGAACTAGTGAATCTACTATTAAATCTTTTCTTGTATCCATCATCCCATTTCTTATTAGCAAAGTGCAGCATAAAAGCATCTGGGTTGCAATTCTCAATTTCACAATTACATGCACTGGTTAAACTGACAAACCTCAAAATTTGAAGAGCAACTTGGGATCAAGAAGGCAACAAAAAGAAAAAAAATAAATTAATTAATTAAATAAATGCTGACTCTACACAAAATATTACCAGAAATAACTAAAAGGTAGAAACAATTCAACAATACCACAATTACAAAATTTAATTGCAGAGTGCAGATGCCCCCCATGTGTCTATAAGTAACCACAGTGGAATTGAGCAGAAATATGAAGATTTATAATGAAAGTGTTGCTTTTTATTGGAGTGAACAAAAGGATTCTGTTCCAATCAATATCAGCTCTCCTGAGAATATCATGTACATCTATTGACCAGATTTCAAAGTCTCAATATCCCACAGACAAAAAACAATAGCCATTTGATTACTCCTGCAGCTCTGTTCAACCAAGTCTCTGATCACACTTTATCAGTGTAATAAATACGTGTACCTCTCTAACTCCGAGTAACATTTTATTTCTTTAAATAATTGCCCCATCATTTTCCCATATTTAATTTTGTGGCTCCTGCTTTGATTGTGGACCATATTTCCTGTCCTTGTTTACCTGCTGGTGAGCTTAGATCCCCCTGAATGTGGAGAGTTGGATAGAGTAATGGGTTCGCTCTGAATAATGCACGAGCAAAATTGGGCAATATGACCACCATCCGATATCCTACAGGATAGAAACAGCTGTGTATACCAGCCCAACTGTGCTTGAGAATTCATCTCATGAAATGTCAGTTAAATCAAAGCTGGAGCTTGAGAAAGAGTCTGGCAGTCATTTTTGGAATAAATAAAACATGGCAGTGATGACTCCATTGCCCTTTACTCCCCTCTCTCTCTCGCTCTCTCTCACATTCTCTGCTGCTCTCGAGCTTTTTACTTACTGTATGCCATTCTAGAGATATGTTTTTAGCAGTAGGAGGCACAGTGATGCAAATGGGCTGCAGCTCTGAGCCCAAGTCACTGAGGGCTTGTTAAATTTTCATTCAATTAAAAAGAACTTGACGTTACTAAAAATCAAGAGAAATGTGTATATGTTGTGTTACTGAAACTACTATTTTTTTTCCCCAATGCATGACATTGTGGTCACAGGAAGGTTAGAGCGGCATTTATTCTACACTCAAAGGTCAGTCAGGTGTCTGTGAAGGAGCATGGCAGCCTTCTGCATCTTTGCATCCGGGCAGAGAGCAGAGGTTTGCTTCCGGCTGACTGGTTACATGTCAGTGTCACAGCAAGAGGGTACCTTCATTGATTTCACCCTGAACAACCTTTTATAGCCCATTAGGACCTAACTGGTGCTTTAAATTGAGCAAATCATGTTTAGCCTATTGGGAAATACCATTCAAACATGTGGCTGATGAAATTTTTATCATTGTTGTGTAAGCCTACATCTCCACAAAAAGACCAAAACTAACAGCAGGTTAGTCCATCTCCCAAAAAATTTGCCATCCTCCCTAACCTGTGTGTAGCACTCAGCTCCTGTCCTGTTTGTTTTAACACAGAAGATCCAAAATCTTTCTTACAAAGAAAAAAAAAAATGCACTATAGTTTTTAGCACCCATTACTCAAAAAAAGTGAAAAGTGAATTTGTAGGGACTATTTTCAGTCATGGATTCATACACATCTGGCAGCATGACAGTGTCTGAAGGACTAACTAAAGATTAGAGCTACAACAACTGTCCATTAGCTATGAAGTGGTCTAGCCCAGCCTACGCCCCCCGCACTCAACCCCACCACCCCAACTGCAATCCACATATGAATCTACAGGGAAATGATTTTGCAGTAATGAAGAACTCATCAATACAGAACCTATTAAATTAGTTTTTACTGATGACTCAAGTTGTGTACCTACTCTCCCATGTGACAGACTCTACTTATACTGTATATAAACACATCCAAGCTGTTACGAACCATCTCACTGCTACAGCTAATTTAACAGGTCTCACTGCAAACACCTCTTATGTTCATTGTTGCAGCTTAACATTCAACAGCCCCATCTCCTCCATGAATTCAGCTTTGGGCACTGATTCTAGGATTTTATCTTAGGGGTAAGTTTGATTTCGTTGCTTCATGCGCTCCTTCCCATGTCAGTGTGCTGAGTTTTAGGCTGTACGCAGGCTGGTGAATGATGAGTCCCTTGCAAGACATAAAAAATAAATTGGGATCACTGAATAATAACCTGCATTGTAATTGAGTAATACATTACACATCTGTAGTCTATATGTGAATAGATATATCTAAAAAAAAAAAAAATTAAACATTATTATTATCTTCCATAACTGAACTTTGCCTGTAGATTTCACATTATTTAGTCAGGTTGTTGTGGAGTTTGCCTTTTCCATTTCATTTAATTTCATTCCTGCATAGAGTATTTGACTGTTGACATTCGTATTATTGCACAACATAAATATTTATTTCACAGCCCAGCAGAAAGCCATTGCAAATGTCACTTTAGAACCTGGCAAATGTATTACAACATATACTGATGCAGTAATGAAAACTACATCTTGCACACACATGC
This sequence comes from Mastacembelus armatus, assembly GCF_900324485.2. Lineage (NCBI taxonomy): Eukaryota > Metazoa > Chordata > Actinopteri > Synbranchiformes > Mastacembelidae > Mastacembelus > Mastacembelus armatus. The sequence continues at coordinate 17,748,427 of NC_046644.1, read as the reverse complement.
ATATTTTATTTTCATGCGCTCCCAACATCATTGTTTTTTCTGCCAGTGCAGGCCTTTCAAATACTATGCAACATTTCACATGGAAATGTAGCCACTGGAAATGGTGGTCGTGTATATACAGTGACCAGCCAGTTTGCAAAGGTTATATTCAATGCTTTTCAGATTAACTAAAAGAAAAACATAAACCCTCCTTATCTCTACATTCAAAGTTGCCCTGAAGGTAAATATACTTAATCTAATATTTATGTCATGCAATTTTCCAAGTAGAAACTAATTTCAAAACTTGGGATGCAAAAATGAAAACCTTGGGGCTAGTTAACTAATTGAATTGCAAATGCATCTTTGTTACTCTGCCATGTGAGCTAAATGGATGTCAATAGGTCAGGACTGATTCACCAGAGGAAGAAGAAAAGGTTTCATGATGATCCATCCTTTGGCCAAATGGAAACATTTTACACAAATGTACATCACAAACTGTTAGACACGTCACGCTATTGTGCTGTTTTAAAAAAAAAAAAAAGACACTACCTTTAGTTAGAACAGGTACTGGGGCCTCCTGGATAAAACTGTATAGCCACTGAATCAACAAGCCCTTGAATGCCAGAAAAGTTTTGCACATGTTGAGAAATGAAAATAAAAACGACCAACAAAGCAGCCAACATCAGTTTGAAGTTGCACAAGTGGACACCTCCATTTATCACTGAGGTTGGGTGTACACTCTGAGCAAGACAGAATCGGCTGACATACTCCCCCCTGCTCCGGTGTACTGATATTTCAGCAAGAGCAAAAACCTCTCAATCAATCAGTCAATCAATCAATCCATGAATCAATCAATCTCTATACTCAGCAACTGTCCAAATGTGACGGACACAGCAGGTGAAGAAGCATAAAACTAACTTTGAGCCATCTCTGTTCGCACAGCAGTCAAAGGTACAGAATAGCAGACTATGCTCTCACTTTTTATTACAAGTCCAATGAGCAGTGATTTTATTTAAAGCTACAGTAAAGGTGGGCGGGACTGAACCGACAAGTAATTTTCAATTAATGATGATGTTTAATTTAACGCAATTAAATCAACTCCGCTGTTTTAACCTTAGAAATAACCATCTTCATTAAAAAGATGATCCCAGTACTCGAACACTCCTGAGTCCGCTCAGCACATCACACACTGAAAACCGTCTTACTTTTATTTACAGACACAAATCACACAAGCTCACTCTGGTGCGCATAACATCACTTTTCAAGACCCAAACCGAGTCCAAACGGAGCCTCAAACACGGTGCGTTGAGTCACACACGCACCTTTCACCTCGAGTGTATTTGCCAACACTGAGACCCCCCGACCTCAACCCAGAGTGTGTCTGCTGCGCTCACCTCGGGCTAACGTGGCCGGAGCTTGCGAACCGAGGAACACGAGGACGGCCAAACTCAGGTAGCATCCTCCCGAAAACTGTCCCATCACTGCGCCGCGTTTCTCCCTCCCCATCGGCTCTGGGGGCACCGGCCGCGGGTCTCGAGCATTTGTCGTCTGCTCGAGGCTCCTCTAAACACGTTTCCGTGCCCCCCGAGGATCGCGCTGCCCAGGTGTGCGGGGCCAGGTAGCGTCCGCAGAGAGAGCCGTCAGCTCAGGGAATCGCAGTGCGGGATCAGAGCTGGAAAGTGGTGCGGGGCTTCCTGCAGCCGGCTGCGCGAGAGCGGATTAATTAGACAGAGAGCGCGCGAGCCAGCAGCTTTCAGAGGGTGCGGGAGAAAGATGGAGAGAGGGAGAGAGGGAGAGAGAGAGAGGGAGAGAGAGGGAGGGAGGGAGAGAGAGAGAGAGAGAGAGACACAGAAGTCTTGTCAAACCCCCTGTGGACCTGTTGAGAAATTACAAAGGTGTGTGTGTGTGTGTGTGTGTGTGTCCGTTTGCGCACGTGACGGTGTTGGTGCCAGATGACCCGATGAAAAAAAAAGCGACGACTCCCAATTACCCATCTCTCCCTCCGTCTCTGTCTTTTCTTTAATTTTCTGCTCCACCCAAGCCTGTTTTGTGGACAACAGCCTTTATTGAAATCGACACCGTTGCCTTGGAGCTCTTGCCAGCGGCGTTGTCTGGAAAATTACGTTTTTTACTAATTAATGCCTATCTCCAGCATACAGTATGAACATATGGCCTCTGATTGGTGTCCTATTGGCAATTAAGCAGGAATTATCTCAGTTAAATTAGGTTACAGCTTTCCAAATGCCTACTTTGGAATTATTAAATCTATTTCTAAGTGTTTATATTGGAGTGATCAGCCTCACATTTTTGCTAAGGAATATCTGAGCAGTGTGAAATATTTAGATTAAGTGACAGGTATGAAACCATACAAGAATTAATAGCCCACTGAAAGTACACATTGAATGGGGCCTTAAATTGACAGCATTACAGTAAGCAATAATTTGACTACAGGCAGACGTGGAAGTATTATTCAGATCCTTTACTCAACTGTGGCATCCTTCATTTCAAAACTACTTAAGTCGGTTTGTCAGAGTCATACTGCCACATATTCTATCAGCGGAAAATTATTTCTGAGACATTAACATGTAAATTTCATTTTTATGTGATCATTGGCTGAGGTGATGCTGATTCGAGTTATTTTACTGTATATACTGTTAGGTAGTTTAATTTCCTGTATAACAATGGATCATATTTTATTATACCAATTAGTGCTTAACGCTATCATCTAAAATCTATAAAACAGTACAACTAGGATCTCAACATGTATTGGTATGAATATTTCTACTGGAAATGTAGTGAAGTAGAAGCAGAAAGTAAATTTAAATGTAAATAATAGTAAATAGTAATAGTACTTCCAAAATGTCCTTAAATAGAGTATTTGAAAATTCCACCACTTTGAGTTCACTCATCTCACTTAATTTGGGAACACTGTGACAAGTCTCGTTAGCTCCTACTGAACTTCATTGATATAACACAATATTTCAATAATTATAGAAACAATGTAAATTATGAAATTACATTAACATTTACTTGCATATCAACAGTCAGCATTATATGTGATCATGCCAGAATATGTCTCTGTGTGTTTTATGTAAATCACTGCAGTTTGACCCTCTCTAATATAATTACCCTATTGACCAGAAATTCAGTGGTTCATTTCCTAGAGTTGAGCCAGGGGTCAGCCACTAAGGTAAGGTTAACTACTTGATAATATTTCTAAGGGGAACCATAAACTGTGCATTAAATATTTGGGACTGCCTTAAGCTATCTGTGAACAACAGAAAGATACTGCCAATGCTGAAAGTATTTCATTATTTTTGAAAACATCAGGAGTTGCAAAATAACATATGTATTTACTTACTGTAAACTCTGTGGTTGCATATTTTGAACTGAACTGTTGTAATTCTTACCTGAGATGACAGAAGCAGCAGGATTTGTGACAACAGAAAAACATGTTCGTGTGTGTGTGTGTGTGTGTGAGACGAGAAGCAGGAACTGAAGATGCCAATAAAACAAAACTAACCAAATACCTTGGTACCTCTATAATGCCTCACACTGTGCTATACTGACCCTAAAATGCTGCAGGGAATTATCAAGTGTTTCATCTTGGGAATTAATGTTGCAGGTCATATTAGTGTGGAACTACAAAAATGGCAGCTTTTGTCATCAACCCACAGAACCAGAAATTGGCTCTGGAAAAGGAAAGCATCTGTATAATTCAGATAAGTGTCACTGCAATCCAAAAACAATAGAAAAGCTAATCACAGAAATGAACAGATAAATAAATAAAAGTATCCACAGGGACCAGATGAAAAGGTGTTTTCAGCCTTAAAAGATGCATGTGCTCCATCCAGTGTACAAAGCAGTAAGAAACTACACTGTAGTGGGTTTCTTATCTGAATCCAGATTTCTTCATTTGTCAAAATAATTATCTGGGCTTTGAAGTCACAATTTATTGCAGCAATGGTGCATTAGTCTTAATTACAACTTTTGCACAGTTCTAATCAAAATGTGTCACAAATATAAAATACTGTGGAACATTTAAAATTCATTTTTGTTGCACGGCTTGTACCATCTAATATACAGACTAGAAGTATAGGAAAATATCATGAAAATACAATTACAGGTACAGTCTAATGTGAATAATGTGTTTACCGACAGATGTATTCCTGCAGTGTATCTATAACACGGGAGACACTGCTGTATTTATTGCTACAGGCAATATATTCATATTTTAGTCATCTGACACAGGGATACAAGTGTATGTTTAATGGACATATGCAAAACAAGCAGTTTCTTGCTCTTACCATGGAAAACACTAAAAAGAACAAGATAAAAAACTCATCACCGACACTCGTCATTGTTGTTTGTCGTTTATGAGATATTAGGATGTGAATAGCCAAAAGGTGTAATTATATTACAAAAGACAACAAAGAAAATCAACATATTGGGTGTATTTAATTAGAAACTTTAAATCTATCACTCACAGAAATCAATATTAGAAGAGCCAAGACAACAGCATTCACTAGCATTATTTTTTTTTTAAATAAAATTATTCATATAGTGCTTATTTACCCCTTTGTTGAATTAATTAGCAATTATTAAGTATGTTATTTATTAAAACTAAAAGGACGGGGCTAAATTGAAAATACTATAAATACCTATCAAGACCCATAAAGATTCTACAAACATGCAAGTCTAAAATTATAATTTTTGAAATCAACTTAAAATGAGACAGCAAAGCCAAAAAGTATCACACACACACACACACACACACACACACGCACACACACACACACACATACACACATAGTAGGAGCTCATTTGGGCGTAAACAAGAGGTAGTAATTCCATGACTAAGGCCCGAGAGGAACACCTCCAGTGAAGTTGTGAAAGGAGGTTGTATAAGGAGGCACACATTAAATATAGATGTGGTAGGGAGGTGGTCAATAAAGTCAGGTATTTTCATCTGTTGTAAAGGTGCACCTCCCACCAGGGCGTAATGACAGTCATGTAATGGAAAGGAGAGTCACCACCAGCTTTACCAGAGAGGTAAATCATGTTCTTGCGCAGGGGTGCAGAGACACCCCATATGTAGATATATTACACCATAAATGGGAATGGATGCCACAAATACAGGTATACATGCCCACACTCTCAGAACATCATTTGTAAAGCTTGTGGCTTTCACAGTCACTAAACTGCACTCTGCTGCTTGATATGAAGATAAAGATCGTGATTTGGTTTAATACAGAAAAAAAACCCACATCCACCCCAAGAACCTCATTGAGAGGCCATTGTGGTACGAACAGTTATTCATTGAAATGAATGTTGAGTCTGAACATAACCCTGACAATGATTACATTAGTCATCACAATGCTATTGAGAAAACAATTTACTAACGTAGAAATATTATTTCTTAGAGACGAGGGTTGGATGTTTACAACGCATTAAGAACGACACCACAAACACTCACTCATAACTACGATCCTGCACATGTAAATAAACTTCTCAAAAACTATAAAAGCGTTTAACTACTGCTGGCATGCTACATACTACAGCAAAGCCATCATGTCTAAACAAGTACAGCCTCTCAGACTCACAATGGATGTTTGGGCCTTGCTGTCCCACCACACTGACTAGACCAGAATATAGGTGGCAGTAGATATTATGAAGGGTGTCTATTACATGAGTCAAGCAGTGGCATGTTTGTCAAATGCTGTGGGGACACTGCTTAAGAATAATTTACACAAAGGTTTTACCCCCAAACCTAAACATCAACACCGTCATTTTGGCTAAGCTTTTTATTAACCTTTTAAAAATGTTTGCAGGGACAGGAAAATAGCTTTTCTAGTCTTTGTTGTCTGTTATTTGTATTTGTGAGACAAGTTTGAAGGGTGTTGATACCTGCCAATCTGGGCCAATCTGGGTCAGCTTTGAGAAGCACAGAAGCCATTTTTACTATCCTGTTATTCACAAAACAACAAAAGGCAGAAACAACTAAACAGAGCAGCATCATTTTCATTATAAATCTGATTGTCTTAAATTTGAAGAAAACACGGCTTTAACTCACAGATAAGAGCTGTTATGACAGGCTTTTTTTTTTTCAAGCAGGTATCCCTACAGCTAGTGTAAATATTCTGTACCTATAAACCAGCTCTGACATTTCTCTATATGCTAAATGGAGAGTACTGTAGAGAGATAGACCTATTCTGATGAGGCAGCAAACACACAGAGCACAGCAGGTTATCTGTGACCGCTGTGTCCTTATAAACACAAAGCGATTATGCTGAAGACGTGATACAAACATTTAACCAACATGTCCTTGCTCCTCTCTGCGGTGCTTGGCTGGCCTTCAGGCAAAAGCGGTTTAACAAAATAATACATGGACAATTACACACAAGCATTGTGTGGGAGGTTTCACTGTAAAGAAGTTTTGTTTTTCTTGGGTGGTAAATAAGTACTGAAGGCGAACCGGCTCAGATGTGTAACACTAATGGAGATTATACAACATCTTCTCAAAAGATTCACTTATTTACAGTTTGTGAGGACTAAAGTTGAATACACAGCTGCTGAGGTGTTCAAAGAGAAGGGAATAAAACTACCACTAAAAATCACTGAATGAAAAGGTTTTATTTGGTTTTACATTCTGCAAAGTGGGATGAGTCACTCCATGTTTTTTTTTCTTCCTTTTCACATTCGTGTTTCATGTTTTCCCTCTCAAAGCGTCACACAGACACACACAACTCCCCCCCCTGATTGAAACGACACTATTTCTGATAAATCATGTTGTGTCAATCAGACTGGCATGCCAACTGGATCTACATGTAAATGCTACAATCAGCAAATATCCTGGCCACCGTTGCTATGGAAAAGCTAGTCCAAGGCATGAATCTGAGCAGTGGTGGATTCAAAGTGCTTTGACACTGAATTTTGCAATAACACATGTCACTGTAGTTGCAGAATTCACACAAAAAATGTCTGTTCAAATGTGAAGAATGCCAGAAAAGATTCACTTTTTCTTAGCCTGCTATTGAAAAAAAAAAGAAACAAAACAGTTCAATCAATGCATTCTTATGTTTGTCCATATGTTTGCCTCTCAGTATCTGCTCCAGCCTTGAGGACATAGTGTAACTCTAAAGGTACACATCAATTACGAGGTACAAGATGCATGTGCGCGAGAAGCAGAGACATGTATTATGAGTACATGTGCCTTTGTGACTGTGTGGTAATGGAACCAAGTACAATACAAAGTGCTATTGCCCTCAAGCATTGGGCTCAAGCATTAGATAGCCATCCCAGTGACAGGGCCGGGGGTCCATGGAGATAATCAGGCCCCTGGGACATGCTCTCAGGCAACGGTGGCTGTTGTTGATACTTGGGGATTCTCTACACATAAGGACAAAGAGGGATGAGGTCAGTGTGAAGGTCTTTCTCTCCCACTGCTCATTGTCCACCACTGGCTATGTGATGACTTCGGGACAAGACTGAATTCATGGTCTTGTGTATGTGAGTATATACAGTCGACAGCGTTCTCTTAATTACAAATAGCTTCACCTCTCTGAGCTGATCTACTCACCATATAAAACACTGAAAAAAGTGGCCTGTATTGAAGCAACATATTCACATTACCTTCACCTATAAAGCTGCTTCTGGTTTCATCTGCTCCTTCTCGTCTTAACCTCACCGCGCTTCTTAAAAATCCATATTCTAATTACAAGAATCATCACTCTAATAAAATTACAGCTTCCAGAAAGTGTTTGAACATCATCTCTATTCAAAACTAAAAGACCACAGCTGTAGGACATGCTCTCAGGCAGCAGATTCTGTTCTTGATGTTCACCACACAAGGACACAGACGACTAGAGTCGGGCTGAAGGTCTTTGTAGTCTATATTTGAGTGCTGGCTGATACACTGCCTTATTATGGCATATATGTTAATATACAGCACTATTGGCAGTACCGGCAGAACGCTGCGAACTAATCCAAGTTAAATAGATGTTTTTATCGTATGACAATGTGGTAATTATCTGATATTTGTTCATACAACTACAGTATTTTTAGAGCTTTGCTATTTTTCCAGCACAGAAGTCATGATGATTAACAGACTAACATTTGCATTATGTGAACTATTACATTTGATCCAAATAAACTGACGTGTCAACCGCTATAATAAATTTACTTAGAATGAATAAACTTAATGTTTAGATAATAGATAATATAAGAGCCACAGGAAAATACAGTATCACGTATCTACTTGGTAAGTTTTAGGTATTTTGTAGTTTAGAGTATGTACATGTGTACATATGTTACTCCCAGCTGACAGATCACATCAACATGTCTGGAGAAAAACATGCAATGTCCCTCACTGCAGTAATCTTACTGACCTCGGAAACTGATTGGAAACATCTCCAGTTAAGTCAGTCTGCAGAGATGTACCACTTCTTGTGTTTTATGGAAATCAAATGTCAAATTTGACTAACTGGATTCCCCTGAAGCCTCTTCAGTAATCTTGCCCCGAAGCTTCTGACATTCATGTAAAGGTGAAAACAAACTGTCTTTGGTGATTGGTTCAATATTGCTCTAGGGGTTAGAGCAACTGCCAATCAGCGGTCTTGCAATAAAGCTAGGATTGTGATCCAGGTTTCCTCTGGATCACTATGCTATGTTCTCCCAAACCAGAGGAAAAAGGTGCAGATGGCTAAACCCAGAAGATAAATGAATGCATGCATCATATGCTGAATCAAAATCTATTTTAAATGTGTTTAGTTTCAAGGTCTTATATATAATGAATATATGAATAAAATATACTGTAGAACATGCCCACAAATATGAGTTTTAAAATACAGGTCAAGGATAAAATCCTACAACTCAAATTCTTCCACTCTTCTTCTTTGTGCCAGTTAGAATAAGTCAAATTTAGAGATCTGAAATGTCTGTATCCCTGTACAGCCATTCTAATGAAATGCTTGAAATTCTCTCAGTGCGTTTGATATTAACATTTCAGTATGTGCTTAAACATGCAGTGTATGAACGGGTTTATATGGTATAGACAGAGTGAAAGGAGAACGGTACTACAGCTGACAAAAAAAAAAGAAAATATGGAAAAAGAATATTCATTCCACTGACATTATAGTTGTGTGTTAGTCAGTGTGTAATAAAAGTAAATTGTATGTGGGGAGGAGAAAAAAAGAAATATCAAACTGGGCTCACTTCCAGCTCTGCTACTGGCAGTGTACATCTGAAATCAGCATAACAATATCTCAGAACAAAGTTCAGATCATGTATCATATCCTCTGAGACCAATTATCTGTTTTCCTTCTTAACCATGCAGCTCTCAATTTCCTCTCATTTCAAACCCAAACACAACAAATTGTGTGAAGAGATGAGTGGATTATGTCAGGCAGCAGAGACCTTCCCTTGTTTTGAAATGTAATATTTAAATGTAGTGTTTTATTGCAAAAACATCTAGATTGTTTTTCAACACTTCGATTATTGCTACACAAAGAGATACATATTGTCCTGAAGATAATTTGCATAGACTGTACCTGCTATGGTTTGTAGTTATAATGAACAAAATCCTTGTGATATATAATGCAAAGAGCATTAGTAAAAAAAAAAAAATTCTTCGTTTCCAAACAAAAAGACATAAGTGATCGTGTCATGTTCTTGTTGAATCAATATCAGGAGTGAAAAAAAAATGGCTGCATTACAGCTATTTGTAATAATTACTTGAATAGTAGTTGTAAAAAAAGTATGGAAAGTGCACTGCAAGATCTTAAATCAATGCTCGACAGCCCAGGTGTTTTGCTTGTCTGCCATTGTGAATTGTACCTCTGGGAGACGGAATGACACTTTTTACCCTTCCACCGTCGACCTTGAGTGGGAAAACCAGAAGAGGGATTAGGGTTGGCTCCAACTCAAACTTGAATAGTCATCTGTCTTCCCCAATCAGTCAGCCTTTCTCTCTTAAAACAAGGGCAGAGTACTGAGTGAAAACATAGCAGGGTAAAGCACAGGTATCAGAGGAAACCTAAAGAGAACCTGATCTTTCCAAATATTCCAGTGGTTAACAGCAACGATGACCTTGTTGGATGCACCATATCTGGAGAGTAACAGAAAGATATTTGTTTCTGAAAACATGCTGGGATATGAAATGATCGTGGCACTGGTCAGCAATGACAATGTGGGTTTATGTTAGAGTGAAGGATTTGGTGATGCAGGGGTGTAAAGAGAAATTCCATCAGGTGTTCAGTGATGTGCAGGTCAAATGTGACTCTGCTTGAATGTGCTTGTTAATTATCAACCTGCCAACTTCACTGACAGTTTCATATCAGTTATGAACAAATGACTATGTTGATGTGAAATGTACCATTTACTGTGACAAATCCACTGATAATATGGCGAGCTCTGCAATTCCAGCTCCCTACAGTCTTTCTGCTCTCTGTTTTTAAGGCCTGCAATTTTATTATTCTGGTTCACGGTCATCATATTAGCATTGTGTCCAGATGCAACCAGCTGCAAGCAGATACGGACATAGCAGCCAAAAGAAGAGAGAAAGTCAGTGAGAGAGATAGCTGTGTGAAAGAATTAAGCACCTAACAAGGCATTTTCCCTCAATAATAGGTGGAGACCAAAACAAAGCTAAAAGAAGTGTAAAGACTGGACTCTAGTGTGCTGCATATTTTTCTGCTACATTTTCCAGGCGTGTAAATGTTTTTTTTACCAATTGCTGTATCAACTGTAGGAATATCTTTATCATCCAACTACTGTACGTTGGCACACAGACAGAATTTTACCCTCATCATGCATAACACTAATATCATAGATATTGTTTGTGCTCATTCACCTCTACCATTGCGATCTGTTACTGTGTCATTCTCTATGACCCGTTTCAAGTGGCACTTTCACATAAACCTGTAGCTTAGAGATTCCAAGCTATCACTGAGTACAAACACGATTTAGGAGCAACACAAATGATATAGTAGAGGTTAATGCGCATATAATATTGTGAATGAATGATGAATTTCTTTCTGTATATTATACAATAACCTTTACTGTATAATTAATTTAACTTTAGTATTTAAATGAAGTGCCAGTATTAAAAGAAAGACAAATACTAAATTTAGCAGGAGCCTGCAGAAAACCTTCTTACTCCTCCTCAGTAAGAAATATTAAGGCTGTCATGGAAATTACTGTTGAGAGCTTTGATAGCAATTTAGGACCAAATTCAAGCTGTGCACTTAGCTACACACCACACAGAATAAATGTGGGGTCACATGAGTCACATGAGGGAAATGTGCGCAGTGTTAAGATGCAATAGACCTCTTGGCTCCACAGCTCACATTTATTTGTTTGTTTGTTTGTTTGTTTGTTCACTGCACTTTTGATCTTCTTGATTATATTTAATGTCTCTGACCCCTAGTGGTCATGAGGAAGAATGGCTCTTTGTAAAGATGACAATGAATCACAATTATTCACTTGCCTCCTCTCTGCAGCAATGAGCAGCACAGGGGTCCTCTCTGTGTCAATGTTAAAAACACAGTAAGATGAATTAAGAAGTAAACTGAATGAAATTAGGACGTCACTTGTCATTTTTTATTTGACACAAGCTGCTATTTTCTCTGAATCATCCCATTTTATTCAGCTGATCTATCAACATAAATTTCTGCACAGAGCCACTTTTGGTTTGATGCACACGCTTCCACCTGAGCACCTGTATGTTTAATTCATAGACTCTTGTGGATCACTCAAAAGTCTTTTATTTTTGGACTACAGCTGGTTATACAAAGATGATGCCACATTTTCTCAACAGACTGGAATAATGCAAAACAAAAGGCTGTCTCCACATATGAAAGCTTCATCAAAGTTACAACCACAAAGCCACAAATTAGCAGCTGAATGATGCAGGTGACACATTGTTTCTGATTTAACTGTGCCATTTTGCCTGTAATAGAAAGAAATAAAGAGCTGATGGGCGACAGTAGACATTCACAGAACATTTGAAATGGAAAAATCCACAGCTTGAGTCCTTTAATGGAAAGAGAGTAGAATATAATGACTTGCATGTTTTGGCAGGTGGCGGTCTCAGTAATATTTTAAACAAATATGCCCAGTTTGGAACGGCTGACCATGTCATATGGGACTTATGGTCAAAATATGGAAGATTATAATTTTTTTTAACTTGGAAGGATTTTATGTCATTGGTCAACTCAAGACAGTTGTAATAGCAGATTTAGTAATGTGAGGCTTAAACACATTACGAACAATATTCTGTATTCACAATACAGCACTAAATTTATCTTTAATTACTGTGAAGGGCAGACTGGCTGAAATAAGGAATCCCTATTTTTTGGCTTTTTCACATGCTGATGTGTATTATCAAGTGTGGATATTAATATTTTTAGAGGTTTCCTAAATGAAAAGTACAACTTAATGTTGACACGAATGCTATTTATTTACTGTAATCCACTGGCTTCCCATCATGAAACACATGTGCTGTTTACACATTATCAAGCTACTTGACAATAATGAAACCTGATAACTCAAAGTCAACTTAAGTCTAATGAAGTGTTGAAGTTAAGTGGAGCTTGATTGGAATAATTATTATTTAACTAAATTAGCAGTTATTGTCCTGTTATCATACCTCAGATTTGTCGCCCTGTTGAATGTTCTATGCAGTAATATGTTCACTTCATGTCCTGCTATCACCCTATTCAATAAACTAAACCCTAATATTAGCAGAAGATGCTATTTAAGATGACAAACTATTACCATGTTATTGCCTTTGTGATTATTTTAATATTCTCCCAGTGTTATCAGCTGTTTTCAAAAATTTAAAGTGTCTCTGCTGCCCCTAGGGGAACTGTAAAACCTTTGTCTCTTGCTTTTATTTCACCTGATCCTGCAATAATCCAAAAAACACCAGTCAAATCTTTTCTCTAAGATTTTCAAAATGTAGCATGATGCCAAAGAGCCACTGGTAATAAGTACACTCACATAACTAATGCATGATAAGCTGCTGGAAACTGTACTTAGTGAAAGATAAACTGGCACAGATGTGTAGGTTCAACTATCCAAAACTGCTTTAAACCTTTAAAGCAGATTAAAAAAGACACTGGTAACATGTTTTTGTATATTTGTGAACATTCGTATATTCTGCATTTACAATAACTGTGCAATCACAACAAATGGTTGGCATTTTTATAATATGTACTATACGAAATGTGAGTTCCTATGGCATTGGTGTGTCCATCACATAGAGGGAAGTTAACACTGTGAAACAATGCATACTTCACATACATCTAAACCATTCGCTATAAAGAGAATGCACTGAAAGATTCTTCATGAAATTGAAGTAAACATGAACAATGTGAAAGCATGATATTGGTGTCAAATCCCTTCCTTATTAAGAAATAATAGTGCATTCACAATAACCTTCAGAGTGTGAAATGATGATGAACTGGAGTGATGGATGAACTCAACTGTGGAGGAAGTGTGCAGTATAAATGCATTCCCCACCAGCTGAGGTTATTTGCTCTAGCATTCACTCGGTTATTCAGTCAGTGAGTCAGTACGGGGAGCCAAGGCTTAAATCAATCCATTAGATCCATCCATCATCTTAGTATCTCAGTGGGAGACAAACACTGATGGATCTGCTCACATTGCATTTTACCTTAAAAATGGGGAGTGCTCCTGCGTCTTCATATGCTCAAAAGTGTACAGTGCATCTGTGTCTGTGTGAGAGAGAGATTGGCAAAGGGAAAGAGAAAATAGAGTACATTTGGGTTTATAACTGTAAATGTGTGCTTCTGTCAGCTAGGTCTCCACCTCATTAGCTGTGACATGACAAGGTGTAAGAATAAATTTTAAAAAAATAGTTGTTTTTTTTTTTAAAAGAAACAAGATTGACATAATGTGCATTAACTGCAGTAAATCTGAGCACCCATAATTCATCAAGGTGAGGATATCAGCACTGCAAGATTCTGTTTTCCTTCCTTTAAGGGAATAACTTTTGTCAGGTTGCATCAAAATGATTATGATAAAGAGTATGATCTATGAATGAGGTCAAACAACTTAATCTGTTTCCAAGCTGAATTTATTTATGCTGAATCAGATACTTGATTTTCTGAATACATGAATATTTATCTTTGTATATTTGACATATACTGACAAATGATATTACTTGGTCTAAAATGTTGACATTATTTGACATTTAAACCAAACTCAAAAGGTGGTAAATGTGGTGGATTTTTTATGTCTTAATTTGTAGGAAGTACTAATGAAAAGACACAAAATACAGGATGTATCTCAATTAACACCTCATTAGCAGCTTCAGTATCTGCATGATGTGTGCCAAGTGTGTAAACCGTTAAAATAATTAAAAAAGTTTGACACAGAGGTGGAGAGCACTAAAATCAGAGGGAAAGTTCACAGGTTGTGGCAACATACTGGAAGTGTTTTGACTATTTGCTACACACTAGTCCAGAAAAGACCCATATAGGTAAATTGAAATATACAACCACATTGGACTCTGGACTATTGTTCCCTGTTAAGGTTGTTACCTAAGTTACATAAGGAAATATAATGCATTCTTCTTACATGCTTCCTGTTTGTCATTCCTCCATCCAGCACAATTCAAAGTGGGGTTCTTAATTAGCAAATGTCAGGGTGTCCGACTTAATTTTAGTTATGATCACAGGTTAGATTAGCCTAAAATAGAACATTAAGCAATTAATGCAAGTCACTCAAGTGACTGTTTTATTAGTCTTATACTGTCTTTTGTTAATATCCTGGCACATCAGTTACCAGAAGTCCAACCAGGGAATTTAGGAAACATGATTGTACAAAGAAACACTGTGATTAAATTGGTAAATTGCATAACAAAGCCCCAGTCCCTCATAAATCATGCTGGTATGCACATCACAGCTTGAAATAGCCAACAAATATCAAAATATAAAATAAAACATGCAACCGAGAAAATGTAATTATTGCCAGTCAGATAGTGAGATCCATTTGCCTTCACTCAAAATGTCTTTTCTGGTCCACCTGGAGGGACCAGAGCAGCACCGGCTCTTTCAAGTGAATCAAGTGAAACACTGAAACACTGTGAATGCAAGATCGTATTAGACAGGCCTGGGAAGCGTAGGAGAAAAATAGGCCATTAACAAGTTTTAGCAGCATTATTTTCTCCCTAAACAAATTAATAATGTATCATCTGGCACATGAACAACGAACAGTGTTGTACAATGCAAACCACAACAGTTTAGCATCAAGTTTTCTGCTGCACAGTAAAACTGCAGTAAACTGCACGTTGCACATTACACACCGTCTATCATGGCACCTATTCTTCCATATAGAGGTCAAATTTACGCATTGACTATTTACATTAAGAATTATCTTTATAGTGCTCTATTGCAAGAAGATATAAAATAATATAATTAAACTTGCAATGAAGTAGGGTATATTTTTACTGCTCCACAATATGTTATTTCAAATAGCTGCAGCAGATCAAGTATATGACCTTTGCATTGTTTTGCTGGTCCAATGATAAAACAGCTGCAACCAGTGGAGATGTAACCTGAGCCAGAGAACTCATGCCCAGGTTTTAAAGGAAGGATAAGAATCAGTCAGCAATGAGACCAACATCTATTGCCTCTGCATATCATCTAACTCTCATCAGTCATTGTTGGGCAGCAGCTGCAGTGTAAAAATTGACTTACTGCTCACTCACAACTGATATGTGACAGTGGGAATCTGTGTTGCTACCAGATGAGGCACAGTGAGGGCCAGATTAAAGACATGAAACATGAGCCCAAAACGTATTATATGTTAATATTTCAATCTAAAATTAAAGTTGAATACCAAAGTATATTATTATATGAAAATGATAGCAGTCGATTAAAAAATTAGCAAGACCTGCCAATAAACAGAAAACTTATTTAAACATATTTTTAAAAAAATCCCAGTCACTTGTTCCTCCTTTTATCTGGCTTCTTAAAGCCAAACTGGTTGAGTCAGATCAAGCCTGTAAGCATTAGTCATTCTGACATCCTATGACTAATAGCATTGTTTTGAAGAATGCAGCTTGCCACCACAGTGCTGCACACCTTCATGGCATGAGGGAAAGTCCAGCTGTTTGTTTGATCGAGAAACAGAATTTAGTTCTGAGGATGCCAATTGTAATGTGGGGAACATTCTTGACAAGCAAAGCATACCTTTCATAGCTTATTCAATTTGAAAAGATCATGACATTACGCATGGCTGGATCATACTGGTTGAGACCACAATAATATAAGATACATAGTCAATAACTAATAACAGCTATGTCAAACTGTCCCACTGACAGCATAGAGATACTCTGTGTTCTTGCATTCATATCAAGTATGATGCGGGATGGGTGATAAGCCCATATAAGATGCAGTTTAACATCAGGGTGCTTGTTTGACTGCAAATGACTGTCAAAATTAATACTGTTTTACAGCAAACAAGCATTTGCTACAGAGAAAAATAAACAGCATTTATGTTGCATCTAATATGTATGGAAATTTAAAAAGAACCATAATTTCCCTATAGCTGCATTTTTGTGGAACCATATGGCCATATTTGGGATCCTGTATGTTATTTATACTTTGCATCTTTGCACATAATGGGTTCAATATGTGTTTACTCATTCATGATTGCACTCTAAGGCTTTTTCTCCATCACTAAGCTCAACACATCACAGCAGAGAGATCACCACCTTCACAAGGGGAGAGCATTACTAACGTAACACAACATTCTTACAACGCAGAAAAACCTTGACACATTAGGGTGAGAAGTTTCATATATATATATATATATATATATATAAAGTATGCATATGACCTTGCTGGGAAAGAAACCAATGGACTTCAGTAATGAAGAAAAGCTCTTGCTATTCCAATGCTAACCTACAACAGTGCTAGGCAGTATCAGCAGAAAGAAGGTAGACAACAAGGTAGAGAAATACAACAAGGGTGCCAGTCCGCACTTAAGCCTGGGGCATGAAGGGGTGAAGTTAACTGTAGAAGAGGGCTGACCAACACCAGTCCTCGAGAGCGTCTGCCTGTTTGTTTTCCAACTATCCCAGCCCTACCCAATCAGAATGTGGAAGGGCAGGAATAGTTAAAAAAACAAGCAGGGCAGTAGATGTTGAGGACCAGGTTTGGCCAGTCCTCCTGTAGAAGCATGCAAGACTGACTATTGTATACAAAAAGATAAGCTGCTATTGTGGCAGCCTGGGACTGCAGAATTTCCAGCAGCCATTTGCAATCTTCAGTCATGCGTGTTCCTCAGAAAGATAAAGGATTGCTTTCTATACTTTGATTTTGGGGTCAGTTGCAAACTTCTGGGCATGGAGCAGATCTGAATTTTGTACAGTGCCATGCACAGTTAGTGCATATAAGGTGGCATGCCTATGGAGGCAGTTACAGGTTTTAAAGACATTACCTCTAATCCCAGAACTCTCCTTAATGCACTTACTGCCTGTACCATCTCTAATCATCCCCTTTAGTCCCTGTCATCACCTTCTGTCATCAGACAGACATGGCAGGTTTCATTGGGGAAGTTAGGAATGCAGAGTGCACAAGACCAAAGACTGCTGTAGCGAAACATCTGTTCAGATGGTTTGGAGCTATACTTTGTGTCAGATCATGTCACTGGCAATTACTGTAAATTGCATCAGTGTACTACTGTGCAGCGGGTGATATAAACTCACTGCCAGAGTACTTGTAATGCCTAGGACTGTTAAAGGCACAGGCAGTAAAACAGACATACTGTAGCATGATTGGCTGCTAATGGGTGATGCCACAGAATCTCTGGCAGCAGAAATCTTTGAAAATTAACAGACTATTACTTGACTTTGCTTCTCACAGTGCAGTGCTACTGGCTGCTGGGACAGTTTTTAGTTTTCTAAACTTCCACTAATACTCTCTCTTGCCAGATTTCTGATAAGCTTCAAAAATGATGCCAACTGATTCTAAAAACCCCAGCTTTAAACTGAAGCTTTTCATCATCTCAGCATTATTTTACCAGTGTGACTGCAGCATTCGTGTCTTTTTTTCTAGGTGAAGATGACATTTTTAATGGTACTATGAATCCAAGTTTGTATACACACACTGTACAGTCCCTTCAGTGTCAGGATGTCTGGAAAGAGAGGAATTTTCCAATGTAACAATGATCCCAGACACTGCAAAAGTCATATAATAAGTTTTTTTTTTTTTTTTTTTTAAAAGAGAAGAAGAAGTAAAAACTTCTATCCTGGCTAAGTATGTTCCCTGACTTAAATCCAACAGAATCACCTTTGGAGTATTTGAAAGCTGAAGGTAAAGTAACAAAAGGCCTGCAGCAAACAGCAGCTGGAAACACTCAGTGTGTGAAGAATGGCAGAACATCTCTTCACAGATCTGTGCAAAACTGGGATCATCCAAGCCCAGGGATCTGAATCTGTCATCAAATCTAAAAGCAGATGTAAAAATGTATGTTAAAAAAATAAAATAAAATCTCAACAGTATAGTTGTATAGTAGTACAGTTGTACTGGCTTTTGCTGCAGTTGCTTCTTGAATGTGGACTATTCATTATAGTATAATAAGTCATAGGGGGATATTTATAGAGGGTTTTGTGGCTGCCTTTTTGGCACTGGTACAACTAGTGTTTTTATTTATTAAGTCACAAATGGGTTTTTGTGCTGGAAAAATGAAGAAGAGAGGCACTATTTAGTGATATCATCTTCTACGCTCCATCCCGGTCCACATGTGCACGGTAGTGCTGACGTTTGTTGGCTGCTATATATATATTTATCAATATAATTACTGAATTACTTTCATATGCAAAGATTGTTCCTAAGCAATTTACCTTCCATGGAAACACTCAGTTCCATTTGCTCTCATCTTCTCATTGTGCAACGACTTCATCAACTATGCTTTTATCAGCGGTTCAGCAGTACAGGTTTCCCTGCTGCTGTGACCTCCCAGCTTCCCTCTCCTTGTTCCACAGCACTGCATTAACCAATGCAGTCTGCCACCCAGCCTGAATTGGTTTAATTAAATCCAGGGGTCTTAACACTGTCATGAATTTCAAAGAGTGCAGGGATGCGTGTACGCATATGCCAAAGACCTACACCAGCTTGGTCCTGCCAACTAAACATTTGATCGCCATTAGTTGTTATTCCTGTAGCACACACCATAGCTCCAAAAAACTGGAGCTTATATTTTTTAATATTCCTACCTTCATCAGCATGCATATTAATCATTCTAGCCTTTAAATCATGGGAACTGATTTATCTCTAAAGTATTGTACAACACATCTTTATCAGTTTTTAAAACTCCTTTTCTCTCTCCAGTGCTTAAGTTGACATGAGGCTATGTAATTAATTCACTTAGTGTATAGAAGACAAGGCAATCAGTCAATGTGAGAGGCACAGGAAAATTAATTCAGGCTTTTTATATTGATGACTGCCAGCTGAATATTAGATACGTTAATGAAATTGTTCATAAGCACTGAGAACTACAATATAATAAATGACCGTAGTACAAGGGGTGCATACAGTTTTTCTTTAATGCTTTAAAATATTAGGGAGGAAACATACATATCTGCATACTATATTGAAACCTAAGCCTCATTTAATGCTAGAGTGCAAGTAGCTGTGTGTTTCCAGTGTAATCCTCTGAATGTATTTCCAGGATCACTAGGAAATTTTAGTCCTCCCTATTCCAAATTTCTGGGAGGGGAGAAACGAAGACAGAGCAAAGCGGTGAATTACTGCTGAGCCAATGCTTAGTGATGCCAAAAGGTAATTACATTTTGCTGCTGTTTTAATGGAGTTTACATAGTCTAATAGCAACCATGTTGGAAAAGAACCTTGTTTTCATTAGACTGATTAGTGATGCAGAAAACACCTACAGTATTTTTTGTTTATAAAAGCACTGTGTTGTACTGTATGTAAGAAAGTCATTCACTATGTATGTCTGCATGTAATGTCAGTGCAAAACTGCTGGTGGCATTCTTGGAAGGCCATCAAATGAGGGCAAGAGAGAACAGGCATAGTTTGATACATTGGTTTCCCACTGCGCTGAACATTAATTGCCATGAAAACCGTTTGCTCTGCAGAACCCAAGTGTGCATGTTGGGCGGCCAAGTAAAAAGCAGCTGAGATAAGACTGATCGATGTGATATTATTGGGTAACTATCTTGTGTCAACTACATGGTAATGTGAAGCCTTGTGGGTCTTTGAAGTGTGCTCCAATTAACCTACCTCTGGTCTTTGATCGGTCGTTTTCATTAAGATCTCAAATGTTCTTGCATACTCAGTCTGTAAATGACAGCTATTGACAGCAGGACCAAGGCCATACTCTGTTATTGCCCTTAGTTGTTGCTCCATTATACATGTAACGATTAATGATTTTTTTGGTCGCAGCATATTTTACATATAAACTACAGCCTGAAAGAAAAGATGCTTTTGTTATCTAGACTCAAGGACGACAGGCTAATATTTTTCATATAAAAAAAAAAAAATTTCCCTTCTCACCCCTATGGGTGGTGTGTCTTCCTCAATCTCGGGTCCTCTACCAGAGGCCTGGGAGTTTGAGGGTTCTTCGCAGTATCTTAGCTGTTCCTAGCACTGCGCTCTTCTGGACTGAGATCTCTGATGTTGTTCCTGGGATCTGTTGGAGCCACTCTCCCAGTTTGGGGGTCACAGCCCCGAGGGTGCCGATTACTACGGGGACCACTGTTGCCTTCACCTTCCACATCTTTTCTAGCTCTTCTTTGAGCCCTTGGTATTTCTCCAGCTTCTCGTGTTCCTTCTTTCTGATGTTGCTGTCACTTGGGACTGCTACATCTACCACTACGGCTTTCTTCTGCTGTTTGTCCACCACTACTATGTCCGGTTGGTTAGCCATCACCTGTTTGTCGGTCTGTATCTGGAAGTCCCACAGGATCTTAGCTCGGTCATTCTCCCTCACCTTTGGAGGTGTGTCCCATCTTGACCTTGGGACCTCCAGCCCATACTCGGCACAGATGTTCCTGTACACTATGCCGGCCACTTGGTTATGGCGTTCCATGTACGCTCTGCCTGCTAGCATCTTACAACCTGCTGTTATGTGCTGGATTGTCTCAGGGGCATCTTTGCACAGCCTGCACCTGGGGTCCTGCCTGGTGCGGTAGATCCCGGCCTCTATCGATCTTGTGCTCAGGGCCTGCTCTTGTGCCGCTACAATCAGTGCCTCTGTGCTGTCTTTCAGTCCAGCTTTTTCCAGCCACCGGTAGGACTTTTCGATATCAGCCACTTCTTGTATCTGTCGGTGGTACATGCCGTGCAGGGGTTTGTCCTGCCATGATGGTTCTTGCTCTTCATCCTCTGCATCGGGCTTCTGTTGCCTGAGATATTCACTAAGTATTCCATCGCTTGGGGCCATCTTCCTGATGTACTCATGGATCTTGGCCATTTCATCTTGGATGGTGGCTCTGACGCTCACCAGTCCCCGGCCTCCTTCCTTCCTCTTAGCGTACAGTCTCAGGATGCTGGATTTGGGGTGAAGTCCTCCATGCATTGTGAAGAGCTTCCTTGTCTTGACATCAGTGGCTTCTATGTCCTCTTTTGGCCAGCTTATTATGCCAGCGGGGTATCTGATGACCGGCAGGGCGTAGGTGTTGATGGCTTGGACCTTGTTCTTCCCATTTAGCTGACTTCTTAGGACTTGCCTTACCCTCTGTAGGTATTTGGCTGTGGCTGCTTTCCTTGCGGCTTCTTCTTGGTTCCCATTTGCCTGTGGGATTCCAAGGTACTTGTAGCTGCCCTCAACATCCGCTATGCTGCCTTCTGGGAGTTCAACTCCTTCAGTCCTGACAACCTTTCCTCTCTTTGCTATCATTCGACCACACTTCTCCAGTCCGAATGACATTCCAATGTCGTTGCTGTATATCCTGGTGGTGTGGATCAGTGAGTCGATGTCTCGCTCAGTCCTGGCATACAGCTTGATGTCATCCATATATATAAATATAAATATATATATAAATAAATATATATATATATATATAAATAAATATATATATATATATATATATACATATATATGTTCATGCATTTAAGAGTAGAATGGTAAAATATGGTAACTTTTATTATAGGCCAATAATGCATTTATGATAATACATTTATGATATAAAAGATATGCCAACATTAATACGACTACTAATAATTGATTTATTATAGCCACAATAATAAACTGCATTGCTACAGTCAGTAACTACAAGCATATCAGTAATATTAAGCAACACAGACAGTAATCTCCCATGAAATTCATAAGCACCTCTGTGGGGGGAAAAGGAAGCAAACAAAAATTTCTCACTTCTTATTTCCTCTCACTATTCAAAATAAACTATAATCTGCAAGCATTCCGATTAGACTTATTATCACACAGAGCAGACTCAAAGCTTAGTGTGAGTCTCTGGATATTTTTCTACTTACATTATATTTTCCTATCCTACCAGTAATAAACCCTTGCAGAGCCCAGTGACAATGTTTATTAATAGACAGTCATTTCAACTACTAGCCAATGAACTCCTATTCCACCAATGTGTGATGGGATTTGCCAAGTGACTGCTAAAAAAGAGAATGTGGGATGACCAGACTGCATATTGTTTTGCTGCAATAAATGGAAAATCGGAGTAGAGATTGAGAAATATTCTTGCTTGCGCTTCTTTTCTATTCACTGTGCAGACACACACGCACACACACACACACACACACACACACACACATACATACATACACACAGCTTGTTTAAAGATTCTGATTAACATTGACTCTAATAAAAACTATATTCAGTAGTCAAAATGCTGATTTCTGCAACCGATAGAACGACTGTTGTAACACTGGAACAACTTTTTCAGCATGTGTTTTAGAATAAGGTGATGTATATTACAATTTATGCTTAGGGTCCACCCACTGGTGCAGTATGTAATATGTGCGTTTCATTTTGATGTGTACTCGGCATAATGTTGATGTTAGTCATTAATAAAAAAAAAATTACATCTGCTCCCTGACTGCTCCATGCAGAATAGCTTTCTACTCCAGCACCGTTATGATGGACATCTACTCAATAATCCACCACAGAATAAGAGCATGCAAGCCAGCACCAGAAGGCACTTTCACCTGCCATGAGTGCTGAAGTGACACATTATGCTCCCACAGGCTGCTGGCTGACCCTTCTGTGATCAATAACATCATGGTAGCATGCCTCTAACATCCCCTTCTGGTCTGCAAAGTTTCACCTGACATCAATTAATCAACACGACAGTTAACTGATTAGTCATAAAATGCTAAACAGGCTGCCCATGCTGTGACAGTTGTTTCTGAAAAAAGATTTGGGGTGTGAGGTGACTAAATTAAAAAAACACACAGTTTTGTTATAGTGCATACTGTCAGTGCATTTTCAGTGCTAGTAGTTGGCATGACACGGGTTCTAGATGGCAGTTTGCTTACAATCACTAAACTTAAAATAAAGACGACTCTTTAAAATGAAGAAAACTGTGCAGTTCTTCAAACTGAGTTGAAGAACGTAACAAAAAATATAGCACATGCAAGAGTTTGTTATCACTCACCAGCTCCAAAAGCAGGCAGTTGAAAACACAGGCAGCAGATGATGAGAGTGATGAATGGTGATGGATCAGGAAACTTGGGATGAATTACCAGTGCTGGTCACAGCAATCCAAACAATGAGATGGTTGGGCCCAAGCCCAAAGTAGTGCTGTCACTGTCCTCCACCCTAGTGAACATAGGACACTTTTAACTTTCCACTGGCTGAAATTATTCAGTGTAAGCCAACAGTCATAGAATACGTCTTGTCTTCATGCAGTTGATGTTGTTTTATATAAATGTTGATTTAACTGAATGATCTTTGTGGAAGAAGGAGTTTGTGGTGCCATCTGACCTGGGTTTCATTTGTCATCTGCACATAAATCAATGAGGAGACGTTAAATAGAAGAACCACCTCTTTATAATGTTAATGTGGTACAGCTGAGCAGCAGCAGCAGAACTACAGCTTCCAAAATGACCACACAGTTGCTACACGTCTGTATTAGACCGGATTATATTTAAGCTGCGGCAGGTGTAGTGTTTACACTCTTATTGTGATTAACTCTCATATTAACACGCAGCATTTTTCCTTGGCAACATAAAATTACATGCACAGATGTATTTACCTTCATGAGGTACCTGACTCTGCTGAGCATCTACTGTCTTAACTCTGTTTCAGCACAGGTGTTATTTTCAGCCTTCACCATGTGTATATATATAAAACTACCATAGCAATTATACAGTGACATTATAAAGGTCAAGATAACCTGTTGCCTGCTGGAGTAAGTTTGTAAACGACTGTAGTTGCATTTCAATTGACTTTATTGACACAACACACTTTTTTTTTTAACAGCTACCCTTTAAATTCAGTATGAATCTTATTTTTTTTATTTAATACTATTTTATAAAATAAAAAAATATTTGTCTTGTTTATTTATTTATTTATTTATTGTCTATATATAAAAATTAAACCCGCTATCTACACTGAATCTAGTTCTATAATCTTATTTGTGAGCACCTGAAGTTTGACACTTTGCTTCACCTCAAGTCTATATGGATTAAGTTAAACACCGCTGTCAAGAGATTTAGGCTGCAGGTTTATTATTTTTATGCTGAAATCAATATGAATGATGACTGAACCAATAAAACAGTTTATTATTTCAGGGTTTCCAAATGCAGTGGGCTGTTTAGGGTGCATGCTTGTATTGCTTCTCCAAGAATGATTTAAATCTCATCATAATAGTTATGTGCACATAAAGAGAAAGAGTTTTTAATGCAAATTTAAAGAAACATGTCACCCGTTTTAGACAGACCCAGTTGGTACTATTGTATAATGTTGTCTATGTGTATAAACACAACATTATATTAAAGACTGACATTATTTGATTGAGGTTTATTGTATTTTTAATAAAGAAAATTAAAACAAAACTTTCAGTATATACCAAAGCACATTCTGAATGTTTGCTCTACATGTTACATATGTCATTTGAGCCAGCAATGACTAATACATCCTCAGTGGATGAGGTTACTATTAAAAGAAATGTCAATATAAAGGCACCTAAAGTGCATTTAATGTTCACATTATCCATGTCTCCATGTCAGACAAGGTAAAGGAGAGGGGGATTTCGTTTTGTCCTCTCTAGTCTGTATTCCTCCCTCCAGTCTTTATTTCAGTCTAATGGCACATGCAAGTTAAGGACCATTAGTTCGCTTCCTGGACTGTAGCTGCACCTATTATAGTGCTACTGCATAGCTTTCTTCAATGGGCCAACCCTACTTTATCACTGCTTACCCAAGACCTTTCCCAGAAGGTCAGGCTTTTCTAATGACTCGTGACTTGAGTCATGAGGACGAGAAGAAAAGTGAATGGGGAAAATTGCCTCCAGAGAAAGACAGAAGAGACAGAGCAAGAATGAAAAGCAAGGAAGGAAAGAAAAAATGAAGAGGGAAAGAAAAAGGTTAGTGGTGGTGAAGGATAAATCACAGCGACAACACTGGGTCTAATGTAGACACTGGTGGATAACAGGCTATTTAGGAGTCATTGCAAAGTTTGTTTGTTGAAGTTTGAGGAGGGGACATCTGGAAGGACATTTTAAACAAGCATAAAGTCAATTTTGACTTTTGACTAAATTATCTTGGACACTGTACTTTGATTGGACGCACATCCAGATTTCTTGATTACACAACCACTGACTCAGGTTTGGTGATCAAACTAAGACTGAACTATGAACATTTGTTCTCATACGAACATTGATAATCACAGTCGAGGATAAGAGTAATGAGTTGCATTACACTGTGAAATGAACCTTTGAAAATGAAAACAATATTGTGCCATTAAGCTGATATTTATGCTGTGATATGATTTCTTATTGACTTATTTCCCATCACTGAGTGTGGAAGGGAGGGCACAGGGGAGGGCATTTAAAATCTGAAGACCATATATGCAAGTGGGAATACTTAGAAATCCAGAAATATAAGATGAATTCAAAGTGGTAGTTTTTGCTCAGTGTCTAAAGTGTCACCTTAGATAAAATTGGCTGACCTGTGATTTAGGTCATTCAGATGAATCCCTATTTAATGAGCCTCACTGATAAATTGCCAGGGAATATAAAAAGGAAAATGTGCAGAAATGTTTAGTACAGTTTATACTTTTCTAACTGACCTACTTAGAGTTGGTTTCCCCAGGTATTCTGAATTTGCATTGAGAGACAGACAAAGGGCATTTTTTTTTTTTTGCAGTTTTGCAATGAAGTGAGGAGGAATTCATAATGAGCAATACTTATAATCGCTGGTTAAATTCCAACGTACAAAAATATTCATCTTGGCAAGGCAAAAGTAAAATGCTTGTATTTTAAAACTGAACACTAATTCAAACGATCTAAGTTATTAAATCTGCCATATTTTCCAGTCCCAGTTTCTGGAATACCACCCTGCTGAGATACTTCAGACACTGCTCTTGCTCTTTCCCACTGTCCATTGGCTGAATATGGCTCGAAACATCCCCCAGCATGTCCAGAACACAGCTGTGTCAATACTCAATTTAATGGCCTTTACAGTGATTTCCCAGCATCCAGTCCACCAATTAAAACAGCATGGGTTACTTTTCCATCCATCTTTTATCTTTACCTGCTTATTCCTACTTAGGTTTATATTTTATATTCCGGTACACATCTTTACCAGGTCTGTGTGTTTAGATTGTACCAAGCTTCTGTGCATCAAACAAGCTCAGAACCACGGAAGTTTTAAAATGTTTAGGGAAAATGTCCTAATATGATGTATGCTACTCTACATTTACTAGACTGGATGGTAAGCTATGTCTTTGACATGTTCTTGTCTGTATAAAGTCTGGTCACTGGCTAATGATTTTCATAATGTTAACAGTGTCTCTGTTGTTGATAGTAAAGGATGCTTTGATGACTAACAATGAGAGTCCTTTTGCTAGTGGAGGTGTTTGTCACAGAGACTGGTGTCAGCCAGGGAGGGCAGTGTTGAGTGTGTGGGTGCAGTGGAAGAGTGGGATGGTTCTGGGATGATGGAATATATTGTTGAACCAGCCTCATCATTGTGGGCCCAACATCACCACTTAGTGACTTAGACTTTCCTGTACAAACACTTTTATTAAAACCATTAGTGGCTATTTGTAGGTTTCATGCATCTACATAAATGAGTGAGACATCGAATTCAGATAACACCACAGCTCAAACCAGAAGGGCCTGCTAACTGAGTTTAGCCAAAGCTGACACTAATGCAGGTGCTGTGTACTTTAACATCTGGTTTAGGCAGCCGAACATGTGGAATTGGCATGAGCATGAGCACAGTAGGAGTCAAAGACAGTTTAAAGGTACATTGGGTTACAGAATAGTCACTTAAAGGCAGTTTAGGTCAGAGTTAGAGAGTGGTATCACCCATCGTAAGGCTCAGTAGCTTTATGATGACAGGGCTTGATACATCATTTGACATCAGTAAAGGTCTTCCATAAGAATGATGGCCCAATTTTCTGGCACATTTCACCATGTGTATTGATAAATAATAATTGCATTTTTGTTGCATTGCACTGTGCAGGGTCAGGGCAAACCTGGGATCCAGCCGTGGTCAGAATTTTTTATGCCGTGCTATCAATCCTGCATCATCAGGCAGACACAAACCTAAATATTAAAATATTTCATTTGAGCCTAGTTAAAATGATTTGTCTTCAATAAAATACCAATGCAATATTCAAACTCCCTATTTATTTTGGCTTCAAGGCCTCTATGTTTAAAAAACACTATTAATAGTTATAAGAAATATTGTGAAAACTGAGAAGGAAGCTGAGAGAAGAGCTTGAGACAGAACGCAGTCGAGAGCAGAGAAGAGCAACACAAGAGGAGACGTTTCATGTAAGTGAGGAAGACCTGGAGAAGAAAAAAGGAAGGTAAAATTTCCTAACCAAATGATCACAGGTTTAAAAAAAAAAGTCTGAAAGAAACAGGTACGATAACGTCACAGTTAGACTTCAGGAGGTAAAGAAGGTTTCAAAGGTATTCTGTTTGATGATTTTAGAATAAACAGACTGAAGTAAAACATCTGACTCCTTGCATGGCGAGGAGTTAAGACTCCTGCTCTGTGCTGAAGAAAAACACTTGAGGTAGTTCTAGCATCTAAGCAACATGCCTACCAGGCACCTTCTGGTGAGGTTACTCTGTAACGGTCCAACAGGACTTTAGGGCAATAGGAACAGGAATGGAAAGACCCTGGGATCTCTTTGGAGGAGCTGCAGGATGTGGCTGGACAGAAGGACCTCGAGGCTCCTCTGCTTAACCTGCTGCCATTACAACACAGGCCTAGAGAAGCATTGAAAACGGGCGGATGGATATATATGAACGGAAAATAGAATATCTGTTACATAGAAAGTAAGTAATGCTGGCTAGCTTTGGCTTATCAGTCATAGGTAATGGACCACAATGTCTCCTAACCTCTGCATATGGGAATCTAGGGCACAAATAGCTGAACAAATGGAGGACAGATAAGCACAGGAAAAGTGGAAGGGAAAGATACTTTGTCAGTGTAGGGATATTGCCTTCACAGGTACAGGACACAGTGACTTGATAATGTCAGCTGGTGATTGGAAAGTAATTGCTTTCTGAATTTCAGTATTTCCCTGAAACATCAGCTGTTGCCTCACTGTATGATAATATGCTGATGTGAAGACCTGCTCTCACTGAAATAATGGAAAAGCACCAGACATAATTCTGACAGTGGTCTTTGGTTTTGCAGTGACGCGACCGCTCAAATTATTTTTCCACGCGTTCTATGCCAAGCTCTGTAGGAGCGTTATCATCAAAACAGTGGGATACATTTCCCTGTGCTTAAAAATAAAGTTGTGCAATAGGTTGACAAAGTTGGGTCATGTTCCAGTTAGAAACAAATATGCCAGAGTTGGGTGAAAGTTAAAAGTGTCAAATGTTTACAGAATAGTTTCACATTTTTGGAAATGCACTAACTCACTTTCCTACCAAAGTTAGAGTTACTCAGTCCCAGAGAGTTAGCATTAAGTTTTTATGTTCAGTTTTTTTTTTTTAACTATTAATTAGGAATCTGTTGAGGTGCTGGCAGGAAGACTTGTTAGCTTTGGACATTACAAGTCTCACTGTTTTCCAGTTTTTAGTGTTTTATATATAGCTTGAGGCCTGCTGAATATAGCTTCATATCTTACTGCAGCTACATACATAAGTAATAATCTTCTCATCTAATTGTTTACAAGAATAAATGCAAATATTCTGCATTTCACCAAACTACACTTTTACATTTAATATACATTTTAAAATGTATGTATTGGTGTGCCATGTGATTTCAAACTATGAAGGGGATTTGTCAGCACAGTATCAATACCATAGATTCTACTTTTCCAGAAGAGCAATAGTTACCTGTAGAATGACAACCAATAACGTTCAGGCTCTGTTGTTGTATTTTTCTATCTGTGTATTATAAGTAGCAATTGACCACCATTGTCTTTTCATAAAAGATTACTGGTTAACAAGAGTAAGATTCAGCTGCATGTCCTTTAAAGAACTATGCATTTACAAACTTCATACTTAGGCAAATCAAACTTTTAATTTATTAACTTTGAATGTTTGTATTTGCAGCAACCAAGTAAAAGTATAGTAGTAAAGTATTTCTGTTTTTTCAGTATCACTCTATATTCTGTCTTGACTCAATCCTGACCAGCCTCACAGTGCTGATGTTATTTTGTTGGTCTGAATCTGGAATTGTTTATTTCTTTTCCTTCCCTCAGCCAGAGGGCAATGTAATGCACCCCATAGTCCACACCCAGAAACTGATACAGAAACAATTCTATAGAGTCCAATACATGTGAGGTGCACTGGTGCCTTAAAGTACAAAATAAAACCACCAGTTCATGAAAGCATCAAATTGAAATATAAAACGCAATAGGGAAACTTTTTGGAAAGCAATCGCACAACATGAATGTTCACATAACATCAAAGGAACTCATATTTGAAGAAATGATAACAGTGAATGATGTTTTTCTCTTCAAGGTAACCAAGCATAAGGAGTGTTATACAATGTGACAGCATGATGAAAATATCTCAACTTTAGAAGGAAGCTGTACAGCCTCATACCAACCTAGCTGTCCTTGAGTAGTGAAGTTTGCACCAACAAAGATGTTACTGAACGGACTTGTGTGCGTGAACATGCGCATGCCAACACACACCTTTTGTGCAATGCTTTGGCAGAAAGCTGATTAAAGAGTGAATGAGGAAGTTGATTTCCACCCCACAGTGGACCAACAATGTGCAGGATTAATCAGACCCGGCTTCTATCCATGCAGGTTAATTAGGGTTAAATGATAATTAGGACACCATTAAAAAGGCAAACAACCACAGAGGACCCTTAATCCGTACAATGCTGTGCTGTTGTGGGTAGGTTTGTTTGTTTGTGAAGGGTGTTTATATACAGGAAAGGTGATTTTGTGCATGTGGCTACATGTACGCATTTACCGAATAAGACTCTACATAGATTTTAATATGGTTATGTGTCTTTTTCTTTAATAACTTCTAGAAGACATTTCCTCCTTTAAGGAAGGCAAGACCTAAAATCTTTTATTGAGTCTTGCTAAGAGAACTTTGGCTTTTGTGACTTTGAAGAGATGAAGAGACTTTGGCACAAATCTTCTAGTACACTATTAAATAAGAATTTAAAACATCTTCAAGAAAAAGCCAGGGGTAAAAATTCTCAGACCACATTATCACAGAAAAACACCCATCTATAAAATGGTTTTTACAACATCCATGCCACATCATATTTATCACTGCTATACCGAACTGTTTCTAAAACTTCATAATGAAAGCAGAATCATGACTAATACCCAGAATGCCTTGCACCATAACTGATGGGATGTAAATGTGTCAGGGTTGACCTGGAACATCCTCTTTGTACCTTCTCAAATACAACAATTTGCTCCCATTTTGTGCTCGCAAATGTGACTCCAGGATGTTGCAGTGACAAATTGGAATTGATTGGAGCCTTGGCTAAAATGTCTCAGGTTGTGACCCCTGAAACTCAAAAGCATTTTTCTATATTAGTATTCTGCACCTGGCAACCAAGGTTTAAGACCATGAATAGAATCAGTCTGCTTTGCTGTATTACTTAGGTTTTCTTTAGTTTAGCCCTAATATTTTATTTATTTTGTAAAATTATTTTTATTATTATTATTATTATTGCTGCTTTTACAAATAGGTTTCAAATACATCACCCACAGTAGGTGATAAATACCATAATGGAATACTATAGTCTGTAAAATAATTAGTGTAAAATCTGAATCAAAGAGAAAATATTGTAATCCAATAAAAATTGTGCTTGTCATTCTGTGACTTGTGGTAATTTAGATGATACAGCTCCCACAGTCATATGGTTGCTATTCTAATTTATGAACCTTTGTTCATTCATTGCTGTTAATGATGGATCATGCAGCCTGTGACCCTGACAGATGTAGCAGAGGTGGTGGTGTTTTGTAATCCTCTTTAGGGTTTTCAAATCTCCAGGACTGGCAATGAACTCCTTCTCTCTGCAGCACCCAAATGCACACTAAATTTAACTTCACGAAGCACCCTTGGCATGCCTGAATGAAAGCAGGAGCTTAGCACTGATAGTATGGCTGTAAAGTGGCAGTGGGCATTTTATTCCATCTTATTTTTATTTTATTTCTTTCTTGGAAGGTTATATCTGGGGGTCTCCTGTGATCTGACTGCAGTCTGAGTAATTCCTGAGCTGCGATAGGGCTTGGATAAGCATAATGACGTCTAGAGGTGTGAAGTTTTCGCTCCCTTTAAATGGAGATGGTGATTCTCTCCTTACACCTCTGTGCTTATTTAGCGTCCACACTATGGCCAGGAATTCCAATGTAGGTTCTTATTCATAGGCTTTTCCTGTGTTCATGTGAGTGTGTATGTGAGTGTGCCTGTGTGTGACCTGCATTCTTTTCTGGTTTTACCACACAAAAGCTCTAGCTCCCTCCTGATCGGTGTCGAGCAGGCAGCATGGCATTTCTTGCCGAAGTTGAGAGGTCACTGTTTTTATCTTTTTACCCAGCCGACTGTTTCAGCACCGGCTGACTATGTAAATGTGTGTACATGAGTAGGACAAATGTTTGATATGACATGTGGTACATGTAGCTGTGATGCCCAGATTGAATCCTAATGACATTCTCATCAGTGTCAGCTATACTGTGTGTTTACTGCTCATTAGCAAATGTTAGCATACGGACACACTAAACTAAGACAGTGAATATGAGGTGGAAATACATCAGCATGTTAGCATTGTAATGTTGACAATGCAAAACACGCTTACCTCAAAACACTACTATGCCTAAGTACAGCTTTACAGAGCCTTAAGCATGGGTGGAGCCCTTTATGAATGCAATAAGCACATAGCATACAATACAACAGACTGTCTAAGTCACAGCAGCATCAGTGACAGTAAAATATTGTGAATGTGAACTTGCAGACTGGTAAGTTACACTGTGTTACAGTCAATTCTGGTGCGACCAGGCACTAATTTCAGCAAAGGCTGTTAAAAGCATTGGGTAATTAATTCTGAGAGATTTTGGGTACATTTTCTAAATATTGATCCAGATCGTCTATAGGTTTAGTTGAGTTAATTAGGTCATCCCTTATTTTGGACTTGTAATGAGTGTAATTAAAATGAATAGCTTGGAATGATAATTGGTAAGTTAGCCTGAGACTTGATAATTGGGATGGTAAAATTGGAAGCATCAGGGGAGGACACTAATGGAAATCGCTGATCACATCAATTGATTGTAACAATCATTGATTTCAATCAATTTTAGCTTGTTATATACATTTCCTTATTGTCAGCAAATCTCTCGAAAACCAGCTATGAGCCTACCTGCTGGCTGTGCACTCAAAGCCTGGGCTACAACACAAAGACACAGTGTGTGAGCCACAGTATACCCTCAATTTTACGACCATGGACACTGTTGTTTATCGAGTCAATCCCACAGCAACTGCTCTGCTGCCATAAATACTCAGTGGAGCACTAAATATGTATTAATATGGATGAAAATAGTTCCCAGCAAATTCACCTTTTATTCCTGTTTAAGTGATGTTTGCCAAAAACTACCATAAACAGCAGCTTTAGGAAAATGTTTTAAATGGAAGTTTATATTTGTGACCTGATTACAGTTTTTTAAAAGGGCTTGAGTGTGAATGTCCCAAACACCATATCAAACTCAGAAGTATTGAGAGGGTTTTATTTTTATATTTTGCAATAAGAGCAGTAATCCAGCAGCCGTGGCTGTGAGAATGACATTATTATAGAGCGGTGCTGAATGACTTATAGTGTAAGTGTATTGACAAGACTCAAGCCGTCTGCATGGGCTACTGTACTTCACAGGTCTTTTTAAGACATAACATAAACGTATTATACATGTATAATACATCTTCCAAGCAGGGTATACAAGGCATCCAATAATGAGCTGTGGGACATAATGAGAAAAGCCCATCTACAACAGCACCACAGGTTTAATCTCTAGTTATTTAATTTTATTGT
Organism: Mastacembelus armatus; assembly: GCF_900324485.2. Taxonomy (NCBI): domain Eukaryota; kingdom Metazoa; phylum Chordata; class Actinopteri; order Synbranchiformes; family Mastacembelidae; genus Mastacembelus; species Mastacembelus armatus. The sequence goes on along the minus strand of NC_046644.1, from coordinate 17,714,789 downwards.
AGTTTTTTAGGAGGGCATTGTACCCTTTTAAAAAGTCCTGTTGCAGCCGGTAAACCCCAGAGCCACATAGCTTCCATTGAAGAAATCACTTGACACTGATTAAAAATGTGGAGCAAATGAAGTAGGAAGAGGAGGGGAGAGGCGATAGAAGCAATTTTATAGCTGAATTCAAAGAAAAACACAATTACTCGGGGAGGGGAGCTGGAGAACATTCAAGAGATGTGCATGAGTGAGGATGTTTGTCTCCTTTGCATTAAGGGGGTCAGGCCAAACGTTAGTGATTACTCTGAGTGGCTGGCACTTCACACTGACATCGTAACTGTCATTCCCCTGTCAGAGGCATAGTCATGCTATATGGTCCTCGAGCCTTTGTTCAGTTTGACTTTTTGTATGTTGCACCTGTGACATGAAGGCGTGCATGTCATTTGGCATTCAGTGGTTTGAACGGTAATGATTTTTGAGGTTGGGCTTATTTTGGTATATGATTGTTAGAGTGATGAAAATATACAATCGCTGCAGGACCTGAGGTGAGAGATACGTTGCATATAAAGCAGCAGAATAGTGGATTGAAAGGTTTGTGTACATACATGTGTTATGGAGAGGGAGAAAAGCAATATGAAACGGATCACAGAGTGGAGTAAAACCTTAACCACACAGCATGCAAACAAAAGACTATACGTTTTATACCCGATTCGTGTGCGACTTCAAACCATATGAATGTTTCTTTTTATACAATAAAGTAAACAGAAACATAATAAGAATTCATGAATTCACTTTAAGGACCAAAGCCAGATATTGGAACTGCTGACAAATGTGTTTGTTTAATGTATTCTTGTTATATTTCAACACACTACTGCTGAAATGGTTTATTTTAGAAAAGCAGAGGCTCCAGAAAGAAAAAATACTGGCTAATATTTATACTAATATATTTTCTAGTCTTTGTGCATCTACTGTACGACACATCCATCCAATTTAGTATATGAAATGTTCTTTTAATTATCTTGCTTGGACCTTTGGTCAGTTGTCATTCATCCCTGTCAAATTGCATGTTAAATGGCCTGGCAGGTAATTGGAGTCAGGCCAGATTCAAAGTATGCAGAAAAAAAAAACAGTGCAGCTGCTGACACCAGCCTTCTCCACTGGGAAAGGCCAGTAAAGGTCTGTTCCCTCACACAGACAATGTCAACTTCAGGTCCAGCTTAATTTAATGCAGGGACCATTTAACAAATCTCTAATTTATTACTGTCAAGAGCAGGTTTATACTTATTCTCATGTAGACTAGAGTCTCCTGGAAAACATTGCTGTTGCTATTATTTTTATGTCGGTTTCTGAGCAGACTGTCATTGCTGTAAAACATTCCAGCATTTTCAGGTTTTCACTAAATTAGACCACAGGTCAAACTGGCAGTATTTGCTGTCTGAATGGCTTTGCTTTGATTTACCTCATTCAGTGCATCCGCTTAGAGTGCAGTGAATGTCCTGAAGTACTGATTGAATTAGACAAAGAACTCTCATGGAGAGAAAAAAGACAGAATGCAATCATATTCCCATTAGCACCAGGCTGGATGGGAGAAGCGTGCACTGGCCTTTTCTTCTATAGCCTTCCTTATTCACCATTAATTACTGTTCATTTCACACATTCTGTTCTTTCACACCCCCACTTTCCTATGCTACATACAATTTCAGCCCTGCTGATCAGGTTGGTTTCCCCCAACTCTTTTGAATTCTGCACTGAATAAGGTATCAGTCAATGGTCAGGAGATTATTAGGCTTTTTGAACCCCCCACTTTAATTTTGAGTGGAAGAAATGAAATTCATAAGGTTGAGATTAATTTGATGTCTGCCGTGCACATAAATCAAACATTGCAGAGTGAGAGCGGTTTCAAAGAGTGATTGAAGAGGACTGTGGTGAGAAATACATTGTGCGCTTATGTAAGGATAGAGAGAATTGTGTCCTTTTATTCTGCCAATGGTGTCTAAAGCTTTTGTCTCTGAGCAACTGTCTGGATGTGTTTTCATCACTGTCACACACCCAGCAGATTTTACTTCAGCTTCTGTCTTCACATGTGTGACTCATATTCCAAACACTGCAACAGAACTCTTTGGCTTGTTGGTGTAACCTTGATGGAGTGTTGATGCTTGGGATTTATTTAGCTGAAAAGGGCTGAGGTAATGAAAAAACAACAAAAAAAAAGAAAAACTAGGTGGATCAGCAGGTTGATCCAGGCATCTGAAGCATCTAAGAACAAACTGTTGACATGGCCAGATAGATGTTGCTTCCATCAAAGATGTGCAGTGGTTTTACACGCCTCTACTGGTTTGTAATGACACTGGAGCAAACACGCTCCCTTTCTGCTAAAGCTTCAGTGATCACAGATGTAGCAGACATGCATGACTGATGGCTGATGTTAATGTCATGTTTTGTGACTAAATACCTTCTTCCTAACAGTTTGCAAACACCTGTCTCCTGATGGACCATTTGCTTGTTGTTATGGTAATTCAGAAAGCACTGACTGGCATCTATAACCCCTCCATAGAAACTAGAAGGAGCTAACCACCTTCAAAATAGATTTAGTGTGTTGTGTGGGTGATTCTTTTTCCTAGGTTTACCTTCATTATCATCACCATGAGGCATTGCATCTTGGGAATGAAACATCTGCTGTTTGGGTTTTTTTTTTTGTTCAACTGACAATTATCCACGCAAAGACATCCTGTACATATTTCATACTAATCCTTTTCTCCATCATTGCACATTTATCATTTCTAGGATTCCATTAGTGTAATATTTCAGTGTATTGCCAACAAATGTCACCAGTATAATGCATATGTGAGTTTGTTTTGTTTTTTTAAGTGAACTATTAGGCACTTTCCCACATTTTAAACTGCTCTCATGTTAAATCTCCCTCCGTAAGTGTTGATGTGTTTTATAGTGAACAACGGTGTGATTTTCAGCAGACTTTAATGACTGAGAGCTTCATAATAGTAAACTAAGACTGGCAAAGCGTAGAAGGACAGACTCACTATTACCTGTGACTCAAAGAATGAGAGAAAACACTAATCTGCTAAGAATCCCATTTTCACTCTATCGTTTTCAAGCAGATGCCTGTAATGTTGGAAGAGCAGGAACTGTCTTCAGGTTTTAATGTGCCGTGGTCCTCCATAGCCAACAAATCACACAAAGTGATTACAACCACCTTGAGTTAAGTTAGATTCTAGTCTTTAGAGAGGAACGAGAAAAGGGTTGCTTCAGCTGCCGAGGAGAATTACTCTTCTCTTACTATTTGTCAGTACTTTGAGAGGAGTGTGACTTTGCTTAATGAACACAGCTTAGGCCCAACACAGCAGGGTAGCACTGGGCAGAGCTCTTTGAAGAGGTTTCTGCTCAAGAGCTTGCATCACAGTCTCGCCTACAGCAGGGATGGTTAGCAACAAAAAACCTGGGCTGGCACACAGATCCATAGTGCATTCTATAAAGTAAAGTACTCTGGTGACGAGGGGATTACTCTTCAGAATTAAAGAGCACAGAAGAAACCCAGAAGGCCGTTTAAATGTGTGTCAGGTGTGCTTTGGATAATGTAGCACAGAACAGTTACATTCCCATATACAGAACAAATGTGGGGAACTTGGTCCTCTTTTAAAAAATTCTCCTAATTACGTCAAGTAGTTCTAACCTCAGGCCTGTGACAAAGTCATCTGAGAGGTGAATGCATTAATAAGCTTGCATGGTCACTTTGTTGGAACATTTCAGGTATCAGGTTGGACCCAGACACACACAGACAGTACAGACTATGGATTATTGGGGCCATATATTCATCCATCCTTCCATCATCTGTACCCCCTTATTCCTTAACCAGATCTCCCAGGGATCTGCTGGAGCCTATCCCAGCTCTCTTTGGGTGAAAGGCAGGGGTCCACCCTGGACAGGTCCCCAGTCCATCACAGGGCCACATAGAGACAAACAACCTCACACACTCACACTCACTCCTATGGGCAATTTAGAGTCACCAATCAACCTGACATACATGTTTTTGGACTGTGGGAGGAAACCAGAGTACCTGGAGAAAACCCACACAAGCACAGGGAGAACATGCAGACTCCACACAGAAAGTCCGGGTTGCAAACCCAGGACCTTCTTGCTGTGAGGCAACAGTGCTAATCACTCAGCCACCGCGCTGCCTGCCATCACTAATGTTATTAATTACAGATGTGATTGTACTGCCAGAGCAACCTAAACTTCCTCTGTGAGAATGTCCAGGAAATAAAGGAGGCCTTCATATTAAACATTTGACTCTTTAAAATTAAAAATAATAATTAGGTTTTCGTTACAAGATTAAAGGTCGTCTCATTTAATAACAACTGTAAAACTAAAGTTAATGTCATCTTTTATGTCTGTGCTGGATTATGTAATGCCATGCGGCCCCTTCATTACTTCAGCAATTGAATTGTTTGTCACAGATTATAAATGCTTTACTTGTCATTGCTTTCTGTATCACAAAGTCTGATAGACGTCTTTGCTGTCAAGAAACATTAATCATCACTTGATATTCATCTACAAAGTCTTACCGTTATAGCGCCGACACTACCTCACATCTCTTTTCTCATTTACAGTACACAACCCAATAACCACTAAGATATTTCATGTGCGTGTTTCCCAGTCAGGAATGCTTTTAGGTACTCTACTGTTTTTACAGGAAATGCACACTGCCTTCAGATTCCTTAGTTTTATTGTCACATATTTTACATGATTCACATTTTACTTTTACTCAGTTTGTGTTGCCTGGGCATATTTGTTTTTTGTATGCTGGTTATTTTTTATGGCTATAACTGTTTCTTGTTCTTAAGTTTCTACTGAATTTTTTATTTTATTTTTTTTAATGTAAATGAGATTAGTTTATCACCGTTAATTTAGAACATCCAGGATGCAACATATCAAAAAAGGCTTAACGGCAAGTGGGAGCAACAGAGAGACTGAGGTTCAGTAATGTAAAGTCTATAACGAAGGCAACAATGACAGAGTAAGAATAAGACAAAGTAAAACTACATGTTTAAGGATAATGATTCATAGCTGCCAAGAAGTCAAAGGTGTCTAAGTATTATCTAAATGAATTAATGAGTAGGGCAGAATGGGTTGACAGCTGAATGAAACATTGGTCCTGCATTTTTAAACCCCTACACTCTCCTGGTCCACCTACACAGTTGTTTTCACTTATTTTTCTGAACAGACCTAGTTTCTCTCAGGAGCGAGTGGGTGTACAGATTGAGCTTGACTGACTTTTCTGTCACTTGCTTGTCAGTTTTCTGGCACCTGTTAGGGAAGGACAAATTCAACCTTTATCATACTTCATGTAATTCCTTGCATAACTTCACACATTTAAACCTGAGCAGTGATCCAGTCAGCCAGATTACTGTAAACCATAACAGCCTGTGTAGGGTGCAGGGCCTTATAATCCTTTAGTTTTAATCATCTTGGAACTTATTTAGTTCTATATGTTGCCATTACAAGAAAAAAATGTCATGTTAAAGGAATAATCATTAGACACAGCATGATTTAACTTTAAATTGCTGTAGGATTCATTATTTTACTTAAAATTTAAAACTTTTATGATCCTGTATAGGCACAAAACCATCTGCGCAGACACTTGTTTTCAGCTTGTTTTGAAGCTGTCTCAAGTAAAAGTGGCTCTTCTCATTGGACTGTCCTCTGCAACCTCCCTTCAGACAAACTGTCTGAACTAAAAGCTCTATCAAACCCTGATGGGCCTTATAATGTAATTTCTCACAAGGTAAAAGCTTATAATGTATCCCCATATTCGCTGAGGTCAGTTTAACACAATAGAGTTTTTCATTTGCACCCTTCTTGGTCTGAGTAATAGCTTCTGAAACTGCACATGATGGAGCCAACTGAACAGTTTTTAATGCACAGGCACTGACTTTGGGTCACTGTTTATTTGAAATGTTTGTCCAGTGTTATAAAAGACTATTCATAGATTGTTTTGTTAGATTTGAATAAACAAGCCACCCAAAATCATTTTGTGTGTAAGCTTATCAGTCACTATTCACATGTTTAATACATCCCCAAAGTGTGTTCATCAATTTGGATTTTTTCTTTTTTAAGTTTTTTTTATTTTTATTTTTTTTATGTATTTTGGGTTTTGTTAAAGTGATGGGATTTGTTTCCACACTGCAGGTTTTTACTGATGCATATTAAGGGAAACACACAGATGTTGGTTTGTCTCATGGTAATTCTTTGAATTTGAGGTTTACTGATTATTTCTCTCAACAAACATCTCCAGCATCATCTGAATAAGCAGCTCACTGAAACTCCCTTTAAAAGTTTCTCTTTAGCTGACAATTTTGTTGTCCTTAGATCTCTAGCTATACTCATCAGTAAACACAAATAAATTATTTCAAAAATATCCTTGACGAAGTTTCCTTTATACTTAAAATTCTCAAAATACTTTGAACAGAAGAGGTCATGAAGCTGCAAGCTACACATAATAAAATTTCCATTTTATTATGCGATACTTTCCAGCAGAAGTGCTTTTGAAACAAGGACACCATGATTAAATAAATAAAAAAATGATCAGAAAAATGATGTTGACTGCTTGGCTTTAATTCTGATTGGAGCTAAATTTATGACGAACCGCTCCCAATGTGTTTTTGCTTCTATGCTGTTGTTTTCTATCCTTCACTCCAGTTCTAGCTATGACAATGATGGACTGACGTGGGCAGATTAAAGACTGGCTGTCAGAGCATCTATCCAAGCTTCTGCCTGTCTGCCTCAGTTAATTCCACAGGTTAGGAAGAATCAAACCTCTAACTGACTTCAGGTAGCGCAGGGACATGTTCCGGCCATGTTTAATCATTACATGGCACATAGTGCTCTGACCACAGAGACTAACAGTGCAGTAGGACTACTCAGATGGGGTTCAGACAGAGGTCATTGTCAGGCCTCATGTAGCTGGCTAACAGTTGGATCACTGCGACAAGACGTTCAAAGAGTATCATGCCTCAATTTACCTCCAAAAAAGTACTGGGACACTATTCTAGCATATAGTTCATAATACAGTAGTGATTGGTACAAATAGATTAGATTAGATAAACTTCATTGATCCACAAGGGAAATTCCTTGTAATAGCTGTCTACAGATTAGAATTGAATTCATAACAAGCTGTGGAATTAAAAAATAATGCAGCGTAGCAGGGCTGGGCTGCATCCATAGTGTTATTCAAACTTTGAACTGTCCAGATGTGAGTCTTCATCCATGGCGAGGCTGCAATGGCAGAACTGTGTGGTTACAGTAATGCACATATTGTGAAGAATGAGGTTTTTTCTATGACCATGGCAGAAATTTAAGGTCACTGAAATTTCTTTGATGATAATTAAAATATTACTGAATAAACATATGTAAAAACATATATAAACATATGGAAAACATCTGGGATCAGGTTGCTCATCCCATTCTTTCTTAACCCTAAAAACATCATCCATTTATTAGTATCAAGTCCCCCAAAACTAACTAAAAGGATCTGAAGGGTTTTGAAATACGATACATATTCTGCAAACAAGATGCAAACTGTGTGGATGTTTTATACATTTACAAATATACAGTCTTATTTATTCTTGCAAAATGTTTTACGATGTTGAGGAAACATTATTGTGTGATTGTTTCTCTGAATTTTTTAGGTCTCAAGGCAGCAGAAACCGCCTGTCAGTTTAAATGATTTTTTTTTTTTTTTTTTTTTTTTTTTACACATTTGGGCAAATGCAAGGCTAACTGTTTCCCCCTGTTTACAGTCTCTGTTTAGAGATATGAGAGTGGTATCGATCTCATCTCACTCTCAGCAAGAAAACAAATAAGGGCATTTCTCAAAATGTCATACTATTGTTCTAAACCATCACATTATTCTTATTAAATAAGCAGGTTTCTAAAATGCGTGAATTAATTTAGATATAATCTAGAGCACAAGTCAGCAAGTGCTGCGTGTGTGTATGTGTGTGTTTTATCTATTGTTTATCTTTCTCTAGTGGAGACCCCTGTGAATTTTACATAGTTGTTTGTGAAGGAATTAGAAATATGTTATACTGTCCACGGTGAAGTATAACATGCTAGCCTGCTCGACAGCAAAATTACAATCCACAGAATAAATAATATTGCCTAGCCTCGAGGTAGACAGGAGCAAACTTTTGTAGGTAATTTAAGATGCCTGCCATGCAGCAAAACAATACGTCAGGACACTCAGCTGAGCACTACAGTGACACTGAGCCTCGCAAGGAGCCAAACATTATTATATACAGTAGCTTCCAGACAGCTTAAAAAATGCTAAGCAATAAGCATTGTCTGCCAGGAGGCAAAGCTGTTGCACAAGTGGCAGTCAGACAAGTGGTTCGTGATGCTTTTAGGTGGGAAAGTGGTTTGACGTGTCATTCTGCGGCCCAATGCACTGCCCCAGCAGGCTCTGCAGCCTGGAAATGTTCGTGACCATTATGTGGTACTCTATAGGCTGCGCACAAGTCGTCTCATGAAACGCAGGTCCTTGTATGACTGCTAGAGTGGCTTTCAGGCACATGGGCTTTCTAGGTTGGCTTATTATGTATTATGTAAGAAACAGGTTTTTGATATGGTAATTATAATTTTTATAAAATAAATTTAGAAACCGTGACATCCTCAGGTCCACCCTTGACTTTAGCAGTTATCAAAAATATAATTCTAATTGTCAATATGGTGTGAGAGAGTTTGTATGTAACCTAAAAAAAAAAAAAATGAAATCACTTGTTAAAAGTTAAGGCCAATGATTTCGTATCAAAAAGAAGACTTGGACACAATGTTGTCATGCTTTTGTGGATAACAGTATAAAAGCCAGCAGAGTCGTGTAGAGACCACACGAATGCACAGTGAACTAATAAATGGCTATAATGGCCACACTTAGTGTGTGGAGTAGAGATGCACCCCTCATTTTTTGTGAAGAGGAAACTTGGCACCTGTGGTTGTGGTGTCGCTCACTGTTGTGTTTATAACAGCTTTCAGAAAACACTAGCAGTCTAGGGCATAAATAAATAAATAAGCTTAATCAGGATCTGGATTCACAGACAGGGTGAGCACCCAAAATGTCTCTTTGGTCTCTGTGTGGGATTTGTGGAAGATAACTCCAAAATTACCAGCCTTACCCATTAAAGTTACTACCTATCTGTCAACTCACCAAATTTAAAATAAGCTATTTTATTCCTAAAATGGCATCACTGGGGACCCATTGTGGTCTTAAATGGTAGGATAAGCCCAAAGCACAAACAATTATTTAATTCAAAACATCTTAAAAAGTTGTTAAATTGCTTATTTTATTTACTAATAGTTGGGGATTTAGTGCCGACACTGTAAAACAACTTTGCTTTTTGTTCATAATCTTGGTGAAATAATACAATTTCTCATGGAGATAAATGAGGCCATGGTCAGTTATTATAGTTTAATTAGTATGTGGTAAATCATTAAGCCAGGACATTGGCTTTACATTATAAATGCATTTGTTCATTTTAAAATTCACAACTATGTGTTTGCCAGTCTATTAATAATAATTACAGTTTACTACAGTTTTGGGTGTGCTTTTGTAATATCTAAGTAAATTATTTTGCAATAAAAGCAAAGTGACGTAACTTTAATGAAATGTTATGAGTGCACAGATTGCCCAATTATATGAGATAATAAAATAATGAATATTTCATGATGCCTTTAATTGGCAATGTGAAGCCTTTTCTCATCCCCACTATTTCTTAAATATTAAGTCTGCTTCTGTGTGATATTATCAATCTGTTGTTCACCCTTCCTGCTAAGGTTGCAGATATATGTTGCAATAGAGTCTGATGTGCATACCTGCATTTTCTTTTCTCATCTAAAACCAACCCTCTTCTCTTAGCTCTCTGGACTTACAGTAAAACAGGTAGGGTCACCTTGGACTGATCAGCAGTCTGTCACCGGGCTGACAGTCACCCCTACAGGCAACCCAGAGTCACCAGTTATCCTCACCCCCACACTGTCTTTGAACTGTGAGAGGGAAAACCAAGAGAAAACCCACGTAAACAATGTCATGAGAACATGCAAACCCCACACAGGCCTCAGGTTTGAATGGGATTCAAACCTGAAACCTTCTTGCTGTGAGGCAATAGTAGTACTGATCTTATTGCATTTATCAGGACTATTATAACAGCAGCATATAACATCACATGGGAGTGTCGTACTCCACGAGGACCATGATTCCCACTCTCTTCTAAACATCATCACCAAACTCTCTGCCATTGCTCCTATCACATAAATTAAAGAATTCATATTTCACTGCCTGGCAACAAGGAACGTGTGAATGTGCTGGTTACTTATTTTACCTTTACATAAAACAGTCAAATGAAATATTATTGTTACTCAGTTTATTAGAAACAGCCAGGGGGGAGGGAGGGGGCGAGGACGTGTTAATCACAAACCACACTGACGCGCTGGTGAGTGAAATATACTTTCCACTGAGCGAGAGGCACTCTAGTGGTTTTATTAGTCCATGCTGAAAGCTCAAGGAGATTTTACTGTTCAGTGTATGCATGGGATACATCTCAGCACGCGTGCTTCTGCATACAGGATAGGCCAGAAAAGTTTTTCTTTCATTCAATTGCTTTTTGCCTCCACATTTTTATTACTGCCTTGTAAAAACTGTGCAAACGTCAACTTTTTATGAACTAAGGAGTAAATTTCCTCAACCCATAGCATGAGCGCTGAACACTTCAGATAATTAAAAAAAATGTCCTGGTCTTCACTGAACAGCAATTGCATTTAAACTATTAAGATTTAAAATAAATCCCCTTCGCATAGCAGCAAAAATAAGGGTCCCTCAGATCAGTTTAGGGTTCAAAAACACCCTGTGAGGACATGCAGTACCGATGCAGCACCTGTCCACAGTACATGTTGCTGGAGCTCTTACTACAAAATACATAACTAGTGTCCGTCTCAGTACATCAGAAATAAAGTGCACTCTCCTCACAGTTCATACCCTACTCCTGCCTTTGCTAGTTTATAATCTATCCTTGTGGGCAGCAGAGTTGCATATTTTTTAATTCCATTAAAGTGTGACTACAGCATATATAGACATGGCCGATTGGTGATATTACCAGATACCTGTATATTTGAGATTCTGAGTGCCACACTAATATGTCAGTAGGAATACTGATTAGCTCAATTCAGGGATGTAAGCTTGACATTGATGTTATGCTAATGCAGTGCCACGCTCCCGACTGTGTCCACATACACTGAGCACCTTCTAGCATTAGCCGTGAATTTTCATATGATTCACTGATAATGGAAACTCATTTTATTCAGAAGAAGCGGTGAAGGACACTAGGAATAATCATGGCTATCTAAATAATAAGCTTATATCTATTCATCTCTGCCTCTTACCTTTGTCTTTTCCAACTCATCCATACAAACATGCAGTGTCCCTGTGAAACACATTACATGTTGTTTTACAAAGAACAATATGTGACCTTTGACTTTATACACAGAACACAACACAATACATTATGAATTCAGCTCGGGAGCATAAAATATAAATCATCTGCATGTGTGGTTAATTTTTGAAGTGCAAAGACAAGATTAATCCTTCCCTCACTGTGATTGGTAGTGGTAGGTCAATATCAGAGAGACAAACAATTGTAATCAGTGTGACAGGAGCCTCTCCGGGGTAACCAGAGTGAGCATCACAGTAATTTTTATTTTAAAAATCAATTTTTCTTGTACGCATGAGGCTTCAGCTAAATAAACCCAGCATTTTAATAGAAGTGACAGCCTGCTGGTTGGGACATGCTGTGTCTTACATATCCTGATCGAAGGGTGTGTGTTTTCTGTCTGCTGGATGCACTTGGTTGTGAGCGAGTCTTTGTCTGCACCTAAATCCAACTGCAACAATAGCAGATAAGATTTCATAAAAATATTTGGTGTTTTTAATTAGCACCTTTGGGGTGTGTTAACTATTAAACATTACCTGCCTTAACAAACTGTGTGTTTAGTGTCTTCTTTACTTGAAATGCTTAGAAAGCATGAAATGAAGGCAACAGTCTAAGAGAATATATGTGAAAGCAGTGGTCAGGAAAAAAAAATCTTTGATAAATAGATCAGCAAGCAAAGCAGTATTTGAACAAAAAGTGTTAATTGGGGTTATCATGTGGGTTATTTTCTGCATTGTGCCAAAACATCAGAAGCCATCAAAGGTTTCTCAAACAAAGCAACTGATGTGAACATCTTAATTAAGGTGCAGTTGAGATAATAATAATAATGCTGGTATTAGCCAGTTTAAAGAGGCCTGCAAGTACACACACACACACACACACACACACACACACACACACACAATTGAATGAGTGAATGTTACAGCAAAGTGAAAACAAATGTTTTCTTCCTACACTCTTCATAAATTAATACTGACAAAATACTTTAATAACTTGAGATTGGACATTTTTATTGTGTCAAGTAGTAGCAAGGTCAAGCCTAACATTCATTACCAGTCCTGATTGCCCTCACAAATAATCATGATATATGGCACCTGGGCCCCTATTACCCTCCTCAGACTTGTGTGTATAGTCTACCCTGGTGCTTTAAAATTCCCATCAAGTGCAGAAAGCAGGACGTACATGACCCCATGTTTACTGCTTTATTTAGGAATATATTCTATATGAGCTCAATATAAAGTTAAAATAGTCAAATAATTGGACTTACAAAGGCAGAAAAAAGTACGTCACAACCTGGCACCTACTCTATCCACAATACAGCTCAACCACAAACGGGTTTGGACAGGGATTTAGGTCCAAGCTTCCAGCCCCGAGGAGCTGGATACAGAGGTTTCTTGAATATAAGGTGACTTTTTTTTCCAACTCTAAACCACCAGATTTGTTTCCTTTTTAAACCTGTAGTCTTCACACCCAACCAAATGCTGACTCAATCTACTTCACTTAAGCAATTTATCAGACTTCTTACAGCTCCATGGGAGCTGACTGTGTTTAGAATAGTACAGACTGATGGCCAGACTTATTACCTTTTTGCCTTCATTTGCAAGCAGTTTGCAACTAATGTATGACTTACTAAGTCCAACCCTGGTCACGCAGACAAAACTGGGGCTGCTTGGCAACAATTTTAAGACCAAAAGTTTCTCACATTTACACAAAGCAACATGAGCGTCAGCTACACAGTCAAATAACCCACAATGAGAGTCTTCCAATCTAAGGCAGTAAATATTTAAGTTGCATATCTGATTCTGGTCGAGCTTTTTGAAAAATACAGTGTATTTGAACAGTAGTAATATCTTGCAGAAATCTGTACTCTACACTTGAATGTGCAACACTGTCACTCAGGCTCATTCTGGCCCCTATGCCTGCTGACTCTGCTGCCATTTGCAAGATCTGTGGAGGATTCATTCAATTAATGATTGTCCCAAACCATCTCCTGGGCAGTGTATGTGGACTACAAAACCCTCCAACCTACACAGGCGCTGACTTATGCTCCACTAACAGATGAGAACAGAATAAACATCATTCATTTGAAGGCTTTGCAGTGTCCACACACATAAACCCTCTTACATTCCCCTTAATAAGTAGAGAGAACAGTTATGTATGGAATAACTTGCATTTTAATTGGAGTTGGTTATGATTTTAAAGTAGGGCAAGGAACCTTTTAGAGTAAATGTACTAAACTCTAGCTTATTATTTTTCTATTTGGCTGAGCTGTAGATAAAAAGTGCTAAAAGTCAGTGAAGAAGCTCAACAGCAACAAAAACTGTGAGGAAGACATAGGTGGGAGTGTGTTTTGAATAAGCAGCAGGCAGAGTGGGATGCTTGGGAGCTCTCTAAAAGGTGTCACGCAGCAACTAAAACACACTCATTGCTGACCTCAAGATAATATTATAATAACTGCATCATTGGAAAACAAGAAGACAATTTGGCAGGGACCTTTCGGATCTGACATGTGCTTGTCTGCCAGGCCTGGCAGAGTGCCTGGGAACCCTTATTCTGGTTGTCAGCACAAGGTGTTTTTGCATTAATCCTGTGGCATGCTGACTGTAAAATTAAAACAAAATCCAGTAAATTAATAAATATTAGCAGATTATTGTCTGCTGCCAGGAAATTTAATGGGAATGTAGTCTGTGTTGTTGCACTATTTAGTAAATGGAGGAAAGCAACTTGCCATAAAAGAGATTTTGTATATTCAAGAAAGCTATGAAATGGTTATATAAAACTGCAAATAGCTGATTATGCAGTATGATATATAGAAAACAGACAGGAGGCATTCTGCTGAATATTCCAGAGATTATGTTAGTGCATCTCATCAAACAGCCATTTGTAAAATCCAGCCTATCAATGAATGTAACAACAATTGAAGATGCAATATGGCAAGCCAAATAATAATTATTCACACTTACTTATTTCACAACTAGGTATATCATAATAAATGGCTTGATTAAAAAAAAAAAAAGGTAATAAAAAACTTAATTAAAAGTTTAGAGAAATCAATTTCTCCCAGAGAACATATCCAAAGCCTTTCACTGGCTTTTCTGTTCAACATGAGACAAGCCAAAAAGGTTTTTTGAGGTTGTGCCAAGGGATCCTAAATCCTTCCTGTCTAACATATTTGAAGAGAAAGAGACAAAAGGGGCTACTGGTATAGGAAGTAAGTTTTTGACAACAAAATGTTTAATAATTTATTTTCTGTAAGGTTCTCCAGGTCTCTACTGTAAGACTAATTTTTATGTTACTGTAGTACTAAAGGTGTAGCTGCTGCGCTTTTCTCATTACATTGTTGTTTCCACAGATGAATGTTCCAACTATATTCATACAAACCTTCAAGTTAAAAGCCCTAAAATAGCACCAGCAACTAACCTCCTGCGTTCATTTCTTTCTTTATGCTGCATTTAAATTCACAATTTATTTATATCCATGTTCTTTGCAAATGATAAACTTCATGTGAGTGTGTGTAGTCCCCACTGAAACCTATTTCACCACACTAGGAAGCCACAAGTTTCTTTCATATTAAAACAAAATGTTTTAGTCAGTGCAAAAGAACCTGGAGTCCCTCTGTTTCTCATGGTTACCCACAGAAAACACAAATACCAGGCGAGGGCACCAATGGCGAAATGCCAGTCTATTTGTTAGTCTGCTCCCCAGCTGTGACTGATCTGTTAATTCTATGAGACCTTTCAGTCTGCTGGCAGTAAAGTCCCCTCGGTAGTCGGGCTCAGCTTTCCATGGAGGAAGGCGCTGCGGGTGGAGTCAGATTGTTGTCAGCATCAATAGTCCCACACAAAGCCCACCTAACATACAACTGACCTCTGAGGTCAAAGACACACACCTTGGATAAAACAAAAAGCAAGGCTCAGTTAGACTCCGGACTCAAGGTCAGGCCACCGTGGAGCTTTATTATTCTATTTGAAGGTTTTCTACTACAGTCAGTCCTTAAAACAACTTCTCATCAGAATTGTTTCTCTCTTGACTCCATATCTCTGGTTGAATCTCACAACAGTAAAACTGTATATCTGTGTTGTAAGTGTTAAGAGCGAAAAAAGAGAAAGCTAGATGTGTTCAATCAATACTTCTAGGCTTTTTGTCTAAAGTGTTTTCTGTCCTCTATACAGGTGCTTGGCCATGGTGCAGTGGCACAGCTGGTGTAAGCAATGACTCATATGGCACCGCTAACTTTGCTTTTGGATTTGCTGCAACATTGGGCATCCTTTGTGACCGTCCACTGACTTGGGTACGGTTATAATGCACCGTTTTTCTCGTCTTTGTTCTGCAGTTACCTTTCTACTCTTATCTGGCCTACTGTTGTGTTTGCTGTCCTGGAGACCACAGGCCCTCCTTAAAGTTTAAATAATATTGTATGATCACCATGATACTCCTCAACCTTTCTAATCCAGGCCTTTGTCACATTGTTACTTGGGTTGCATAGAAAGTGATGAATGTGTTGCATTAGGTGACTATTTAGTGAAACAGGGACTTTACCCCAAGCATAAGTAATGCCTCTGTGTTACATGACCTAATGAGCATTTCTGTATCTACAAATAACTTTTGACAACTAACAAATGATAATTCTACTCATGCACAGATATAAAGTATTTTTTAAAAGGAAACTGTTTGATTTTGCAAATGCCCTCTTCATCCTTCCATGTACCCCAGATAACATGGAAATAAAGCTAATGCCATAGATTTACTTCACAAAAATAAGGTTTAATTTATGAAAAGGAAACTAAACTTTATGATCAAGAAAATCATTGTAGAGCTGCACTCATTTACATCACTGCCAAGAAATACTTGTCATTCAAAAACTGTTTTCATGAGACTCAGCTTTCCCCCCGCAACTTCCATCAGCATAACAGGGAGTCATTATTATTGATGCTTTGACAGATATTAAATATCAGCAAAAGGTAAACTGGCAGTATTTACCACACTGGTGTGTTTGCCAGATGAATGACAGCTCCGGGCTGGAGAGAAGGCAGAACAGGAAGCAGTGGACAGAAAATGTAAAGTGTGAAAGAGACACACACACAGAAGTAAAGGGAACTTTCCCCTCAACTTGAAAACTACATAATTGAAAGGAGAGTGAGCGAGTCGATCCTCGTTCGCAGTATCTTCTGTCAGAAGCAGCAACCCTACAAAGGGTTGTACCTCTCATTCATGCTCACTTTTGTGATGCCTTTAAAATGAGGCTGTTCTCTAGTACACATTGCAGTTGAGAAAATAAGCTCACATAATTAGATAGGTCCTACCCTGACACAATTAAGATGTGAATGCATGTGGGGCAACCACGAGTAAGCCTTCAGAACGTTTCCTTCCTCTTTCATGGCAAAAAGAAAAGATAATTCAGCGAACGCTTACATTCCTCCAATTTAATTTGTGTCACAGAGACCTTCCATCTTACCAGCAGTTTACTGGGACCACAATCTACTAGATGCAGTAGCGATAATGTAGCCTGTATTTTTTTTTTTTTCTCCTCAAGGTGAACCATATAAAATCTGATTGTAAAGATGTGTAAGAAAATATATACACACATCGATCAGCCACCGACAGGTAACAACAACACTGATTATCTGGTTACAGTGACGCCTGTCAGTGTGTGGGCTATTTTAGGCAGCAAGCAAACATTCAGGTCTCAACTGCTGCATTGACCCCTGTGTACACAGAATCAGACAGGTGGTCATAACATTATGACTGATCGGTCTCAAATTCATCCAGTGCACCAAGGAAACATTTATCAGTGATTACATTTAGACTGCAGTACTGACTCAAGTTTCACTTCTAAGAAACGGATGAATGAAAAACAGGTCCTCCAAAGACAAAGTGCACTGTGGACGTACAGTAGCAGCAAACAGGATGTGCACAGCTACTCTGCTCGAGCCTCAAATCCTTATTGCTCAGAAGTACTGCATGGGCAACTTGCAGTCCAGCGGTGGCTGACAGACAATCACTTCATGTCAGCACCTCTTTCCTCTCTGAGCTTTCAAAAGCAGAAGTGTAATGAGCAGCTGAGTGCGACTATTCAAACCATGTCCCAATCTAAATTTTAAATCTGTGTGGAAAACAATATCGCACAAGCGCTGCTGTAGCTGGCATCTCAAAAAGAGACCCCCTGAGCAGAGAGTCGAGGAAGCTAACATACCGACATAACAAACATCTTTTGCTGTTTAGGAAAACTCTTTTGGCTTTCATATACAGTATCATGTTAAGCTTGAACCATCAATACCCAGCACCTACAATTCAATCTCAAAGTTATTTCAGCAAAATAAAACAAACAAAAAAAAAAAAAGCACTGTTAAGATGTGTTTTAGATAGCAGCCTGCGTGTCATGAAAGCTTTTACAGTTCAACCAAGATAAAACAAACTTTAGTTATTGGTTCAAAGAAGAAACTAGTTTTTTTTTAAAAAAAGTTAATTTTCTGGTATTTGCCTCAAGTCAACAGGTCAGAAACTTCAGAGTGATTTGGTCTCAGTCAAAGTGAACCCAGTCTCCCCACAGATATCACTGAAGTGTGTATATTTCTCTCAGTGACACAGAGACTGATGCACATTTTTATATCGAGTCGACTGGACCACTGTAATGATGTCCTATCTGGTCTGCCCAAAAAAGTTATAAATCACTTACAATTGATTCAGAACTCTGCTGCCCAATTGCTGACCAGAACCAGAAGGATAAAACACACTAGACTTGTTTTAAAGTACCTAAATGGGTGGCTTTCTGTATCCATATTGATTTTAACTTTTTCTTTTCACTTTAAAACACTTTATAGCCCCACACCAACCTAACTGTCTGACATGCTGCTGTATGAACTGATACAGTCTCTCAGGTCCTTCTCCAAAGTGCAAACAAAACAAATTAACAACTCAATAAACCGTGTTAAAGTCAAACTGTTTTAAGAACGGCTGTCTGTGGAATATTTCATTATTTTCTAATAACCGTTATGGGTAGAAACATGAACTGCAATAAAAGATCTTTTCAAAATAATTAGCATGGTCCCATGATCATGCAAATTCTACACATATTGGATTGGAAATCAAAGTTTTACATGTCTTAAAGCTGCAACGTGTAAAATGGGAAAAGTTTAAAAAGCATCTAGTTCTGAGACTGAAGGATGCAAACCTCTGAGTGCCCCTCATACCACCCCCCATCTCAAGGTGGAAGTGAAGGTACCGTGGCCATCACTTTCAAAACAAAAACACGACTCTCTGTCTAGAGCCAGTGTTTGCTTTGTCCTTTCTGGGCCACTGTACAACATTGCTGCCTCCAGGAAAGGAGACCTGCTTCCCAATGTAAATTAAAAAGTCTCAGTCCAAGATTAAGAAAATGCAGCGGTTGGTATTTATGGAGATTGCACACTAATGACAACATATTCATGAAGACTATATTCCATTTCTGCCAACACATCCCTCTAAATATTACACATTGAACCTTTAAGCAAACACCTTCACTGCTCAAAATAATTCTAGCTCAAGTCAAACAAAGGTATTTACTTAAAATACTGTTTTAGCATATCTCTCCCAAACATGGAGCACGCACCTGGTGCACAAAGGCTGCATAAAAAGCCCACTCTTCCTGACTATTTATGGGCCTAATTTAAGAATAGTTGCAGCTGGCTTCTTGCTCAGGATGTCACCATAACAGCTGCTTTAAAACTGAGGTAAGATGGCCAGCACTGGGTTTATCACTGTTTAGTCTCATGCATGTATCTTTAACCCAGTTAGTCAAGGCAAAAACAAACAGGTTGGTGTATTTTCAACTGAAGAAGCTTTACTAGGTAAAGCTGCAGAGCAAAGGCTTGCCTTATGGAATCACTGGTATACACATAGTGGCATTTGCTACATTCAACAATGCCCTTCAAACTCTTAATATGCACCTTTTGCTTGCCTCAGGTGGTTGTCTATGTTAGAAATGTGATTCTTGATTCAAAAAGGCTTTAAGGACAACAAAGGTCATATTTTTCCCCGGTAAGGCCCACTACTGTTACACAACAAAGCACACACACAAAGTGCACATCACAAGTTCATTTCACTTTCTTTCCCCAGAAGTCCACGGACGTTCAATTCCTGTTATCAGAGAAGCAAAAGCATATTCTGTATTTAAATATCTGTAATGACATTTTTCAAATCTGGGAAAAAATATCAACATCAGAACTTACAAAGGCCGAAGCTTCAAATGCATGTATTTGACATTTGGAGTCCCTCTTTGGCATGACCTTTGCAGCCATTCACCAAACATGTCTGGTGTCAATCTAACCATTTGCCTGTGAAATTGTAATTTACCTTCTTGTGGCAGAAGAGAAGCAGAGCAAGTATCAGTGTTTTGATTTTTCTTTTAAAGTTCTCACAAAAACAAAAGGTCTAAACATCTTTTCAGTGAAGTAGTGATAAATACGACTAGTTCTACTGAAATAATCTGAATACACTCGTTATTTTCCATGAACTGGAGTCAGTACTCTATGAATGCTTTGACAGAAACCCATGGCAGAAATGAAAAGTGTCATCCATCACCAGAAAATACATAAATAAATAAACAAACAACACGAACCATGAGAGTAATGAGAACCTTCTTCATAGTTAAACCATTTACCTCAGATTATTGCCAACATATAAACAGTACAGCATTAAATATAATCACATGTAGACATGATAAAGAAGGCTTTGATTTGACAGTAAATGTAATACACTATAACCAGCCTAATCCTAATGTCATGTCACACTGTGAGAGTGGAAGCACAGTCCTATTAAAGCTTGAGCCACAGCTCCACTGTGTGGTGAAGTGAAGAACCACCAGTATTTTACATACTGCATTGGAGTATTGTTACGAAGTTACACAGAAATTCAGTAGAAACCAGTTATATGAGCATAAAAAGGAACTCACAATACTCATGTGTCTAACAATTCAGTGCATTAATTAGCATTCAGTGAAACTCAACTTATTTTATACGTGGTTTATCCACCTATTTGTCCAAATTAATTAGGAGAAGATGATTCTGATTTAAAGTGAAACTTATGCACAGTTATGACACTGACAGTGACATCCACACCCTATGAAATAAATTCCTATTCAATCAAACATCTCTCTTTCACTTCTGTTTACCGTTGAACGAAATCACATTATAATCCTGGGTAACAGGTTATTCAAGCAACTGACTGCACAGGTGGGTACAGACGGTAAATGACAGCAATTTAAAAATATGGGAAGAATGGCTATTTGCCTTCACAGCCTCATGCAGTTTGTCTTAGTTCAATGCACTGTCACCTCGATGGGAACAGGCTTATGTTGCACAGAGTTGGTAGGTTTGACATATTTTCATTCCAAACTTCTAGACTTTGTACTGAATCACTACCACCGGGAACAAGATTGCATGTACCAGGAAGATATGTGTTTCCTGCACTCTAGGTGATTACTCTACAAGTGTCCATAACCATTTAACTATTTAGAGTATTTCCAATCTAAAGTATTGACTGCAATTAAATTAATATAATTTGAAAAATAAATACAACCCAACCTGAATAAATGCACGGTGCAATCTTCACTGAGGATCTTTACAAATATCACAGGACACACCAAGAATTTTGCTCCATAAAAATCCCCTGGTACCATTATCAACACACAATCATAAACATATTTGATCATGATTAGTCTCTCACCCTTTCTTTCCATGAACCATTACAACAGGTGTGATCATAACAGTGATCACATAGTGTTCAGTGTCTGTACAATGAAGCGTGATAGTGTTTTCAGTATACCTGAGTGTGTCTATGCTTTGTAATCTTACCACCTACACACGCATGCCTGGATTACAATATTTCAGCTATGCTTTATAACAATAACATAACATTCATTAGACAGTGAAAAGATCAACAAAATCAAAAACTGATAAGCATGCCTTACAAAGAAGACACAGCAGAGCCACACCTGAGACACCTATCAGACTGTTCAACTTTATTGAAATGAAGGAATATGAGTTTTTATTGCATAGAACCTGCTATTATAGGAATAAAAATCAGAATAAAAGTAACATCTGAAAAACTGAGCACATGTTTGAACGAAGGCCTACTGGAAAAAGCTATTATGACCCTTTGTATTCACACAAATATCTCTCAGTATATAAACAGGTCAGATAACTGATATTGAGCTATATACATATTCTATACATTATAATTACATATTATATAGACTTTAAATTGACACAACAGAGATGATAAGCTGAGTTTTAGGCTTTGATTGTGCTATACAATTTTTACCCCATTGACATGCATAATATTCGTCAGATTTGTCTACCTTGTATTACTACCCAAGCTGCCACCTAAACAGCTGAAGCAACTATAGTACATTAAATTAATCTTGAGCAAGTAACGCCTTTTATGATGGGGAAATATAAATTCCTACAGTGGCATCACAAAACACTCAATCTGTTGCACAGTTTTTGGACAAACCTGAAAAACCTTTCAAGGTTGAGGGGCAGTTGAACATTTAACTGAATGAGGAAACGGGAATGTTTCTTATCACTAAGCCTGTCGTGGCGTTTCAGTGCACGGAAAGACTCCTCCCTTTCACAAAACTGTACTCTTCCAACACGCCACGTGTCTGAGTGTCCTAGAAGAGTATGATAGGCATCTGAATACATCATCAGTAATCTGATGGATGAAACACGAAAGATAAGGAGTATATTCCATAAATTTGAGTGGGTGTACAAAGCAATATAGATTGCTCTCAATACATCATGCATTGTGCAGAATGCATTTTTGCATACTGGAATAACATTATGCTGCTTGCAGGCCAAGGCATAAATCAACAAAAAATTAAGAATAAAAGTAGAACTTGACTACAGCTCTTACTTAAAAATATACAAATAGTTTAAAAAGTAGTGACTTCAAATAATAGAGTCCATTCATGCTCTTTATGTCCAGATTGTTTAAACATTCCTTCAACACCTGAACTGGTGTAAAATAACCGACTATGAAAGAAAAGCATTGTTTAGTTTGCTTACAAGGTTTTCTGTGAACTATTATAAATGTCTATTTTTCTTTTAAATGCCTAAAAGACCTTTCCATTACTTTACTGCCACTGACAAATGTGAAATAGTTTAGCATAGGTAAATTTAGGTAAAATTTTCGTGCCATGACTCAGCACGAAGCATTAGTCACCTTTCTTTGTTTGACAGGTTTAACAGAGAAAGAGTGGAGTGTCACTTTTTCGATAAGGAGACGGTTTACAACTAACGAGAATTAGACGAGCACCGAGCAGCAGTTTGTTGAGTTATTGTGTGGGGGTTTGTACCAACACAGATGATCATCACATCTGTTTTTATAAACTGTGTCTTTTGTTTCTTTTGTTGCTGAGAAATACCTTTAAAATAGTCAGTCTTACAGATTGGAAATCAAGTAGTTGCACAATTCTCAATGCTGATTGTTATTTAGCAGAAGTGTAGAAGGCAAGCTGTTGAATATATCGTCTCGTGAAAAACAACTTTGAGGTTTGTGAAGCAGAATTTAACCAAAAGTAAACTCTCTGTATAGTCACATTAATGTACAGTTGCTTTAGCTATAGAAACAGGTTAATGGTCTCCTTGAAGATGGAAAGCATAGCCATGTGTTTTACTGTTCATCTGGCAGTACGATGACTTCAGGGCTACAAGAATCTAAGTGTCAAAAAGCTCGAGCTGTGTTTTAGCACAGGCAGCTAAACTACAGGAGGCAGTTTATTTGCATTGTGATGGCATACATAAGAACTTATCACCACTGACTTCTAGCTAGTGAAGCTTCACATCCCTGCAGAAGAAATTGCAATATAGCTCTGAGATATGACGCTGACGTGGCACGTGATTCACGAGAGAACTGCAGATATTTACATCCGCTGCTGTGTATCTGAATGCACAGATGGATGGTATGTAACCTGCTGTTGAATGTGTGATGCTGTAAATGGCACCCTGCTCCTTACAAAGTTGTACAACTACATTCCCCTCAGAGATATTGGTCTTCTCTGTCTGGGCTGCTGGGTCAGGTGGCTATATCTGTGTTCCTGGACTCAGTACAAAATACTCAAGAATGTGAAGACGTACGTAATGAGAGGATCCTTTAGAAGAAATGAACTGCTCTTTCTGAAAAGTTATGTTCACTGTTCACTTTTTGTCTCATGTGATTTAGATTTTTTAGCAAGAGATGTCTGTATTTTTTCTTTTTTTTTTTTTTTTTAAGCACCACTGATTTCGGTCAGCGTGTTTTTGTTCTGTTCAATTAAAGATAAAGCTGAGTTTAAATCTTATTAATGAGAAAAAGAATAAAACCAGACCGAGCAGCAGCCAAGTTGAATCTTAAAATATTTATCTAGGCCTACTGAAATATTTATTCTAGTGATTCATGCAAAGTTAAATAAACAGATCTCTGAACTCCATTCATTTGATTTAGACTGATTAGTGCTTGATCTCAGTATATCATGCACTCTTTGAGTTGCACTGCTTTTTTTTTTTTTTTTATTAACGTGTCAAATACATAACTTTTAGAATAAAGCAATTAGCCTACATCTGTATGAAAGACATTCAGCTATAAATGTGATTAAGTCATTGTGCATCTCCAAAGAGACATTTCCACTGTTCTTAAAAAAGTTTTTGATCATCATCCAACTATTTTTATTATTTTATTTATTTGTTGTTTTTTTTTTACAGTAACTGTTGGTTCCAGTGTTGATCTACACATTTTACCTACGATCACAACATTCACTGACATGAAGAAAGCTATAATTAACTCCGCCCAGTGCATGGCATTTCCCTCTAGGTTTGGCTCTTCATTGCCAACAGGCATTTAGAAAATAAAACTGCCAATTTGATGTTCAGCCGATGAAAAAGCAGAAGTATAATTAATATCATTAGCAGAAGATACCTTATTTTGTACAGTAGGTGTGGCAGCTTTAGAAGGCCATCATTAATGTAATGATGGCCTTCTAAAGCTGCCCTTTCTGTGACGGGATGAAACATCTCCACACCTGGGGGCTGTTCATTCTGCAGCAGACGACACCAAAGGAAAAAAGGGAAAAATATATATTTTTTAAACATTTTGTAATTGTCTTGCAATTAATTTCTCTTACTGTTAAAAATAATCTGCTCCTGTTTAAAACGACTTTTACATCCTTTAGGATTCTTCTAATTTTAACTGCCAGACATTCTTCTTCACTCAGTGACCTTGAAGTCTCCCACTTGGTAAGCACGAACACACAATGTCCCACAAAGGTGCTAATCTGCAGTGGGATTAATGACTCACTGAAGAAGAAAGTGGGGTATTTGTAGACTTTCAGATGTTTCAGACTTTGTCACAAATTCCAAATTATTTCAAGAGTCTGATTGAGTTATAGGCACAGAAAAATCCAATTTCTTTCCACACAGTAAAGTGGATTCATGGTATGGAGGAAATATCGGTCTGTAAGACCTGTTTTCTCTCATCAAATTTACTGGCATTGAAGAAGACAGTTCAAGGAAGTGCATTATAAGAAAGGTATCTTACTAGGCCGAGGTCTACACATTTGCGTATGTTCCGCGTTTCCAGTAAAAGTTTGCATCGAAATAGTAACATAACACAATTTCATTCAACTCTGCATTTTATCAGTACGCAAACTGCTGTGTGGTTTTACTTGCAAGAATCAGTCTTATTTTGAATTGATGATACTGGACTCTGAAATGAACCAGACAAAGATCATATGACAGGATAAAAGTAAATAATATTCTATAATCACTGTGATGCAAACAAGGCAGAGGGGGGAAAAATGAGTAGATTTCTATTATAATAGTTTTTTTTTTCTTTGAGACTCAGCAGAGTTTGAAAACATTATTTTAACTCTTAAAAAGTAAAACTAAGGAATCTTACTTCACCAGCAACTTAATTTCATCTGCCACTGTGCAGGTATAATAGCATACTGTGCCTTAATCAATTTGCTGGAAATACTACAGCATACAGTAGTTTATTCGTATGACCAAGACAATCAGCAAAAATAGACCAAAAGGCATTGCAGAGCTGCATCTTATTCAATTTCTCATCCCAATAAACTTTTGTAGCTTTTATATGCAACTTTTAGTGAGCAGCAATCTGTGAACAAGTGGCACTTACAACAGTAACAGTTACCAAAATCCACAATAGATTAGCCTTCATATGGAAGTACACTATGTTTATTGCCCCATCATGTTGCCTCAAACAGGGGTTATCAGGCCATGCCATCAACCATCTTCAAGGCCCCACAACAAGACCATAGCTCCAACCCTTCCCTATCCTAAATCTAGTCACACATATCCTATATGTTGCTCTCCGCCCTGTCTTTACTAACCTAGTAACGCCATCACATACATGACTTCAAAATACACAAGCCCCACAGAGCCTCAGTGTGAGAGAGAGTGCAGGCAAGTCTACAGTCATCAGGTGGGCACCCTCTCAATAATGGTGTTTCATTGAGTTGGGCCCATGACATTGAGTAGGCTCAACACACTCCAGCACCCCAGAAGCACCCTCCTCTCTGCCTACTTCAGAGCAACTAAAGAAAAAGGAAAAAGAAGCAAACCTGATTTACTTAACCTGGTGCTATTAAACATTGCTGCTGGCCTGGACAGGCCACTCAGCAGCAGAACACACTAATCTAGGAACAGAAACTGCCCTAACAGACCTCAGGCCTGTATTATGCACCAAACATTGCTAGCACCAAGATGGCTGCCAAACACCAAACTTTGGTAGAACTAAGACTGCTGCTGGATGGAGACAGCCCTCTCAACAACCAGACCTTACCTAGTCTTGCTGTTGACACGCTTTCCTTCTCTTCCACAGCCATTCACTGGAGCTTGCTGCACAGTTGGCCATATTTCTCACAGCCTGCTTTAGGCTCCGCCCATTTATACCCAGTTCACTCAACAGAGGAAAGGCTAGATCTGTATATCTAAGCTTTTTCCTCTCAAATGCTGTTTCTACAGCATCGTCCATGTTAAAGTGTAAAGCAGTGGTCTCCAACCCTGGTCCTCGAGAGCTACTGCTTGTTTTCCAGATATTCCTGCTGATTACCTGGATCAGGTATGTTCAGTCAATCAGAAACTGGAAGATGAGGGTAGAGTGGGGAAAGACAAAGTAATTTGGGATTGGAATTGGTATTTTCCAGCTTCTGATTGATTAAACACAGCTGATCCAGATAATCAGCAGTGAGATGCCGACCCCTTCTTTAATCAGATGACACACTCCTTTGCCAGTCATGTAATTGGCTCTAAGATTGTGGTATCATTTATGAAATTGTGCTATGTGTAGTTTTATTATTGTCTCCTGTGAACCAAAAGATTGAACTGAAAATGGCTAAACAGGCAGCAAAGGGTTTTTTATTTATTTATTTATTTTGAACTATTTATTGGTGGAGCTACAGACGAGTCTAGGAGCAGTCATGTCACATTTTTAACTTAAAACAATCAGGACTCAGAATTAAGCTGTTTGGCTGAGTAATTTTTGTGCCAGGAACAGTTTTTCAGTATAATTACTGGCACACAGGTAACAGCAAACACTGCAAACAGTGCTACCACAAGTTAGTTGCATCAGAGGATTTTTTTGTAGCACAAAGTTTTTTTTTTTGTTTTTTTTTTGATGGGGCTGTTTAATGACGAACTGTTGAACAGTCTGTTCAGTGAAGGATTGACAGTAATGTGGGAGAGAAACAGTCCTGTCATTTTACTGGAATTCATTTGAGTTGGTGTTAAAATAACCATAATAAATCTTAAATGTGTAGAGGGAGGGATACTGTTGACTGTGTATTAAAGGATAGGTTCATGATCGTCAATTGTGCTTGCTGTAATCATTCATTCTTTTCATACTGGCCCCTGACTATATCTGTTCTCAAATCAGCTTCAGTGGAAGGGGACACTACACAAAACCCTTCATCATTCTGCATAAAAAGTACATTGTCTCAGTTTACCTGAGGCTAAAGTGACAGAAGGAATGAAGTGCCCACATTTCCCTTAGCCAACAGGTTTTCCATTATGTCTTAAGACTTTGTTCAGTGGTGGAATTCACTCATCTTTTCTGTCTTGGCAGTATCACAGGGAATAGTTTCTTCCAAGCAGAAGCCAAAACCAATGCAGTTGGAGTTAGACGCATCAGCACAGACAGTCTTGGTACTGTGCTGTTTCATTTACTGTGTATTGTTTGTGATTTCGATTTGACAGGACCAAGAATTTCAGCCATCTAGGGTTGCAGAGAGCTGACATAACTTCCATCATTCATCATTTTATTAGTATTTGTGTCAGGTTTCTACATTTGGGGGGGGCCACACCCAGAGAACTCCCATGTTGTGAACTCTGGACGACACGCAAAGATTGGGAGAAGACTGGCCTGGCTTCATCGCAGCTGTCATCCTGTGAAAACACCAGTGAATCCAAGAAGTAATTTTGAAAAGAGAAAGCACAATTGTGTTTCTACAATAACTGAAGTTCCTGTTATGTAGAAACTTTCAGAAATCTGTTTCATTGTTCAGCTTTGTATGAAGTACATATTCTTTTGAAAGATGCATTCAAATGAAACAATAAACCCATAAAATAGGCCAATCCTTATCACCCTTATGCAATAAGTCCCAGTTGCTCGGTACAATTAGACAGACACAAAATCAAGTCTTGTTTTCAATCTTTTTGTTTACCTGTCTACTGTACATAGACTATCCAGGGTTAAATGTCATGTATGTCTATGCCAACATTATACAACATTAAAAGCTACTACTCCAGGTTACACACGCTACAGTCAGCATTTCTGTTGCTGCGGTGTTGAAAAAAACACTGGCCTCCCATCTCCCCTGAGAAGTACGAAGTACACTGAACTACTACACAATACATCAGTACACCTTACTTATCCGAGTACAACTGTACATGAAACACCCATCCATCCAGCATCTATACCCACTCATTCCTAATTAGGTTCACAGGGATCTGGTGCCCCCTGGGCAGGTCACCAGTCCAAGTAAAACAGACATAAACAACACACATAAAAAAGATCATTGTTATTATGTAAGATGTTCCAGCTACTCTGTATAATTAAACAGCTATCAAAATCTCACATTTCCTGTTTTCACACAGTGATTACTATAATCGATACATTAACATAGTGTACATGCCATGTAGTTTTTGGGATGCGTGACACATAATCATACTCGTATGCATGCCTAAGAGCCACCAGTCATCCTGATCTGCACGTGCTTGGACTGTAGGAGGAAGGAGTCCCTGGACAGAACCCACGTGAACCCAAAAAGCCTCTTGCTGTGAGGTGACGGTGCCAGCCACCTATGGTGGCACTCAGAGTGCCATTTATGAAATATCACAGTACATGAAATTTTTTTAGTAACAGTAAAAACCAAACTCTTCTGTTGTGTTTTCCCTCTTATTCAAATCATAATCATCTCCAAATGATGAATAGAGTTTATAAAACATCAAAATGTTCAGATTTTACATGTTGGAAAAAATTTTCCTTTTTATTTGACTACGATGGACACAAATTTCTTCTTTTATTCTTTATTCTGTCAAATTATGTCGACTATCGCATCGCATTGTTTTTTAGCACATGCTTGAGAACAGGTTGAACTGGTCTGATGATAGAAATCTCAACAGGAAGACGTTAGAAAAAAAACACCCCCTTTGTCAGTTTCCCACATTGTCACAAAGACACTAGAAGCAGGTGTGTGACGTTAATAACTGGTGGAAGTAATTTCTGATCTTGTTTAGTTCTTTGAAAGGAGCACCAAGCAGGACACCACGACAGTGTGTTCTCCGATCATCAGGGCAATGAGAATATAATCCATCCTTTTTCTCTCAATGAACACACAGGTGAGCAATAATATTTCCAGTGGAATTCAGAAGAGTTGCTCTGCTTTGTTATTTCATTACATAGAATAATATTATCTTTGTATTTCTGCTTTACAATTAATTTATGCTCCAGCATTTTTCATATTGTCATTCATGCATTTGATCTGCAGTACTTATTACTTTTACTCAAAAATACAATTAATTAAAAAAAAAAACTTATTAAACTAAATTACACAACAGGAAATGATAAAAACATAAAATTAAAGTAACATGATCTGAGTCAATGTCTGAATTAGAAGTTTGGCAAAATTAGTAAAAATAGATTTTTAATAAAATATTTTAAGCGTATTTGAACATGTGCATACTTTACAATGCAGCACTGAAAACTAATAAGAGCTAGGGAATAAAAAGATTGCATTGGTGCTGTTGTTGGGTCGCATATAAATGGCACGTCATCTCAGTGGACCTGGTTAATGCAGCTAAGGCAAATACAAACATATAATAAAACTTTGATATATGGTCAAAAAGCTGACATGCTTGATAGTCATCAATCAAGATTACCTGGAAACAGGTCAAGCATTGTCACCCAAGTATGTCATTTGTGAAGGTTAAAAGTTTAGCTTCCTAAAAGTTTCTGTTATCATCACCGAGTTGTTAAAAAGAAAACTGTAAATAATAACTACATATTAAAGATTTGTCGCAATGATCAGTTGAAACATCCCCTTTTCTGTTAATTCTGTTCGTAGGCATACATGGAAATGGCACACAGAGAGATCCAAGGGGAGAAAAGCAAGGAGCCCATGGAAGAGCTCACGGAGGAGCAGTTCCTTAAGGACCTTTACCTGTTCATGAAGAAAAGAGATACGCCAATAGAGAGAATCCCAAATCTGGGCTTCAAACAAAGTACTTATTATTGATTTGATCACATTTTACACTGTTTGACTGTAAGCAAGATATATATTTAATGCATTTTACTTGATTTACGCACCAAACCATTTTAAACCTTTCATATAAAACTATAAATTCTAATATTATAAACACTGCAGTACAGTACATGTCTGCAGATGTGTGGGTTTTTTTAATGTTTGTCAACACAACACATGTTGTAATGATGACCTTAGCAAAAAATCAGCATAACAAGTGCAAACAAAGAAAAACATGATATATCAGGATAAATTAGTAACTTCACTAGATTTAATGTATTTAAATGAAAATCTTGTTAGTCAGTTGACAGAAAATGAATAGTTATGTTAGATTAACTATTAAAAGTAAACTTTCCTGCCTCTCAGATCTACTGTACATAATTAGAAACAAAATATTTTCAGTTTTATGTCATCAGACACAACAATCAGTGTTTTCACTATGTTTCACTATTTTGTGACATTTCATAAAACAAATGTTTGATTGTTTGAGAAACCAGTCATCAGAATAATTGATAATAAATCTTCCAGTAGCCCTGAATTCTATTAATAAAATGTTTTTGACTGTGTGCCTTTTCCCTATTTTTCAGTTGATTTATTTGTGATGTACAAGACTGTCAGGGACTTGGGTGGCTACCATCAGGTAATCAAACATTTCTAGTTTGCCAGTATTTAAATTCTAATACTTACTAGTAGTAGTTTTGATAGAGGTAAAATTATTTTATATTGTTGTTCATATCTGTTGTCAAAATTAACACTAACATTAAAAAAACTTGTTAATTATGATATTGCATAAGTTCTGACAGAGACGATAGACTGGTTATTTCATAAATACCTACCTTTCATGCAAATTAACCGAGGCTATAAATGCTTTCCATTATACAAAGATGAACTGAAATACCCTCCACTTTTCCAGGTGACTTCTCAGCAGCTGTGGAAACAAGTTTACAACACGTTGGGAGGAAACCCTCGCAGCACAAGCGCAGCCACCTGCACTCGCAGACACTACGAAAAGTGAGTTAAACAAAACATGTACATTTGATAGAGGGTGGTATGCTTTCAGAGCGGTTTTGACTCATTCCTGTGCTCTTTGTGCAGACTGCTTCTGCCATATGAATGCCATGTGAAAGGAATATCAATTAATGTCTTGCCTCAACATCAGCCAAGGAACTTCCCCTATGCCAACTACGACAAAGTTGATGATGGCCAAAGACCGGCCAAGCGCAGACTGTTATCAATACCACTGGAACAGGTTGGTAATCTTTTATATTTAAACAAGAAAAACAACATGAAGTCAAATCAGCCGGCATGTTTGCAGAAACACAAACTGCATTTCCCAAAATGTCAAACTATTCCTTTAACCTCTAACGGATTATCTTTCCAACAGTGCCCTTATACGCTGCAGTCGGATCCACATGCGGGCGTCTTTCCTCTGTCACACCACTATCCTCCCTACTATCATCCAAACCATGCAGTTCTGCCACCATATGTCCCTATTGCCCCTCCAATGCAGACATCACACAGCCCCAGTGTCCCTAGGGCCCAGTTCACTGTCCATCCATCGTGCATCAACCCAGTAGACAGGGTTAAGGAACCACTGGAGCATTTGCGTAACCTGGCAGAATGGTACAAGACCTCATCTGGGTTGACCGAGCCCCTGAATCTTAGTGTGAAAGCGGCAAGTCAGGAGAGCAACAGAAGCCCTGCCTCATCCTTCGGCCCACCTGCATCCAGCCCAAAGTTTCTGAATAAACCCTCCCCTCTCTATACTCTTCATCACCGGCAGGTGGTGAGAGATGAAGGATGTGAGACACAAGATGGTGAGTCAGATGAAGGGATCTCACCTTATCCACATCCTGTGAAAACAAAGGAGTCATGTATCATTGATGTCAACGCAGCCTCGAGGAGCCCCACGTATAACTCTGCTCCAACACTGAAAACAGACCATGGCACGTCTCTAATGACCCAAAAACCCGGCTCTCCAAAAACAGACTTTACAGTGCAGCCCATGGAAGAGAGAGAAGGCAGTCCAGAAGTAATGCGGCTCAGCCTCGGTGATACTGTGCCCAGCTTCCCTCAAGACCATGGAGACAAGATGGAAATTGAGATACCGCTGTCTGTGTTTCGTAGCTGGCTCAAGCTGTATGGGTCATCAGGCATGATGCATGGCGCTAAGCAGCTAACTACACTTCCTACTCAGGAGGAACGCTCTCGACAAAGAGACTGGTCGGACACAGCTGACCTCCCCACCAACATGTCATTTCTCATGAATCCCCAAGACCAGAGTCCAGCTGCTGAGGATCTAACGCTAAAGTGCAAGAATGTGCCGAGCCCCACACCAACTAGGAGCCCAAACCATTTCACCGCATACAAATCTTTGCCTTCAGGTGGCATTCTGCAAAATGTACCCAGCCAGGACATCCGTCCAGTTGATAGGCAGAATAACTCCAGATCCCCACCTTACTGGGATGCCTATGACAAAGAGATCAGGGCTCCCCATATGCAAGTAAAAATGAACTCTTATCCCCTTGCATTTCAGCAAGACTTAACATCCATCAAACCCTATAAGGAAGACACAGCCCAGGAGAGGTCTGACACAGGACCCTCAGCTGTGTTAATGGTGGGTTCCAGCTCGGCTTCCCTGTTGCAGCTCACCACTGAGGAGGTGATGAAGCTGAAGAAAATCATCTCAAGCTCATTGTGAACGTCACCTTAGATGATTACACTGATACTCCAGGACCATATTAAAGCTGAATCATATTACATTGCTTTTTCACATATCATATGTAAATCCTATTTTTTCATATTTCAGATTTTTCTATTCAGCATGTAATTAAAATGACTTTACAAAGAAAAGATAAATAATTCCTTAAGAGTCTGAGTGGAGGACAAGTAGCACTCACCATTTTAAGCTTTTTTGTACAAATGTTTACTTGTATAATACTTTTAAAACTTTAAAACCTAATTATAATGTAAATCCAAATAAATTCACAAATAAATGTTTTATTACTCATTTGTTTTTGCAGTAGTCTTGTCCTTACTTCACCCTATGGGGTGTTTTTATCTGAATGCATTCCGAATTAATTAGCTTCATCTATTAGTTCTTTCCTTTTTATGATGGGAAAGGAATAAAAGCCATTAGTATTTTCATGCCTACTTAAGATAAAAGAAAAGAAAAATCTTGGAATGAGGTAGTGGCCCCAAGCTATATTGACGAGGAGGTGTGGCATCTACAGCTTAAATAGCAATGAGACTATATTCTCATTGCTGCTGCTGTCACTTTTTTATAAACAGTGCATGTCTCTGGGTATTATAGACGTGCACAGTACGTGCATCCTCTATATTCAGAGACTACATTTGCTAATTCTGGCCTTCTGGGAAAACACCTAAAAATCAGTTAGGTTATAATTGACATATTATATTAATTTATTATTATTGTTATAATTTGTTTGCCCTACCTGCATGATTGAAACTTGCATTCCCAAACAATTATTACATTATTTTAATTATTGTAATTATTATTCTCTTAGTATTCTATCAGGTGTGGAAAAAAAAAAGGAGAACCGTCACACCTATCATTGTAACATAAGGTAGTAATTACTATGCGCAAATTGCTCATTAACAATAGAAATCTAAAGTCATGTTTTCTGACTGTAGCGAACAAAAACACATTGAATAAGTTATCAGCTTACAAGCCGACTAGATCTCGTTCTTTTTCATTTGTTGCTTAGTTGGTTGTCTGCTTCCTTCTTATTAAAGGCATCGTTGGACCTGCAAAAAAAAAAGCTAGGATATAGCTACTGTACGCTAGAAAGAAATCCAGTATGAACATGTTTAGGTTTCTGTGTGTGGGTAACCAGCTCATCGGAATTCCACTGCTATTTCGCAACAAGAAGGTGCTAGAGCTACGGTAAAGATTTGTAGTTCCACATGCCCCTGAGAGGCGATTACTCTGCTTCGACTGGCATCAGGTGTTTATTTATGTGTAGGGCCTCGGGCCTTACACAATATTCAGGCTTAATGTTGCTCATATTTTTAGGCATTATATTATTTGGTTACAGCATGAGAGCCTCTTGAACATCACTGAGCCAACAAAGGTCTTAATGCAAGAGCTAAATTAATATTACTCAGACTAAGAACAGCCAGGTGGTATCATGCTGTCACAGAGGTTGAATACCGGACTTTAACATGAGAGTGCTGTTTCTTTCCCATTTAACGCTCAGTATTCAGGGTTGTTTCTTTAATATCATAACCATAAGAAAAGTCTCCTAACCTTAAAGAAGAACTTATTTTAACCCAAAGAATGATCTGCCCCTAACTGTAAACAATCTGTGCATGTACCTAACCAAACTTTTTTTTTATCTGTGGCATATCTCCTGTTAATGGTTGGCCTTGCTGCCGGTTGGAGGAACCCGAGCAGGAACCCGCTGTTCCACTGAATCTGACTGCAGATGCAGATTCTGGAAATTAGAACCAAAGAACCAAAAAACACTGAGGTTGTTACATGTTGATTATTAAGTTTTTATTGCTTCATGATGAACAAACTTTTAACAACATCAGGAAACAAATACTTTAATGTAGTTTTTAGTCCTCATATGAAAAAAAACCTGTCAGTCAATTTGAAAGTGATTGATTTTGTTGTCCCTTGATTGTGGGACAATTAATTCTCAACTTAGCAACATATTAGGACGAGAAAATGTCCAAATTTATGCCTTTAAAATATTAAACTGTGGTGAAGTTTGATTTTTTTTTTAAATCACATTGCTATATTGAAACTATTTAAGCCCTAGCAATCATTATCTAAGGCTACTTAGCCATTTGTCTCATTAACAGAACAAAATATATATATTACACTATTATTTTAGGTTAGGGTTCTGACTCACACTTCAATCATTTTTTCTAACATTGTGGGCTGGGTAAACAGAATTGATGGAGCAGAGGTAGAAGAATGAAAAATAACTGATGTGAGTTTGGATGTGTCCTCTGCAGATTTTGAAATAGCACCATTCATTATGTCCACGTTTGTTTCCCTGACCAGGCTTGTAACCAAATGGAGCAAGAACACGCTGACTTCTGCAGGCTAATGTGGCACGGTCATCAGTAACTGTGAAAAAAAAACAAGGTTAAAAAGAGATTCTGCATCAAATATGACATCAGTTGAATTTTCACGTTTAATGATCTGTGTGAAATCAACATCCACATGAAAATACTTTCTGAGGCAAACACACCCAGTTAACATTGTAGGCATAACAAGGAGCACATCACACCTTCTGACAATTAAAACTATTTATGCATCTGAGAAACCACAGCTCCAACTGTGAGGTTGCCAATTTATCTGAGAATTGATTAGTATGAGGATGTGACCCATTTGCTTACCAGAAATCAAATCATCGCAGGTGATTTTTTTGTGTTGTTGTTTCACAAATACTACAGTGGCGTTCAGGATTCAAAGGATGACACACACTTGGCCGAGCTACTGTTTACACCTTTTTCTTAATTAAAAAAACATGTAGAATTCAGAGAACGCTTCTATTTGTTTTTCAATGCTGGACTGTGTAAATAGTGAATTCCATGTGGCATAATTTTCTAATGACAGCCAAAGCATCAATACTCTGTCACCAATGTGTACTGTACCAAAACTATGGTACTGGTACAACAACTTTTCCTACACTTCTGGACTGCTGCTGCAGCCATGTTTCAGCGTATGTTCTGTGGCCTACAGCACTAATGCACTAGTACCCACTGTCTTTTTCGAAGTCTCACAGTATATTTTCTTACTTGCTTAAGCAGTTTCTTGCTATGTGGAGCCATGTTTCAGACAATAGACAAACAGTATGTGTCTCAGTAGCATCTAGCTGCTGTCTGGCACATACAGCGTAGTTACTGTGGCAAGAAAAAAGTATGTGAAGCAGTTCGTTCTAAGGGCTTCACATACTTCCACATTGTTTTTTTTTGCCACTGCCTGTCCACAATGCACAGGTCTGACTGGAACACTGGAAAAACATTGCAGACACATACATACAAAACCTTCAAGTAAAGCTCACATTGTAAAGGCAGAACCCGGTGACCTTCTTAGCTTGTTACCGTACATTTAGCTCAACCTGTTCCCCAGCTCAACCAATCTGTACTGTTTCTCTGTAGACGAACCAAAACACTCTTGATCAGTATCTGTAGCATTTGACGCAGGTGTGCACTATGTGCTGACTTGAGCTCATAACTGAGTGTTTGCCATTACAAGTGTTTAATATCAAAGTACAGTAGAAGGACTATTATGTGTTTGAGTCAAATGGGTATTTAGCTTCTTTGCGTCAGATGTCACCTTATGGGCGATGTCAATGTACTGTATGAAAGAATGTTTTATGACCTATGAGGTTGTTCCCATGAAGAAACTGACTGAACAAGCAATTCAACCATAATATGTAATTACAAGCTGTTGATAAAGGCTGAATCACTCATGGATGGTACAACATAAAAAAACATCCTACAGTAATATCACTGATGGTATCAGGTTGTTTCATTGAGAGGTTAATAGTCTTTTATACTACTCAAACAAAGCAGACTGAACTATTATGCAACATAAAACACTTTAAAACTTACAAGATCTTAAGAATATGCATATTAAATATTTATTGCTTTTGCTTATGTGATAAGTTAACTAAAATATGGACTGAAAATGTGCGTTCTAAAAATATACGTTATCTAAATTATGTGGGAAGGAATTTGTTTTCACTCAACACTTGTGTCAGACCAGGACAGTCATTCTATATATGTAACGTCGTGCTTATTTTCTCTGTCAGCAGCATATCCATTTAGTGCTGTTGGGCTGTCACAAATAACAAGTGATTATTCATGTCACAGCGAGCATTAGAAGAGGATTGTGTATTTAATAATCATATTAGCAAGGGCATGTAGAAGTAAAACTGTGAATGATTAGGTGGAATGCCCCACTGTGGCAGGTTGTTTACCTTTCCTTGTTGTAGAAAGAGAGCAGAGTGCAGATCTCCACTGATAAATCCGGAATCACAAGATCTTTTCTGGAAGATGAGAGTGTTACTGAGAATAAGAGAGGAAGAAAAACGAGAAACATGAAGAGAGATCATCAGTAAGTGTTTTAGGCTGGATGACTGAAATGTTTCAAAGAATGCATGGTTGAAGTTGGAGATTTAGAAAAAAACTTCCTTTAATTTCTAGTTTTGTTTTCTATCGTTTATTTTTCTATCTGACTGAAAATGTTACTATTCAAACAGCGCCCACACTTTTTCACGTTTGTTGTTCTTGGTTGGTGCTGCACAATATAGCAGCACATTTCTGATCAGCCCGACAGACGTGTTTTTGTCAGCAGGTGTTGTAGATAATGCACTTATTTACGTCAGTACTGTCTGGCCTGTTGTCCCAGGTCATTGTTGGTAAAAGCTATTTATCTTTTTAAGATCCTGCTATTTACTCAAACCTGTCTGTCTACTTTTACGCCAGGCATCACTCCAACTTTCTGCAGAAGAGAAAGTCTGTCCAAGTAAAGCATCACCTTTCACATTTCATTACATTTTCAGAATGCCCAACATCGACAGACACAAGTGTTTAAGTTAAGTTGGCCTTGATATCCAGAGGTACAGTTCCCAGCATAAATGAGTACGCCCCTACCGGTTTTGCCAAATATGATCAGTTTCTATGAGATCCATTAAAAACAAAACTCTGGTTTACTGGTGCAAATGAAAAATTGTTTTAAGCAAAGGACCATGGTGCATAAATGAAAGGCAAAGGCCTCGGCTGCTTCTTTTTTTTTTTCCCCTTTGACTGAGCCCACAACTCTAAAAACTTTGTAGTTGATCACAGGGAAAATTAATTCTGTATTAAAGCAGCTGATTTAGGCTGGTCACGTCAAGGGTCACAGGAAGCAGGACTGAAAGTGGGCAAGACCCAACAGGGACCCTGGACAGATTGCCAGTCTTATCACATGATACCTACAGAAAACCCACACAGTCATGGGGAGAAAATGCAAACATGCATTATATCGCATATAACATAGTGAATAATCTAAGCTAAAGATCTTAAAAAATAATAATAATAATTTTTGCAGCTCGTGTATTTTTGCCCCAACTGGTGAAAATATATTTGTTTACTCACCGAAAACGTCTTCACAACATTTTTTAATACATTTAAGACAAATACTGCAAAAGCAGACTTGGTTTTTGTTGTGATGTATCACACCAGTCTGCTAATTGCTGCTAATGTCTGAGTATATGATGCAGGTGTTACACTACCTGTTTGATGATATAGTGATCCCTGCTTCACTGTGATGGATTTTTTGCAGCTTTGCATTTCAATCTTCATGAGGTGATCACAACACTGCTTCCACTGGTCTGCAACAAAAAATATATGCAGTGATTTCAGGGCAGATAAACGGCAAATATTTTCAGCAGTGCATTTGGTGCTGCCATTTATCTCTCGCATTATTGAGCTGTCAAATTGTGCTTACAATAGCTGGCAGGATTCCAGCATGTCGATGTTGTGCTCAGAATCATTATTACCTATAGACATGATTTCATACCTGTCACACCACATACCAGCCAGGTTTAGTTATGGACACATTTCAGTAATCAGTAAAATCTGGCATTTTATTTGAGTAAAACGAGATGAGTCTCAATACGTGCTGATGATCAAGACAACACACACACACACACACACACACACACAGAAAAACTCCATTTAATTAAAAATGATTTAAATTTGATAAGCGCTATAATGGGAAACATTCACTCTCATTCGAGATAAGTCATCTCTGCGTAGGAGAATAACTAAAAACAGCGTAAGTACCAAGAATGAACTCCCACAGACTTTCATTTGTCACTTCAGATTTGTAAATAACTAAGGGATGCCATTGTACTGACATCATCTCAATAAATTCAGTCTTTGTGTGCCATTTTTGGTACTTGCTTTTGTTAAAAGAACATACAGATCATTTATTTTTAAGGTGAATTGATACATGCAAAGACAATAAACAAACTAATGGTGACTAACAGACACACCCTTGTGTAAATCTAGGAGTGGCACATCACCACCTTTGCTTATTGCAATATTGACCTAATAACAGGTTCACTTTCTGAAGCCTGTTGCCTGTGAGTGAAACTTAAAAGGATTTCTGGGAATGCATTCTGCATCCATTTAAGTAACTGCTCCGTGGAAACACTCCCTTAAGATTTATGTTTATTCTTTCAAATTCACCAAGGAATAAGGAAGTTATAATAATAGCCCCAAGGTGCAGGCACTTATAGATATACCTTTGGTGGTTTAAGTGTGATTGAAATTCATTCTTCCATTCTCTCATTCAAATGCTTGGAGGGCAGAGTATACTGGTTTGTTAAGAGCAAACATTCATTAAATAACCTATTCCACAATGCAAAGACTACATGCCCAAGCAGCTTACAGAAACAAATTCAAAAGTGCTAAACTAAAAATGCTGTCAATAATACACCTACTGTCTCTTGAAAGTAATTTGAAACAAAGATCTTGTACCGTAAATGTTAAACTACCACTGTTTTTTACTGTAAACTAACTCCCTGACAGCTCTTTGGTTTCACACAGTTGGATTAGACAAACATATCTGGTGGCTAGACAGCAGTGACACATGTAGAACCAGTGCTGAACAAATAGTTTTTCTGATTATGTTTACGCACAAGCTCATATGACACAATGGAATTTAAATGTACTTGACATGTTAAAAAGAAAATCTTGACAAAACGTTCTTTTAATCCTCTAAAAACAAAGATGTGCCTAAAATATTTTGCATAACAGATGAAGATTTAACATGACATGGACTCAATTTGGTGCCTATGCCAGAGAATCCTCTAATATTCACATTATAAAGAAAATTCTCTTCTAACTCAACATGTCCTTCACCGTCTTTCTTACATACTAAATGTCATGTGAGCGTTACTCAGAGATCTATTTTCTGCTAGTCTGCTTTTCCTAGTGACCTTTTATTTTTATTCAGCCATTGTTCTAATTTAATATGTGCCTGCTATTAACTGTCAACAAAGTGATGGTATGTGGGGTAATTTAAAAACTATGAAGATGGCACTTGAGTGCAGGATATAACATGCATCAATAGTGTGACTAATATCTCTGCAATTTATGTCTTGGTCACCGTATGCCTATGCTGAATTAAAGAAATACTATATAATTATCTAGAAAAGACTTATTAAAAGAGAATAGGTGTGGCAGTGCTATGAATCCAAACAATCAAACCTGTGATTACTGTGTAAATGCAGGGTTCTCATTGTGATGGACGCACAATTAATTGATTCTGCAGTTGTAGCAATGTTAGCTCAATTGTGTTTACAGTGTATAACTTTAGTTCACTGGTTTATTCTTACTTAGAGCGGTAAGAATAAATTAACTGTTTCTGACAGCAGCAGGCAGATGTGTTTAACAAAAACCATCTCTCAAAAACGACGGGCAAGCAGCTAGTGGACGTAGTACAGCATTCATCAGGTCGGAGCTCCAAACAAACTGTTGCTCCAGCTGCATTAGTCAGTAGGTAAGACGTACATTTACAACTTCCCCAAACAAACTAACAAATGAACAATATGCCGATGTTTTCTCAGACTTGCTACCACTGCCCCCAAGTGGCCAAACAGTCAGGATGGTGCTTTTAGAATTACCAGACTTCATGTCTGAATGTCTAAGACCAGGCATAAATTGTTGAAATGTCAAAATCATAAGGCATTCTCATAATCAAAGGTGGAAGCACCATTTACAGTATGTAGGACTGATGCTATTCTCCTACAGCATAGAATAACACATATTGAATTTTGACATTAAGCTCATCCCTCGTATCAGGATGTAAATACAGTTCATGCTGTAGACTTCAGTGTTCTGATCATAATGTTAGTGGCACCAGCAGAAACAGGCCTAAGCATTATGTAACTTTACAATCAGGGACATGAGGGGCAACAAATTGGATTTGTCACCCTTTAATTTCTGAGTGTTTGTACATAAATACACTTCCTTGTTGTTGTTTCTACATGAGGAAGTATAAACCAATAAACACAATCTGAGACATAAGGGAAATATTTTCTTCAGCACAGACTTTGACACTGAGGTTTCACTGATTCACACAAACATGCCATTAAAAAATGCTGTTTTGGATATTCTGTTCCCTTCTAAAAATACAAGCTCCAGACGGAGCCTGATAAACCTCCCTGGTAACTATTTCCAGACATAGAAACTTGGCTGAGTTGAAGTCAAATCACTGCATTTGGTTTTTTTGATCTTTTAACTACAGTTACAATTAAAACACTGCCCAGCTTTGTAGTTGCAAAACATTCCCCTTGTAAATAAAAGTGGATATAATAAGAGTCTTATGTAATAACAGCCAGAGGGTGTTACCAAACTGCCTTAGACACTGACGTGGAACAATGAAAGCCTTGTGCACCGATTTGGCACAATAGTGACACCTTAGACAGAACGTCTGCATTGGCAAATGTTGCTGGTTGCACTTGACATCAGACAAGGCTGGGCTGCCTGTGGATTACTACAAATCACAATGGAGTCATGAGCTTGTGGAACAAGTTTGCTATTGGAATTTCTTCACAATATGCAAATATTAAAGGTTGTGCGTAACTAGAAATAAATAAAAACGAGCACGTTAAATCGAAAAAATAATTAGAGCGCACTTGAGGTTACTATCAGGCATACAGAAGCATCTGATGAGTCTTGTATGTTTAAGAAACCACCAACATGGTGGGTCCTTATTTCAGTCCCTGGACTCTGATTTTAGCTCTAACTTTTGTACCGTAATTGCATTAATGTGAAGAAAATTATTCTATATCTGTGAAAATTACCCCAAAATTGAAATATGTGGCCAAACTATTAACAGTCGATGCTGTACTTGTTTTCATGTTGCTGATGTGTGATTGTGTGTTTGTTGCTACAGGATGAAATGGTGTATCTTAAAGGAAAAGTTAGACAGTTTAGTTAGCACTTCATTTAGTTTAGTTAAACTCTTTTTACAGTACAATTCCTCCTTAAATTCCCACCCCCAGTTTAAAAATAACTAAAAAGTAAAGGTAAAGAGGTTTTAGCTCCATATACAAATCTCTGACTAGCTCATAAATGTTATTTTTAGAGCAGGGCTCTTATATAGAGTACATGAGGTTATATCTTCAGCCATCTTAGTTTTTCCTCTCTTAATTAGCTGGTTAATCCTAAATTGTGCTCACAGATTTCAATGGAAAAGCAGGATATGAACCAAGAACAGAACAAGTGACTGGGGTTAGTGCTGAGAAAGATGAATCAAATTTCCCATGAACCAGTTTCATGTGTAGACTTTGATGGAGATCCAGACTACTATCAAATTATCAAAGCTGTCTTATGACTATTGTTATGAAACCTTGGAAGTCATAGGAACACTAAGCATTTTAAGTATTAAAAAGGTGTTGGTTGTTTGCGTGTACGCCCTGTTCATGAGATCAGAATTTCAACGAGCTCTCTCTAATTAATGGTTACACTGGAGCCATTATGTGTTTCTTGGCCAATGGCCTAAATTCACACATAATAATAAAAAAAAAACCTCAAACAAAACAAAACTTTTTGGAACAATGACATTTCAGACATGCCCTGCTGACATGTTGTAAGTAATGTTGTTGCTACCAGAAGCAAGTGGTAGCAAGAGAACTACATAACTACTCTCTATGTTAAAATAAACACTAGGTTCATTCAGGCCTCACTCATGTTATTGATGTGCTGCCAGAGGGCT
The DNA here is from genome assembly GCF_900324485.2 of Mastacembelus armatus. Taxonomy (NCBI): domain Eukaryota; kingdom Metazoa; phylum Chordata; class Actinopteri; order Synbranchiformes; family Mastacembelidae; genus Mastacembelus; species Mastacembelus armatus. The sequence continues at coordinate 17,671,786 of NC_046644.1, read as the reverse complement.
TGGGCCCAGCGCTGCATGTCCTCAGGTGTGTCCATGGTCAGCGTGTAGGTTACATCCTGTCCTTGAAGCTGTGTGCTGATGTGTATATTATGGGACTCTCCCTCAGACACACAGACAAGGGTATCCTGATAGAAACAAACACAGAATTATTTTTACTTTGAATTATTCAGATGACCAGAATGGATTTTCTGCTTGCTTGGCAAAGAACCAAAGAGCTAAGAAGCCACACTGCTAAGGTACGAGTACTCAGATATTAATGGCTTACATGTCCTTTGACAAAATAATTCAACAGCTTAAACTGCAGTTGTACAGAGGCTTATAGTAAATCTGCTGCTGACAATAAACGTCCTTTTACAAGTATATCCACTGTAGGTGTGTCTGAGTTATTTATTTATTTATTTAGTGGAGAGAGAAATATAATATGAGGCAGCATGAAATGGAAAAAACTCAAGTAAAACATGCTGTAATTGTACTTAAGTATAATCACCACTGGATGTGCAGTAATTGTTTTTGTCTGTAATAAGGTGTAAATATTTATGTAGTAAGATGCTCAAAGGTTTTGTCAACAGTAGATGGGTACAGTTCAGTTTGGGATTAAAATGATCTTTTATAATTAATGACAGAGTGGAACAGAAATCAATCTGGTTAAAACTGCAAAAAATGATGCCAATGTTCAGATGCTCATCACAGAAGGAAATTGTCATTAATTCACGAGTGCACTCTGGTGGTCTTGGCATGTTATTATAATCAACATGGACAAAAACGTAAATGAACCCATCTCTTTATTCATGAGGTTTTGCACATTTAGAACCAACCTTTCTGATGGCAATTACAAGTAATGGCTTATCCTCAGACTCCAGGTCTTCTTGACTCTGATAGCACAAAATACTTTGCCCCCCGAGGACACTATAGACATTGGCCCAGCACTTAAGTGCCTCTCCAAGCTGAATGAAAACAGGGAGTAAAGTAACACCATGAATGATAATGTGATAAACCAAAACCACAAAGTGGGATAATAGATGGAAATCTAGTCACCTTAACCTTGAGTTGGCCACTTATGACTGGCTGAATCATGCACAGAGGCTGAGCAACTAAGCGACAGCACATATTTCCATACAGAGGCAACCAGAAGGGACTGTCCTCTGGAAAAATAAGACACAAAGGGTTAATTTTCAGAAGGAAACAGGAAGAGAGGAGAGTAGACGAGTCAAAAAAGACTAAAGATGACAAGTGAAAAAAATAAGAAAAGATGAGAGGAAACAAAAAAGGAAAGGAGTCAATAATGGGAGAGGAGAGGAAAACATGAAAAAGGAAGAAAGAGAGGAAACAAGGACAGTAGAAGATTTTTTACTCACCTGTTGAGTCTAGCAACAAATCATGTGTCTTGAAACCATCCTGAACATGATCAATTCTTAGTGTTGTGTGAGCCAACAGGTTATATTTAGGTCCCCTTCAGACAGAACGCATTAAGAAAAATCAATCTTATTTTTTCTAGATGACATATTCTCTTTCATTGTATATTTTTAGGAGAATCATGATCCTCACAGTGTAGAAAGATCAGGGGATACAGGCAGCGATAAACGCCCGGGTCCAACTTCTCCACTAGAAATGGATCCATAAATAGTAGTGGACCTGAACGCACCACGTATCTTTTTCCCAGAGGAGCATCCCATAGATCCTCCCAGACAGCTCATTCTCCTGGGTCCTGCAGCCCCCGGGCAGAATTCCTCGACCACACAGCTGCTGTAGAGCTCAACACGAAGCTCAAACCCTGGACCTACATCGTTGCTGCTCACACACACAGTCACATTTACACAAATACGTATTAACTGTGGGAATGGGCAAAACAGAAACTATAAAACAACACAGAGGTGGCTTACAATATTACAGTGTCTTCAAAACAGATGTCAGTCAAAGTCCTGTCTACCATCACCAGATCGGTGTCATGGATGTGTGTGCCGCACTGAAGCAGGCAGAACACAGCACAGCGATGTAGTTCTGCAAGGGAACGAACTATAAATGTTCATCATAATAATTAAAAAGTGTCAGTGCTCTCAAATTCCTTATATTTTAATATTTACTTTTCAACAGAGACGTTCACATCAGTGGAATCAGTTACTTTAATAAGACCATTCGGACTTACCGCCTTTGTGTTTGAAGTACTCTGAGTCTTTCCACATGAGTGGGATTCGCAGGTCTACAGAGTACATATTATAAATTTAGAAAAAAATGAAATCCAGGCTGAAACACTTTATTAACTTTGTGGCAGGATATTTTAACACTCACCTGAAAGGGCTACTTTTCCACTGCATGGGATTATATGTCCAGATGGTCTGAAGTGAAATCCAAATATTATCAATCCAACCATTCGTTCATTCAAACAGTAAATAAAAACAGCATAAAAGGAACCCAAATGACCCCCCAGTCATCAACACATCTACTAAAAATATGTTATATTTCACAAAGATGCCTGCAAATGTAAAGTGTCCAATTTCAGGGGTAAACCCAGTTATCTAAACAAATGTTTTTTGAAGATTGAAAAGGTTTACATATACAAGGCACAGCAATATAACACTTCACTGGCTTCCACTCTGCAGTGCAGTTGAATTGTATAACATTACTTCATATCCCCCTCCACTGATCTGGTATCCGTTTATTTGCCCACATACAACAAATCCTTGCACTTCATCTGACCTGCTTCCCACTCTCTGTAGGATTTGAGCTTTCCTCATCTTCTGTAGTTGGCTGAGCAAGGCCAGAGTGCGGGCGTTGCAGGTGAGCAGACTCTTGGAGGCTTCCAGGGCCTGTTCTCTCTGGGAACAGGCTGCCAGCAGCTTACTGGCCCCCTCTCGCATTCGCACCTCCCTCTCAATCTGCCTCAGCAGGTCTTTGTCCTACCAAAGATCACATTGAAAAAAGACCCCTGATGAAAACCTATTAATGATTTCAACAGCTATTAAAAGGATTGACATTAAAGGCAGTGCACCTCACAGGATGAAGTCTATAATGACTTTGATGAACCTTTGAATTGACTTAACTATTGAAGAGATTCCATGGACTTTGGTGCAAACCTATTTTGTTATTCTTTAACACATAAAATCAAGACTGTGTGCAGAGCGGTGGAAAAGCCATTCCAAAGTTCACATGCAGTGGGTGGATTTTGGATTTCTTTATCGATAATCCATTTCTTAATGAGCTTCCCATATAAGAAATCCTAATTATTCAGTATTTTACCATGTGGACATTGTGTTGTAATGATGATTAGGATTTTACACTATAAATAAATGTGATCACTGTGGCCCTCTGAATTAATTATCACTAAGTTCGAATGTACTGTGACTAGAAAAATTAAAATTTCCCATCAGCTACATAATAAACGCAGCCTGAACATAAATGTTACATAAGATTTTTAGACGTGTTCTACAGTGGACATCATTACAAAGTGTCATTTGTTGATTAATGCCACACATTTATTTTCCTATACAATAACATGCCATACACTATATATTGTATTTATTTATTTTACCTTTATTTAACCAGGTTAATGACTACAGCTTCAGGAATTCAATCAAGTTTTCCAATCCTAAGCCATATTGGTATGTTGTGATTTTTTTCTGAATAGATCCCAAATAATTAAAGAAACTGCACTTCACTCATCTAACTTTTTAGTTTTTAACGGTTCATTTGTTCTAATATACAATTTTCTATACAATTATGCAAATAATACATTAAAAAAAGGAATCCAGAGATGGACCATGAATGTTATTCATCACATAAGTCTGGAAATATGCACGCACCTTTTCCATCATGTAAAATATCAATTATTAATTTTTTTTTAAAAACAACATAATTACACGTTTCTGTAAAGAATCACAATGCTTACAAAATCAAATGATTTTCACTGACCTGCATATTGTCATTCATGTTCCTTCTCTGCAGCTGCTTAGAGGTCTGCTCGTCTGTGTAGTCGGCAGGCACGACAGTGAGTGGACTGATTAAGCCACAGCTGAGTGTTGGAGTAGACCTGCAGACAAAACACTTAACAGAGATCAGAACAGTATTAAGCCTCACCACAAGAGGTTACAGCATAACGGATTACAGGGTCTCACCTCTTAAAGTTATATTCCAATAGTTCTATCACATGCACCAGTGAACACATAAACATACAATGATTCACAGATACATCTATCAATTAATCATCTATCAATCTATCTATCTATCTATCTATCTACATACATACACATCTATTGAAATAAGGCCTTCAAGAATCAACAAATTAAAAGCAGACATTTACCTTGGTTTGGAGTGATTCACTTAGGAAAGCTTCTCTAAAATGTAAATCATTATTACCCGTTTGTCAACAAAACACATTTACTTTGACTTTAACCTTGAACGGAAACACACAGCACTTGACTTTATATTTTATTAAAAAAATAGTGCTTCAAAAATAATCCTAATGGTAATGCTCACTTTCTGGGGTGTAATTAGAAAGGGGTCTACACAGATTTCTCAGGTCATGACTTGCGGCATTGTGAATAACTGGACTGTATTATTGTGCGGCATCTCCACCCTCTATGGTCTTTACTGTGTCTCAGAAATGATCTCACTGAGGACAAAAACAGAGAATTCAGACTGACCTGTAAACATTCAAAGCAGTTTGTCTTGTCGTGGTTATCAACACCTGCCAGCCAACACAATTCAGCACAATTTGAAAAGACCAACCTCATAGCAACAAGATTTAACGTGACAACCATGCATCAGTATCTCGGCCGCTTCAGGTGACCATTGTCAAACCCTACAGGCAGAGTTTTTATTGTTCTACTACACAGTATGTTATAATACTAAAGACCAAAGCCAGTGGTGGTGGTAGAATACTTTTAATTTTCAGAAGTGCATGTTCTACTTCCAAGTAATGAAACATTACTTTTAACGCTAACACATGTCTTTTGCTCAAAATATCAAACATAATAATCTAAATGAATCTGTACAACTGAACTACAATATATACAGTACAACAAAAATACTTAGGCAATAGTTATTTTCCTTGTATGAGGTGAAATGTGCAGAATGAAATGATCTTTTTTTTTTTCTACGTAAAATGTCAATTTTAAAACCTTTTCTTAAATGAAGAATTAGTTTTAGATTAGAACAGATTATCAAATATCAGCACAGAAATACACAGAAGAGGTATTAAAATGCTAATATATTTAAATCTATATCTATGCAAGTAATCTTATTTTTGTTTCAATGACAGCAGATATGGGGCCAAGTCAAAAAACAGTTTGCTACTGTACAAAATTTACATTTTCACTGCTGGATAGTAAATGAATGAAGAAATGTGTGACTTAGAAGAAATGATTGTAAAACAGCTGCAGTCTCCTTCAGTCAAAACAGTGAATGATTAGCGGCTGCTTATTTCAGTAAATTGAAACTACTGTATATATTCAAAGTGCAGATGAAAACGAAAAAGCATTTGTGAGTATATTAAATTCAAATTCATGACATTACAACTAAAAACAAAGCATCTAAACAACTTCACAGTGATAATTTAACAACCAACAATGTAAAGGGCAAACAACTCGCAGGTTTTTCCTCCTACTCTACCTCTATGGCTTTTATCCTTCTTCTACCTCTATAAAAATGTCACTTAAGAAGTACTGAGAGACAGTGGTGGGCTCCTCCTCTATAGAGCTGCTCTCCACACAGTCACTTTGCTGGGAAACTGAAATCTACAACAAAGAAGAAGAATGAAGAATCAGTTGTAACCAAGTTCACATGTGAGTGTATAGAAATTCCACTGAATTAGGACAAATCCCCATCCAGCTCTGTAGCACTTCTAGCCTGCTCACCACAGCTGCACACTGAGAAGTGCTAGGTGATGGGTCGGAGAATAATCGGCTGGGTCCAGCGATCTCTTCAATATCCACCTGAGTTTGCGATGGCGATGTGGTAGAGGTAGAGGTCGCTGAGTGGGTTTGTGTTGGAGTGACTTCATGGGTCATAGATGGTTCTGCTGTGGGTGGGGTTGTGATCCTAGATCTGCTGAAAACTGCTTTACGCGGTGGAGGATCACTTGAAGGGGCAGTGCTGTTAGTGTCAGAGAGAAAGCAAAGAAAGTCTTTGGGCATTCGGTCAGGAATTAAAAAATAAACATGAACTATAGCATTTTGTTAGCCAACACACTGCTCAACACTTTTGTTTATCACAAAATGAAGGAATGCTGCTTTGTTAGCATGCTAACATGGACGCAGCAGCAGGAGTCCAGATTTCATCAAAATGGGGGAAAAAAAGCAGAGAACTTTGGATTAATTGTTACTTCTGTTTCTCACCTATTCTTACTGCCGGTCACCCTAATCTTTGCGGTCTGCGTTTGTGCTCCTGAGCTGCTGTCCTTAGGACTCTTGGCTCTTGTTAGAAGCTGTTTTTCAGTTTCTACGTAATCTCCGCTTCCTTTCTGTGGTTCAGTGATGACAGCAACACCAGCTTTTACTGTCGCGCCAGAAGCTTCTGGCAGCACAGAAAGCTGCTCTGAATCCTGGGGAGTGTTTCTTTTGAGGGTCTTGTTGACTTTCTTCGTCTTTGCACAATTTGGTTTAACCTGTAATTTGGCTGTTTCAAAGACAAACAGGTACACGATAAAAAAACGATGTGTCCACTTTACTGAGTGCATGGGGTGAGCATGTGTTAGCCTTTGACTACCTCTTCTTCCAGTGTCTCTTAGTCTCTGCTTCACAGGGGGAGTTTCAGTCTCACTGCTCTCTAAAGTGCTGGGACACCTCGGTGACTGGACTGTAGTACTCTCTGTTTAATTAACACACAAAGTCAATAACTGTCAGCAATACAACATTAACCATTAGTTTGGAAAAAGAAAATTAAGTAACCACTCTACCACAAGTATCCGGTGGACTCTTCATACTCGAATCCTCCTGTGGTTGAAAGAAGAAAAAAAAAAAAAAAAAAAAAGATGTGACAAATACAAACATGTCAACACATCCCAGACACAAGCAGTCCTTTCAAACGTCACTTACTATACATGTTGCTGGCTCAGACCCAGTGTCTTTTACACTGACGAGGCTCTTTTCATCAGCCTCCTGCACGGACATGGGCAAGGAGACATCAGGGGGAGGCCCATCTCCTGATGCTGCTGCCAAACTCTCTCCAGAAACACTGTGGAAGGACGAAGACAGTTTCAGTATCAAACACCAAACAAATAGTCTCCATGCCTGTCCGAATGACCAGATGATAAAGGTAGACATTAACCTCTGCTCCAGCACTGATGCATCTGTTACAGACGGATACGACAGTGGCTCAGCTGCACTGTCCAGCACATCTGCTGATGAGCAGACTGGAATCTCAGTCAGGGAGAGGATGAAAAACGGTTCATCTGGATCTGAAGGCACCTGCTCCAACAGCACTAAGACGTATAGCAAAAGTGGTGTTAGCACTGCAAACCCAGCGCAACGTCAACTGATGCGTGTGAATTGTGACGTGTAAGTGCCTTACAATCTGGAAATATGGCAAGACCTGGATGACTTTGGTTCCTTTCTGGATTGGATGTTGAGGCAATCTAGGATTAAAACAATTAGAGACAAACATTTGAGGATTAATCTTTAAAAGTAGGAGCTTCCTATGATAAAGGTACTCGCCAGCAATTTCTTAAGATATCTAAGATGGGGATTGCTTCCCAGACTGTATCTGGTGGATGGTTAAGTTTAAAAAAAAAAAAGGAACTGCCGCACACAAGTTATTCCACCACAAGTCTTATCGTACCTGGTTAGAAGAGTCTTTGTTGTTAACTTGCTCATTGGCTCCCTCTACTGGTTTCTGAACATCAGGTCTGAGTTCAGATATGGAACTGTAGGAACCCGATGCATCCACACCATGTGAACAAGTGCCAGAATCTGTAAAAAAGTAAGAAGCACATGTGATGAATAAAGTTACTACAGGCAGTAATCTTGCTGAGCATTGTCCAGAGAAAGGGACCTTTTATTTCAAAGGTGTCAAACCTGCTTCAGTTTGTGTTATGTCCTGGACTCTTTGGGGTTGGGTGCGACGTCCCAAGTTGGGTTTAGGCTTAATAAGCCTGCCTCTACGAGCTACAGGAGCTTTTCTTGAGGATATGGAAGAATCGTCTGACTCTGACTGTGTATCAACAGAGCTTTAAGTGGAGGGAAGAAAACTGTTACAAGAGAAATCTCTACTTATAATTGATGAAAAACATAAAGCAGTAAATAAAGCAACAGTATCTACACTGTCAAATGCCTTTTTGAAGACAACTTCATGTTGAGACAAAATCAGGAAGATATGACTCACACCTTACCCTTGAGATTTGTCATTTGAGGTTTGATTAGTTTCAGAGCATTGTTGTGCTGCACTTTGAGCTTTTATGTCTAGGTTACTCTCTAAACAAGGCCGTGCACTTTCTTCTGGATCCAGTATAGAGTACGCAGAATTTGTCTGCGACTCTGTGGAGACATCTTTCAAAGACTGCACATCTGAAATTGACATGTCCAGGTTGCGATCCTCTTGTAAGGCAGGTCCAGCCTCCGCTGTGAATTCTTCACAGTTTTTATTTTCAGGAACTGCATCTGTCAACAAAAGCTGTTTCTCAGCACCCCAAGACGTTGCTATGACAGTACCTTCAGAGGATGTACCCTTATCGTTTGCGCTGTCCAGCGACTTTTCTAACTCTGCAGCAGCAGATTTTGGGAAGCTGAGTACTTCTGTGTTTAATGAACAATGTGTTTCCATCAAATGTTTGCAGTCTCTCTCAGGGGGCTCCAGTTCTGATTGTGCGCCGCGATGGTCCACAGACTGTTGTTCCGGGGTAAGATTTGAATTGGTGTCCATGTGGTGCTGTTCTGAGGGTAATGTGATATCCTTAGGCTGCACTTTTGACTGTACCGTTCTGGAGGAAGACCTTAGATTGGGTTTGACCTTGGGAAAACGTGGCCTTCTTTGAAGCACATTTGGTTCTGAGCTCTCTGAACATGAGTCTAGCCCAGCATTTGTCTCTTGTTCCTCAGTCCCAGATGTATCCTCTGTTGGTTTATGAGTAATGCGTAATGATGGTACTGAAACTAAATCAGGGTCAGTACTTTGACTTGGCTCTCCAGGAAGGCTGGAGCTGCAAACTGACTGTGTTTCTACCTTTGCTACTGTGCTGTCAGTGGATTCAGGACTTCTATCCGCACACTGTATTTGTGTAACTGGGTCCAGTGTGGTTTGAGGTTTAGTTGCTGGACTCTGTAGAATGGTTGGTTTGGGTTTAACGTGTTGTAATCGAGTCCTCCCGGACTGGAAAGCAGATCCAATGTCACCCTCTTCTTTCTGACTAACAGGAAGCTCATTTATAGTTGTGACAAATGTTGCAGGACATCTACTGCCTTTTTGGCCCGGACCTGAATCTACATTTGACCCAAGTTCAACCTGTGATCCTGTGACTTCAGAGTTGGATGTCACAAGATTACTGCAAGGACTCTCTGTGGACCCAGCATCTGTGTTTTTCTCCTCAGGTGTAGACATTTCCTCTGCGGGTGTACTGTGAGTAGAGCCTACATCCAATGATGATATCAAATCTGAAGCAGGACTTGGTTTTTCAGCAGACCTGGGACAAACTGGATCTTTTTCATGGAATTTGGAAATTGGAGTTAAGCTCGAGTTTTTATCTACAGACTCTTGTGTAGTCTGAGCTTTAGACCGAGCTATTCTTGATGTCTGTGACAGGTTTAATTTTGGTTTGACTCTTTGAAATCGACTCCTTCTAGACTGGCAAGCAGACGAAACTTCATTCTGTGCTTTCTGACTGAGAACTTGTGATTCTGTGACTGCTGTGGCAGGCATTGCTGGATTATGAGAGTCATTCTCAGGTATTTCACCTTGACAAAGGGGTTTTTCATCTGTGAGCTTTGCTACTGACACTGTTTCTGTGGCATGTTCTGAGATGGGTGTAAATTGGGTATCAGAAATGCACTGACTCTGGTTTTCTGAGGCACCTGGTTCTTCCTGTCCAACAGACACCTCCTGACTGCAAGACGCCTCTTGTGTTAGTGACATTCCAGTGCAGGAACCATCATTTTTTACCACTGCTGGAGTACATTCAGGTATCTTAGGGGTACTTTCTTCAGGAGCTGATAGCAATTCAGTGACTTGAGAAAGGCTGGGAGCTACTGAGTGTCTCAATTCAGTTGTGTGTAAAACTGAAGTCTCTGTTTGGGATTTTGGCTGTGTAGTCCTTAAGGGTTGCCCAGATTTGGGTTTCACCATGGAAATGCGCCTTCTGTTGGTTTGTGGTGAATTTTTCTTTGAGCTCTCTGGACTTGACTGCAATCGAAGACTAGGGTCCACGTCAGAACCCGTACTTTGCTCACTACACAGCTGATCAGTGGTTTTAGTAACAGGCATGTCAGCATCATCTGTTGTGCTGTTTTGTGGCTCCACAGTGGCTTCAATCTCTGATGTTTCTGTGACTGTATGACTGGAAGCTGCAGACACAGAAGAAGTGGCACTGTCCTCTTGTGCATCAGGCTTTGATGCAACCTCTTCTTCCAGATGTTGGCTGGCTTCATTCGCACTAACAGAAGTTGTTCCTACAATTAAAAATAATGGCATGTTTTAAATGTACTGTAATTTAAACAAATCTGAGAAATCTTAGGGCTTCTGTTTATTTAACCTGTTATGTGATCTTGTATGGATATATGACCCGGTGTTGTCTGAGAGAGTTGAGGCATGTTGCCGATGGTCAACAAGGTTTGAACAGCCTCATTGTAGCTTTCGACCTCAGATACTGAAACAAAAGGACACCCAAACAACACAGAGTTTGACACACTCAAACACACACATTATATATTGAATAACACATTTTCTGTATACTGTCTTCAACATACCTTCTGGTTGTTCTGAAGAAAGAAGGTCTATAACATCCTACAAGGGAAACAAACGTAAGCCACATTAGACTAATTCTGATTGGATGTACATGGAGAACATGTCTTACACTAACCCAGTTACAGTCTGTTAAGTGTAACTGAGACAGTGACTTAGGTGTAGGACACTTACAACCAGAAGGTCCAACTGATGTTCACATGGTTCAGCTGTGCCTGTCTCATTTTGTGCCTCCTCACAAGAGGCATCAGGGCACAGTGCATCTTGGGAGATACCCAATACATCAGGCATATTGGCCAAGATATCAAGCTAAGTGCGGGATGGGGGGAAGTCAGAGTGGAGGGTTTGAATTATGGCGAAGCATGCACAAATAAAAACTAATGCAGAAACACATAAAAGGTTTGTTAGAATTATGTAAAAATAAAATTTATGAATGGGGTATTTGTGCAAGACCAAATGGGAAGATTTCTCATACCTCCTCGATGGTCTCTTCGACCTCTGAAATCACAGGACGTGGGGAGGTCAGGCTGGCAGGCACGAACACAGGGTCAAGGCTGTCCTTACTGGGAGTACCTGCAGAGTGCTGCTCCTCCGCCACCTCTTGTTCAAGGTGATGTTCACTCTCCTCACTGCTGTGATCTGACTGAGAAGCCCTAAGGATTACCAGCTTGGGCCTTTTGGACTCTTGGTCTGATACTGGCTTTGATGATCGCCCCCTCTTGGTTGTGCATTTGGGTTTATCCGCAGCAGCAGAAGCAGCGCACCCTACTGGTGAGGTAGGAGTGGTTTCAGCTGCAGAAGAGTCTGCATCCAATTCTGAAGGGTAAGTCAAAAGCTTGGTGGGTTTAGGCACTCTCCCGTACCTACAAAGGAGTCATACACACTGATGAATTCATATTTTCTTTGGGAACTTGAAATGGTCATGTTTCTAGATACAACATTTAAATTGGACTCTTTATGAAAACATGAAATATTGGACCTGGTAGGTCTTGGAGGCTGAACAATGGCATCCTCTTCTTCAGAGGAAATGTCATCATTAACTGGCTTTCTCTTACTGGCTCTTGTTAAAGGTGAGCCGTCTTTATTTACCTAAAAATAGAGCAAAATGTTTAGAAAGGCAAATGTGTAGAAAGATCTGATGATTCTAAATGGAAAATGAAATAATAACCTGATCTTTGGAGGCTGTATCACTCACAGTCCCATCCCCAGCATCTTCAGAAGATGGTGAGGCCTTTTTTCGAGACAAAGGCACTAGTGGTTTTGGTGCTCTCCCTTGTGAAAGTTTAGCTGGCTTGACTACAGTGTCCTTGGCTGCATTCACGTTGTCGGCCTTTTCGGACCTGAATATTTGGATGAACAAAGCATTTTAATACCAACTAAAGATGCATAAAAAAAAAATATAAAAAAGTTTTCTCAAAGAAAATTTATAAAGTTCCATTACATGTCCATGTTTGTGGGGTCTTCTAGAAGGGATGCTTCAGTGTCTTCACCTGTACATAGGAAATCAAAACAAACTTAAGCTATAAACAACATGAGCAACATTCAGCAGAGGCCAAGTGCAAATTTAAACACAGGAATAACACTTTGACTAGAAGTCATCTCAGGAAGCATATCTGAACTTTATTTATTCATTCAGCAGAAATCTTGTTAAACCTGTTCTGCAAAACAAAATATCAGCTTATATGGTTCTATTGCTACTTAGCAATGTTTGTACACACCTACCTACATTGTTTAAATCTGACAGGTTCTGTAATAATCAAAAACATTTTAATGAAATCACTGAATGCTCCTGTACCTTGTTCATTGCTCTTTTCATCCATTTTGTTCTTCTTATTTGGTTTTTTACACGAGGCATCCTGTCTAGTCTTTCTTTTGCATTGTCTCTTAGGTTTAGAAACATCGGATCCCCCTTCATTGCAGAGGTCTTCATTCTCTTTCTCTCCCTCGTCCTCAAGGTCAGGAACTTGATTCTCATCGTCTTCATCATCTTCATCCACATCACTCAGTTTCCTGGCAGCTTTTTTGCCTGTAGAAGAAATATGAACACACAAAGGCACACTCAAGAAGAACTATACTCAAGATAGACATTATGTTATGCAGCAATAATACACAGCTCCCTGAATATTAAACACAAACGTATAGCAGGATAGTTACCTTTTCCCCTTTTATTGGGCTTCCTCTGCGACTTCTTAGCTACTGACTTGAGCTTCTTCCTGTTTTTCTGAACTTCCATAATTTTTTCTAGCAGCTTAGAAAAATACTCAATATCCAGTTTGCGTCTCTCCCCTACAAAACAATACATTTTGCAGGGAACATTAAGTAACTGTCATATTTAAAAACCCAAACATAATGTCCTACTGAAAACTTACTGAAAGCTTTGTCAATCCTCCATGCATTCTCTCGCTCTTCTTTTTTGAATTTGTTCTGAAAGTTTAAATCAATGAAATTAACAAAGACATTTTTCATGTTGTTTCTTCATTATCATGCTCTGAAATATATATATTTAACTAAAACACAAACAGTTTCAACAAAATCCCTGATGAAGGAAGCAGAACTTTTAACTCTGTGTAACTAATAAACTGCAAAATGAGAGTGGGTACTGTCACTTATATCACTCACTTTTATCTCTGCTCGAGCTCTGTGAGGAAACAGTTGACAAATCATGGAAAAGTCTGTGCCCACCATACTCACTGCCAGGAAGAACATGTCTGTCTCTGATGAAAATGAGCAAAAAATCCAAAAAGTTGAATAAAATATGAACAATGCAGCAGAGCAAAATGTGCAACATAAATATGTTATACTGCATCTATCTGAATGTAGTCATATCAGTTCAACCTTCACTGGACCAGGGTTTTGAAGAGATCCCTTTCCTGAAGCTGGAGTAAGTTGTAGTGGAGCCACGTTCAAAGATGGGGTCTTGATCTTGCGCTGGGTTTGGCCCCTTTGCTCGCTGGACTTCCACCGTCAAGCTAAGACGCAAGTTGAGAGGATATTACAAAATCAACCACTGATTACATCATCTGCAATACTACAATCACACAGCAATCACGATAATGAAAAGCTCTGCTGAGCAATTTACCACAATTTATCCTAAATAATCCACTGAAGGGAAGCAGATCCCTGTAAAGTCCACTGACCTCTCTTCATCAATGATCAGTGAGCCATCCTCTGCTACTTTCACCTGAGGAACCATGAGTGCTTCTTCTTCTTCTTCATCATTATCATCATCATCTTCTTCTTCCCTCGGACTCGCCATTTTAGGACAGGCTTCAGGTTCCTGTGCTCTCTCCGGAGACCTGCAGGGATTACATTGCGAATATCAAGCTGCTGATACAGAAATTAATTAACAATATAGTTCATTAGTCATCCAATTCATTGCACCTACAAATCCTCTGCAATGCACCATGGTTTCCTCCCTCAAGACTTTGGCCTATCATGACTTTATCACAGGGCACTTCCAAAGTCAAATGATAAAAGTTCAGTAAGCCCAGTAATGTATACTCTGCATGTTCAGCCATCTTTCTTTCCATCTTATACCTTTAGAGCATAGTAGCTATGGCTACTTGCAGCTATTACAAATGTTTACTTACACATTAATAACCTGTCCAATAACCCCACACATTTAAACAATAATGGCACCTTAATAAAACTAAAAAAGAAAATTAAAATCCTCAAAACCTTTTCAATACTGGAGAACGGAAACAAACAGGAAAAGACAATTAAACTAATACTGCATATATTATTTTGTTGCCTATTAGGTACAACATCAAGAAAACCATAAAGAAAAAAACATCTTAAAATGATGATGGGATAAAGTTACTCTGCTCTTCCTGGTGAAGTTGGGACCACAGTTTCATTGTCGTGAGCTGAGTCTTCTAAACTAGACCTGCGAAAATTAAAAAGTACAGTCAATTCTTATAAAATATGACCCATGATAAATAATGGAAAATATTATACTATTATATAGACTCACAGAAAACAGACTTACGTCAATGGATTAGTCATTGGCAGATAACGGATAAGGTCGCTCATAGTCATTTTGGCAGGATCTAAGGTATATTCCTTTGTACGCGCCTTTGCTCTCTTAAGTATCTGCAACAAATGATAACACTCCTTTAATATAATAAGACAAAAATATATCTAACAGTATTTAGTCTAATTATCATATAATTAAACTTACAGTGCTTTTAGAATGGAATACCAATGCTTACAGAAAAATCTGGCTCACCTTTTCCTTGTGCCTCTCCTGTTTGAGCAACTCTCTAAGCTTTTGGGCTTTCACCAGCCTCTGTACGTCTGATGGGTCATTCAGGAGTCTGCTCAAGGAGAAAGCCGATGATGATAGTGAAACTCCACTCTTAGAGGTCACTAGAGTCTTGGCTTTCTCTGATATTTCAAAAGCTTGTTTGTCTGGTAAAGAGGGGGGGACTTTATCTGGTTGTCTGGGAGGAAGTTGTTTAACTTGACTCTCTGATGTACTTTCTAATTCCAATTGTTTGCCACTGTCTGCTGGCAGGTGGGTTTGTTTGAGCAGATCTTCAGCTGGAGGCACAGCAGAAGGTCCTGAACTTTCAGAAGAGATGAGGGTGGGTTTAGGTTGGACTTTGGGCTGCTTGCTGTCTTCTGAAGGTTTTCGTCGCCTCGGGGACTGGAGTCCTCGAGGGGTTGCTGTAGAACCAGTCTGGCTGGAAGTTGTTGCCTTGTCCAGGTCCGAGCCAGGATCTTCAACAAGAATTTCTGAAACTGCCTTGACAGGGGACTTTGGAGTCCGAGCAATGGCAGACGGGCGGCCTGGGGCCACTTTAGGCTTGATAGCAAACCGCTTCCTTCTCTGGACTGCAGCTGAGGAGCTGGTACCTTCCCCATTTTGGTCACCGCCATCACTACAAAATAATAAAAAAAAAAGAGTTGTTGCTTTATGTAACTGAAATAACAATCACAGCTTCTAAAATGCATTTTTATGCTCGTCACTCACCCTGGGGCTGTAGCTTTTTCTGATGGGGTTGCAACAGACTTGTCATCTGTCACAGCAGTAGCACTGACGCTCTCACTGACATCTCCAGGTGTCTCATTGGTCTCTTGATTTCCTGAAGGGGCTTCCTGAGGTGTTGCTGCGATTCTCCCTGCTGTACCAACATTGGGTCGAATACTGAATCTTGACCGTCGAAACATTTTGACCTGAAAATACACAAAAAGTCAAAACCCGACAAACAACTGAACAGGAAATATTAGTGTGTATGACATATGTGCCTGACATAGAACAGCCACCACATAAGTTTTACTGCATCAGCAATGTTCCAATGTGACAAATCTTCAAGCAAAGAGCGAGCTTCTTCTGAATCAAAACAATATGTAGCTGTGTTTATCATCACTAATATTTACTGATCACTCTCAACAGACACAAAATTAAATTTCTTTCCTATGATTACTGTGAAAGTCATATAAGCTTTCCAGCTTCACAGTGGAGCCAGACTAGTGTGTTTAAGATGAATAAAATTTTAAAAGATTACTTTAAAATATATGTTTGGTGTCCTTAATTAAAAAAAAAAAAACATACTCAATGCAAAACAGTTTTCTTGTCATATAGTCAGAATCACCATTAAGCTTGTATGAATGTAAAATTTACTTTAGTTTAATGACTGGACCCTTAATACAGCATGTACATATATAATACAGCATATTCTAGTAATGTTTGTTTGGGGGGGGTCGTTATCATGATGCACAATACTGCATTTCCCACTTTTGACAGTTTAATTTTGCATTCATGTTGTGTAAAACTTGGGAGTACATTTCATAGTGAGTCCTGTTTATGTGTGAATCAACAGTAAAACATTATTAGTAGGACACGGGCTGGGAAAGCACCAAAATAACCATCAGATAAGTGGCTTAAGCTCTGTAAGTGAAAGGTTACGGGAAATAAACCAGCAGGAATGCATTGATTTCGCAAACTGACAGCACTAATCTTATTGACGCTAACAGCTGAGAAAGAAAACAGCAGCAGAAGTTTAATAAGCGTAACGCGCCTCATTCAACTGAGTGGAAAACACGTCCATATTGCACAAAATATGTCGGAAAAGTCCGCAAAGGTTTGCTCAAACTCGCATGACAACACTTGTAAAACGTGAGTCTTCGTGACGCCCTGGTGTTGATACTGAGAAGCTGTTGGTACAGAGAAGCTAAGAAAGCTACGTTTATCGTTTTATTTTGTCAACGTGTCATATTTTACTTACAGCAAACCACCAGTCCAAGAATAAGTCGCTTCCTGGGAGAAATTAGCTTTTATTTCTCGACGACGACTGGTGGCGAGTAGCGGACCCCATGCACACACTAATCCGCCATGTTTATCTTGACGCGATATTTGCGTGAGCGAAAGGGTTTATGGGAAATGTAGTCGGATTACAGTATGAGGCAAGACTGTGCGATTTACATGCAAGATTTTTTTTTTTTGTCTAGCAGAGCTTTAAAATCTGCAATAATCAGCAGCAATTTTAGAAAAAGTTCAAATACTTAAATGTTCACATGCTCTAAATTTTAATTAGTAATTAGTGGTTAGCACTGTTGCCTCACATCAAGAAGGTTCCTGGTTTGAAACCCATCAGGGGCCTTCCTGTGTGGAGTTTTCATGTTCTCCCTGTGCTTGTGTGGGTTTTCTCCAGGTACTCTGGTTTCTTCCCACAGTCCAAAAACATGTATGTCAGGTTGATTGGTGACTCTAAATTGCCCATAGGAGTGAGTGTGAGTGTGTGAGGTTGTTTGTCTCTATGTGGCCCTGTGATGGACTGGGGACCTGTCCAGGGTGGACCCCTGCCTTTCACCCAAAGAGAGCTGGGATAGGCTCCAGCAGAGCCCTGGGACCCTAAATAAGTGGGTATAGATGATGGATGGATAAAATACAAGGGTATTAGTAAATATCCTTAAGTTATTGCATCAGTTATACTGAAACATCAACATATAGGCAGTTTGTTTGATATTGTAGCTGGATTAATTAAGTAGTTACTTGTGGTAAATGGATATATTAGTGGATAGCTTCATTGGTTAAAAAACTCATTTGATAAGCTTATAACCTCTAGTAGAGTGTTGCTTCATTAACTCCTAGTCTAAATAAAAAAAACACAGACTTGGTCAACTTCTTGCAGCATTATGACAATTATTTTATTTCTTTTACACACAGCATCAGCACTGGACTTCTTTGGAGATGCTTTCTCTTACACACAACATTTCTTTCTTCAGCAGATCATGACATTACATTTACTTCTCAGATCAGTGGTCTTCAGAAATAACTACTGATTAGTCAGGGGGGAAAAAAAAAAAAAAAAAAAAACATCAAGTGGAAGTGTACAAGAAGGGTGGGTCCAGGACAAGACTTAGAAGAGTTCATCGATTTGATTGTCTTTCACAAGTTGTAGCAGCTTGTCCTGCAGGTTTTATTTGATGTGACGACCTCCATTTGCTCCAATTCAACTGTGAGGACAGAGAAAAGTGAAATGGTCTGTCATTCATAGAAGTCAGTTAGGAAATACACAAACATGCGCACATACTTACATATGGACAAATTTACGGTCAAGCAAAAGGATTTCCAAAAGGCTCTCCAAAAGCAGCTGTTGAACCAGAGGTCTGACCAACAGAAGCAGTCTGCTGTATGTTTAAAAAAAGAAAAAAAAAAAAAAAAAAGGCCAAAATTAAAAGTTAAGCTAAGATGATTTGTATGATGGCAATATGAATCTCTGAGTCTGTACCATCGTCATAGGTGGAACTCCAAATGGAGTGGCATTCGGAGACCCAAATGCTTGATCAAACATATCCTGACTGAGGCCTTGTCCTTGGGCTGGTGCCGAGTTGTTCGCAATGGGAGCAGAAGAGAAAGCAGCATCAAGGAAGCCGGGGTTAAAGCTTGGAGCTGGGGTTGCAGCTGCAGCAGGAACAGGAGCAGGTTTAGGAACATCTGAACAAGCACATTATAACAAAAAACACAATAAGTGGCAATTCTCACAGTCATATGTGTCAACATGCTTTTGTCCAGCTAGTTTACCATTAACAACTGCTGATATGTGATTGATATCAAAGTCATCATGATCTGCAGCATCCTGAGCCAGGCCCACTTTACTTGAAAAGTACTGATCAAATGCTCCGGCTTCTTTGCTGCTGGGAGGTGGAACAGAGTTGGACACAAGCTCCCCTTTCCTTGCTGGGATGGCAGGGGGCTTGGCAAGCTGGAAGTCCTTGAACATGTCCTTTCCAGTCTTCTTCTCTTTATCTCCAAGGGGATCCAAAGCTGTGAAGGCACTGTTCTCTACCTTTGGAACAGCCTCTTTAACAGGGGGCCTAGGAGGAGGGCGTGATGCACCTTGCTGGTTAGCCCCGGAAGGGAATGGGCCAGTATGGAATGGATTGGTCATTGCGGGCTGACCCCAGCCTGAAGTGCCAAGTGGCCCAGGCTGTGGTGGCTGGCCCCAGGCCAGGTGGGGTGGGGAGAGTGGGGGGACAGGAAACTGAGATGGCATTGGCTGGCCCCAGGCTGTGGGTGGTATGGGTAGACCTCCAAAAGCAGATGGCTGTGGGAAGTTGGGCAGAGGGCCTGGAGCTGTCACTCCTGGATGGGGAAACATGGAGGATGAAGCAGTGGAGACTCCCCACATGCCTGCAGCAGGGACACTTGTGGTAGCTGCAGGACCTAACTGCAGATTCCCTGAATATGAAAACATTTAACATGAAAGTTTAGAAGTATTAAAACAGTCTGAAAAACACATTTGCATGAGATAATGTTCCCCTCTTGTGTATTACCCAGAGCAGCTATGGAGGAGGGAGCAGAGTTGGCAGGTGTACTGTTAAAAAAGTCACCCGGAGCAGATGACCCCTCAGAATTAGCAGGAGCAGCAAACAGCTCTGCTCCAAACAGGTCACTCGCTGTAGACTATTCACAAATTAAAACAAAAATATGAGGTTATGTTGCACCACACTGACATAACTCAAACTGTAGTACTTCACATTTAAGATTAAACCAACCTTTCAAGAACAGCAACAAGTAATTTACTTCTAATGTATATATGCCAGAAATAAATACCATCAACACTGATACATAATGCATGCTTTACTGCAAGCATGGACGTTAGAACAGAGATTATGACAGGACAAAGTGTACAGGTGATTGTTAAGCACCACAGTCAAAGTGTCATTTATTTAAGTCAGTCAGAGAAGCATGTGACCACCGGTGCATGCAAGGTAGAATGGATCCAAACAAAAGGCCCTTAACCGCAGCTCTAAATTGCCTCAGTTTCTAAACCCCGTGCATTCTGTCAGATGCTAATTCATAACCCAAAGGATCAGAAAGGGAGATGTTAGCAACTAGTCATGTTCTGGGAAATGTACAGAAACCCAACTTGTAGGCATTACTCATGCAACTCCACTAAGATTCATCTGGGTGTAGAATTTCACCTTTGCACTCCTTCGACCGCGTCCAGCCTTGAAGGTCTGCGGCGGGGGGCTTATGACAACTGAATCCTTGTTATGACTTACTGTGGATTGTGGGTGATGGGTTGTGCCGTTAGTGATAGGTGAGGTTTTCAAAGATGAGCCAAAAAATGGGTTTTTGGTTGAGAGAACCGGTCCAGAATCATTCCCATCCATCATGGTTATCGTACTGCCTTGAATTATTTTGCCCCCTAGTGGCCACTGTCCATTACTGAGAGCAAGAATCATGGTCTTACTGTTTAACTCATTTAACTGCTGACTGAGATGTTCAGAGTCTCCATTCAAACACCCATTAATAACTGTCTTATCTGTGCTGCCTGCGGGGTTGTTTAGGTGACTGGTAGTGAGGAGGTTTTGTGAATTATTGGGTGCAGACCGAGGGGGAGATGTAGAAAGGGGGTCATCTCTGAAAGGGTCACTGTCTGGGGTTGGAAAGTAACCAAATGTTGAGGAAAATGGATTCTCTGTCTGAGGAGATGCCCTACGGTCAGGGCCACAGGAAGTTACAAAGGAGTTTCCCTTTATGCAATTCTGATTGCTGTCAACTTCAGCGGAAAAGTCCAGCAAGAGAATATCATTAGAGTCCTGGTTAACATGAGAAGGGCAGTGGGAGAGAAAAACAGATTTATGAATCAATTCTGTAGGAGATAAATGTATGTGTTGACACAATGAAAAATCAATCACATGAAATGACATGACAATTTAAAGCTGTTACCCGTATTTACATCAGAATGAGTCGTCGACGTTCATGGTAAATTTTTAGTCCGTTCTCCAACTTGCAAAATAAAGTTGTTACTAAGGCCCTCGCACTAAAGCAGCACAATTCACTGATCCTACTGGTAACAGCTTTAAAAAGGTATGATGAACAACAATGAGATTGCAAACATGAAGCATAAGCTCAATTCTTAAAAGATTCATTTCAATCAAGGCTAAAATTGACAATTTACAACATATGTCGCACTTAGAGCTAATAATTTAACACAAACTGATCTTTTTAGAATTGAGTTCACACAGAAACAGTGAATGATCTGAGAGGTGCTGAGGTTATTCAGCAGAGTCATTTTTTCTTAAAAAACAAACACTCAGACCTTAGAAATGTTTTTGGCAAGAGGCATGAAGCAAATGATATTGCTATTACTGGACTTGTCAAAACTATTATAGCAAAAGCATTCTGGATAAACACCTGTTGAGGTTATTAAGATGAGTAAAAGTTTTAATACTATATATACTCAACTAGACTTTAACTAAGTGGATGTGGACCAAATAAAGAGAACACTTTACACTACAGCACCATACTTACATTCGGAGCCTGGATGTCTGGGGGGGTTGACATGGCTCCAAAAAGGTCAAACCGCTCCACTGGCTGCATGTCAAAAAGAAACAAACATTCTGTATTTATCCAGCTACTATAACCATGATAACTGTGGTATTTTATTCAATGTCAGGCTGCAAAAATTGCATAGCAGGAATTCTTACTTGGGCAGATTTTGCTTCACCATCCATACTTAGCAAGGCATCATTTCCATTCTGACAACAAGAAGAGAAAAAGGTTAAGGAAAGAGAGACAAAGAGAAAATATTTGAAGAAAACAAACACACCAAGTGCTTACCTCAACCACTGTGCTGCCATTTTCACCCTGTAAACAGAGGCAGACCATTATTGGTTATATTTCTTTCTAAATTTCCAGAGACATGTCATTTTACATCATTTCAATGGAGAGACTGAAGATGTGATTCACTAAAAGAGCACAGAGAGGCAGTGTTGACATCCAAGAGGCGCATACAGTGTGTATCCTGTCAACCCTCCCAGACAGCCACAGCAAATGTTTCTCAGAAAGAAAATCTTCTCTCTGTCCAGCTTTTGAAAAGCAAAAAAACATTTTCCAGTCTGAAGTCATACATTTCTGAGCCAGTTACCTTCTGTGGGGCCCCTGCCTCTTTCTTCCTCATGTTGAAGATGACCTGGAAGAGATCTTTCAGATCAATGACCAGAGGCTCTGCCTGTGCGGTGACAGAAAAACAGCATTTCATTGTTGTCCATTAGTCTTTTTTTGTGATGTTTTTGCATTTACATCATGTGATCCTGTGAACATGTGACACTGTGTTTCAGATTGTTGTTTGTGAGTGACCTGTTGTGCAGTCTTTATGGCAAAGAACTGATGCTGTCCTTCTGCTCCACACACATAACCGAACGCCCTGTTATCAGTTACATCTCTGGCGATGAAGGAGATCTTATTCACCACATGTTCGTGTTCAATTACCTGCAGTAACAAGGACCAAGTTGTTTTTTTTTTTTTTTTACTGTACTGGCTTTGCAAAAAATATCTTATGAACAGACAGTGGGATCTGAGAGCAATGGAAGAAAACAGAACTCACTCCTGATTTCTCATCAATGATCTTGATACCCGACATGGAAATGTTGACCCAGATCCGCTGTTTGTGCTTGCCTTGGGACCGAGCAGCTACTGCCATACCCTGGAAACACACATTTTCTAATTACAGATTTAGTTTTTGTATCTTTTACATGTTAAACAATATAAAGTTCAAGTATGTTGATGTCTACAGCAAACATGGTGTACTTGTGGAAGGCTGCCATTAACTTGATTATGCCACTGCAAAATCTGGAAAGAACTCGAGTCAGATATTGCACCTTAAGTTTCATCATGGAGTCCTGGCACATCTTGTCGCCCCGGGCCTCTGGGACATCATCGATGCCAATAAGCTTGGCCTTATACCTCACACCATCCCCTTGAAACCTGCCCAGCAGGTATTCATCTGTCTTCTCTGGAACTGTAGAAAATGTAAGAAGAGTATGATTTGTGACAGATTTTATTTTTAAAAATGATCTAAAACATGAGGTGTTAATCCTCAAGGCAGGTGCGTGATATTGCCATTTTCCGTCACTCACATTTCTTCTTCTCTTTCTTGAATGGGACTTTGGATGTGGCTGTTGCAGGGGAGGCAGGAGGAGTGTTGGAGGTCGAGGCTGTAGATGCGGAGGTGGTGCTGGGATCAACAGGGACGGGCGTGCTGTTCTCTACCTCTGCAGACATGGCGTGGAGTGAGCCTCACTGGACAAGTGGATAGTCAGGGGTAAAACAGAAGGCAGCTCCGAGGTCAGGGGCAACAAGGTCAACCAAGCAGATGACTCTTAACACCCACGCATGCTTCTCTTATAATCTGTCTGGAGCAGAAAAAAAGTGGGACATTACATGTGGTGAGAGTGAAAAAAGGAGAAGATGAGGCACTAGCATGCACTACTTCCTGCTGAAACTGCAAAACACTGGACTGGTAAGAGCTACAATTAAAAAGTGACTACCAGAAAGGTTTGGCAGTAGCAGCTGAGAGGATTTTCTGCACATCATAAACAATCATATTCTTTTAACAATCCACATTAAACATTTACAACCAGAAAAACACTCTTCAAAGAAAAATATAACATGACATATAACCCATAAAACATCATGGGCTCAGATTGACAACAGCAAAAAAAAAAAAAAATAATACATACACATTAACCCTACTTTACACATGCTGTGGCAGTTATTCAGGACTATAAAGGTGTGAATTATCCTTGCACATACACCTGTTCCTCAATCTACTGCAGTCCTTCTGCTAAAAGTTTAATTTAATTAAGAAGAAATAACTGCACAGAGAGATAAGAAAAACTCTCACATCAGGTGATTTTCAGACCCATAAAAACCCAGTTCAAAAATCAATGACATGCACTAACTCATGTTAGTGTCTGCACATCCACAAAAATCACCTTCTGTAGCAACCCACTGAATATCAGTCCCAAATACCTGCCTGTGACTCACCTACAGCTCATTTACTTTAAATGTGACAAGCTACTTTAATGTCAGTCCATCATAGCCACCATGAAGTCACTCAATTATCCAAACAATCAAAATAAAGTGCTTACGATCACATGTACCCAGCTGGACAAAAAAAAAAAAAAAAAAAGCCAGAAACAAGTCCTGCTCTGCATAATGAGTAGTGTTGAACCAAAACAAACATGGCTCTGTGTGGGACAGACATACCTTTAGGACCAGATCCAGCAGCTACACTGGTTAAAATACCAGCGGAAAGAGGCTGCAAGGACTGTAGGACAGAACAAAGGTTGAAAGTGGGCAAAGGTTGAGCAATTACCTGAAGTTAATCTTACGCTAGCAGAGCAAAAGATCTCGTGATGCCCAACTAAACACCAACAAATGAAAACTGGAGCCTTTGGAAGGATCATTTACCACAATGCTCTCAATCTCAAGTGGTCTATAAAAACTATAACTCTGATGTGCAATCAGGGAAAATATATTAACCTCAATGAAAAGGTTTAGTTTAGTTTCATTGAAAGACAGAAAGAATCCCTAAAACCCAGTCCGGCCTAGAGCACTTATTTATGATTAAATCAATCAGACAGATAATCTGTTTGGCAACGGAAATGAGAGCAATACAGGATGAGATAACATGGGAACCTTCAGGTCACTGAGTGTGTTCCAGTGTTGTGCCAATTGTTAGTCAGTTTTCTCTATGAATCACTTCTGATCATATTAGAAGAGGCTCCAATTATAGGGCGCTGAGATGGATCAGTGTAATTGCTGCAACAGCTGTTCGGATGAGAGCTGATTTACAAGAGCTAATCTACACCTGTAAAACAATAAAACTGCTTTTTTCTGCCAGTAGCAGTTTACAAGTCAAGGAAACAAGGAGGGTAAGTCTAAGTATGTCTGCTTCCCCATGGTGACACTGACATTCCTGCAAACATCTTTCTTCTTTTGCTGTGCAAGGAAGTATAGAGAACATGAGCCTAAAACACTTGCTGATGCTCCATTTGCACGAGCAGAGACACGGCTGCACACGAGTACCTGGTGTCAGAGTCTCACTAGCTGAAGGGAAGGCTAATAAAAGGGCTAAGATGTCAGCTGCTCATTGGAGATGAGTTAAAGGATGACAGTTTAACTCCTCACTCAAAGGGCAGGCACAACCATAAGATATGAGGTGAAAAAAAAACAAAAAAAACCCTGCAGCTTTTAGCTTTTTATAGGATCCACCAGTGTCACAACACAAAGAGCACTAAGCCCCAGAAGACCAGTGTAAATTCATATTTGTCAGCAGAATAACTGCAGTGCAAGGGCAGAAATGTCACAATCCTGAGCCGTCAGGAAACGTAAACTACTGCACATCTGGAGGAAATCAGAGAATGAGTCAGTCTGCAAGTGAATGAGATGGTGAAATACCAAAGGCCCACTGTGAACACATGCATGCAATCGCTTCCAAATGAAATAGTTTCGCCTGAAAACGTGGATGTGAGATGCTAGAAGATAAAAAAAAAACGTGCTCAAAGTCATTACTGCGTCAGTATTTAACAGATAAGTGAGGTTTGAGAAGTTAGACACAGCCATCCGAAAACAAACCAAGAGGAAAAACAACAGTTGTTCTCGTCAGCTCAGTCAGAAAGGGAACACGAACCGAGACATTCAATAAAACACTGAAGTAAGTTGTAAAGTCCAAAGTCATTTTTATGGAAAAACAACTGGTTTTAACTTTGTCTGAGACTAAAGCTCAGCTGCAGTTTTTACAGGTGATTTCCATTACAGCATTTTTACAACTACTCGGAAACTACTACGTGTAGTCTCTGGTGGGGTCTTAATTAGGAAAACAGAGCCAACAGCACAGTAACGTACCTGTGTGAAAGTGTAGAGAGATGTTGAAGTCCTGCTGCACAAACTGATGCGGCCCCGGTGCCAAATGACTCAAATCAAACACAGCTTCGGAAAACCAGTCAGATGTTTTCCGCTAAACGCCGTGCACAGAAAGGAGCGACTGATGCAAACTCCCAGTTTAACCATTCACTGCCTGACAGGACCTCACTCACTCAGATTTCAACTGGGAGAGGGGCGTGAAATGAGAAACGTCACGCCCACACCAGCTCTGATTTCATTAGACCATGCAATTTATCTGCAGCATCTTTGTCCACACATTTGGATTAAGTGCAACTTTAATGAGTTCATCCAGACTGTAGCAAACGATTATGACAGAAAAGAGATCTGGCATCACGGGTCTCAGTGGTGAACTCAGCTCTGTGAACGTAGATCTTAGTACGTGTCAGGTCCCTGCTCTGTTCTTTTAAGACCTGCAGCTCTAATTTATTGTCTTGGTTCCCTCCTCACCACTGACATCTCTGCAGACCCAGTACCTGTGGCATGTATAGGTGATGGACACATGACTCCAAATGAATACTAATGTATCTGCTGGATGTGTCAATTAGCAACAATCTAACCACATCAGCTTGAAAGGTAAAACAAATGTCAGCTTTGGTTGTCAAGTGATCAGTGAACTTCTGATTTGGATCCCTGCTCCTAAGCGTCTTTGTAATGTCTGCTCTCACTGCAGTTACAGTTAACTGGTGGCTGAAAATTGGTCATCAGCTTTCACAATGTAAATGTCTATTTTGCTCTTGATGCCAAATAGTGACTGAGTCATGTAATGACCGTTTTTATATTTCCTGAGCGCCAGTTATGAAATTCCTAGGAAACAAAAAAAATCCTCTTGTCACACAAGAAGTGATTAGTTTGGTGTTTGCTGAGGCATCAGTGCATCGGTACATGCTTGTCTTGGATAATAAAGAAAAGAGCTGGTTTGTTAGTGTAAGCAGAGACGGCCACAATTAAAAAGACAGCTCCAACTTCTTCAAAACAGGAAAAGCTAATACAAATCCACTACTGGGAAAAGAACCATCTGTAATGGCTATAAACATCAACATTGTGATCTGCACAAACAATAGTGATGTCAATCTGTCTTTTTCCTGTGAACTGTTAGGTTTCACTTCTGTATTTTCCCTTCGTGGCCGTGGCCAAGGAGGCTACAAACCCATCGACCTTAAATTTATACTAATATTTGTAACTGTGCTCACAGGAACATCAATCTGCTGGAAGATGGCCTTGTAGCCTTTATCTTCACCACACAATATAAATATTTTCTTCCCTTTTTCTTCAGACAACTCTCTTCTTTTGCTTTTCCTGTTCCTTCTTCATGGTGTGTGTGGTGCACACAATAATACCCAACAGCACACTGAGGACTTTTCTCCATTTAATTTAGCGGAATGACTGAATAGAAGACTAAAGCCCAGTGACACCACCTGAAAGTCAGAGTCTGCTTATAATCCACTTATACAACAACCTGTCTAAGGGCTTTGTTTAGTGCATTTAGAAGGTCTAATAAGTAAGAGGTCTTTTCTCACAGATTGTTCTGTTCTATGGCAAACCAAAGGCATGCAGGTATACATCATAGGAATATACACACGGACACAGCATGCTGAATTTACTGTTTCAGGTGTTTACATTGAAAATGTGAGCATGTATTCTTAAATCTTTTCTAGTTTGTAACACTAATATTTATAACATTTCTTAACGAACATATAGATTTTTGGAAACAATGAATATAAAATAGATAATTATCACAATTTTTAAACATCCAATCCATTATTGTCAGGTTATACATTTCTTTTTAACCATATTTCTGCTCAGTTACATTTAATTTGGCTTTATTTAAATCCAATATTGACACACAGTTGAGCAGTCACATGACTTCCTGCTTAGTGCCACTGTCCGCACCTGTCTCTTAACTTCATCTTTTGGGAACCTACGTACAAGAGAAGTCAATCAGAAGCACACAAGCTTTGCACAGTTCTGCTTTTCTGGCTTAGCTTTCAATTCAAACATGTAGGTTTAGTGTATGTGATCGAAAATAAATGGTATAATTGTATAGATTTGCAGTTTGATGCTCTACTAGAAGTGTACAGTGTTCTGCATGATGCAGGCCGAGAGGTTAGAAATGATAGAGAAAAAGCCAGAGGAAGGACATCCTTCCTGGCTTTGTACCCTGTGTTCTGCTGACAGAAGCAGGTTGTTGGAGATGAGGCCCACAGAAACCAGATAACCCAGAGTCTGTTTTTCCTTCAGTCACCAAGCAAATGGAATAATCTTCTTCATAACCTTCTGTTAAACATTTAATATCTCATATCGGCGAAACAATACTGTCGACATAAAATAAATGAAAAAGTGAAACATTCTTTCTGTTAGTAAGTGAAATTTAGAAACTGCTAACCATTTTTTCAGTGATGTGCCGCTGGTCCATCTTCCTTATCTGATGACATTGGGTGAAATTATGGTTCCTCGTTCTCCTGAATGTGATTCAGTGTCTGTTTAGCTCAGTGGCACGTCCAATGCAATCACACACTTGTACAGTATAGAGGAGGACTTACAGCTGTATAAGTTTAGGTTCATAGGAGCTCTGATAGGAAAAGGAAGAATATTAGACACCTTTATGAAGAAACAGACTACAGATCAGTCAGTCAGTCAGCACAGATTGTAACACATTGGAGGATTTATTTTTTTATGATAAAATGCTGACAGGGACAATCTAATCTCCTGTCCTTAGTTTATTACAGGAAGGCCACAAACATCCAAACATCAAGCATTTAGGGCGTGAAGCTGGTTGCCATCACAGTCACAGCCTAAGATAACCACTTAGTTGTAGTCTATAATTGAGGCAGTCTTAGATTTTATCCTCCGTTTCCATGTCTGCTCTTTTAACTCTTAACTGACTTCACAGCTCCTGTCCATTTTACTCTAAAAAGCAAAATAGTGCAGCGGCAGAAGTGGAAGTGCAAGAAGCAAAGTCGTCATATGATGACGATGACAAGATTCTATGGGATGTCATGTGTAAATGACAGTAAAAATGAGCAACACACTGTTCCACATGTGTTTCCACACCAAGCTCCCATCAGAAAACAGGAAGTCTTTCTAGTCAGGAGAAATATTGGCCAAGCACCTTACCTACCCTCTGGTTTCCTGAGAAAGCTGGAAGGAAACCTGGTAAAAGTGGTGATTTCAGCACATATTTGTGCCTCTCCAGTGGGCCATGACCACACTGCCCCTAGACTACCCCAGATTTGCTTGCAGATACAGGGAAAGAACCAGGACAATCCAGCCCCCAGACTGACTTTGGAGACATCAGGGAATATTCAGACTCAGCACAAAATACATGTCAGCTGAACATTCTGGAAATCTGTCTCAGATGGGTATAAACAGACATCTGTTAACTAAACCTGTGCCTCCATGCTCGATCATGAACAATTTGATCATAAGCCAAACCAGGCTCATCTAGTTTTAAACTCAGTACGGTTTTTATCTCTCTACACTGAGCGGTGCTAGCTTGTCTCTCTTTTTTTGTGATTTATACACACACACTGAACTCCGTCCCTTTAAACAACAACATGATGCAGACTCAGCAAAAAACCTCCCAGATCACATGACATGTGACTTAAGCACTAAGTGCAACAGCTTAAAGCTTCCTGTACAGTGTGCAAGGCTCGTTGTGATATACTTCCACTAAAGAATGTTTTATAGAGTATACTGTTAATATAATCCCTTTATTAGTGTGTTTTCACAGACACACATTACTTAATGCTATCATCATCGGTTTGATATCGCCATCTTGTGGACAATTAGGTGCACAACAGAACATATGTGCTACTAACCTGTACAGCAAGAACCCTATTGTTGAACAGCTGTCCAAACTTCTTTACAGTGGACAGACCTGGTATGTATGTACTTGGTTGAGTTTTGTATTTTCACACAGTTTTGCAATCTGAGATGATGACCTAAATGCACCATGGACCTATATTGTCACTGTCTTACAAAACTGCTTCTTTAAATATTTGCTCTCCCCTAACTTGCCTGAATGATTGCATAACACTGGAAAAACAGATATTAACAAATTGTTACTAATTAATAGAAGCGTTTTCAAATAAACACACAACAGATTACTTTTGACCTCATGTATAAATAATGTATTTATGCTAAAACAAAAAGGGCTGAACCTGATATGGCAGCATTAGGGGCATTTGTGAGCTTTTGTTTGCATTTTACCCAGTAACTACCTTCTGGTTTCTTTTAATAAATTGGTCAAACTACATGTGGTAGTAGTTTGTATTGGTATTTAAGACAGTGGACAATTCAAAATCCAAGTATTCAAAAATATTTTTGCTTTAAGTTTGTGTTAAGTCATGGTCAATTTATTTGTGTGTGATTCTGTTACAGTGTTTTGTTAGAATTACAGAAACAAGTTTGCAGTGTTTCCAAGAGGAAATGACTCATGACTTTTACTTATGTTTTAGAGGAGGCTTTACTCAGTCTGTTAAAAAACAAAATACACCCATCCATTGTACTGATCGTGCAATGTTTACTCCAAACAAACACCGTATTACCCTGGTTTAAGAATTTCTCTGCGCTGAATCAATATCACTGCACCTGAAATCTAAGCCATGGACTTTGATGACAACAGCACAGTCCTTTTGCAGTTGGATAATCATTGACAGGGTGGTCACTTAAAAGACTAAAAGGGGATAAACACACGTTTGTCTTGACAAAGGTTCGTCATGACAATTAAGGTTTTTTTCCAGCTGGGCTTCTGTGGACTGTGCCTAACTCTGGCACTCCTTGGAGAAGGAATGTATGTATATTTCCTGTTTAATTTACATCATATTATTGTTTTCCATCATTGAATGTACATTTTAGGTATTAGTTAGGTTCATTGCATCAAATGTGTGTATTTCAGGGGAGTCGAAGTTCCTGATCCACCAGCAGTGAATTGTGTATGGAGTCAATGGTCACAGTGGAGTTCCTGTGATCCTTGTACAAAAACCAGAGTGAGTCTATGAAAGTCAATGTTAGTGACCACAGAAACTCAATTCTAATTACACTAGCCTACTTTTCCGTACTGCTTAAGCTAATATGCGATAATTACATATTTTGTCAAAATGGTGTTGACAGAATGAGATTTTCTGAGATTTGTTTTACCAACAGATATGGTGTCAGGCAAAAAAAATGTAAATCTGAAGGGAAAAGAGAGAATGAAAAAAAATCTGACTACACTTTGGCTGAAGCCAGTTACATTATGGAGATAGCTAACAGGAAAAGTTGGTAAATTCATTCTCCTAATAGTTATTGCTTCATGAAGTTAAAAAAGTAGTTGTTTTGATGCTCCAACAGCTCGGAGGTTGAGTTTATTATGCTACATATATTAAACAGCAGCTAAATTTAATCATAATTGGGAAATACCAGCCAATCTTAGTAACAACCAAATGTGCAGCCTCTGAATTTAGCAGAAGGGCCACTAAATGTGATTATTTTTTAAACACATATTTAAACGTTTTCTTTAGTTTAGACACAACAATCAAAAGACAAATCAGTTTGCATGAAGCACAATATGTAAATATTTTTTAAGATTTTCAGCATGATCTATGATCATGATTAATTATCAGCCCTGTCTTTATGTGCTGTGAACTGAGGATCCTTAACGTATATCATTTGTGATCCTCAGAGACGTTCTCAGGGTGTAGTAGTCTTTGGCCAGTTTGGAGGGAGCGCCTGCCAAGGATCACTCGGGGACAGGGAGCTCTGTGTAACAGCTGATAAATGTGAGCTGCCACCACCTCTTGAGTGCTCAGACACGGAGTTCCAGTGCGAGTCAGGTACTTTAGCTGCTTCTAGGTCAATTACAGCACCTCTCTATTGGCTAATTTAGGCCCCATAGGTTTAAGCCCCATCTCTGCACAGGTTCTTGCATCAAGAAGAGGTTAATGTGCAATGGGGACTATGACTGTGAAGATGGATCAGATGAGGACTGCGAACCTACCCGTAAACCCTGTGGCTCATCAGTCCTGGATAACAATGAGCAAGGAAGAACAGCAGGATATGGGTGAGTTATTAAAGAGCTAATTCAGATGGAATGAAAGAGTCAATATACAGTTTAAACTAAAACTAAATTAAATTAAAGTCACTACATCACATTAGCTTAGCCAGCCTTTAGTTTAATAGACAGAGGGAAACATCTAGCCTGACATTATCGATCGTAAAAATATGAATCTATAAGCTCCTCTATCCTTCAGTACGTTCAGCCCCTTATACTGGAAAATCCAGGCTGGCAGTAATAGTGGCACCAATCCCACCTGGCATTGGGCAAGAGGCAGTGTACACCCTGACACATAAAAACAAAAACACTCACATTTACATCAACAGGAAATTTAGAGTCACCAGTTAGCCCTACCCAAAACTGTCCTTGGACTGTGGGAGGAAGCTTGAGTACCCAGAGAAAAACCGTGCAGACACAGGACAGAACATGCAAACTCCACACAGAATCTCATTCAGACCTTCAACCTTCTTGCTCTAAAGCGCCACCCTGTGTTTTTGCTTCTTCTTTCTACTGTTTAACAAAACACACAGACAGGGAATAACTGTGAACTGAAATCATTTGAACACATATACAGGTAATAAGACATGTACAGGAAGTCTTCTACGTCTACTCATGGTCATTGTGTTCATTAACCAGAGTCAACCTCTTGGGTGCAGATCCTCGAATGAACCCCTTCAACAATGATTACTTCAATGGAAGGTGTGATCGAGTATCAAATCCCAACACACGGAAATATGACAGGCTTCCCTGGAATGTCGGCGTGCTCAACTATCAGGTTAGCCAAAAGCATTTTCCTATTTTATGCTGTGCATGGATTTTATATGTGTTATTTTGTGTAAATGAAAATTCTGTCTTCCCTCCCTTTCCCTTCGGCTCCCTGTCCTTCCAGACTCTGGTGGAGGAAACCGTGTCTAGAGAGATCTATGATGACACACACACCCTTCTGAAGGAAATGCTGAAAGAGATGAGTACCAAAGTTGATGTTGGCCTGTCCTTCAAATTTGATCTAAGTGAGGGCTCCATGTCAAATACCTCTCAAGTGAAAATAGGGAAGCAATTTGGGAAGAAAACAATGATTACGGAGCTCTCACACTACTCCAAATCTGAGGTGAATGTAACTCACATTACCATCTGCACTAGTTCACAGCATGCATACCATATTAAAAACAATGAAAAGACAAATTTGTGTAGCCAGAGATGTCTCTGTATTCACTAAAACCTCTCTCCTTCAGATTCAGAACAAGAGTTTTATGCGGGTGATAGGCAAAATACAGCTGAGCACCTATAGACTACGCTCCCGTGAGCTCAAAGTGGCAGATGAATTCCTGGAGCATGTTAGATCTCTGCCTTTGCAGTACGAGAAGGGCATTTATTTTGCCTTCCTGGAGGACTATGGAACCCACTACACAAAGAATGGGAAGTCTGGTGGCGAATACGAGTTGATCTATGTTCTCAACCAGAACACTATTAAGGAATTACGTACGTGGGCCCCAAAAAGTCTTTAATTTTACATCTAGCTGTTTTTAATTTTCTGTTAGGAGACTTTTTCAATCTCCATTCTTGTGTATTGACTAAATTCTGATGTCTTCATTCTCTATATTGTGTTATTCTTGCAGATCTGACAGAGAGAAAGATTCAAGAATGCGTCAAATTAGGAATCTCAGCAGAATTCGGTGGTTTTGCACAAGCAAATAAAACACAGGATGACTGTAATAATGTAACATCAAAACAAGGAGGTCTGTGGTTTTCCTCATCGCACACATTAGAAAATCCTATTAAGGCAATACTTAAGAGTATATCTTTAGATTATTCAATATAGTGTATATACATATATATATGTATATATATATATATGTATATATTATTCATTATATTAAAACAATATGAAGGTTTTGTATGAAAAAGACTAACTTTTTTTTTGAGATACATATAAAAAAATTTAAACTGACCTGTGTTTTGTTGGGGATACTGTGAGCAGATACTGGGGTGATTAGGCATAAGGTTTACATGACTCGATCAATATTACAAAGTAATTAAAAGTTGGTCTGCTGTTACTACACAGGTGAAACAAGTGGAAAAGCAGTGGTGGACAAGGTGATGACATCAGTCAAAGGAGGTACTATCGAAAGCGCTGTAGCTATGAGGGCTACGTTAAATAAACAAGGGATCATGGACATCACTACATATCAGAACTGGGCACGGACAATCCCAGAGGCCCCTGCACTTCTTAACAGTGAGGTAGGACCAGCACTCCACCACGTTGGTTCAGACTGAAATAGCTCAACAGCTTCACAATGTCCAGATGATCCTACTGCCACAATGACGTTAACATTTGATTTATTTTTGATTCTCATTATTCCCATGAGAATCATTCAGGGATGATTTATAACTTTGGTGACTCCTTGACTTGTCATCTCGCACCTTCACTGGGGTCACACTTTAAGTTTTGTTGCTGATTATCAGATGTTAGCATGCTAACACACCAAATAAATGGTGGGTATGGTTAAAATAATACCTGGCCCTGAAAGCACTGCTCTGCTAGAGCCATGTGACACATGGAATGATGACATGATACCATTTTTCTCTTGTCATATTCTGGCAAGCAAAACAAAGCATCTGTTCTGTTATTTTCTAACAGCCAGAGCCCATCTACATGTTAATTCCTTTGGATATGCCTGGTGCTAACTCCAGGATAGCCAACATGAAGCAGGCCACAGCAGACTACGTAGCAGAGTACAACGTGTGCAAGTGCAAGCCTTGTCATAATGGAGGGACCCTTGCCCTACTGGATGGAAAGTGTATATGTCTGTGCCCGAACCTATTCGAAGGCTTGGCCTGTCAGGCGTACAAGGGTGATAAAGCAAAACACCAAGGTAATCAAAACACACAGCATAACCACAGACATCCACATCATCTGAGATCTTTTTGTTTCCTTTTATGTGTTAATGTGGACAATGTTTTGCAGGTGAAAGACCTACTGTTCATCAGGAGGGTAACTGGGCATGCTGGTCTGCCTGGTCCAACTGTAACGGAGGGAAACGTACCAGGACACGCAGCTGCAACACAGAAGGGCTCCAGGGAGCTGCGTGCAGAGGAGACACCAGCAGTGAAGAACATTGTTAAGCAGACACATGACTAACAAACATGTTTCTCTAGCTCGTTTACACACAATCTACTATATATGAAAACATCAAAATCTAAATTTTAAAGTCAAGGACATGTTGTCTTCACATGCTTAGGTAGGGGAGCAGAGCCATCTTGAGGTTGATGGTAGATACTGCAGCTCACAAAATGACCACTAATTATTACTAATTGTAAACATGTTCATGTGGATTTAGTTAAAATAAATAATCTGTGAACCTTGAAGAATCTTATGTATACCAACATACAGGTAATCTGTTTTTTTTTCTTGTTAATTTGAAACAAACTTAAATTAAACAGCTACACAACCAGCATCAAAGTAAACTGTGTTCAACACCAGTGCTGATCTATGTGCCTCTTTTCATTTTGATCTTTTTAGCTCCATAATGTTATTGCTCTAGGATAGAATAAAATAAGGATGTGTGGTATAACATTTTAAAAATATTTTGAGTCAGAAATTCCTGCTGTTTTTTTTACCACAGGAACAAAAAAGTATGTTCCAGTCCATCATTAATCAGACTTTCTGACGTTCAGAAGAACGTTGGGTTTTTAAAGACAAACAACACAGAGTGTGTTTCAACTTTAAAACAGTGTTGGCTGAAGTGTGTATTAATGGGCTAATAACTCATCTTTAAAAGCACAGACACATTCCAGCTGGCTGTGCTGTGTAAATGAGGACCAGATGAGTAGAAGCTTGATGGATGGAGAGAGAGACCTGACACAGAGGACAACCCGTGGGCAGAGATCAAAGTTTTAAGGTGTTGGACATAAACTCTTACATAAAAGGAAGACACTGCATGTGCATTTGTTCTCCTTAGTTCTTCACAGTTTCCGTAAAAACAGCTTTTGTAACCCATAAAGGTTATTACAATTATTTTCATGGCAAATTTTGGACCAGGTAGTCAGTTATTGTGGAGGATGATTCAGTAAATCTTTTGAACTCAAGTGGAAACCGGCCTCAAATACAGAATAATTTAT
The DNA here is from genome assembly GCF_900324485.2 of Mastacembelus armatus. NCBI lineage: Eukaryota > Metazoa > Chordata > Actinopteri > Synbranchiformes > Mastacembelidae > Mastacembelus > Mastacembelus armatus. Next base: position 17,635,565 of record NC_046644.1, on the reverse strand, counting down.
TTGCTTTCATTGAACAGCATCTGAGTGAGCAAACAATTCAACCCAGTCAGCTGCAATATTAGTCTTAACATTGTCACAGAGCGCTTAGCTGTGCTTGTACGTCTTGTACAGCTTTCTGCTGCCACTCCTGGAAATAGATGGAACTACCGGAGCTTATACATTGAATATGAGAAATATGTAAATGACAAAAATCTCTTATCTTACTTAACTGAGCCACAATATGCTGCTGATGCTGTGTGTGTTTTGCCTGACCTACAGGTTGGGTCTGCTGTGAAAAAGGTTTTAGTAAACTAAGCCCAGTGCTGCAGTCCATAATATCTAACATTTGTCTTTCTTACTTCTTTTAGTGAAACCCCTGTCACTGTATTTACTCTTCTCATCAACAGCGGTAAAATCACCATCACTGGGTTATTACTTTAATTCTTGTGCATTTGCTGTCACACTGAGAGAAAAGGAATATTTGCTCAGCAGCTTTAGATTTCCTTGTTTGCTCTTGGATTTAAACTCAGTCATTTAGCAGCAACACTGCAGGCATGACTGGAGCCCTGTGCGCCAGAGAAGGTCTCATCAGGCAAGCAGCAGTGAGCGTACTGCTGCAGCTTTGCTCAATATTTAGGAATGTGCACAGACGTGTAAAAGGGGAAATTTGCTTAGATGCAGTATTTCCTTTCTGTGTATTTTAAAAACATGGAGACTTCTTCCAAAGTGAATTCCTTATAATACATGGTCTTAATTATATATATCACTAAAATGTCTAGCACTGATAAATCCAAGGACTATTATTAAGCTCAGACATTTTTAAAACTCTTTACAGATTTGATAACAAAACCTGCCATTCTTAAATATTAGAGCCTCAAACATACCATAGTTTTTAATTTGTTTAAATTGATCTGGGCCCTTCTCATCACACATTAATCGTCGTTTCTTCCTCTCTCAGTGTTTTGGGAATATTATCTCCTGTCATCACATGAACTGTGTGTATGTGTGTGTGAGTGGGTGGGGGCGTGATGAATGCATACTTTAGAAGTAACCGCTGGGGGTGGTGGCCCCTGGCCTTTAGGACATCAATATAATGGAGTAAAACTTTGGGACCTTATTGAGCTCCAGGGAGACCCCATTCACTCTGGACAGCAACCCAGCCTCAAGCCATTATCTTAGTCCAAAATGTTTTGTTCTTTCCTCAGTCGTCAACAGAACAGTTAACACAAAATAATGAACCCATGTTCACTGATAGACTGCCCTGTTCTTCCAGTTCCTTATTTTACTAACATTTCCTCACACTGTTTCCTCACACTCAAACTGATTAAAGGAAGACTCTCACAACCTGGTCAAAAAACGTATGGCACTAAAGTTACTCCAGTATATATAGGACACCATACTGAAATATTCATGTTAGAGATATTCACATTGAAAATCAGAACAATCATCACAACAATATACAAATGCAAAAACCTACGATAATACATTCAACACTTTCCAGGGGCTGGCAACCATTGTACAAGAAACAGAAATATTGGCAAACAGGGAGTGCGTGTCTTCATAAAAACTTAACCATCACTTTGAAATATGTGGAGTAGAAAATAAATAAATAAATCCTAAGTTTACTTTCAATATGCAAACCATTGTTTACCTCATCTCAAACACTGTCAGTGAAGAGCAGGTAAGGGATGTTTTTTAAACTGCAGCCCTTGGAAGGGTGTCAAAAGAGTCTCTAAACGCCTGGACGCAGTTGGAGTTGCCCCCTCCCCACTTCTCTGGATCATTAAAGGCATTGAAGTTTTGGAGGGCTGCTACGGCAGATTACTCCACACAGCTGTCACAGCACCGTGGAAATGAAGTTATGCTCCTTGTCAGCTATGTTTTGTGTTTCCCCCTCCTCCAACCTCACGCCTTGAAAACACTGCAGCACTGCTCTTTGGCTGGGCCACAGGAGGGAAACAGAGAAGGCAACTAAAACACAATTCCTATCCAGCCATTGCAGATAGAGAAAACCCCTCTTTGCGTATTCAGAAAGGCTTGAAATCCCTGACATTCAAGCCTGTATACCCCCTCTCCCACTAACCCTCGATCATAAATCAACCCCTCCTCCACCTTTCCCACCTCACCCACGCCCAGAGCGCTGCCTTCTTTAAGTGCACCCCTGAACCTCCATTTACTGTGGGTCACTGGGGTTTATATACTTCTCTTTGCTTCTGCTAAGTATGTTTATTTTTAAGTGTAAACCAAATCTAGCAACATGCTAAGTTTGAGGTAAAGCTGTATCATTTTTAACAAAAGAAAAAAAATAATAAATAACCTCACATCTTGTGTTTGTTCTTGCTTTAAGATAATTAACAGTATGTCTGTTATAGTAGGTAAATATATGGTAATCAGTTTTTTTTTCTTTTACAAGACAACATCCCATTTAGCTGCAGCTAATTATTAATCCTATTGTAAATCAGAATGACATCACATACGTTAATTAGTAGATCGATATTTTATACAAGACTAATAAACCTCAGGCAATAGCTTTGCTTCTTTTGTTCAAAAGTGCAAAACCCACATTTAAAAAAATGATAATGACATTTTACAGCTTGAGATGAGCAAATATTTGGCAACTATAAAGTACTGATGGATGAATGTATCAATAAATTGTTTCAGCAATTTTTTTGAGCACAGCATCCAGAGCCAAATAATCTGCCATGGAAACACTCAGTTTCTTCTGGTTGAAAAGAGATGACAGAGGTAGGTTAGTCTTTGTTTACCTGTTAACCTTCAAATCTATCCATCTAACAGGGGGGTTCAAAATAGACTTGGCAGTTCTGCAGTGGGACTTTAGAAATGAAGGGAGTTATTTCACTGTCAGCGTCAACTGCAGAATAGGCTCTAATAATATTTCCTTCAAGGACTTTAAATAGTTATTCAGTATTAGAATATAATGCTATATTGGGTGAAAATTGTAGCACATCTGCAGCCAGCTGCCATTAAAAAGAGCAAAATGAGACCATGTACAAACTAAAGCTAAAGTCAGGCTGCCTGTTTGCTTTTCCTTAGTGAAACCTAGAGGACCGAGGATTTGGGGCAGGACAGAGGGGAGGTTGGCCAAGCAGCAGTTTGAGTTATGATGAGGCAATTTTAATGAGGTTCTGGTCCGTGCACCAAAAGACCCGGTTGACTCTTTACTGTTTCAGGATGGGAAAAAAAATACAACATTCCTATTTTCCTCTGGTGCCAAAAGTTAATTGAAAACATTTCAGGGAAAAGTATAGTCTGGGGCCCCCATACGACTCTCATCCCTTCATTATCCTCTACAATAATAAAAAGGCATTACAATTATTAATGGTTGAAGCAGAGGCCTGGGCTCTTAAAGTGACAGTGGCAGGCTTTTGGCTCTCATAACTCTCTTTAAGTCACCTCCATTGCAGGAGTTATTATTTGGGTCATTCATTTTAAACCTAGATTTCTGCTTTTCGCAGGGAGGTTGTACAATAAATGCTGCCAAATGATAAGAAAATTCATCCTCACAGCTTCAGAGAGAAGTAAACTGTCGCACAAATGAAATCTGAACCATCAGCAGCAGTTTGGACAAAGCCATAAAGCTGAACTTTCTCACATAACTCCTGTCTCCTGTGGGATAGCGGTCTTCTCATGCTCCCCCACTCCCTGAAAAGGGTGACAGAAGAACAGAGTGAATGAAGTGCCCCCACATTGTGCTGCTGGGCCATTGTGTATTTTGCATCTCCATAATAGAGGTGCCACTCGACTTCTCTTCCAATCAATGGGCTCAAGGGCCAGTCGCTTTTCCTTGAAAAGCAACATGGCTGCCCATCAGTGGTTACAAGACACATCATCACAAACGAAGGAGGGGACACTTTTTTTTTGTACAGAGAGAGAGCTGACTGATTTAAAACAAGAGTCACAAGCATGTAAGCAGACCTGCCTTCACTCGTCGCTGATAGAAAGGGTAAAACCTGATTGTGTGTGTGTTAGTTGTTTCAAAAAACCCAATAAATTGTGTGCACCTGTGATATATCAGTTTTCTTTGCAATCACCTTTTAGTGGCCATTACAAAATGGATTGTTTATTGGAGTAACTATACTAATTAACTGTGCTGACTGAGCCTTTAATCTGTTCATCTAAAGTGGATTATGAACTGCCTCAAGGTCCATGTACTGCTGTAGTAATACTGATACTTAAATGATGTTTGTTTGGGTAAATACCACAAATACCAATAGAACTGCGACTAAAGAGGAATCTAAAGACACTTACCAGATGTTTTACACACACTATGGCACAAATGGTCCAAAAGTCTTAAAACTGCAGTTAAGGTTGTAAAATGACTTTCAGTGACCTGGTAATTATATGTGATTACTTCGGGAAAGAGCTAGTCCTAGATAGATTAATGTTTTAACCACCAGCCCAGCACACTGCAGATTTATGCTTGTCATGCTTGTCTAAACATTATCTTGATATACCTCATCCAATAAATCTGAAGTGAGCTACTTAAACAAATCAAAAACAGCAACTAGACCATCATGGCCTTGGACTCATTTGACCAAGGAGTGAAACGAGAATCTTTCAAACAATAAGACAGAAGTCCAAAAGAAAAGTCTTTTTAAAACTCTTATTTATTTAGTGTGCATGTACATTCAGAAGAGGGTGTTGAAAATGGGCACTTCATATCTCCACTCACCCAAACACTTGCCTGTTTTCCTCAGTGGGTCTTTGTGCAGATTTCTAAAACAAACAGGGTGAAGATAAACAAAATGACTGACACTTCTTGGCTCCGTTTGTGCTGCAAATCCCCAAGAGGAGGCGTTTACCTTCCCCCCCAATCTGTTTGAACAGTTTTCAGGAATTAACACTTTATACCTAATGCAAACATACATGTGTACAAGGTCAAGTGTGGCACTCAGGAGCTTTTGACAGGCATGATCTGTCCTAGGATAGAGACACATTTTAGCAGCTTACATCAACTTTGGTTTTAAGTGAAGCAGGAGAAAGTCTCTGTACAGCTGGTACAAAAAAAATAACTGCTCTGCTTTCACATAATGATGAATAAAACCAGTTTAAAGACTTTTAGGCACTTCTAAACAAAACATAGTCCTTCCTCTCTGGTCACAATGCAATAGAAAAGTGGAGCTCACCCACAGTGCAAATATAGTGTCACTCATATTTTGGCAAAAATAATTTTATACAATATACTGTACAGATTTTCATAATATATCTGAAATTCTAAAATAGGTTCCCACATGATCAGCATTTCTGAAAGTGTATTTGAAATACCAGCCAAGTATCTGACCTAAATGACTGATGCAAAACAAAAACCCTGAATGAATGGATTTGTGCAGGTTTAGGCTGAACGTGTTAGTTTAATGACAAAGAGGAAAACACAGATTTCGTGTGTTGATTCAGAAAAGTAAGACACACCGACTTTTGCTGTCTTGCTTTTCAGATAAATTGAGTTAAAACCAAAATGGTGGTCAGGACATTCAGCACAGTCTGACAAGGTGCGAAGCCCCTGGACTTCTCCACATACTGATAATCCTCCTGCTCAATATAATCATCCTCAGAATCCTCCTCGGAGTCTGAAAATCCGCTTCCCGCGAACCTGTCGCCGGGATCCGAGCAGAAGGTTTTCATGCTGACCCTTATATACTCGCATATGTTCCTCTCAATGCCATCACACACACAAGTGTCTAGCTGTTGCGCTTTCGGTATGGAGCGCATGTTGGCTATCACTCTGCGACACCCATCCGAGCACCTTTCTCCTCCGAAAAGTTTTCGGCAGTGAAATAAATAATCTCTCATGGCGGAGCTGCACGCCGGATCCATTTCACACTGCCGCCGGGCTTCGGTGCAGCCCATGGTGCTGGTCCGTGGCAGGCACGGCTCGATAGCTTGTTTGGTGTTCCTGCAGACCGGGTCGAGGGCGCAGTCGCAGTCCTCCAGAGTGGGGCCGCTCTGGGTGAGATTGAGCTGAATCAGAGAGGCTATACAGTGACTGGGACACTTCTTGCGTTCCCCATTGATAACGGACTGACAGGCATAAAGGTACTGATCATACGCGTAATGGCAATCCGGCTCCTGGTGGCACTTGAGGATTGCTTTCCAGCAGACCAGCCGACGGCTGTGGTTGGGAGATCCGACACAGAGGCCGATGAGCAGGATGCTTATGAACACCGCTGTCCGCAACATCAACATGGCACGACTTGCCATTTCCACAAAGAATGAACCTTAGAAATGTCAGCCTTCATATGAGCACCTGTAGTTTCACCATGCTGCGTCAAGACCGGGTTACTGCTTGATGGTTTCATATCAAGTCATGTTTGGTGACTTGAAGTCAGTGAGCAGCAGCAGCAGCTCATCACTGATGAGCCAAAAGGAGCCACTTATGTCAGGATCTTAAACCTTCAGTGCGGCTACAAAGTTTCCAGTTCTCGCCAGGCACAGTCTGTTCGTTTGAAGTGTCTGTCGGTCAGTATCAGCACGAACCTTCAAAAGTTTTGATCAACTTTTCGCAAAAAAGACGCAGCGACTTCTTGGCCAAACTCCTCAAACGGTGCAGTGATATCCTTGTTCCTGAAGTCACGTCCACTTCTGCTTCCAAGCAGCGTATGCTCCATCTGCAGCCCCTTTGTGATGAGGGCTGCGCAGTGATGGGCTGATTAGGTTACGGCGACCAGCACGTCCGATTGGCTCGATAAGCGGCTGTGATCCTCTCGTCACGCACGGCCAGTGACTCAAGTTACTGTTTCTAAACTGCAGCGGCACTTTCTAATACCTCATGATGGAAACAACTGGGAACTTCAATGTGGATTATCAGCCTGTTCACCCAGAACGACTCATGTAGAAGATCAAAACAAACTATAAACTGAAAGGAAAATCTACAAGCTGTTTGAAATGAAACAATTTTGTCTGATGTTACATTTTGGCATCACAATAGACATGTTTGATTATATAATTATATGTTATGTTAAAATTGGACATGTTATATTACACCTCCTTGGTCTGCAGTAAATCTTTACACAGAGTGGTAGTTTATAGCTGTTTATTGAGAGCAGCCTAATTTGCAGCTGTTTCTTTACTAGCTTTTTTCCTGTGGCATATCCAGAAATCTCTTGTGTAAGAAGTTTGAATTTAAAGTGATACAGGTTAACGTCTGTGGTCTGAGTCTTGAATAACTGCTCATCGCTGTGATGAGCCCTGTATGTAGGAAGACGTGGGACCAGGCTGGGAGAAATGACAGCTGCTATAACACAATCAGAGCTCCTGTTTTCCACCATGAAACCATGAAACATAACAAGCGTTAAATGCACAGACACATCTGCACGCACCAATAAAGACATGACAGCCTAAATGTTCAAACCTCTGACTTCCCTATATGGAGCTGGTGAAGTGCCACAGGCCTACTTGGGAAAGGTCGAAGAAAAAACCCATTTGGTGATTTAATTTTACTGCCCATTGAAGAAAGGAGAGAGGTGTGAAACCCAAATGAGGTTGTTTCCTGTTCCTTAAATTAACACTTAACACGTTGAAGAATGTGAAGAGGGGTAACAGCTGTAATTACACCATCTGTAAACAAACAACAAGCACAGTGCCACTAGGAATGAAGACACATGGATCTAATGAGGCCTTGAGGGCAACAAAATAAAGTATAGAAAAGAAAAGCACTCAGTCAGTCGGACAGCCCTGTTCCTCCGCCCCGTCACATCAGCATATCACGACCACAAGGATGTGGCAGCTCTCAAGGGACCTTGGACCCCAATTACAATTAGAGAGATTAGAGAGGAGTCAAGACAAGTGCAGAAGAGTTTTTCTTAGCCAAACAACCCCGAACACCCCCCTCCACCTCATCCAGATGGCATACCAGAGCAGCAGGCTGACTGCAGACTCAATTTAGAGCAACATCAAAGTGGGTGTTAGAAAAAGCCCAAATGGTGAACTCCTCAAGGGTCTCGATTAACTCCAACGAACCTGACATCAACACAGACCACTAAGGCCAAAGACAATTAACAAAGACAGAGAGGAGCTGTACCACTGAAGACACTGCAGTCTACATGTTCTTTGCTTTTGTGCGACGTTTGTGTGCCTATAATTTTGGCCTCAGGCCTGTACAAAACTTTCAGAATCAGAATCAGAATCATCTTTACTGGCCAGGTCTCTGCACACAAACAAGGAATACGACTCCAGTTCACTTTTAAACAGCTGAGACTAAACCAAATAACACCTCCCGGCCATAGTTGCATTTCACTTTTAGGGGTCCATAATGCATAGCAGAACTGAAATCCCATCAGTGCTGGATGTCAGCCAGATAAGAACAACAGCCAGATTCAGCGGAGCCAGCAGCTCTGTAAGATGGAACAGGCAGCTGCTCTCCCCCAAACTGTACCTCTCTAAATTACTCTAATACATCACTAACATTCTTTACTTTTACACCAAACCTCTCCGAGCGTTCTGGGAAATGTGAGTCATGTCCTTCACTTATTTCAAAAGACTACCTCTGGATATGCATCCTCTACATGCAGTTGTTCATGGCGACTTGCATATAATAGTGTTTCCAGAATTGGAATGCGGTTCCCAAGAGTAGATTTGTAAATACTCATGCAGAGACAGACATGCTCTTCAGTTTGTCTCCACTGCTGTCAGAAGTCATTACACACAAGCTGCACTGCCAGAACAATTCACTGAACTTTGTATTCAACTGCTTCCAACCCAGAGAGTGAGGCAGAGAGGGGGGAGGGATGAAAAGGAGTCAGTACTAAAGGGCTGCCAAGTGTTTTTCTGCCTGCATTTTTCATTTTTCTGTGGCTCATGGAAAAGTCTCAGATGTCTGTCTCAGATACGTTGATGTTATTTTTCTTCACTCTTTTCACATGAAAAGAGGAATTCGTATATCTCTTTAGCAAAAATATGGATGTAACTTTCTTTTTGTTTAGTCATGTCATGAATATACAATATACAGTAAATGCCATCAGATCTGGCATTACTGGATCAGATTGATTTCTAACCATGCTACATAAGTCAATAACTGCTGGATGGATTGTCATAAAGTTTTGTACTGACATTCAAGATCATCTGGTTTTTCCTCTAATGCCATCACAAGGTTGATATTTTAGTTTTTTAGAGAAATATCAAAAAGAAAAACTAATCAGATTATTGTGAAATTGGGCTCATCGAAGCTGCAGTTTTTCACTTATGCAGCGAAATATTTATCTACTATTCATCCACTAGATGGATTTTAGTGCTGATGGCAAATGTTAACATAATACAAGATAAAAATCATAAACATTACATCTGCTAAACTATTCTGCTCAGCATGTTAGTACTGACGTGAGCATGTTAGCGGGTAGGTCAAAGCACCATTAAGTATATTCCCACAGAGCATGGCTGTGTTTTCTCTCTGTGCTGTCCCCATGCTTTTATCATGCCAGTGAAGTTTCAGTACGGTACCACGTATCCTAAGTCCATCCCCTTGGGGTAAGCTACGCACCACAGCAGGGAAAGGAGTTGACTTTCAACTCACAGAAGAGGACAGTTCAAACATGGGTCATTGCAGCTGGAAGACAACCAAGTGTATTCAGTAAGTTATAATCCTCAAAGCAAAAAATTTGGACATGATATGATGTGAGGCTGAACTGATAACTTGGTCTGCTGGACTGGTTTCCCATCAGCAAGCCACTCAGATTCCTCAGGCTTGCTTCATGGAACAGATTAACACCACACAGGGAGAAAATCTGGATGACGTTACGAAAAGATTCCTACTCCTGTAGATTTTGCAGATAAGCAGGCAGAGCTGTTAAAACGATCGGAGCAGAGCATTAAACTTCAGACGCAGAAGGAGACACACGGATTTGCCATCACAAAGGAGAGTAATGGATAGTGGGTGCTGCAAGAGATTAATGACCCCTGCAGTAAAATCTGGGTTATAAGGAACAATAGAAAACCTTCTGGACTGCTTAGGCCTCATGTCTGCAGCTCCTCTGTGACACTGGTCAGATAATGCTAAGATACCAAAGCAATTTCTCTTCAGTACAAAGAAGAGAAGGCAAAACTCCCCAGAGCTTATTGATGGTATCTGTATCTAAAGCGAGAGGGGTGCAGCTATTACAGGAGAGAAAGAGACGGAGCATACAGGGATGACCTCTTCTCTCCTCTCCAAGTTGTGATCATGTATCTCTCCGAGAGGAAATAGCTGCAGACAGATATACCGCCACAACCGCAACACAGAGAACTCATTGTTCACTGCATCAAGACGTTAAACAAGAAAAGTGAAAAGAAGAAAATGACTGCCCAGCATCCCCATTGCAAGAGATGAAAAGAACAAAGGAAGTACACCATGTGGGAATGGCTAAAGCTTGGTAACTGAGAAAAAGTGTATTAAAACCTGCCTGGGAGGCTTCATCATCAAGCCTCTGAATATGCTTTAATCAGCTGCATTATGTTGATGAATACAGACAGTTTGATCAGGCACAATAATTTGTGCAGTGGCCCATTGAATCTTCATGTGACAGTGTAATGACTACTTATGCCAACCGCAATCTTTAATGTTATGGACTGCTGGGGCTGATGCCAAGAGAAATGGAGTTGGTTGTCAAATGCAGCCAGTCCTCTCAGGAGTTTTTGCTGTTTTATAAAACTCCTGAGAGCTTGAGAACACTGCAACTCTCACAGCTGCAGTAACCAGACTAAGAAAGAGGGTGTGTTTTTTGTGAAAGTTATCAGGAATAGTAAAACTAGACAGAAACTGCATCATGAGATTAATACACCACATGTGTTTACACAAACAGTCCTACAAGTAGGCAGGAGAAACAGCACAGAGTATTTCCGTGGTACTTTCTATTACTCAGTGTATTATGGCATCCTGCCAGCGTGTGGCACAATTTGAGCTCGAACATTAGGGTGTTCCAGGAAAGAAAAGAATCAGATGCTATCTTTACATTTAAGTGAGTAATGTTTGAGCAGAACTGATGATGCTGTCGGAATAGCACAGGTCATTGATCCCAGATTAAGTTCTAAAAATACTCCTAAGGCTGTCGGAAAGACGCAGAAAATGTGTGTTCTGGTTTGTGACATACACTAAAGGTGCATGTCAGCAGGAGCTGAAGCACAACCCCTGTGGATCCCACACTGGCTGAGTGTAAAACCAGTATAACGTACACAATGACTGTAGAAATGGTGCCAATGCCATTGTGAAAAAAAATACAATATACAAGCACATCCATTAATACAGTATGTTTTTGTGCAAGTGGTTGGAGAGGCCTGAAGTTTCGTGGATAGAGTCATTCCATCTATATTACAGTTGTTGTTCCTAACTTTAATACACACACAACCTTAGGAAGCACCGTCATTAAACTTCTGAAGATTCTTGTTGGAGATCAGGGCTTGTCTTCAGTGACAGTAACCACATGGATGCTTTTAATCCAAACACACCACCCATTGTCAGGCACAGCACCAGCGGTGGTCTGGGTCCAACTGTCCCCATCCCTGACACCATTAAATAAATCACAATAATCTGAGTGGACTTTTCCCACTTCCACACACAAATAGGAAAAAAACTCAATTACTACTTTATTCCAGCCAGTACAAATGAAAGATACTTTTGACCTGAGGCACTGCTGAGATTTACTTTGTGTTTATGCATTGTCAGCTATTTTGCAGAAATAGATTCTTTCCATAAGGAGCGATTAAGGAAATACTTTCAGCATGAACAGACTGACATTTAATAAACTCTGCTATCAAAGGGAAACTTGAGCAAAGTTACCGGATCAGTTCAAGTGTTAATGCTGCGTAGTAACAACAACTTTTTAAAGTGAAACTGCACTGAATTGCCCTGGAAACTTCAGTCACAGTTTATCTCATCTAACTTACATCAGTTCTGGTTGCAAATATCTCCTAAGTGATCAAAAAGATCAGAAAAAGATTTTCATTCACATCTAAATGTGTACAAAATGAAGTCTTTTAGATGTTTTGACTCTGACCTCCTAAATAACAGTATTTTTGGGGCAGGTGGTGGATGAAGAATGAGATACTAATTTGGGTATTTTCCAGACCAGTGTTGATGCAGGATTTCGATCAGCAGTTAGCTGCAGTGAGGGTGGTCTGGGATACAGAGTTTATGTTTAATTTAAACATAGGTGCTCTCTGTCTGCTGTCACTGCGCTGAGAAAAGCCATACTGAGTAGATAAACAAGAGAAGAGACAGTTTGTCTAATTTATAGTGAGATGGGTGAAGTTAGAAACTTTTCTTATGGCAGACACCCTGACAGAGAAAATCATGTTAATAAAGGAAGTCAGTGGTTGAATAGATATACAGAGACGGTCCTTTGAACATGAACTGAAACATCAGTCATTTTTTAAGCCTAGTAAGATATGAACTGCACTAGCACGGCACTTTTGTTTGGCAACATTTTCCTGCATTTCTTTCATTTTTGGATGAACAGAAAAGGTAAGATCTGTTATCTTTGTTACCTTTTCATGAATCAAACACCAGCAAAACAAAGGAGCTGTGAAGAGAGAGAGAGAGAGAGAGCAGGCTGTCGGTTGCAAAGACACACCACAGATGCATCACAATAAGACTCTTCATCAGAGTGTAAAGTAAACAGAGCCTGTCTGGACATGGGGCTGGATTTCAGTTAAGGGCTACAACAGAGAACAACAGGTACTGACCTGTCACTGTGAGAAGGAACAAAGTGCAAAACAGTGAAAGTCAAAGAGAAAGAGGCTATTTTCTGACATAAGACATTATATATGATGAACATTTACTCTTCAAATAAATAAAGTTAACCACTTTGCATAAGGAGCCATGATGCCATGACATGGTGAGAATTTTCTGGTATGCTATGTCCAACTCTTTCTCTGTTAGCTCATTTACAGTTTTCATTCTGTTAATAAATAGTCGAACAGAGACGCAGCCAGAACTCAGCAGCTGCTTTGAGATTAAACAGGAAATGCATCTACTGCATGTTGAGAAACAACCAGCTCCGTAAATACTCCCAATTATTCTTAATACCGATTTTAAGAGCATTAAGATATGTTGTCTCATCTTGCCCTTCGTACATAACAGCACACATATACATACTGTACTGTACATACACACACACCACACACAGTAGCAAGGGAAAAATAAACAGGCTGGGTTTTGCTTTTCCTGCAAAATCTAAATATTGACTCAGAAGCCTATAATCACACACAGTCTGAACAAAATCGAAATAAACAAGTGTGCCTGTAAAGTATAAGTGTTTGTGTGTCTCATGGGCACTGTGGCACTTGAATGCTGACGCTGACAAACCCATAAAAAAGGAAGTGGCTGAGTTTTTAGTGAATGCTAGACAATATGGACTGTATCTAGTGCACTGAAGATACATAAATTATTTGTCATTCTCTGAATACACAAAAGTGTTCTTTCAAACGGACTAACCGTCCGTCTCCCATCCAACATCTGCTTTGAATTCACATAATACCACTTTCATATGACTCACATACAATATTCTCACATCAAGAGGCTTTAAAATGTCAAGACATCAGTTAAAAAAAAAAAAAAAGAAAGAAAGAAAGGCAATAAAAATTTGTTATGTTCTCCAAAGAGCTTTAGCTCTTCATTGCCAAGTTTCCATGTGACATCAACGGTCAGTAATGCATGTAACTGTGTTATTACGGTGTTGTAATGTTGTTAAAAATCAGTGTCATATTCCACTTTCAGTCTATTTTTATTCCCTTTGCTGAAAGCTACGGTACAAAATCAGGAAGGATGTAGTCTGCACATGCAGACTTGGAAGGCATTGCTGTATGCACCATAATGACTGCTTTCCCAAAAAAGCTTGATTAATTAAATAAGACTTTTGTGTTGGTGTACAGTTGGGGCTTTTTATTTTTCCTCACTGAATCTTTACGGCTCATTAGCTCTATAAAAAAGCTGAAACATTTCTGGCTGTACTAAGGCCTGTGAGAGTGCTGCTGATGCCAGAAATCATCAGGGACAAACGAGGAAACACAATCTGAAAGAAAGTTATTAATGGAAATGGTCAAAGAGGCTAAAAAAAAAAAACACATGTTCCACTGGAATTTAAGTTAAGGTCCTCTCAGGTTAAGGACAGAGTTCAACATTTTGGAAAATACAAGAATTAATCTCCTCAACAGTTAAATGAGAAAATCAATACCAGCCTCAGATATAAAAAACGTCTATTAAATATTAAGCTGATTAGAATAAAGACGGGAGACAAGGGGGGACAGTTAGTGTAGGCTGCTCTGTCTAGAGGTAACAAAAACATTAAAGAAAAAAGGGAAGAATTTTTAGCAAGAATAAGAAAATGCTCATAGATAGCAGGACAGATGGACTGCTCAGATTCAGGAAAACTGCCCACAGAGAAACAGAATGATCAGAGTCTCACACTGGAAAATCAAAACTTACTGAGGGAAGCGAAAGAGCAGAACTCTCTTCTCCAGGCCCTTGAGTAAGACCTGAAGCTGCTCAGAGGTCAACACTTCACACTATACTTTGTAAAAGGTACAAATGTGTGCAATGGGTACACATCCTGCTATAGCTCAGTCCAAAACCTGGATCAGTGCATTCAAACATTTTGAACAGATGGCCAAATGAACATTTTTAAATGAATGATACAGGCAGAAATTATATGAGATGGATGCATTTTTACTATTTGTCTTATTTAAAAATACAAGATAGGCCTCTTCAAATAAAATACACAGCAATGAGCAGGAAATATAAGGCGGAGTTTCCAGGTCCAGTGACGCTCCTGGTTTTGTCATCAGTGCAGTGGAGGGAACGAGCATTTGGTGCTTAGCCCTGAACACCTTGATTGAATCCTTTGATTTGCTTTTTGTCCTGATTCAGGTTGCCCACTACCAGAACTGACCTGTCAAATTCATAACACACACACACACACGCACACACGCGCACACACGCACACACGCACACACGCACACACGCACACACGCACACACGCACACACACACACACACACGCACACACGCACACACACACACACACACACACACACACACACACACACACACACACACACTAATTACTCAGTGTCAATGTTTATACCCTCATGTAAGAAAAGGTTATAGACAGCAGCAATGAGTACCTCATTTGTTATGTTTCTTGTAAATGGCAAGATATTCCTGCACATCATCAGGGGATCCGAGGACCACGGGGACTCGCTGGTGGATTGTGGTGGGCTGGATGTCCAGCACATTCATAGACCCTGTAGTGGCCATGCCCCCTGCCTGCTCCATGATGAAGGCCATGGGGTTGCATTCATACAGTAGCCTCAGCTGAAAGGCAATATGTAGACTTGAACATACACAAAATAAATCCTCTGCATTTTATTGCAACTCAGCACAGATTTTCTGAAAATATTAAATAATATGGTAATAATTTAAAACTTTTTTTTGCCCCCGTTGCAGAAAGTCCAACCACTCACCTTGCCTTTTGGACTCTTGACATTAGCAGGATATAAAAAGATTCCTCCATACACCAAAGTACGATGAACATCAGCCACCATTGAACCAACATATCGGCTGCCATATGGAGCAGAACCATCCTAGAAACACAAATATGTTGTGTAAATTAATTAAGTCAATTTAATAACGATCACAATGAAAATATGTAACATTGATCATTGGTGGCTTGTGTTGCCAGTTCTACTTTAATGTATAAGCATTTCATTTATTGCTATTACCTCTGGGTATTTCTTCTTTTGTATGTACTCTGTCACATCTGGATAAAAGTGCTGTGCATATCCTTCATTCAAACTGTAGATTTTCCCCTTTTTCTTAATCTTCACATCTCGATCCACCAAAATGAACTCTCCGATTGCCTGAAAGAGAAATGTTAGCTTATCACGATGCAGTAACATACACAGTAATATTTGCAGAAATGAATCACAGCAGTGGAACAATAAAGTATATCAGAGAGAGTTTTGACACTAAATATTACAGTAAACATGGTACTTACAGGGTCAAGCATGAAGCAGTTCACTCCCTGACCAGTGGAGAGGACCATCATGGTGGCACTGCCATACAGAGCATAACCAGCTGCCACAATGTTCCTTCCAGGCAGCAGAGCGTCCTTCTCAGACGGCTCATCATCTGTGGTCTATGGGACAGCATGGGAAAAAATATCACAACAGGGTAGGTACTGTGTCTTCAGTCTTCAATAGGAGTGTTAAAGCAGAGGAACCAACCTTTTAACTTTTGGGTATGTAAAGTGTGTGATGACTATTTTTTCTATTTGAGTGGTCTTGAACTTACAGTTTAAAAAGAGCTAGTGTCTTATTCACAGAGTGAGTTACAGTTGTAACTTTTGGCAGCAGAGAAAAAAAACAGATCACCAAAGCCAATAGATTTCATCCTCTGGGGTCCAGGAACTAGAAAATTTAATAGCTTTCCAATAGTTGTAAAGTATTTGGTGAACTGGCCAGTGTGGTCTACATTACCATCCTCAGAGCAATGCTGCTAACTTGGCTAAAATATGACAAATCCTTGAGTTCAGTTGAATGGGCTAATAAACATGTTTGGCATCAACAGGCAGCATCATAGTTACTAACCTTTTTGTAGATAGCAAAAATTGTTCCAATGGAGACAAGACAATCAATATTTGAGGAACCGTCCAGTGGATCAAAACACACAATGTATTTTCCCTGTAAGTTGAGAAGAGTTTTATTAATATGTCAAATTACTAAAAACACCCAAAAGCTGAAAGGAGAGCGCAAATTCAAATGAACATAACGACATATAGAGAAAAGGGTGAACATACTCTGTTGTCTGGTTCCACAATAATGGCCTTCTCATCTTCTTCGGACACCAGCACACAGGAGGTGAAGGAGGACTTGATCATGTTAATGACCAGGTCATTGGACAGGACGTCCAGCTTCTTCACCTGGTCTCCTGTTACGTTGGTGCTTCCAGCAATGCCATATCTTACACGCAAAGAAAAAAAAAAAAAAAACAACATATGCAGAATGAAGTTTACAAAGTCTAAATAAAAGTTCAAAAATCTATTTATATGCAACTTAGTTTAGGAAACGTGACAATAGATCCACATTGTTTGTGTTGTTAAGCCCAGAGGCTGTAATTGTTTTTTTCCCCCCAACACAGCAAAGGTCTGAAAAGCCCATTATCTTCTTGACCTCTGCCCTGGGGGTTTGTACACAACATGTGCAGCGTTTACCTTTGGCCAGTGTCAAAACTGCTGATTCTAACGTTGCACTGCATGTTACTAAAACTAAACCAAGACGTCAGTCCCTGTTTAAATAAATGAAAACAAATGCACTAAGACTAATGTTAAAATAAAACAGTGGAAGTCATCAATTATTAGTGAACTTGATTGATTTATAAATATAGTTAGGTTACATCCTGTTTCCTTTCTTCATTAACTACATTTACATTGATTTTCAGGTGCATGCGTGCTTCTGCTCTTATCCCTACTCTGGATAAAGAGGTAAAAACAATAAAGACTACTCACAGGTTTGCGATCCCAGCCTTCCTGACAGCTGTGGAAATGGCCTTGACAGCTGTGCAGATGGAGTTGAGCAGGTTTGTCAGCTCTCCTGTTCCCTGGGCTTTCCTGCCCTCCTCCAGAACAAACCTGGTGAGGGTGAGCACGTTGGTATCAAAGGATCCTTTTTCAGACATGCTGCTGTCAGGTGTGGACCTGGGACCTAATGCCTTATGTGAAATAGGTGAGCGTTGCCCCAAAGTTAAAAAGTGGACTCTACAACAGAGATAGGTGAAGGCATGGGGGAGTGCAGCGCTTCCAACCAATCACAAGTGTCCTTTCTCACAGCCAGATAATGATTTGATCACTTCTGTAACTGAGAGTTTAAAAGACCAAAGTTCAAAGATAGTGGACATTTTTTATTTTAAAGTAACAAAGGACTGATTCAGTCTTTGCTCATACATTGATTTGTTTTTCTTTATCACTCTACTTACAGTGCGTCACCAAATGCTTTTAAAATGCCTGATTATTATAACTCACTACCTGGATATAAACAAATGTCCATTGTCTGAAACGGCACAAACCATTTGTCAGATTTACTTACAACTAAACACTTCAGGCTGCAATATACAGCAAACTGTGCACAGCTTATTCTGCACATGGTTGAACTGGTCTGGATACACCTCAGTAAGTGGTTAAACATGCTTTCACCACATGATTCTGAAGAAGTGTAAAGTTCAAATCATGGGACTCACATCCTTGTCTACCTACTTGTTTTTAAGCTATTAAGGGCCTTTCATTTTGCATGTGCTAAGATTTCCAATAAATATTATTCACATTGAAAGAGAAAAGTGGTATATGTCTGTGTGTCTTTGTCGTGCATACAAATAATTAGTTTATGGTGTAAACATGAGAAAGTAAACAGATTTCACATGGTCCATGGAATTACCTAACATGCACTGTAATCTTTCTTGAAATGTGTCAGACAACCTGAAGCAAAGTTGATCTTTGAACTTAGGGTAAATCATGGCAACCACTGTGATGCGATAGCTCAACATGCTAAGTATTTCAAGGTGATAAACTCACATTTGGAGACGGATGTGCCACAAAATGAAACAACCGATTCTGCTGTAATAGGTATACACAAACAAAATTAT
This sequence comes from Mastacembelus armatus, assembly GCF_900324485.2. Taxonomy (NCBI): domain Eukaryota; kingdom Metazoa; phylum Chordata; class Actinopteri; order Synbranchiformes; family Mastacembelidae; genus Mastacembelus; species Mastacembelus armatus. The sequence goes on along the minus strand of NC_046644.1, from coordinate 17,616,968 downwards.
TAGGTTTTGTCAGTAAAGCAAATATGTTGGTCTGGGGTCAAGCCCAAAATGTATTTCTCTACTATGTCCACATGATGGCACTATGCAGTTTACAAGCTGCTGAATTTAAATAAAGTCTAAGCAGACTCAGTGCTATGGAGAAGAATACTGCATTAACATCTGCTGCTGATTCTACTGAGCCCTGCCCTTAAATCATATGAGTTCTGTAGTTCCTTGGATTCCCTTTATTCTTCCCTTAATAACCACTCACACAACTCTGATAAGGTACAATATCATCCGTAACGTATGACTATATCCACACAGGACATTATTTATTACTTTTCATAATTTTATTACCTTTATTTTTATAAAATTTAAGAAGTCCTCCATCCTACAGAAAGCTGTAAGAAAGCTAGAGGCTTCTGAGACAAGAGACGAAAAAAAAAAAATCATGTAATCTTTATGCTGTGTAACTGAGTCAATAGAAGGAAAGACATCATCAATATTTTACCAGGTGTTATTCATCACCTGGTTCCCAGGTGCACCTGGTGTGTATGTTGACACAGTGACTGACCGAGTCCTGCAGGATGAAAACTCCTCTCTCGCTCTCTGGACTGGCACTTCACAAGCAAAAACAAAACAGGGATGAGAGAGAAATCTGAAAATCTAAAAATGCTATTAGATCTTTCCCATCTGATACGGCTACTGTGACGACATTTTCGATCTCCCTCATCACCCAAACGTGTTATAGGTGTTCACCACTTCATCTTGCACAGGTATGCGACTTCTCATTGATTTTTCAGGTTATATTTAGGCTGGTAAGGTGCATACACACACATTTGCAAACAAAAAATAACCTAAATCTTAAAAAAAAAAAAATATATATATCAAGTAAAAGTTTTTCAGCATCACACAGTTTAATGGTTCATGTTGTTTGCACCTATTTTGACCACAAGGTGTCAGGCTTTAGCAACACCCAGTCCTCTCACCACTGTTGTAGGTGGTAATGAGTCAGTGCATGTACTTGTCTCTTAAGAAGACATTTTGCAGTTACTAATGATAGAATATATTATTTTTCAGGGATGCCTGCCTGTTACAGCAGGTTCTGCTGTGTCAAAAGGTGAATAGTTTGCTGATGAAATGCTTTTTACAGTATGAATTATATCTTCCTAAAACCTCCTTAAAAATAGGAAGAAAGTTAAACTGAGCCCAATCATTTTGGCTTGTGATGCTTTAAGAAAAAGATAATATGTACTTCTGACTCCTGCTGTTTTAAGTTCAAATAATCCAGCATTTCTTCCAAACAAAAACACATAGGTTATTTATTTGTTGATTGATTGATTTTCTGCTTACCTGCTGCGTTATGAAATTTCCTAACCACTCAGACTTGTTTGTGGGGGTCTTAACCCCCAAGTTCAGAACCATTGGCTTAGGCTTAAATTAAAAAAAAAATTTATTTCAACAGCTGCATCGCATTAGTGTTGGATGTTTTGCAGTAGTTCAATAGAAATTCTGAAGTGTCATATACTAGATTACAGTGTTAATTATTATACAACTTCTTTCTCATAGTTTTTATGACAGTTTCTACATGACTAGCTTGTGTACTGTATTATCTAATAAATATAACCTTACTAAATCTCATGTTGTCATAAAGGAAATGGCAAAACAAAGGGCTTAGGAGCAGGCCTAAACGCAGACATAAATGACAGGCTAGGGGATACAGACTAAAAATTTAATTAGAACACGCGCACGCGCACGCACGCACACGCACGCGCACACACGCACACACACACGCGCGCGCGCGCGCACACACACACACACACACACACACACACACACACACACTGCAGGGAAAACAGGAGGCAAAGACAACTCCCAGGCAGGGGTAGAACATAATAAAAATATGTCCAAACAATCCAAGGAAATAGACAAGATCTAATCCAAAAACCCAGGCTGTGTGCACAAGCATATCTAAGGGTAAGGTAAATCCAAAACCAGGTAACTTAGGGTGAGTGGCTAGACCATTGTGACTGTAAAGCACAAAACACAATCTGACAGAAGACAAAGGACATCAACACGGTATTCACACTGGGGAGCTGATTAGGGAAGTGAAAACAGGTGTAGTGGATGTGGGAGTCAGGACTAGATAAGGAAAGAATGAGGCAGGTGTTCAGGGAAGAGTCAGAGGGAAAGTTCAGGGACACTGGGAGTTTAAGTCAAAAAATTTTGAATTTCAAAAAGAGTGATAGTAATTGCAGTCACTAAAGTAACCCATTTTTACACAAAGCATTTATTCATGTGCCAAACACATTAGCACACAGAGGGAGCATCAGTCTGTGTGTAATTTAATAAATGATGACTCAAACAAGGTTATGCAAGTTGCTTTGTGAGTTAAGATGTTCTATATTTATCTTATAATTAAACAATGCCATAATAGTACCTTGCTTTGGCTGACTTAAAAGGCATAGAGCATACATTTAAATCTAATGTTTATTTTTCCTGTGTTGTCTCCTTAACCCATCCATATCTTATATATCAGTTCCATATTAGATTTTTCATGCATTTCTTCTGTCTCCTAAACTTTATTTCCCCCTAACTCCCTCTATAACATTCATCTGAAAGCACAAGAATAGTACTTATAGTCCCTGTGACTGACTAAAGAAAACCTGATAAACTTATTACCTGAGGCTGGATGACACATCTTCATTCAAACAGGCTTTGTTTGAAAAATAGTGTCTTTAGACTCTGTGATACCTGTTTATATAATAAATATATATATATAATGATATATTGTTGTTGTTTATTGTCTGCTTTTGCAGCTGGAACAGTCAAAGCTTTCATTGTCATTTATTTCTCATTCTCCACATGCTGAAAACAAAAGGCGCTTGCTGATGAGAAAGTGATGCAGCATTGCAATGCTGTGAGTCATTGTTGTGCACTGAGGCTCAGCCTTTTGCTCACTGTACTTGCAGAATAAACTGTAATATGCCATGGCCTGGTATAGCATTTCCTTTATGTAAGCATTGTAAGGTTAGCTGTTATTGACTGCTGCAACTGGGCTAGGAGAGAGAAAGAGCTTGAATTAGTGATGCAGTAGAAGCTTAAATCTAAAAGATTATAATCATGATTTGGGGGATACTTAATACAGATTTAGTGACTTATCTAAAGTTCCTGCTGGATATAAAGTCAGCTCTCCTTTTGTGATACTTCTTGAAACATTCAGGACTCAGGACAGTTACATCTTGAGAAATGTGCCAGGTAACCATTACCTTTATTATACTAATAACAAATGCCATTGTTTTCATTACTTTGTACATATTTAGTAATTTTATCTATGTGTAATGCACAAAATGTATACAGGTGTAAAATGGAACTGTTAAAAAGAAAAAAAAAACTACAAAAGGACATCATCATTTTAAAGTGTTCAGCATTTTCTATTCAAATATATAGTCATAGCTGTTTCATGAATTATAAATGCATTTGTGTTGAGTCTTTGTTAAATAAAAAAAGATTTCAGTTACTGTTTTGTTTATTCAATGGCTGAAACTCTTGTAAGATGTCTGTGGCTGAGAGAACCTGCCAAGAGTATGGTTGGGCATTTAGAGGGAGAGTTGCAGGGTAATTATATAGTAGGTTCAGACTATGTAGAGAGACATACCATTTAGAGAGAAGTGACTACTGAAAACAGTGACTACACAGTTGGTAAATCCTCTACTGTCCCTCCTCTGTCCCTCCTCTTCTTAAGGGACAGGCTCTGAGAGATTATAGTCAAAAGCTTTTTGGGGTGACAGACAGACTTTGGGCTCAGATAGAAATAGTCGCTGATGAGGATACAAAACTAAGGTAAGGGGGGGGGGGGGGGGGGGGGGGGGGGACTAAGGAGAGAAATTATATAGTAAAAAGCAGAAGATTATATTTTCCATAGAATATTGTCTGTTTTGCCAATGATATTTTGTATCCGTTTTAGAAATTTCACTTTCCATCCCACAGACTGAAGTATTTTTTCCTCTGCTGGTGTAACAGGTGAAAGCACAGGCGGGTGTGTTCCTCATTACCTGGGGACTGACTACAGTCATCAGCCACACGTGGACTACCTCAGGTGTACGGACAGTTTCCAATACGGCTCCACCATTAAGCGGTTAAGCCTTAAGCGGAGGCCCAAAGTGGCCATCAATAATGTGGAAAAAAAACAGAGTGGCATTTCTTCCAGCCTGTGGCATTCTGCAGAATCTTTGTTAACATCTAGCAGTGATGGTACAAGACTACTGGGCATGTCTTCAACAACCAGAGGTCGACCTCCTCTTCCTCCACCACATGGTTCATCCTCAGATAACAAGCCTTCAATGAATGAGGCACCAACAACGTCTCAGATAATAAATGAGTCAAAGCCTCAGCCTGCTACAAGATCTCTGGCTTTACAAAGACAAAGCCCCCTGGTGGAAAAGACTAACGTGGACACCCATAAATACTTGGATCAGGAGATAACAAACCAGCCTCCACCTCAGCCCCATCCCCGTCGGCGACTGGCAAGCTTTGGAGGGGTGAGCTCCACAGAGACACTCTCTCCCTTCACTGGCGTGGGTGCATATAATCAGAACAACAATGGGAACAAGCCTACTGGCACAGGGGGTGATATGCATGTTCACCTAAGTGCGTCCCTGGGCAATAGAGGTAGCACTGGCTGTCTTAGGTTGAGTCCACAGAGTTCTGGTAGAACCACCCCAGTTACAAGTCCTGGCTCCATGCACCTGCAACATGTCCGTGACCAGATGGTAGTAGCTCTGCAGAGGCTGAAGGAGCTGGAGGAGCAAGTGAAAATCATCCCTATCCTCCAGGTAAAAATCTCAGTTCTTCAGGAGGAAAAGAGACAACTAGTCTCTCAGCTCAAGAACCAGAGTGACCACGAGGACATGAATGATGTTATCAGGAGGACAGTACGTACCAAAGAAAGATGTGACATTGAGAACAAGGTAAATATTGATGAAGCACTTAAGAGTAAGGTGAAAAGTGGCAGAAGTGACCTCAGGGAGTTCAGGACACTGACTACACAGATGCAGACATTGGAAAAAAACATCAAGGGAGGATATTTGCAAGCAGGTCATGGAAAAGGACCCAGCTCTCTGCAAGACAAAGCCATTAAATCAGTGTCAGTTGGAACTGGTAAAGATATAAATACCAAATCTGTGTACAATGATCAGGTAGAGAAGAGGTCTATTGCAACAGAAGTATCTGAACTTAATCTTGGAATTTACAGTGAACGGGAAACAGAGCTTGAATCCCAACATCTAATCATTGGTGCCCTGAAGGAGAAAATTTGTCATTTGGAAGCAAAACTGAAAGAATCGGCTCTCCAGACAGAGATGAGCCGTTTGAAACTGGAGCTTCAGGCTGCAGGAGCTAGGAATCGAGCTGATAAAGCTTCTCTTGCTAAGCCATCCACTGCAAGCACAGCCACTGAGGCAAGGCCTAGCACCATAAACCAGGGAGTTGGTAAGCACATAGAGGTCCGAGATGCAAGCACAGGAGAAGCGACGCAGGTCAAGACTGTAGGAGTAACATGTTGTGGGCCTGAGCTTAAGAGTGTCTGCACAGGATCAGATGTACCAATGAGCCACTGGGACATCAGAGAGCGAGTAGAAACCATGGAAAATGGTGTAGGGGAGCATGTTTTTACAAACACACAAGGAGTAGGGACAGAGCTGACATTATGTGATGCACAAACCAACACAGAGGTACCTATGGAAAATCTAGGACCTAAGAAAGGAAAGATTAAGTATCGTTCAGTGGCTTGTGGAGACTGTTCTGTTGATGTGATCATCTGTGAGGCAAAGGAAGTGGTCTCTCAAGGTATGGCCACAGAACCAGTCAGAGGGGTTGAAGTGGGAATCATGGCGTCACCCCAAACAGCATCACAGCGGATCAACACTGAAACCAGTTCAGTGTCTCGCTTTACAAACACCAGGCATGCCTTCAACACCGACTCCAGCACTAATACTCTCCTCAATACCCACGACAAGCACACCAACACTACTCGGACTGTTACTAGCACTGTGTCTGTAGGAAACAGATGCACCCCAGAGACTCGCACAATTGGTGTAGGGACTGCAAATATGTTAGAAAATGCCATGAAACAAAAACCAAGGGTTGTAACCAAGGTAACCAAAGACACTGGTGTGGGCTTCACAAACATTAATGAGAATTTCCTGATTGGCCTGAAGACCCGAAATATGGCCTCTGGACCATCCCATTTGCCAGACCCCATGAAGACAAGGAGCATTGGTGTAGGGGAGGGCAAGATACGGGATTTGTCAGCTTCCTCCTGTACACCAGGCCAGAGTTCCCAGCAGTCAGCACAGTCCCAGTGGGATTCTGAGCTAAACCATTACATACAGAAGCTGCAGAGACTCCTTAGAGAACATGGAGACCTGCTCACAGAGGACTACACTGGGCAGAACAGCAGCCAAGGTAATAACAGCTCTAAGATATCCTGCAACAACAAAGCTGCAGCACCAGGAGGAACAGAAGTCTATTGTTTACATTCTCAAGTACCAGGTAGCACTGTAGGGACCTTTCCAGGTATCCTGTGGAGGTTCCTTCTAAACATGTATTCATGTTTAGCATATATCAACCAAAAAGTGCTATGTGAATCATTTTAGACTTAGCAAATATGTTAAATGTATTTCCTCAAGCAACATTTGCAAAGCTGATTTAAGAAAAAACATTTCACCACCTGTAGTGTTTACTGCACATCTGTCTCTCTTTTTTCCACATTTTTTGTTGGTACATTGAAACAGTTCTTGGCACCTGGTATCTGCCTGTTGATGGTCAATGGAATAGCATGGAACCAAGGTTCAGCATTAGTACCATTACTCTATAGCACCACTAGTGATCAAAAGCTCCACTAGATACCTTTAAGATTAAATAAAATCTGGAATGTCATGTTTGTACTTTCACTGTTTCACTCCACATCTCTACTTTCAGGTGACCAAGCAAAGCCAGGGATCTGTCGACAGGGCGGTAATGAATCCGAGGTGAAAAGAATGATACAAATGCTAGAGCAACACACATCCTCTGATTCGCGAGGTAAACATGCCTGTGTGCCAGTGTGGTATAACCTCAGATACTTTCCAAGCTAATCTTCATTGGAAACTCATTAAGCATTAGGTGAATAACAATATCGTCTGTGTGAAAGAAGTGTAGTTTAAAAATATTCCTTTTTCAGACAGCTGCAGTCTCATTTTCAACTTATAAGTTTAGAGGAAGTGGCTGCCTTTGGTTTGGCAAGTTGACTTTCTGAGGGATACACTTGCAATGTTTGGAATGATATCTGGTTTTGGAGGGCGCCTCATACCACATAGCAGTTTGTGGCTGAAAGGCTAAAATTGAACAGCTTCGTAGGAGGAACTTGTGTCAGAGAATGTTTTCTCTTTAAAATGAGACCTTCGGATTTGTAAGAAAACATAAGGCATAATGAATATACAGTATCCTCGCTGGATTGACCTGTTTTTTTATTTACACTGCATTTATTAAAACAGAGTGTAGATGCCAGGCTGATAAATTAAGTGCTGTGTTGTTCAATCATTGTTTCTAGACAGGTCAACTAATACTGGTGTGCTGCAGTCTGTAACGAAGAAACAGAATGGTGGCCAAGGCTGTAGCAGCAACAGGAAAAGCATGAAGTTTATGAGGGTGACCGCAGGGTAGATATCTACAGCCTAAACTAATATTGTACTTCAACTATGATTGAAGAGGCATGTCTACATAGTTGCAGTGTGTTAAACTCCTGTGTTTTGTCCTTAGATTGGACCCTGTGTCATCACTTGATCTCACAGTCAGTGAGAAGGTTAATTCTGAGGACAAGGAAAGCAGAAGGAACACAAAACCAAAGGACACTTCTCCAGATGCGATGCAAGTAAAAAAGGGCAAAGGTGGCTCCAAAGGGTCTGCAAAACAGAGGTAATGTAGTTGTCTTAAGAGCTTCAAGGCAATATAACTGTTCAGTTGGCTAAAATTTGTGCATTCAAAAGCACCAGTCTTGGTATTGTACTGTCTAACCTTTAAGAGGCCTGAACCCATACCCAGAAACCTGTAGCATTTTATTCCTTTCAGGTGTAAATTAAGTGAAAAGATGTTTTCTGCTTGCCAAGCCTTAAAGAAGCATCTGAGTGATGACACAGCTTTATCCTGCAGGGACTTGGTATGTTTTGTTTGCTATATTAAGTGTGAAAGCCACTGGAAGTCATTGTTTGTATATGTCTGTGTATGTATGCATGTTTTGCATGGGTGTGGAGACATGCGGGGTGTGTTCAAGAGAATGAGCCTCCGCGCATTTACAGTGATGTGGTTAACAGCTGGGGAGATAGGGAGCTCAATAAAAGTAGTAAATTTAAAAGGCAAATGATATTTTGGGAAAAAAACATGACTAACAAAATTCTCAATGTGCTCCATAGTTTTTGCTGATGAAATTAAGATTGCTAAGCTTCTCCCTTTATGATTTTGTTTTGGAGATTCTTATTATGACTTGTTGCTTTATGGTTTTTTGTTCTTTCAGCCACATCCCTGCAATTACAAAATGTTCCTATCAAGTCAAAGTACAATTTGCTGTATTCACTTTGAATTATGGCAACTTGCACGGCATTTATGAGCACACATAAAAACCACAGATCTATGGGTGTTTTGTATTCTTTTGCCTCTTGCAGCATGACTGTCTAGAAACTCTCCAGCAAGAGTGGTTCTCAGTGTCCAGTCACAAGTCAGCTACTCCTCACACTGTGGATGACTACTTGTCAGCATTGCAGCTCATTTCACCCTCAGTGTTGCAATGTGTAGTTAATATGACTGACAGCAACGGAAACACAGCTCTGCACTACAGTGTGTCCCACTCCAACTTTGGCATCGTCAAGAAATTACTTGATGCAGGTACAACAATACTCAGTCACTGTGTATTTGTAACAATTCTAATTTTCTTAACTGAAGAGAATAAGTTTGATTTCATTAGTTTGTTTTTAGAGCAAAATAAAAAAGGTTACAGAAAAGTGATTCTGCTTCCTCAGTTCAGAAACTGCCACAGTATTTCTTTCAATGGAATGCCACAACAATAAAAAAGAAAACAGTATTATAGAAGTAGTATTTGTAGTATAAATAGGTATTTTTCTCATGTCTTAATGAGAAAGATTAATTTGAAGCATCTAAAAGCAGAATTGCATATTTTTGTTCATCAAAATAATTGTTAAAATGCTTTATTCAGTTTGCTAATTCAAGGAAGATGTAGTTTAAAAATCCACTTTCACATGTATAATGAATAGTTCCAACCTTTTCTCCAGTGTGCACAGGAAACAAACGTTCGGAATAAAAGTCAGGAGTAGTCATTTAAAACACTAATCAATAAAGCTTGAGCAGAAAAACACTGAAAAGCCATCCTAATGGAGGAGGTGTTACCATGCTTTCTTACCTTTATCTGAAAGATTCCTGCGATGTTGAGAAGGGTGCTCTCAGCACCCTCCCTCTCTGAAGGTCTCCCTCTGGTTGGTCTAAGGCCATGTGGAATAGAAGAATATAATCAACAAAAAAAAATTGTATGACATAAATTTATCAAGACTGTTATTTTTGCAATGTTGCGGTGGAAGAAGCATGACTAAAGGCTTTTCATTATGTTGTTTTAAAACGAGGACATGTGCCAAACAGAAACCAGTGCTGAAATGCATCCAGAACTTCAGGGCATTCTTTATCTGACCATTAGAAAATGGACACCATTTGTAAGACTGAGCCAGTGTAGTTTGATACTTAACATTATGCACGAGTGAGTGTTTCAGCAAATATGTGAAATTTCAGCACACTGGAAGTACTGAGGGCTTTTAATTACACAGAAACCACAGTTATCTGAGGACACTTTGGGCAAAGTTAAAGGGAATTTTCCATCATTGCTGTTATATAATTAAAGCATCTCTTGGGAGTCCTGACATTTTTCCATCTTTGTGAGTATACACCGGTTTATACAAGTGACCTTTGATGTACTTTACTTTGAAAAGGCCAATTTTGCACAGATGTTTTTCATAGTATTAAATGTGGAACAGTCAGTGCAAGTATCACCAATAAATACTGGTATAAAAATTTTTTTTTTCTTTGCGGTCTTGTGTTTTCCACTGGGGCCAATTGACCATCATCCTGCAGAGGTGTGTAAAGTTAATCAACAGAACAAAGCAGGTTACACGCCCATCATGCTGGCTGCACTTGCAGCTGTGGAAACTCCAGAGGACATGAGAGTGGTGAAGCAGCTCTTTACAAAAGGGGACGTCAATACCAAGGCCAGCCAGGTCAGTCTGTTCTCAGGTAATGGCTGCAGGGTCAGCCTGTCAGACTCTGTTTGTCTAAACTGGCTCCATACTGCTTGTTGTTGATGCTTCTTTCATTTTATACATTGATGTTGGTTTACTACATTAGTAGTCATCAGTCACATCAATGTGATGTATGTAATTTTGCTAATCCTTTCTTTTATACATCTGTCATTTCCTAATGATTTGGAAAAATGAAGAATTTGGGGAAAAAATTCCAAAATGAATTTACATTCATAGGCTCTATCTATTCATTTATTATTAGAAACGTTCCAAATTGCAGGTTTTCTTTTAAGAAGTGTTCCATTTTTGTATTTTCGTTTGACCTGTGCATTGACGAAAAGACCTGAAGTTATGCCGGCAATTAACTGGAATTTGAAGTGTTTGAAACGCATAGACTCAGCATCAATAACCCTGTTTCTTGTGTTTGAACTGCCTTGTGCTGTCTAGGCCGGTCAGACAGCTCTGATGCTGGCTGTGAGCCACGGCAGGATGGACATGGTGCAGGCGCTCCTGGCGCAGGGCGCAGAGGTCAATCTCCAGGATGATGAGGGCTCCACAGCACTGATGTGTGCGAGCGAACATGGCCATGCTGACATCGTTAAACTACTGCTGGCACAGACAGACTGTGACGCCGCCCTGACTGACAGTGTATGACAGTCACAGTCAGAGAAATAAAGGGGTTCAATGCTGTATAGAATTAAACACATGCTTTATGCTTTTCTCACATCAACACTTTTCTTTGCATGTTTACAGGATGAAAGCACAGCCCTGTCCATTGCATTGGAGGCAGGACATCATGATATTGCAGTGCTCCTTTATGCTCATGCCAACTTCGCCAAAGGACAGACAGGAGTATGTTTTTTTAACACTTAAACTTAATATATATATGCAGGTTTTTAAAAAAAAATAAATGTAACCTTTTATTATGTTTGTTTGTGTTCTATTCTAACAGGCAGTGGCTCGTCACAGCGCCAAGTCTCTCTCCTCCTCTGATACTAGAAATATCTTTGAATGAGGAGATGTCCCAAAGCCTGAATGGATGCTTCATGAATCTTATTTACGAGCTGATTCTGTATTAAAGTCCCCAAAGCAAAAGGGTCATTGCATAGCAAAGTGTACTCAGTAGGTAATATATATGCATGGCAGAGTATATTTCTACATTATGGTCACAGTGTACTGTAATATTCAATATATCTGCAGGCATCTATTACATATTATCACCAGTGATTCTTAATTATTCATTATTTCTATAACTAATATGAATATATAATGATAACACAATTCCAGTATTTTATAATTATTGCATAAGTTCCACAATAGAGAAACATTTAAAGATATGAGTTAATATGTAAAAGTTTTTTTTAAATATAAATTCATACAAATACAAGAAACAAAGTTTGAGTTAGGATGATGTCAGAGGCAGACCAGCTGTTTCCCACTGTTTCTACTCTTCATGCTAAGCTAATATAATTGCTAATATAATTGGTTGCAGGCTTGATCTTTAATAGACATGCATATGGATGGAATTCGTCTTTGCATGCAACTATTGGCAAAATGTTGAGCTACTCCTTTAAGAGGCGTCTGTATAGTTTTGACACTGACAAAGACTGAACAGCCAAATGTTTAATTCCTCTTTCAAGTCATAGCTCATCATTGACTGCAATGCTCTGTCCCATAATTACCATTACATATATTTACTGTTGCACATTATTATTATCCATTTCATGAAGGCAAATTAATAAAACTAATGCAAAACAATGATTTGTATTGTTCTGCACTGGGTTAGAGTTTAACTGAGTTTGTGTCTGCACTATATCCCTCTCTACTACTGACTCCTGACCAAATGCAGAAAGACACCTCCCAAAAAGTTTGGATACGTGTGTAAAAGCTATGACGAAGCCCTTTTTTTTCCTACATTCACCACATTTGAATTTCAGCAGGTTTCTGGGGTGAATGTTTTGTCACGTTAGTCACTAATTAAGTAACTCAACCAGCTGAACCTTCACTGAGCCATCAACACTTCTTTCCCCATGTTCCTGTCTGGCACCACATTCATTAATTTCTTCACACCTGGCTCTCTGTTCACCTGAAAGACAGAAACTACTCAGCCCTCTCACCTTTTCCATCTCAGGACATATTGTCCTCTATGTTTCTTCCTTCCTCACTTGTTTAACTATTCATTTATTTCACTTATCTTTTATTGACTATTTCATAAGGAAGATGCAGCAAGATGCATTAAATTTTAATACCTTTCCAGAAGGCTGCTATAAATGGCTGGTTTATTGTTAGCTCGTCTTGTGATCTGACACCACAAATCACAATCTACTTCAAGGATCAAAGTATTCTTAGCTTGGTCCATATTTGCACCACTGCAAATCAACAGTGAAGCTCAGTTTTATATAAGCTATGAATCATGTACCAGATTAACCTCTACCTTCCTATAGTTTCTTGCTGTTATGAATGAAGCGGCACAGTGGGTTGTCCGTCTGTCCCTGTGCTGTTGTTTTCCGTGTCTCCCTGCATGATTTACATTTTACCAATCTGCACAGCTTTTAAAAGTAGAGTTTGAAGACAAAGCTTACACACACACACACACACACACACACACACACACACGCACACACACACACACGCACACACACACACACGCACACACACACACACACACACACACACACAAAAATGGGTGAAATATATCAAACGATGCTGTCATTCTCCACAGTGATCTGCCGCCACCCTCCCTCCTAACATGTCACTGTCCCATTACTGCGAGTTTGTGCATCTGTAACTGAGAGCACTCTGAGCCATTTCCCTGCAAGAGCAATAAAATGCAATGATATACAAGGTCCACCATCAAAATTTGCTGTTGCCATAGCAACAGTCAGCAGTTTTGAGCAAGTGGTTCTTGGGATCATAATACTGAAATGATACCTCTATTTCACCGCTAATCCAGTCACTTCACATTGGCCTATTATTTAAACAGAAACTTCCCTACACCTTACGACCCACAAAAACCATCTTCAAAAGCAGAACAAAATGAGAGCTCCATTTGTTTCTCTTTTTTTCTTTTTTTTGAAACAATAAATTTCACGAAACTGGCATGCCAGTAAAATATGCAGTTATGCAGATTAATCCCCTTGTGCACCAAAACCAGACATACCATCAACAAATGTTGTTTCAGTGGCCACAATACTCCTGTTTATAGTACTGTTTATAGTACTGTGGATTGTATGTTCTTGATGTCTAGTGGCTAATGATTAATTTGCTGGATAATGATTTATTATTTCAAGCCTGGATGTTGTACAGTCTGTCCTTGTGTGTATTTTAGTTTTCCAGCAGCTTAATAGTGGTCTAATTTTCTGCTCCACAGCATGTGTTTCTTTTTGCTCTAAGATCCAGTGCAGCCTCCTATCATTTTTCAGTGGAGTTCATGTTAAATTGTGTATCATACAGTGGCTTCAGAAAGGATACATACCCCTTACTTTACACTTTATTGTAAATCTTAATTCAGTACTTTGTAGAAGCCCCTTTGGCATCAGTCAAGTTATCTACAAGCTTGGCCTACCTGGATTTGAGCAGTTTTTCCTATTCTTCTTGGCAGATCCTCTCATGTTCCATCAGATCTGGTCTGTGAACTGCGATCTTCTCTGCACAGAGGTCCTGTGCGTTTTAAGTCTGGCTTTGACTCCACCACTCAGGGACAGTCACAGATTTGTCCTGAAACCACTCCAGTAATGTCTTGGCTGTTTGCTTCACATCACTGTCATGCTGAAAAGTGAACTACAGTCACAATCACAGCTAATGTGCACTCTGGAGCAGGTTTTCTTCAAGATCCCTCTTACTCAAAGGTGCTTCCGTCTGACCGATCTGACTGACAGTCATTCTTCTGGGAGATTCTTTCATCTCTGCAGGGGACTGCTGAAGTCTCATATCTTTAAAAATGGTTTATACTCTTTCACTGATTCCTGCATTACTACAACTTCTACCAGCAGTCTACAGAGTTTATCAGTCTTCATTTCTTTGTTTTTTTTTTTTTTGTCCTGACATGCAGTGGGAATTGTAACACCTTTCATAAACAGATAGGTGCCTTTCTAAACTACGCTCAGTTTCATTCATCGCATGTGGATTCCAATTAAAACAAACAGGATGCACCTGACCACATGTTGGAGTGTCACAGTAAAGCAGGGGTCACCAACCTTGGGCCTCGAGAGCGTCTGATTGGCTGAACACACCTGATCAAGGTAAACAGTTGGAAAACAAGTAGAGCAGTAGCTCTATTTTTAATACATTTGCATTTAGCAAATAACATTTTGGTTGATATGTTTGCTGGATATTTGTCCCTGGTAATATTATCTGATAAAGGATGTTCTGGCATTCTTGAAAGACAGGCCAACAAAGTGTGAGGGAGTTGTTAGTGTGAGTCATAGAAGCCTTAGAATAAACTCATCAACCTGTACCATACCATGCTTAGTTTCAACCACAATTTTAGAGTTTTCAGAGTCACTTGCAGTCAACCCTCAGCTCTGCAAAGAGCTGGGCTATGAAAGGGTTAATACTGCACTTAGATTCATCAGATGAATACTAATGTCTCTCTATCTGCTGGATGTATAAACAGCCAAGTTCATTATATTAAAAGGTGGCAATATGGCAGTGTTGTGTTCACAACTTGTTTCCGCTGCCCCCAAGTGGCTCAAAAGTCAGTTATTGCAGGTTTAATCAGTGGTGACAGTTACGTGCTAGTTTGCTTATGTTCCACAGGCCACTGTCAGTCAAATGTGATCAAACCACAGCTGCATATGTTAAGCTTTAATTTGCAATTGACATTACTGAGTTAAGTTCCTAATAAATAATAACTAAGGATTTTCCCACAGACTTTAACATAGTGATATTAAATGTTCTAATGTTAAATATGTTTGATTTGTAATCGCGTATAGTTTTACACAGGTACATTTATAGCACACTGTTTGCTTAAAGCACAGCTGAGCTTACTCTAAGGCTATAACAGGAAGAAGCACACACTGTAAAAGTTAAGTATGACAAATGGTCTTGGCCAGCAGCTACGGGATCAACTTAACTGTGTGACATGGAAACACTGCGGTGAATTCCCTGGTCAAACCATATGCATCACAATTTTCTCTGTTTCCACTGAATTCCAGCCTCAGCAGCTCAGGTCCTGTAAATGCCAGGTCTCTGCATTATACGGTGTTGGGCAATTATGTGTTTGACCTTATTTGAAGAACATGCAACAGGATGTTTTATTTCAGTCCTGTTTTCTTGCATATGCTTAATTTCCTGTGGTGTGAGTTCTAACATTGTGTGCTGTTTTCCAGCAGCATTTTGCACAACATGTTGGGGGAAAAACACTCTAATTGATTTAGAGAAACCAGATGTGTTTGACTAGCAGCCCAAACTACAAAAAGTCCACTGTTTTCCTGCAATTGTTACAGCTCTCTATGCAGACATATTTTTCCTTGCTGTCTTGGCAGGGGGATTAGGTGTAATCTGAGTCAATATTTGGGCATTAATCACCCTGCTGGAGCTGCACATACAAACGTGCTCTCACTATCAACCATGAATGCCCGTGTTGCTGCAGCCTGGACTCACGTTTCTAAGATCCCTGCGTCAGTTGGCATAAAATGACACGCTCCCTCTGAAATGCAAGAGCAAAATGTTAGAACATAAAAATGGAACCGATAACTTTAACAGCAGGATAGGAAGAGGGAAAAAAAACGTCTGGCAACAGTCGATATTAAAAACATGCAGAGGGAGACAAGCTCGGGGCCTTCCAGAGTCAGGAAAAAGACTTCGGAGAGCTGCACACAGGAGATGGGGATGGCATTTGTATTTTCCCCCAGCCCATTGATTTGTATATGAAAACATAGCGCTTTTATTCTCCCCCCTTCTGGGCTCTGCTTCTGAGTGATCAGCTGATGAAGAGACTAGCAGCTCGCCGCTATGCTGGCTTGCTAATTCTCTCCCCCACAGCTGCAGCCGATCCTGATAGCCAGCCTGCAGATTGCAGACAGGTAAATATCCTCCTCCATGTCTTTCTTCTCAGGCTCAGGATTCAGCCAGGCTACATCGCATGGGAAGAGAGAAAGAGATGGATAAAACGTGTGTGTGTGTGTGTGTGTGTGTGTCAAGGTTGTATGTGTGTGTGTACGCGCGCGTCAAAGAAGGAGAGCGAGTGTGTGTGCGCGCGTGCATGCGTGCGCGCGTGTGTGTGTGTGAGTGAGAGGAAAGGGGGGGGGGGGGGGGGTGTAGGTGTGTTGTAACAGATGAGAGGGAATCTTTGCCAGATTAGTCAGGGAAGAGGCAGGCTGGTTAGGAGATGGCACAGGCATGGAGCATCACATGCACACACTGACACCATCCCGCTCACATGCACGGTCAATCAGGCAGCTCTCAGCTGTGTTATACATCTTTGAGGATTACCCTCTATCCCTCCAGTATTCCGCTGAACGATTGCAGTCCCTTAGAGAGAGTAGCGGGGCTTTCAAAGCCCACATTTGAGCCGAGCGATGATGAGCAGGATTTCTATTGTTGCCTCACTAGTGTTGTTGTCTCCTCTAACTCATTTCTCTGCCATGTCTTTTGGTTGGGAAGTGCAGGCATGCGTTTTGTCTTTTACTGTATCACAGCGTTTGCAACCATCAGTTCTGGAGGCTTGACAGTGATTATTGTTTTGCAATAATTCTGCATGTTGTTCTTCCTCTTAACAATGTGATATTTCAGCATGTTTTCATCTCTGTCCTTGAGAGATACATTTTCACAAATCCATGCTCTGTGATGTGGATGCTGGTGTGTGTAGGGTATGAGCCTGTACATGATTGATGCATCAATATTCTGTTCAGATTGGGCAGCATGCCTTCTCTATTTCCTCCCTCTTCTCTCCAGCTGGGCTGCTGCTGCTGCTAGAGCTGCTCTTGCTGCTGCATGCATACTCATGTTTCTGGCCTCTAATTGCCTTTGTCAAAAATACAGTGGTTGCTGCAGATATTCAAAAATTAAATGGTTGAAAATAAATCAGGATGCAGGAGACACCACTGTCGAACACCACACACCTAAAATCGTGTTTCCATCTCATTATTGTGCATGAAGGCAAGTGCAAACCAGGAAAATATGAATTAATATTTATTGCATTATTTGCATTTTTAGATGATGCACTTTTGGTAGAATGTGGCTTCTTCAAATGTATTCACACTCATCGTGCATTTAAAAACAAAACTGTGCCTCCTCAATAATCGTCTGACATCAAAGCCTGCAGATAAAATAACGTGTCCTAAATTTGCAGAGACAGCACAGCGGCTGAGTCGCTCCAGTCCACACAATTTCAGATGCTGTTGTAATGAATAAATAAATCCTTTTTAATTTGAATACAAAACCATACGCTACTGTTCTAAATGCTTAAACTCCTGTCAGTGCTGCTAATTAGATGGAGATTGTTAGTACTTTAATTTGAGGTTTTCAGATTTGAACGGTGCAGCTTTCGGTCTCTGTCTCTGAAAACAAATACTGTATATGTTGTTAGTTGTTAAAGTCAAAATAAGAGTTAAAGTAAATTCATATTGAGACTTTTGAATAGAAAGTTCTGCTTTTCTCCCAACAATGGAAGAACATGACAGGCTTTCTGTGTATAATATATACAGCATGTGTTTTTATCATACAGTGCTTCATCCACTTCACTGCTATAAGTTTGTTCAAGGTTGTTAGATGTCCCCACCCGTCCCTCCCTCTTCCTGCAGCCTGAGGCAAGAGTGAACGGTTCCCTGGAGGAGATGGAAGAGGACATCAGTTTGAAGAAGCGTAAAGGTGATCATCATGGAGAGAAAGAGCTCCCGGCTGGGCAGGAAACTGGTGAAAAGGTCAAAAGGAAGCGAGGGCGCCCACCAGCTGAAAAACTGCCTCCAAATCCGCCTGAACTCACCAGAACACTGAACACACTGGTGGATATGGTTATCAACTACAAGGACGGGTGAAGCTGCTCAATTATTTGTACAATATATTGTAATATACATTAATAATTCTACGCAAAAACCCTTAAACATTGCAAGAAAAATTATTGAATTGCTATAATGTGGCTAATTGCTTCGGCCAATGATTGATGGATTGTTTGTTGTGATTCTGCCAGCACATGCAACATCAAAGTAGCAATCAAGTTTTATTATCTAGAAATAAGAGGAGGTCTAACTGGTGATGGTGAGAAAACAATGTTTGATATTTGCAGATTGCAGCTATAAGAAAAAAAAAGAGCTTTTTGAAGATAATAAGAGTTAAGTTCCATATATGGAATATGGCTTCCATATATGTCAACCATATACTGACCCAATCATGAAACAGTTTCCTGATAAACTGAGATTACATGAATTACCACACTGTGCTTCCAGCTTGGGTCGACAGATCAGTAAAGGCTTTGTGCAGCTTCCCTCTAAGAAGGAGGTGCCCGAGTACTACGAGCTGATCCGGAAGCCTGTGGATTTCAGGAGGATCAGGGTGGGTATCACTGAACACACTCTGATGTTATTGTTATCTGCTGTGGTAAAAATCAAACAAAGGGGGATGAAACAGATTCATTCATTCAATCAGATGGCATTAAGGTAAATAGGCATATTTCCCTTAGTTAGGTAATAGTTAATTGCTGATTGTTTTGATCACATTAAGATCTTGAAAATGATCCTCTGCTTCACAGGAACGTGTGCGTAATCACAAGTACAGAAGTGTGGGCGATTTGGAAAAGGATATTTTCCTTTTGTGTCACAATGCTCAGACTTATAACTTGGAGGGATCTCAGGTGAGCCCCGAGGAATTATTTCATTTGAAACCTGCAAATTGTTTTTCTCAGTCTCCATCGTTATTGTGCTTGTAAATGAGTTTGGATCTTGAAGTGGTGAAAAATAACCCATGTTCTGATTATCTATGTGCATGTGTCTGTGCATGTCTCTGTTTACCACTGCAGATCTATGAGGATTCAATCGTCATTAAGTCTGTTTTCGAAAGCGCGAGACAGAGAATTGTCACAGACGAGGAGCAGAAAGAGACGGTTAGTGCCAGTCACAGCGATAATGGCAGCAGAGCCGAAGAGCAGTTTGTCCCATCAGCAGGTGAGAGTTAAAACATAAACATCATCTTTAAATACTGCCAGTTGTTACACGTTCCTACAACCTCACCTTTGTGTTACATTTGGAAACTACTGCAGTGGTTTTGCATTAGATTGATCCTGTTACTGTTTTTTATATCCAGTGAAACAGTTCCCAGTCCAGCTAAAGAAAGGGACTAAGGAGGAGAGAAGCAGAAATGCCATGACCAAGAGGCTCCACAGTGACCTAGACAGTGAAGAGGATCTAGAAGATAATACCACAAAAGATGAAGGTTGAACTGAAAAGGCCCTGCATCTTTTTGTATTCCCCATTCATGTCTGTTCTCTGGCACATTCCTTCTCATTGGTTTATCCATTTTATAGCAAAGCAAAGGTGTTTGAAATGCAAAAACAGAAAGGACCACACAGAGACCTTAATGGGACCATGCGTTTTTTTCTTTTCATGCCACTTAGACGCATCTTGCTGCACATGTTGTTATTTTGATTTAGCTGGTCTTTTACAACTATTATTTCTGTTTTATCAGCCTTAGTCCCTGTGATTGCTTCTGCTGATATTATGTAAAACACCAGTTTCACTGACTGTTTTTAATGAGTATATTTGATTGTATGAAATGCCTTCATATGTGTTGGAGCATGATATGTATATCTCTCCTAAAGCTGGCTCTTCCAGAGCAGCACCCATGGGTGACAGCATTGATGTGTTCAGGGTTGGAGAAACGAAGCACAGAGGAAGGACTTTTTAATGAAAATGAGAATAAAGTAAGTCACTGAATGTGATTTTAGAATTGATACATATTGTTTTAAAAACATAATTGAAGTATGACATTGAAGACACTTGACTGGTACTAACAGTTTGTCTTTTGCCTGTTTCTCATACTTGGCTGGAAGGAGTTTGGGTCTAATCAAAAGTACACAAGTTAAACATTTGTATCCCTTGTGCTATAGTATATTCACTTATTGTACAGTTTGTGTGAAGAGTAAGTAAAAACATTTACTCTCCTGGTTACTGGGGAGGAAGGACGACGTCAGTGTTAAGACAATCCCTGGAAACATGTATCAGTTAAACACTTGCAAAATAAATTTTACCATAAAGTCCCTCTGGTTGATGATTATTCTCATCGTTATGATAATTATTAATTGTTGTTGGTAACGCTGTATGTGGTTTGTATTTTTGACAATGTGCCAATAGGTGGTGCAAGAGAACTGTTTAATTCTGACTAAAGCATTTTCATTTTAACCCTGTTTGCTACATCCTTTTTTTTCCCATATCCTCTATTTAATTTATGTAGTAATATGAATATGACATATTTT
Source organism: Mastacembelus armatus (assembly GCF_900324485.2). NCBI lineage: Eukaryota > Metazoa > Chordata > Actinopteri > Synbranchiformes > Mastacembelidae > Mastacembelus > Mastacembelus armatus. The sequence goes on along the minus strand of NC_046644.1, from coordinate 17,596,247 downwards.
GTACACCATCTGTAGATAAAAGATCACACCCAAACCTGGGCTTGTATGTATCAAACTTATGAATAAAGTACCAACTTAAGAATGAAAAAGTTCTTGGCTCAGTGTGAGCAGTATGACCCATTTTTTTAAAGAAACTTACTCCTGCTTCTGGCAAAAAGTAGAAGTTGTAAAAGAAACTCCCAAGTGATCTCTGAGAAGGAATAGGTAATCAGAGATAGACTGACTCTACAGCTGCCATAATGTACTATACTACTTTTGTACTTATATATACTGCTACTTTTATAATGCTTTTCTTTACGTTTTAGTCAGTGGTATGTTTTATTCTGCGAAAACATATTCACAATAATTATATACTTTGGAGAAGTTAATTTTGTGAGAAATATTCAAATAGGGAGAATTACCATAAAAAATAACTACAATCTCATACATTTATGAAAATATATATATATGTAAATATATGAATAACTGTATAAGTAGGGATGAGATCATTGGCTTATTTACTTAGACTGCACAGAATGTGCAAAGTCCAACAAGTGAATAATAACCGACACATTATATTATTATAATTTCTTATTTACTATTCTGATTTCTGATTTCTGCAGTGGAGTCACCGTATCTTCTTCTGTCTTCTGTCAAAACCATGTGCAGTTTTAGTGCAGTGTTTTAGTGCCAGCCTACAGTTTTGATAGACTTGGACAAAATGACTGTCAAATTTTTACAGAGGCTTTGTTTTTCTTGGTGATATGTTTTAATATGAATTACTGCCCAGTTGTTTTCTAAATATTGGTATTAAAATCATCATAAACCTCACAAGAACATTATTATCGACATGTCCAGATCTAATAAGTAGTGTCTCTCATCTTCTGTCAAGGTTTTGACAATCATTAGCTGTGTTCCTCAGGTAGAGTAAGATATACTGAAAAACCAATGAATTTAAAGTATTGAGATTTGCTCCTTGTTATTTAAGCTCCTGACAGATGTTTAGAGATTAACATGGTTTTAGCGTGGAACAGCTAAAAGGCGTGGGCGCTTACTGTAAACACGAAGTGGCACATATGTCTTCCAGATGAAAATCTTCCATAAAATGACACGTAACCTAATGGAACCAATACAGATACAGCTGAAGGTAGATGCACTAATGGCTTTTGGAGATTAGTGGGTCCATAAGGCGAATTTAATCTGTTCAGAGGACAAGCCATTTTCTCTTTACCCAGAGGACAGTTAGCATGGTCCACATTTATAGTAGCCTTAGCTTCATTTCATCTTTCAGTTTTAATTTTTTATACTTCATTTGCCAGACAAGTTGGTGTTTAATGACATACTTTTATTTCCTTATTTAAAGCAGTCGCTTCCTGGGAGATGTTTAATTAATAGTTTTAGTCCTGTAGCTAAATGTAAAGACTCACTTAACAAATTCTCCTTTAGAAATGCCAAATATTGTCACAAGCTGAAGGTCACATTCTCTCATCAACATCATCATCAATTTCCTAACATGTAACATACATTCACCCTCCTTAGTCTTATTCCAAATAAACAAAGCAATGTTTTTCTCTTATTTTATAGTCCTTGTATTATTAAACAAATAGTGAGGATAGATACCAGGGTAGATGTAATTCCATTGGTGTTCATCATCCTTGGTGCTACTGTGCTCAGTGCGGGGGAACCTGTGTTTTCTTCTGAAGCTGCCTATGTGTCCCAGGAGGCTCCCAGAGCTGCTGGCGGACGTGGGCGCTTCACCCCAGAGACATTCAAACACATTCAGCTGAACTGTAGGGAAGATATGTACTGGTCAGTGGTCAGTGTTAGTGTGATCTGTGGATGCACCATGGCTGCAAAAACATAATTAAAGCCTCCAAAACAAATCCTGCTTGTGAGGCATCTGAGATCTTACCTTGTTTTGTTGAGGAGCAACTGAAATGAACTGAAGTTATACAAGGCTCCTTCCACACATACAGAAATGTGTGTCATATGTAATTAACATATAATTGTATAATTGTAATTGGTTAAAGCCCAGTTAGCAGATTTATGGTAAGTATGACACACACTCTGATGTTGTGAAATAAATCATATTAATTCTGAGTTGTCAGTCTAATGCAAAACATAGATAAACAATCCATTAAACTCACAAGTCGTACGTTGGCTAAGACCTAATTAAAGACATAATTCAGTAAATATGAGTTTAGGAGATATAGAATAATTTATTTATTTATTTATATAATATTTATTTAAGTTTGTATCTGCAGTGGGATCATTGTAGTTTGAGTTCACTTTCGTGCATGTGTGTAATTTGTCATACAAGTCTAAAATATACTTTTATACACATATTTTTAAAAATACTAATTCTCTCACAAAGCTTTCACTTGTTTGCTTTACCTCCACATTGTAAGGCTAATCATTTCTGACAGATCATCACAACATCGTCTCATTTTTATTTGTCTTCACCAGTTTCTGTGTTGCAAAGAAATAGCAAAGAAAATTGACAGTACAGTGCATTTATCAATATGTTCAAACACACATAGCAAAGGCTGGTTAGAATATATACAGTATAAGACTTAAAACACACATTTTTATGTGAATGATAACACAAGTAAAAGCTACTATATTCATAAATTATATCCATATCAACACAGCTTTCTTCTGGTGACTGATAAAAATGGCCTGTTTAGTGCAATCTATCTGCAGATTTAGTGCAGAACTGAAAAAGACAGTGCCAACATTGTTAAAATAATCAGATAATTTGTACGCACACAGCACTTCCTGGCTCTGTCAGTGAGGTATTTTCTCTCCTTTTTAATTGTTGAGGCTGGTTATGTAGCTGCTCTCTGTAAAGTCACTGAGAGTGCTTTCATAACTGCCACAACTGTAGATGTTATCACCATGTGCTGCTGTTTGAAAAACAAGTTTGCTTAGAGAAACACAATTCTTCACTAATACATTATTAAGGAGAGCACGCACTGCCACCACAACATGCAAAGAAAGAGGTAACACACCAAATGGCATTTCTTCACGCCCATAACTATCTATCAAATACCTACTTTTAACTGGGCAGCACTTTGACTAAATGATGCTGATACAGTTTTCTTCACAATGTTTTCCACGTCATCCTTGAGAGGTGTGCTACTCTACTCACAGTTCTGCCAAATGCCACAGATGCTTAGATAGGCCCTACATTTCCAGGAGTAAGAGTAAAGTTCAGTGAACTTCTGAGTTAAAGCATGATGAGCTGCAGCATTGTGTATATTGACTCCCACAGATTCACAAGAAAAGATGCATGAACGTAATCAACCTCATTTTATCTCATAGATCACTACTCACTCCCTCACAGCATTCTTCTTAGTTTTTGCAAGAGAGTAACGGAAAAGGAAGCAGCCATGAAACTGGAGCCGCAGTTGTTTTTGACCAACTTCTTCAACTGGAATTTGTTTGGCTGCTCTGTAAACCAATGTCAGTCGCTGATACTGTTTTTTGCCGAAGTTGCTGCTTCAGGAATGTTGACTGTAGTATTAATCATCTTACTGTCACCAGTTTGATAGTTTCTTATTTAGTCATCAAATATTTAATGATATAGAGCACTGCTTCAACATTTAAACCAAATTTGGGGGCCTTTAAACACTCATGACTGTGTTTCTACAACTGCTTAAATGATTTGTGTTGACAAATGCTATATTTGCCTTTTTCTGAGTTTTTTGTTTTCTCAGAAAATTTGAAAATGTCTCTGGGTCTAATTCTGAGCATCGTTTTCCAGGTCCTCCAAGATCAGATCCTGTCCTTTGGTTTGACTTCTACCAGTCAAGCACCCTCCTTCCTGGTATGGGTACGTCTGATTCTCCATCAACACAGATCCGTCTCTTGAGCCTGATCTGCTGAGGGCGGCAGGCTGGACTGGGAGCACAGCATTTCCTCGGATCCTTTGGGAACAGGTATTCCGGCACACAATTTCAGCAGAGCACAGCTCGAATTTGAAAGCTGCCTGAAAGCCTCTGCGGAAGTTCTCATTGAAGAATCCATAGATAATGGGGTTGACGCTGCTGTTGAAGAAGGCCAACCAGTGAGCTAAGGGATACACATAGATATTAATGACACGATACTGATGCTCTGTCAGGCTGGCATAGTCACTAAGCATCATCAGGGTCCACAGTGGCAGCCAGGACAGGATGAAGAGCAAAGCCACAACCAGCAGCATCATTATCACCCTTTTCTTTTTCCGCAGAATGGTGTGACGACCTTCTATGCTTGATTTGTTGTCACTTCCTTCTCTAGGCATCATTCCACTGCCCCTCACTGGAGGAATAGGAGCCTTGAAGAGGGTGAAGCCAATGCGGGCATACATGATGACAATCAGGGTGAGAGGTGCGAGGTAGATGTTAGCAAAAAGGATGGTGGTATAGATTTTCCTCATTTCCGGATTTGGCCAATTTTCTCTGCACCAATAAAAAGGGTAGGTGTCGTTATTGTGGCCGAGCACTATTCGCACCCTCTGCTCCTCGGTGACATGCAGCATGACCCCTGAGGGACACATGATGGACACAGCCAGGACCCATATGATGACAATAATTAATTTTGAGGTGGCAATGGTCAGTTTTTGTTTGAAAGGGTGGACAATGCAGCGGAACCTAACACAAAGGAGATTGGAGGAAATACAACAAAGAAAATGAGTCTCTTAGGATAAAACCCTCAGCTACACAAGCAGATACAGACCAGTAAGAGAAGTACGGCCCTGACCTGTCAACAGCGATTGCTACTAGGGTGAACACAGATGCTGACACAGAAATGCCTTGAACCATCCCGCTTATCTTACACACCACACTACCAAATGGCCATCCTGCAGGAAAGAGAAAATTGGTTAAAATTGTATGAATGTGAAAACATTTAGAAAAGCAGACTGAATCAATAATTTAAATGCTAAAATCTCTCCAAATGGGTAGAATTAGACTTTCATTCCTCTACTTTTGTACAGGATGAATATTTTACCATTTACCCAATCAAAGGCAATACAGAAGCCGGAGGTATGGACATTCTGAACTCATAAGGGAATTTTATCATTTAGTATCCTGCCTTCAATTTAGGCTTATTGTTAAATGGAGAAAAGTTGAATTATAATTCATTCACATTTAATAATCTGACCTGTTATGATGTTATCCACCAGGGTGGTTGGCATGCAAAAGATGCCAACCAGCAGGTCACTGATGGCGAGGTTGAGGATGAACAGGTTGGTGACTGTGCGCATGTTCTTGCTGCGCAGCACGATGAAACACACCACCCCATTGCCCACCATGCACACCACAAAGATCAGCAGGTAGGAGACGGTGAAGACTGCAGCCACTGACGGCTTGTGGAGGTAGAAATTGACATAGGTGATGTTCTGATGGGTCAAAGGGTTTTCCTGCCATATTGATGAATTGAAAGGGTTCAGGCCCTCCCAACTGGTGTTGAGAATTGCATTCTGGGTCATGGTGATATCTAGGAGTAAGAGAGCTGCAGGAACAGAGAAGGACAGGGTGAAACACATGGAAAAATCTATTATGTGCAATCTTTCTTAGGTTTGAGAGCAGTGGAAAGGGTGTTTGATGGCATGCCAGGTGACTACATCAATCATCTGATTCCAGCATTTTGGAAGGAATGAGATCACTATTGAATGAAGTGAGGTTATAGTTATTATAGTGAGGTTGCTACTAATTTGAAAACCCTTTGAAAATGATCAATTTACACATTTTGGTGGACTTGGTTAGATTTCCTGGATGTTTGAGGTCCCAAGTTTTGCAGAACAATAATTAAGTTTATTATTCAGTAGTTTCACTTTTAGGTGTAGTCAGTAATTACACAGGATATCATTCAGTCTAGTTCATTTAATTTTCACACTTAATTGAAAGGCTGAATAATTATACTACAGGTTGCGTCACAAATTCCCAGTTGAAATTTATTTATGGTTGTCTAAACATTTTCAATGAACACAGATCAGAACCGACTCTTCCACTGTGAGTTTTCTCAATTTCAACAACGTTTATGTTTTTTCCATATGCAAAAAATAATTTGGATGAAGAGCAATATTTGATTATAGCTGCACTGAGAGCTATGGTTCCAACACACACACAAGCACATTCATGGTTCTTTAAATGAGAACTGAATTACATAATCTAATTTAGGCGCAGCAAACAGAAAGCACGGAGAATTCAAACCATTTAGTTTAATCTGACAGAGCTTTTCTTTTTAATGATTAAGCATTCATCAGATTTGGCATCTGTGCAGTTTTACTATCAACAGCAGTTTTTACAGATTTGTAAGGTGATGGAAAGGAAAGTAACAATTTCCTCCGGTGGTGAAAAATACAGAAGTTTCCAAATAACAATAATACACTAGACAGTACTAATGCTTCTTACCTTGCAGGAAACAGTACCTGAGGTGCAGTCCTTTCTTCTGTCCTTATAGATGGTATGTATTGGTTTGGTAGAAAATCCACTAACTCAGACCAAAGCTGCGCACTCTCATCCCTATGTGAAACCCTGTGTGTCTACTCAGTGCACCTGCCAAGCAGACACTGCTGGAGCAGTTACAGATAACAGAGGAGATGAGATTCACATAGGAGAGATGTGCTGGGCGGTACGTGTGCTGGGAGCAATACATATCCGAGTGCACTGTGGAAATTAAAAGTAACATATATAGTTTTCACACGTTGAATTGACTCTGCCAGAGGAGACTAACGCTGGGCACTGGAAGAGCCTCAGGCACCTGTTTTCTTGCTCTTTTACAACCAGGAAAATTGGTATTGAGAAACGCTATTGATCATCTTGGATGAATAGTCTAATTATCAAGCGTGATTTCTCCTCCTCAGTGCTCACACCTTCGCTGATCAGAACAAATCAGGTCTCACAACTTACTACTCACCTTAAGTGGAGAAAATGGGGGGTCTTGCAACCAAATCCGACTCCAGCACAGTGCACTCTTTCAATCACGTTATGGCACACGTTGGTTCGAGTATTTCGAGTATGTGAGCCACCAGTAAGTGGTGCTCCACTTCAAAACAATGCTGATCCAGTTCAGTTTTGTTAATTGTTACATGACTGAACATGTGCATGACTGATAGTGGTGCAAACATAATAATATAGGTAAGAAACTCGTGCACTTAAAAGTTTGAAAAGCAGAAAGTAAAGTTAGTTAAGCTCAAAGTTAATAAGTAGAAGCAGAGTTAAGTATCCATCTAAGAGAGTGAAACTAAATGTCTGTTTCTGTCCCAGCACAAACATTGTTTTTCTGTCCTCCAAATGAACTATTCATAAAATGTTTTGTATTTTTTACATCTGTATTAGCAAAACTTTTACACTGAGCTTCCCAAACCCTTATTTCTGTCCTGAGAGAAAACTTTGGCACCATTAGTGGAGGATTTATAAGTTGTATATAATGGCTTCTTTACATTTTAATAACTAATTTACTAATACTTTATGGCTCAGTTACTCTATAAGCAACTATAAGCAGCGTTTGGGTTGTCAGTTTATGAAGAATATCATTAAATTGCATTCTACTAAGATGTTCGTGGTATTTTTCCACCTACCTCACAGGTGTTTTTGGCAGAGGTTGTCAGATACAGTAACGATAACAACTGTATTTAGCAGAAATGATCTAAATTATTATTTTTTTTATACTTGGCTCCAAGTTTGTTATATGCTAATTATTTCTGTCCCTATCCTGTTTTGGCTCAAGGGGCATCACTGCCCCCTTGAGCCAAAACATAATGCAGTTTGAGCTTAAACATAATGACATGTATAGCTCAAATGAATGGGAAATACATTGGATTTATTACACGCATGCAAACTGGCTCCTGTGATGTGATGAACAGATGCAGGAGTTCAGGATGTTTTGAGGGACATTTGGGTGTGTGTGTGTGTGTGTGTCAGGTGACCCCTTCCTGAGTATTGATAGTCTCACAATCATTTACAGTCAATCACTGCGGAAACATCTATAATATCCAATCGCATTAACCTGAGATGATGCCATGGAAGAAAACTCAGATGTGTTCTCCCACACTAGAAGACGAGTTCATTTTTATACTTTTTTCCTCTTGGCAAACACAAGAACACAGTGACTCAGAGTAATGAGCCAATTAGTTTCATTACAGCCAACTGAAGTCCTGTGATCACGGAAACTATGCAGTGTTCCTGTCTTATCTTTGCTGTGACACTGAGCACGTACAGCAGCAGTATGTGGTGACGTTGGCTGTGGCTTAGCTCTGAGCTTGAATTCAACTCAGTCCATCCCCTTAGAAACATGACTTCACTACTACATGCTATAGATTCACTCTGGATTTTCAGATTAAATATGTTGTTGCTACCACATTTTTTTAAGACATGTTAACTAAAGTGTAAAAAGACTTGTAATGAAATGTATATTGAGAAGGTAAATGTTCTATCACATCTAGTGTACATGTCATTTTACACATAGCACTGTTTCAAGCTCTGTTACTCATTTAAAAACTCACTCTATAAGAGCTGCATGTTCAAAACATTTCACGTTACAATGATCATAAAAACACAACTACATATTTAAGAATCATTGACTGTTTAATTGATCTCATTTAAAATATTAATCCATAAAAAAATCACTAACAACCTGCTTCTTTCTGAGTGACCAATAGTTCTTGAGCACATAAGATACTTATATAAAACTGGTTTACATTTATAATGATAGTATTACATTACCTGTCGAATCAGGACCAGAAAGTCACAAAGTGATGATATGCAGACTGCAGAGCTAAGCGGAGCACAGTTGCTTTTTGGTTCAAAAGCAACTTTAACAGTTTTGTGCTTCACATTTAAACAGCATAGTGAAATCATCGCATAGGCATGAATTAAAGCCCTCATTTGCAGTACAAATAAAACATGAAACAGCAATTACTGTGCATGTTCTTTTCTTCAAGAAACAGACCTATTTTTCCAATGATCGAGATATAGTACATTCAGATATGCTATAGTATCTTAGATTTACTGAATCATTTACAGTGTGCAGTTCACATAAGTCATTCAGACACCGCAGGATTTTACTGCTCGTCACTAAATGGACATTGAATGATGATGCATTCAAGATCTCAGCAAAATGTCTATTTTAAATAGAAGGTGTCACAAACACCCTTTACCCTGTACACTATAAAGCAGTAGTTCTTCCAGGACTGCATGTCCCAACATTGCATTGCCTCACAGTGATTGTTTGATTTGCATAAAAACATACAAAGTATAATTTAAAAAATGCACTCAAGGATTGAAATTTTCTCACATTAATAACTTTGATCACATTTTAAATGAAAATTAAACACAGACTTTCAGGATTATGGTAAAATGTTAACCCCCCCCACACAATGAACTTCAGTACATATATTATCAATATATAACTATTTTGTTAGATAATGCAATTCTAGGTTCTCTTTTTCATGCATCGGTACAGATAATTAAAGTTATTAGTTTTTGGTTTTGAGATGATTTTTTGTTTTGTTTGGTTTTGCACATAATTATGCTGACAAACAAAACATTACAATATCTTAAGTGTGAGAACAAAAATTGAAAAATTTGAAGTGACTATTTAGTTATCCTATGTAGTGCCAGTTAAAATAACAATCATGATAATTAAATCAGTGTTTGTGCCAAGTCTTAGCTCTAATATCAATGACTTTACATCCCCATTGAAAAAAGAGTGTGGGAGTTAATAATGTGTTATATAAGCTTCTCACAATTCTCCTTTTTTTCTTTACACTTTTCTCTTTTCATCATTTTGGTTGATTTTTGTTTTGCCAACCCATAAATCTTTGCTCCCAAATTCTGCTGGTTTCTTTTTTTCACAATCTGGTCTTTTTTTTATTTTTTTAGACCTACCAGAGTTTATCATCTTGCTGTGAATCCTGATGTTTTCTCTTGGTCACTGACATGCAAACATGAACCTCTACATTCTGGAGAATATTCGTCACCTACTGTGCAGTTAAATGGGGTTTAACTTTTAACACCCAGATGCTTTTCTGGTCACCTGGTAGGTGTTTGAAAGCTCTGACAGATTTATGCTTTGGTCCATGCACCATAGTGCTGCTCAGGGGGCAGAAGGTCAGACTGTGGATATACTGGGCACCTTCCAGGTGTGTGAGTGTGATCAGGGTGTTCCCACAGTTTTTTAACTGAAAAAAATATGCTGAGACTTGGCAGTTTAATGTAATCTCCATTATATAATCTCAAATTGAACGCCTTGGAAGAGCTATAAATATGTATCAGTCCAAACACTTATGGTCTGGACTGTAATTGTACAACAGATGTTTTTAATTATAATGCCTGGATCCAACAGAAAAATAAGAGGTAGCACTAAATACATGAATAACACAACTACATCTCCCTGTAACAGGGAAAAAACAACTTATTGAATACAGACCACAGGCAGAATGTCTTCAAATTTGCTCAAATATGGAAGTTAAATTTTAAAGTCATTCTAAGGAATACTTAGTCAGAATATTTTGTTCTGCACAGAGTTTAAATACAATAAATATCGAAAAAAAAGAAAAATAGTATTAGGTAAAGAAAATAAATTTCCAGTCGGTATGGTGCTGAGACATTTACCAAACGGAAACAGATGACGTTGCATAGCCCTTTTGTTCACTACAAGGAGGATTTCTCATGTGTATCCCCTGTGCTGTCTCCAAAAGCAGTACCTCCACTATGTTTTTCTTTGGAAACTTCCAGTAGTAATGACTTAAAATCTTCAAGAATCATAACATAACTTTAATGGAAGACATATGGAAATAAAAAAAAACTGGTGTGTATGGTTTGAAGATATCTGTATTCCATAAAGCTGCTGAATCCTTTAATGATTACACAGCTTTATCAAAATGATATATAAATGATTAGCATATATTTATGATATGCTAATACATCACACGTCTTATTAATAAGACATGAATGCCCCATAAAGAACTGCATACAGATGATCTTCAGTAGCCCTTTTGTTTTCTGTGAGAAATTCTACAGATAAAACACAGTGACAGGGATTTTGTGTATCCCTCAGTACCACCGAAGTCTTTCAATTTTAAGACAAAAATACTTCCATCCATTTGGATATAAATCCTCACATTAACATTAAAAATACCCTTAAGAAGCAGTACTACAGTGTGAAAGAGGACAGTCGTATTTGCTATGGCGTGCTGGTTGTATCGTTGGATTATTAATTCACAGATCAGTTTCAGAGCCCTTCCTCCAGAGGTTATTCTCAGAGTCCCGGTTTATTTGAATCTGAGGCAAAGATTTGGTGTATGAACCTCTGTCAAGACTGAAAGAGGAGGAGATTTAGAGTAATATAAATGCCTTGCCTTATGAAATTAAAATCATGGAGTACATCACTTTCTTTTCAGATTAATATACTAATGCATGTTGGTACTCACTTACTCAGCCACAGTGGTAGACTCAAAGTAGTGCTCAGCACCGCGAATGCGGGTTAAAGACAGTCTGGGATTCATCTCCTAAGGGAACAAAAACAAAAACATAAGAAAATGTAAAGCAAAATATAAAATATATTCCCCTAACACTGAAACTGTAAACCAGCAAGACAGAAAAGAAAAAGAAGAGAGGATAAGTACGAAAAAGTTGCGTTTAGGGTTATAATATTGAGAAGTAACGTTGAGAACTGAGAACTTCAAGCAGCAGCATGAAGTTGTTAGAAAAGCGTAATGATCTGTTAAATATGTCAAAGTCCATGCAAGAAGCACTAGAACAGCAGTAGAACATTTGAGCATGAAAACTATATAAGCAAAGTTTGAGCTGCCCCTGGAGCTAAAGCAAAATGAACCCTGGCTAGTACTCACTATGCAAAGATTTATCCCCCATCATGGGCTCCTGTTCCATCATATCCATAGTGATTTTTATACTGGGGATATTGTCATGGTATGGATAGTCAGACTGTTGGAGGGAGGGAGAACATTACCATTTTTTTTTTTTTTTCTTACAGTGAGTATCTACAGGAAACGATCACGTCACAGCACTGGGCACATGAAAAGGTGGTATGTACTTTGGTATCTTTTGTCTACACATATGGACATTCAAATATTTAGACTGAGGCCATGATTTACTTACAAATTCAATATCACTGTCAATGCTTCCCTTCTTTTTGCTTTTCTTTTTCTTCTCGTCCTCCTTCTTCTTCTTGTCTTTCTCCGGGATGACGTCATCCAGATAGCTGAGGTCATGCTGGGAGAACACATAGTCCATGGCCTTGCGCACTGCAACCAATGCCAAGATCTGTAAACAAAGGAATAGTTTGATTACTGTCATGTCCTGATACTCAGCTCTGTACATTTGTGTTCAGAGATATCAGTGTCCACAGCCATTTCTCACCATGACAGGGAAGATGATAGCAGCCACGGTAGACTTGAGGATCCAGAGGAGGGCCAAACACAGGCACTGGATGAAGGTGAAGAGGTGGATGCGCCTCAGTGGAACGTGCCGCAGGTAGATCAGGTCCGGCTGGTGCTTGGCAGGCATGAGAAGCAGCTGCAGGCGGTCCATGAACTGACACAGACAAAGACAGATTAAGAGGTGGTACATGCTGGAGACAGAATATGAACAGTTACATATGTTCGCAAAATGCTGCAGACATGCAAGGACAGCAGTGTTAGTAAAGGTTGCACTTACATGGCTACGTCTTTAATAATGAGCAGGAGTATGATTTGAAATGGAAATTCCTTCAACACTCCCAGAACTGGATATTCTGGTGTCAGCTAGTGTACTGTGTGCAGTTTGATGGAGGGTTAATATCAACTTTGTCTCTGAGCTCTTCTAGGACATGCCAGTTTGACACAGGAGCTGGAAGTTTAATGTGGATAAACCTCCTGCTAAGAGTTGCATTGGCAGCCTGCTATCACACTGACTGACAAGCCTACGTTCAACATATGAGATGCTGATACTGCTTTACTGTAGGTTGGTGCTGTATTAAACCATAATGTCAACTTGAATATAAAAAGGACCCGAGGTGTGGAAGCCTGGGAGGTGTTTAAAGGTGCCTTTGATGGAAATAGGTAAAAAAAATAGTAAAAAATGAAGTGAACTGTAATGAACTGTTGATGTTCCAAATAAGTTTCCCCAACAATGGTTAACACTCACCTGGACACCATTGAGTGACGCCACACCCATATAAAGGAACACACCATAGAGCACAGGCATAGGAATGACCTGAAGGGCACAGCACAATAAAAGCAGCTCATTCATCCGATGTGTACCAGGCAGTAGCAATGTCAACATCAGTTAAATAAATTCTAGAAAGTCAAGCGATGCTAGCTCACTGTTTATACAGGCAGTGAGGACGTTTATTTTTGGCAGCATAGGTTGTTTTTTAAATAGTCCTCAAGCAGCTTTTCTAAGAATGTTCTTTCAGCAGTCACATCAGCGTGATCAGTCACTTGGCTGCCACTGCTGCAGGTTTGCAAAAGGAGAGCACTACTAGCCAAGGAGTCTGGTATCAACTTTAAATCTGTGGCAGTCTGGCAAGCTAGTGCAGAAACTTGCTTCAAAATATATTTGATGATTTTCCAACATCACTGGTGCAATTTATGATATGAAAACATGAAAAGTATTCTTATTAGTCAAGTTGTCCACAAGGGGGAGTACCAGCACCACCGATCTCCTCTCTGTCTTCACAGTTTGTTATTTGGCAGCTGAATGAGGGAATGGAAACTGGAGGCTGAAATGGGAGCTTAAGCTCTGGTGAACATGCTTATTTCACATCACATTACTTCAGCTATGGGATTCCCTAATCGGATGAATAAAAGATTTGAAATTATTTTAAATTTAAGAGGGATGACAGGAGTCTGTCCTAAAAGAGACGGACAGTAATCCACATTTCCATGTAAGAATTAAAACGTGTTAGCCCTACCTTGAGGATGGGGGCCATAAAGACAGAGAGTCCTGTCAGGAGGAACACAAGGATACCGGTGACTCTTTGTTCCCTGGATTGGAGGAACAGAAGTTTAACAAAATGAATCAATGACGTTCAGAAGCATGAAAGGCCAAAGATCTGAATCAAGAGTGAGAAACAATTAGTCCCATTTCTCTATAATGACATTTACTGCAGCACCGTCTGCACAAAATGGGGTGTAAAAGCTGCCAACACTTCATTTTTAACTCCTTCCTTCTTTCTTCTTCTAAATATATTTATAAAAGTAGGGCATCGACCATTTATAGGAAGTACAGGGGAAGGAAGTGAGGCTTGACAACTATGGAACTGTTCCATAAATCTTATTCTCTGGCACATGCCATTTTGTCTTTCGCAGGCATATAAGGTTGTGGTGTGGAGATCACACACAACATTATGACCCACAGCCCTAAAAACTCTGTTAGTCGGCTTTTTAAACACCTGCTAGAGATTTAGTTACACCTGGGAGTCAAACATGAATGCAATTAACTATGTGGCACAGTCAAAAGTCAGAAACACTCTGGGAAAGTAGAGAAAGCAGATGAAACCTCTGTTCTTGTCCAACACGTAAGAAACAATTTAATTTTGTAATGCTGTGTGCAGCAGCTGTGGTAACTCACCTGACACCCAGGAATTTGGGCTGCTCCCCGGGGGCTGACGTCTGGGTCTCCATTTTCAGAGAGTCAATGTGGGCGATGGAGATGACAGTGGCAGCCACGTACCATGGCAAACCCATGAAAGAGCAAATGATCATCAGGATGGCCACCCAGAAGAGATCCAAGTGATATCCTGCCCCTTTCTGAGAGGAGAGTTGAGGAAAAACAGATAAGGAAGTGGTTATGAAAACTGAACTACAAAAGAGAGATTCTCTGAGGTCACTGAGTTAATTTCCTCTGGATTTCAGGGAATTCAAGAGTCTTAATGAAACAAGGTTTTTACATTCTCCCACCACTGGGATTCTCCCCAGTGTACTGCTGGCATTGTGGGGAAATATTTCGAGCCAGCTCTGAGGGAGGATAATCATTAAAATTAGCACACAGCAAATAAAAATTAAATTTTTTTTTTTTTTGCGTATCTTGTCAAACATTGTTTAAAAGGGTAAAGTAAACTCTTGACCTGAACATTTCTCCGATCCTGAAAACAGCTCTTTATTTTCAGTTTAATCTTTTCTTCCTTCATACTAAAATGTAAAAAAAAATGAATAACTCTTTTTGGTGGTGTACCAACCTTGAGTTTGTGCTCTTTCCTGTTGACAATCACAGCAGTGATCTGCTGGTCCATAAATATCAGAATGGTGACCAGCAGTGCAGGGAGGGAGGATGCCAGGTAAACCCACCATGGGTTCCCTCCAAAAGGAGCAATAAACCAGCCCCTATCTGGACTCGTGGGCTGCACAGAAATAGGAAGAAGAAGAAGTGAAAGAGACCACACTATACAGAAACACATGACATTTCACATTACAACTGCATGTATGCAGATTTCTTAGACATCAAATTTAACAAAAAGAATAATGACAATTTAAAGCAGTTACTTGGTTAGTCTTTACAAAGAGTCTGAAATCACTGGTGCATCTTTACATGAAAGAAATCAGTGGATTTAGACACTGTGGTGAAACAAAGCTGTCTCTGTATAAGACTGTGTTCTCACATCACCTATAATCAAGCTGTTATTTGATGCAAGTACCCAGCCAACAGTGACTATGTCTTCGTTTCAGGTAATGTATCTCACTTACTCAGCAAAGCTACAAAGAAAGCATTATACTGGGATTTTAAAGAATTACAGAAGCTTTCCATCAGACGCACAGATCATTATCAGTGTAATCAGAGGAAACGGCACATGGCTCAGCATTGTCACTTTACTAAAAGCATGTGCTTCATTTTTATTTCACTGCTCCTTCTGTGGGTGAAACATACCTTGAATTCACTTGGCACTAGGAGTTTGGGAGTGTCCACACCGATGAGAGCGTCTACGCCACAGAAGAGAATAATGGTCAAGATGATTGCGAAGTCACTGATGAGCTTCCTCACCTAAAACAAAAACAAAAGTGCTCAACATGTGGCAGTAACAGCTGTTGCATGTACTGACATTTTCTTTATATTCTGACAAAGAACTACAGTGTTAAGCAAACACCTTGCCCAGTGTGTGCTTTTACTTCTGCAAGTGCAGTGACTGTAAGTGTATCTGTCACCTGAAATAAGTAAATACAGTTGTTTAGCAGCTAGTCACTGTAATTACTATTAACAGGTTTTAAACCAGACCATTGGCTGACAGAGGGACACAAATTATTTGCAAGAGTGGAAAAGCATAATCATCTGAACTAGTCATTCAATTTTGTGCAGACATTTATGTCCTCTTCAGAATAAAGTGAAAAGCCTCTCATTATCAAACTTAGTATCCTGTCAATGTTTTATGAACAGATACTGGTAAAACTGACTGTATTCTTCAGCTGTACTTAGCACATAGAGCTAGTTAGCAGCTGACATTATTGTGTCAATGTGCACATTAATAAATCTAGCACGCAACTATTTCCATTCACTTTGGAGATTTACTCATTTATGATTTTTTTTAAAAATGAACATGAGCTAAAATGTATAAATCTGAGGTGGATCTTCACACCTTGTGTGCCTCGACTTCTGTTAATAGTGTGAAATCTGACCTTCCCACACAGACTCTCATTGACACCTGAGCCTGAGAACAGCCAGTTAACTGTGTTTGGCGAAGACCGTAATTATCTGTAACAATCACTCATGCCAACCCTCGTGCTCAATTTGTTGTTCACTGAGGTCAGAGTTGGAAAAAAAATCTGCCTGCATGTACTACACATCCACTGATAGGTTTATCACTCACTGTGGTGGGGAAGAAGCGGCTCGTCTTGAACTTCTTTAGACCCATGGAACAGGTGTAGGTCCCAAAGAACAAGATGAAGGACATCAGGGTGATGTCAGGCACATAGCCACACGTCTCTCCGACCAGTCGCCCTCCGTACTTCAGACACTGGTCCTTGGTCAGGGATGCCCAGGTGTCATTCATTGGCTGAACAGATAAAGACAAATGGGTTCCTTTATTCAACAAGCAGCAATCCTAAGAGAGAAACTAGCTTCTCTATGAATGAAACACGTATAATAAACTGAATAAATACTGAACCTATGCTATTAAAAGTCAGAAAAACAGGGACATCCATACCAGGTCAGTACTGTTAGCCCAGGGAGGTACACCAAGTAGCCCTGATGAGTTGCCTAGCAATGAGAAATAATAATATCTAATCACCAAAATCTGAATATTTCTGTTGCATCCAGTACCACACTTGCCATTTTAAATCAGTGTCAGCATCTCGATCCAAGAGAAAGCAAACAGTGGTATCTACAGGCTGCCACACACTAGTATCATTTGTTACCTTCACTGTCACCACAAAAATAAGGTGAAAACTTGTTCCCTTGGGCGTCCCTGCTCAGGGGGACAAAACCAAACAACTGTGCATCTTTCACTGTCTGGCATCAGTGGTGATACTGAGATTCTGATGGCACCCTGATAAAATCAACAAGGAGCTTTTAGGCGGTTTAAGATTACCGAGTAGAATATCAGACGCTTCCTATGTTATTGGATTTAGAGAAATCCTGTAATCAATCTTAATGTGGCCATTCCAGCAATTTGTCTTAATCAGCTGCAGAAAGTGAAAACTTCGTACCAGGCATGCAGCGACAGTCGTACTGAGTGACGAGGTTGGGATCGTATTCTGAGTTGATTGGATTGTGGTGGCCCAGCTTTATCATCTTTTTGAAAGCATCGTAGATGAAGATGAAGCTGATGAGAGCAGAGAAGCCTTCCTCAGTGAAACGTGTGAAGTACTGCACGAGGAAGCTGGCGTCTGTGGCGACCAGCACCAGAGTCAAAAACCCGGACCACAGGCCGATCCACAGCCGGAACTCCAGGTAGTCGAAACTATTGTCTCTGCAGACAGACCAAGTGGTTACATGAGAACAAAAGTACTCCTACATCTCCATATGTTATTTCCAAACAACTGTAACACCTCAAAGAATTCACTGCACTTCCAGGAAGTCCCATCTAACATGAAGGCTGTTAAGTTTACTTCACCTCCTTGAAGTGTTCTCAAGGTTTTTAAACTTAGTTATGCTCTAGCGCCCTTCAGAACATAAACAATACAGATTTTGAAGTTGTGAAACACTTGCAACCAGATTTGCCACCAGGACTTTCTCTGTATGGAAAATATGCACCTGTTGTGTAAACATATCCAACAGCTGGAGACAAACTAGCTGCTGCCATCATCTATGAGCCGCTGACTGGGGGCATGGAAACACTTGGAAGACTCAGACAACACAGCATTCTTCAGTCAGACTAAAATGAATTGTGAATGAATTATTAATAATGGAACATAATCAGCATGGTGTGTGGTAATGCTAGACGACTCTCTCTGGAGAGGAAGGGAGTACAGTTAAAGGAGAAGGGAAAAGAAATTAGATTTAATCTGCACGATAAGGGCACAATAAAATGACCATTTTAAAGTCAAGTGAGTTCATATTTATTTGAAACTGTTATTGAATGCATGTTCTGAGTACTATCACAGGTGTGGCTTTTTTTTCTGCTTCTCCATGTGTGCTGTGCTGATCTTGTCACTAAGTCATTCAGCACAGGAAATAGAAAATAAAACCACATGGGAAAATAACAACCAGCTGGACCTCGGACAATCTGTTATTGATTCACAGCAGACACAAAAAGCTCCAGTGAGATTCTACTCAAATAAATATACCCCAGTCAAGTGGAAATGCAAATTATCTATTTGTATTCATTAGGCTTTATTTTATTTATAAAGCAAAATCTCTCTATAAATACACAAAATGCATCCTTGGGGGAAAGACCTCAATTAATAAACAACTCCCAGACCCTTGCTACTGTTTTTGAACTTCATCTCACCCTTGCTAATATTCATTAATTTTAAAGTGGATGAATGAGTGTGATCGGTAACTACTCACTTGCTGAAGGTGAAGAGGAGTCTTTCAAAGACGAGCACCGGGCCTGTGCTGCTGAGAATAGTCAGGGGCTGACCAGCCAGCAGACAGAACACTACTCCTGACAGTGCAGTACCCAGGAAACTTTCCAACACCCCCTGCACCGCAGCACACAGAAAACCGCACAGCACATTTCACTCATGGAGCAGGTACAGAGGGGATGAGAGAGGATTCATACACAGATCATGACTCAACTGTTTTGGAAGAAGAAATTATTCAGACATTCCTTTATTTTTATTAGAGATAATTCTTTTTACTCATTTTCCACAACCCTAAACATCAATTGGACAATTCTGCTTACTTCACTGGAAACTTTGTTTTTCCTGTACACAACACACAACTGCAGCTCTGGTTCATCTGGAAAGGCCTGTTTTTAATTTTTTTGTCATGTCATATGTTCACATTCTGTATCTTACACCCCCAATGACATAGCACATAGGTAAGTAATCGCCTATGTGTACCTCAGAGATTTGCACTGGGAAAGGTTCGGCGAGGTCAGGGATTCCCTACGCTGTGCTCAGAATGGAAACAGGCAGTGATGCAGGATTGAGGATCACTGGTGGTGGAGGGGAGGAGGGGTCAGTGGAAATGCAGCCATGACGAGGCTACAGGGGCTGAGTAATCTGGATCTGTGGTTATTTACAGCCTGGACAAATCCATGAAGCCAGTGCTCTGCAGGTCTGCTGAGATGCAGCTCTTTAAGGACAAAGTTAATGCATATTTGCAATCCATCCAATGTTAAAGCATAAAGTTATATTTATATCAATTCAGGGGGGGATTCAGGTAAAAACTGAACTGAGAATGTAGTGGAAGGGACATCACTTTGGATATGTGGATAGACCTGTGACAAGTTATATAATGGGTTGGTAAAACTGGACTCTGAACCACATACATCAGGATGGTTGCAGTAAACACTATATGCTATATGCAGTTGTAGTGTATAATTCTTCCATATGCCGACCTGTCAGCAGCAGATACAACAGATGGATGCAGTACAAGCCTTTGAGCTCCAAATTAACATGGCTTATCAGCCGAAGTGGACTCTTTTTGTTTGTGACTTAACACAGGGTGCTATGGTGACGAGGAAAACAAACGTCTTACAGATTTAATCCCAAGCTGCAGAAAAGATACACATGGTGCCCAGCACTTCTGTTTTGGTTTCATTAAAAAAAAAAAAAAAAAAAAAAAAAGCAAGATGTGAAGAAAAGGCAACATATTTGTTTAGCACTGAAACATTATAGCACCAGTATGTATGGACATGTACATCAGAGCCAAGAGTGCTTATCAGCTCTTTAATCTTGTTACTCTCACAAGTGTGTGACCAAAATAAAAGCCTAGAATTGCACCACTGCAAGACATAGCCTACTGTAGGATTACAATCTGTGCAAAAATTAAAAAACAACATGCTATATGAGGCTTAATTTACTCAGTTTTTTGTCCCTGTGCAGCTGATCACACCTCACATAAGACTGAAAGAGTTTTGTCTACTTTCACATTTGAAATATCACAAATATATTGTAATAGAAACAAACCTCAACCCTTTATAAGATCAAACTCCACAATAAAAAAGGATGTTTACCTGCATGTTTTCTGTAGCGTCTCCAAGTAAGCCTCCAAATGTGATTGCATTTGTTACTGTGCCCAGATAGATGAACAAAATGGCAGACAGAGACTGGATATGTAGTGCATCATAGAAGTCACTGGCAAAAAATGGCAACTTTCGCTTGACGTCCAGGACAAGACCGCCACAAAACCTTAAAGACAGAGCCTTTCATGTTAGTACGTGCGACATAATATCAAACTTGCTCTCCTTCAGCTCTACATGTGACACATGATGTCAAAAAAAACGTGTTTCAAACCTGCTTTTTGTTCTTTATGTGTGCAACATTTCCTCATTGGAGACTTACAGCAGACTGATGACTAAGACTAAAATGTTTTTCCGAGTTAATTTTACTTTATAATGCATATCACCAATAATCATGGCTACGTGTACTGTAGAAACCTCATGGTGTAAATATCGTTGCACCTTGTTTAGAGAAGAGAACATCACACTTTTATAAAACCATCTCTGATGATGATATTTGACAGAATTCTCCCTTAGTTTGTCTTCAGCTATTTCCTAAAAAAATAAAATCCTACTTACTTTCCAGTTCGCTGAAGCTCCTCTCCAACCTGGTGTCCTCCTCCCCCTCCATGTCCAGCATCATGGGGAGTGTCACCATTCATCTGAGGTGCGTCTGATCCAGTGTACATGTTCTTCCTTCAAACAACACAAACACACATTCCACAAACATCAATATACTCAAACATGCAGAGATACTACAATAAAATTCATCAAAGAGACAAAATAATAATCAGATCAAGTCATTTGTGGGTAGCACTGCCACTTCACAGTAAGAAGGTTTCAGGTGTGAGTCCCAATACAACCTGGGGCCCTACTGTGTGAATTTTGCATGTTCTCCCGATACCTATGGGTTTTCTCTGGGGTTCAGGCCAACTGGTGACTAAAGTGCCCTGTGATAAACTAGTGATCTGAACAGGTTGCACCCTGTCAGCTGGGATTGGCTCCAGCCCCCGTTAGATCCTGGATGTTCCAGGATAAGCGGTAGATGAAACTCTGCTCTGTCATTTTTAAACTGAGTCCAACACTTTATTTGTACCTGAACAATTTTATGCATTGAGGTAAATATTCTGCATGCAGCACTTTAAATCTGTCGTAGATTTATGTGCATTAATTTATATTAAGCCATGTGGATTTAAATGAACCTCTTGTCTGAGGACGGCAGAGACTTCGGTGGCTCAATCCTGATGTCAGGGTCCCACTCGCCAGGAGGGAGGACGATGACCTCATCCAGAAACTCCTCTATACCAGCCAGCAGGTCCTGCCTGTCTTTTGCTTTGTAGGCGATATCATGGAAAACCTGGCAACGAACAAACATAGCCATCCTATTTGTAATTAGCCAAACGATCATGTAGCATGTACTTACATTATTTATCCACAGCTTGGGACAAAATGTACAATTACAGTGGCCTACTGGAGAACACTGCCCACTCACTTTTGAACTCATTGCAAATGCAAATCGTGACAATTGCCTCACGCTATAACATTAACAATAAGCAAGAATTTACGAAAGCCTTTCACAGTATACACAAACACTGAGTCATTGTCTGCGTGCATCCCAGGAACACAGGAACAGGGCAGAGAAATAACTCAACCTGATCAACCTGTATAATTGCCACTGCAGTACTGAGAGTGTGAAGATTAACTTGAGGAAATCCTGGAAAAGCACTTCCTATCCTGCCATGTTGACATAGAAGATATACGGGGAAAAGTCAAGGCCTGTGGGAATCTGCAGGCTCGGTGCTGTCAGGGTTAAGCACGTTATGAGCTGTCTGTGAAAATTCCCAGCAACACAGTCAAGAGAAGTGAAGATACAAAACATAGACAGAGTAGTAGTATTAGTTATTCTGCTTACACCAAAACAAATTTTCTCCCACAACTCTAATAAACAGCTTACAATTAAGCTGTAAGGTGTTCAGTACCAGCAGCCCGGCCAGGCCAACTACTGTGATGACTAATACAGCAATGTCCAGAGAGCAGAGATTTGGCAACTACTGTAGGAGGTGTGGGTGGACAGCCCTCTCACACTATTAAATGAGAGCAACTGAACCTTAGAAATACTGAGAAAAATGAGGAAAATTGTTCAGTATTGTTTATGTGTCATGTTCAGCTATGTTATCAGCGAGTCTCTGGGCAGTCCAAGACACTGAAATAATAGTTCAACAACTATTGGATGGATTGCAAAGATTTATTTTCTTGTTTTTTTTATTCATGACTACTGACAGATATGATGATTTAGGCTTATTTAGTCCAATCAAGTTATATAAAGCTTTTTTAATGTTTACATAATCTCAAACTAGTCCTCTGTAATAGGTAAACTGACATATCAAACTGGCATAGTACTAAATACCTCATCTGACATCAGGGTGGCAATGGCTCTTCCAATCTCATGATAAGACTTTGCTTTACCTTTGGGGCCCAGCAGGACAAAGAGAAATCTAAGAAACAAGACAATGACATATGATGGATAAGTCATGATCTGTTTCTGTGGAGGACAATGTAGTTATTTCTGCACTGGTTATGTGCTCTACCTTGTGGGTACAGGGACCTCTGTGAGAGCCCCCAGCATGACAGCCTGCTGCAGACGAACAAACGCCACAAAGGGAGTTTCCAGAAAATCAACCTCTCCAACCAGCACGTTAGACGCCTCTGCATCACGGGGAAGTTTCTTCATAAACTTGTTTTTCAGCTGTTAAAAACAGAGAAAACAATAAAGTCTAACAATAAATGCAAATAATTTATTATAACATTCATACATGCAAACTATTCCTTTTTCTGCCACATGCAGGATGATCAATGATAACGATGACATTTTAAATAAATCTGGTGATTAAAATGTGCTTAACAAGTGACTATAGCAAGGCACTTAAGAACTTGTAGTACCCGCCCTTTCCTTGAATTATGTGCTGAACAGCAGCTTGAATTCATGCCATTTGACTGTAGCGTATAATATTGCAGCTACACTATTACTAAAGTCACATGCTAACAACACTGTGGTCATTCTGGTTTTAGCAAAAGAATATTCACACGTTAGTTGTAGATGACAAAAAAAAAAAAAACAACACATTTACAAGGAGATGATTAACTAAGGCCTTGGTGTTATGTCAAAGGCCAGACCACTCTGACAAATCCACAGTCTCATTAACTGATGCTGTGGCTTATTCCAGTTGTTACAGTTAAATGCTTCTGTGAGGCGGCTTCCATGTACGTGCGGTGTCTCTCTGTCCCACACAGCCACTTCACTCAGTCATGTTACACAACCTTGAGTCATAGCAGTGAGAGAAACTGCACATGTGGATGACAGAAACTCACACGACAAAGGAGGGAGACAGTGAGCTTTTGTTGCACAGCGTCGAGGCAGAGTCAGAGGGCTTATCTACCAGTATGTGAAGCCCATAAGCTCATATACACACAGCCCAACACATGACTGTATAGTGGTGCTTTGTGAACAGAGACCTGAAGTGTTATCTATTGGGTTGTGCAATAGCTTTAATTTGAGTCTTATGATAATAGAGAGACCCACAAACACATTACCTGATCCTTCTCCGGTTTATCAGAGAAGTCACTCAGGCTGTTGGACGTGAGGCTTCGATGTGCAGTAGTTGGGCTGCCTGCAGACAGGTAAGGTTTGTTAGTATCAAAGAGGCTAGGCAAGACTACAGAGCTTCAAATGAGACATTTTTGGCAGAGGGAAAGGACAAGTGCCAGGAAAACCAGGAAACCACATGGAGAGCCAGAAACATCAGGACCCTGCTAAATGTGGCAAGGCTTAAGCTTTAGGACTAATGCCAGATGGTCGTTCATTCAGGCGCAGAGAGAGGAGTGCTGGGATGTGTGGCTGTCTTTAGTCTGCTGCTTATATCCCTCAGCTGAAACATGCTTTGGCAATTACTGGCAAATGAGGAAGAATGTAAATTTCAGATCTCAGTTTGATACTGTTACTGTGAGAACAGAGCTGAAACACTTCAGCTTTCTGTTGCCAAATAAATATTTAGTTAAGAACATTAAGAGTGAAGCTATTCAATCTCTGTGTGTTTCTACACTGATGTTGCTTTCATTTGTAGCACTAAATAAACTCACTCAGCACTCAGCTGAACTCTATTTTAGGATTTACTCATACTTGTGAATCTCCACATGTGCTAGTTTTCCACAAATGTATGTTCCAACTATTCTGCTTTAGGGAGGAGTGCTGTGACCTCACTTACAGAGGTATCCCATGCTGGAGCTCCTCATGACCTCACATGGTTCCTCTGAGTCTTGTGAGGTTAAACAAGGCACAGAGTTCTCAAGAGGGTTGCGTGCTATAACAGCCCAGATGCAGGAAGTCAGAGGCAGCAAAGACCCAAAGAGAAGACGATAAAGAAAAAACAAAAAGAAAAACCATAGGGAAAGAAAAGTGGAGAAAAGACAGCAAGGCCTTCATTAGGAAATGAAAATATACAACAGCAGTCAGTGTTAGGAATGACATAAGAAATAAGAGGACAAAAAGAGGAAGTGTTTGGTATAACCCAGATTTTTTAAAGAAGTTTTCCATTACCGTTCTCCTGGCTGGAAAACAGCCTACTTGCACTCGAAACGCTCTTGCCAATGTCTGCAAGAGAGCGCAGGTTAGACTTCTTCGTCTGGTGCCGATGTTTCCGCAGCAGAGTGTACATGACCTTCTCCTTCAGGTCCGCTTTCAGCTGGCCAGTCTCAACCTGGCTGTCGGTCATCATCTCTGTTAGAGTGACAGATTGAACATCAACATGGAGCCACCCAAACTGCCAACGGTGTGCTGATTCTGGGTATAGTCCCCCCCACTTACCGACGACCTGTGGCAGCGTGGTGGCCTCCAGGTCCAGCATGATTGTGCCCTTCTCAATGCACGATTTAAGTTCCATCAAGCTGTGTAAGGACAGCGTGGCTACATGAGGCTTACTCCAGCGCTCGCCACCTGTCTCTACCTTCTCCTCAAATTTGATCCATCTGGGCAAAGAACAACAAAGGACGGAGAGGAAAGAGGAGTTTTAGCATGGATCTACAGTAATGGATTGTACTGGACCTTAGCAGCAAACATAGTGTTACTGAAAAAGCCCTCTCTCGTAGAGATTTCTCAAAGTAAAGATGACTGCAGAATATACGTACCACTACAAAATGGATAGCTTTGCTTGGAGGGTAAGACTCAGGACAGGGGTTCTTTTTAATAATAATGTCACCACTACAAAGAGCAATTCTCCTGAGAGCTGAGGATGGGGTTTCCTCTGGGGATAGAGTATCCCTCTGGCTGTGGCCTACAAGCCTGTGACCAGCCACCTTACCTGGGAGAGAAGACTGAAAACACACACTACTGACCTCAATGAATTCATTCATGTTCCTTTCTTGTAAAACTGGCTCTCCCTTTCCTGAACAGGACAAAACACTGGTAATAAATATCTTTCACCAAGATGTGCATAACTTATTATTGTGTATTTTAAAAGAACTTTAGATAATACCTAAACCTGTCTGAAAACATACCTTAACTGTAGACATTTCCTGTTACTATGCCTTTGCCCTACCTGTGCACTCAGCTTTTAAGGTAACTGTGCAGACACAGATGAGCCTTTCACTGTGAATATATATCTTTTTAGCTGCAAAATGAAAACTGTCTCTTACAGTTTGTTCTACCAGAATGAAAAAGAAGGCGCTTGTGTAAAAGTTATGTAAAAGCCACTCTGGCCATGTTGGATGTGCTCCAGAGTTAAATATAACATTAAGTCTTGTTCTGACCATGTGGGGGGGGTTCTGCCTTTTCCTGGTCTCACAGAACAGGTACTACAAATTTCAATCAGATAAGAGTAGAATGGGAGTTCACTGGAGAACGGCCTATTTCCCGACACAGAAAACGTGATTATTTGAAAGGGACTGTGTTCCGCTGACTGCACCAAAATTGTCAAGCAGGAAGTTTTTGACTACACAGCCCATTGCTCTTGATGTAGACGGTGGGGGAGGGGTGGAGGGGGCGATATATAGCATGTCTGGCTTAAAAGACGTTCACTTCACTGCCTCACCTGGCTGTCTCCTTCCACTCCATCTCTTGCCCGTCCACTGCCAGCAGCTCGTCCAGCTCAGTGAAGAGCTGAGGAGGCAGGGGGCCATCGTCCTCCTCCCCTAGAATAAATCGGATCCTCTCAGCTGGAGAAACTGTGAAGAGAAAGAGGGAAGTCCAAGGTCTAGCTCCTGTACTGAAGCAATGAAACAATGTAAAATTATTGAGTTACTCAAACTGGGACTATATAGGCCTTAAGTTGGTTATGCATGAATTAACCTGTGAGGAGGAAATAGTCTCTGCAGTAGCAGATCTTGCATATAGTAAACAGCTGAAGTCACATCATTGTGGAAATATCTGTCAGAATCAGTCAAACCAAAATGAAGCTGAACACATGGTGCTTAGAGGAGATAATCTGACTTTGTGCTGCTTGGTTTTAAATGACTTTGGTTTAATTAGTATTATTCATGCGTTATATACTGTACGTCATCATTTCCACAAGCAAGTACGTGAAATCAAACAGATATCAAACAGTGTAGATATACAGAGGCAACATTATATAGCATGTTTGTTTTTGATCTGAAAGGAAGATTAAAAAAAAAAAAAAAAAAAAAATCTCTCCCTCTCTCTCACACACACACACACACACACATACAGACACACACACACACATCTGTTGCTTGAAACCATGCTAAGAGCAGAGCGAGTTAAGCCAGAAGAAAATCCAGCCAAATTTAACAACACATCCAGATAAGGGAAAACTCTTTCCTTTGCACATACTGTTACTTCCTTCTGAGAAACATGTTCTAATTCTAACACCTGTGTAAACAGAGTCACCTGTGAAAACTGCACTGACACTAATAGTCGTCTGGCCCTTACTTGTCCTTGTCAGAAATTATAGACAGTGGCAGCATTCTTCAAGAACCCCGATACATTCTCAGTTATCAACTATAACGACAGCCCAGTGTTTGATATCCTGTGTGTAAAGGGTTATCTTTTGTGTAAAGAACTACTTATTTTTGTTATCACTTCTGGGAAAGTTGCGTAACTGATGATAAATTTGAGGTTAAGAGGTAGGGCACAAGGGGCTATTTATGCATCTTTCAATTGAAATACTCTACCAATCAGGATTCTACAAGCCAATGCCTCAACAGGTAACAGTACCTGTAACCTTTTAATCCTGGCACAGCACACGCAAGCTTAATTTAGGATGGTTGTTTTTAAAATAGTACAGTTGGAACAGCGGCAAAAACCACTAAGCTACATGAAGGTCAAGATCAATGTCTTGGAAACATGGAAACAGCTTTAGGATACGGGACACTTGGTGTCTCTTCATCTAGTATATGAACATTATTGTGTAGCAGGCAGCAAACAACCTAATCCACCCACGGCTCGAAACAGAAACGCAAGAGTCTTTGACATTTCCTCAAGGCCACAGAGCCTTTCTGCCATCACTTTGCATTTGGCAGATAGGCATAACCTGCAACTCGCATTCACGCCACATGCTTACAGCATTCACGCCATACAGGAGCATTCAAGGCTTAAGTTTCACAACTGGTGTTATCAATGAAAACCAGGCTTTTGTTGTGGTTACACACACCCTTTAAATGGACAGCTCCAAAGGTTTTCCCAGAGTCAAAAGCATCATGGGAAGGACATTTAAAGGAGGACAAAATGGCACAAAAGTCCTTCAACAAGCGTAGGGCTCTGTATGCAGTGAGTGTGTGTGCGTGTTGTGTTTCAAGCTGTTTGTTTGTCATCTGGCACCCAGCAACCTCACTGACTCATTTTATATAGCTTGTAGGTTTATGTGCTTCTATAGGCCCCATTAGGTCTACCTCTAAACATGATCACAAACCTGGGGACAAATCCAGATCCCATACTGCACTTTAGTTATTAAAATGAGCGACAGGTGGAAGCAGGGACAGTAAAGAGTACAGGGCTAATTAGAATGGGGCACTATAGCCATTTATTAAATAAAGGAATAAAAAGTTAAAATGAAAATCTTTACAGGAGTTACTGAAGTGGCCCAGCACTCAACACGAGATAAAACTGTGTGCCCTCTCATTCAACCTTAAAGAACTGCTTACAGTTTAGATCTTCTACAGCGATACAGAAGGATGAGACCAGAGCAGGGTCCTGTGTCTGTCTGCGTGACTGTGTGTTAGGCTCTTCATTTGAAATGAGCCACAGTTCGTTTTAAAACCTGTTTCTGTGTTTACTTGGGTTGCATGTCTGTCCCAACACTGGCTGAGTCACAGCTTAAATATCAGTTCTAAGCATGAACAACCAATAAGTCTGTGTGTATTTACATGGTAATGTTTGTCATGTTTTAACATTCACAGTAGCAACGAATCTTTGGTAGCATTAACCTGTTACTACTGTTACTACCATCTACTTCCAATCACAGGTATTACAACTGGCAAGTGGACTGTTTTCATATTCTAATGTCTATTTATGACACCTATGTAACAACTGATGTCTCAGGCTTAGGTTTGTGATCAATTAGGCCAATACTGATCAGGTTAAAAAGAAAAAAAAAAGCCTCAATAAGTCCAGATACCAATCTGAATTTATTTGATTTATTATTACTTATTTTAATGGGTGGCTTGTATAAATGAATTCCCCTTTTTGGAATTAAAGTATTCTGAAGGGTTTGCCAACACACCATGGCTCTGTAACAAAACCTGGCATGATTCATGCAGTAATCAGATAGGCCCCATGACACCCAGACAGAGATTCATGTGAGCAAAACTCTTATATCCTGGCACCTCTGGGTGAGTACGCACACAGGCTGCCTAACACCTGCGCACGTTAGGGGCCGTACAGAAGGATTACAGTGTACAAGGAGCGATCAGCATGCTGGGCTTAGCCAAATGCTTGTCTGCGGCGTGGAGTCTAAACCAGCAAATTGGTGAAACACTACATGTGATTGCATGTGGTGTAAGAATCCAAGCTGCTGAGGATGAAGCCAATAAAACAATCTATATGGACCTCATCATATATACTGTCCAATGTGGCCAAACAGACTTTTGTGTAATTGACCACTGAACAAATGCTGAGTGAACAATCATATGTCCAACACGAGGCTGTAACAGCTGCTGCATGTAAAAAAAATAAAAATACTGTCAGATGATAAAACAGATGCAAATTCCTCCCAACGGTCTCAACCGTGCTGCATACAACACAGTGCTATAGCTTCCCCGAGTCTAAATTATGAAGCAATGTGTATAACAGGGAGTAGGGTCGGTTAATGCTGCAATCCTTAAGGCTGCCTGAGCCAAAGGGAGTCATTTCCACACAGTCACTGAGTCTGCTTTTCAGAAAGCCACAAATCCCAGGTTAGTCTTGTGATAAATCAATACACTTTATTTCCAAACCAAGCGTTTCTTTGCAGTTATCTAGCTGATCCATTTTTCATGCTCTGCCTGACAAATGAATTTTTATTAGTTTCTTTATGTATCTGATATTCAATTAAACTTGTTTCAGCTTCAATTTTGCTCAAATATATGCCCCTACTGCAAGTGACATCTTTCTTTTCTTTTTAATGATAAGCAGCACTACATTTTCACTTCTCCCATGTTTCATTATAGTTGGAATTCACCTTAATCCTTACAGCCTTCAGGTATGTGGTACTTCTGCCATAGTCCACGCACTCCCCTGTGAGCTGGGAGGCAAATCTCTGCCTTTCCTGTTCTTTCACCATCTTCCACCCATTTTGATACCTTAATGGTTACCTCCATCAGCAGTAAAGTAGTGTGTAAATACACTCCCACTGTGCCAGTTTCCAGGCTATGCCATTTTAAGGTGAATTCCAGTATTGTGATAATTGTATGTCTTGCAAATAGCTTTTAACCAGTCTACAATGTTTGATGCACTTAAATAAATAACCACCCAAGAGATTTGTTTGGTGGTACAGAGCCTTCATCAAGACTTAAATACACAACATGAAGATTCCCACACAATTATATGGCTCATTTACTGTGCACTAGTGCTAAAAATCATGGTGTTGTGCCTCTAGAGGCTGTCGGTTTAATTTATTCCCATGTGTTACCATGTTAAAAAAAATCCACAGAAAAACAGGCAAAAATCAATTTTGATTCTAAAGACTCTTTGGGGATTACAATACGCCATAATTTATAATATAATACTGGGATAAATGCCTCTACTGTACCACTTTTCTCAATTCCTATAGCAGAAAATCCTCCTGGTGTTAGATTAATTTATTTAGTGCTATTTGTAGATCTTCCTTTATTAGCTCAGATTCCAAATACTCTTTGATTGATGATTTTTGACTTTGGATCTTTACTTGTTCTTGCATTGCTTTGCTCAGTACTATGGTTGTGTAAACCCCACCTTACTTCAGAAATACCCTCATTTACCCTCTTTAACATGTAATCTTGATATGTCGCTTTTTCAGCTGTTTTCTTCTTATTAATCTGTATTGCATGAGTGAGTCTTGTGTTAATAGTCAAGGTCACACTTTAAGACAATCTAGTATCATTTTAGGATTAGTGCTCCCATACCTCATACCCTCCGAATATAGGTTCCTGT
Source organism: Mastacembelus armatus (assembly GCF_900324485.2). Taxonomy (NCBI): domain Eukaryota; kingdom Metazoa; phylum Chordata; class Actinopteri; order Synbranchiformes; family Mastacembelidae; genus Mastacembelus; species Mastacembelus armatus. The sequence continues at coordinate 17,565,124 of NC_046644.1, read as the reverse complement.
TTTGTTATGTTTTTTTTTTTTTTTATTTTGGCTTCAAGCCCACCCATCCACCCCTGCTCTATTTAAATACAATAGATTCTTAACCACAGAAACACTGACAGACTTTTTTTTTTTTTTTTTTTGCATTGTGCTGTTAGATGTCACACAACATTTTAATCAACATCTCAAGAAAGATTAATCCATTACTGAAGTGGCTCCCACAAATTATATTCTGCACACAGGATGATGTTTCTAAGTGGTCACATTCATCAGAACTCACTGAGAGGTTTGAGAATATTTGTCGTGGATTCATCTGCGTTCTCCCCATCAGACTTGTATCCTTCCGTGCTGTGTTCAGTTCGTTCCCGCTTCTCCTTGTGGCTAGACTTGCGTCTGTGGTGTCGCCTCCGGTGGTAGCTCTTGGGAACACGCACGCCAATGTACACGGTGTGGTGCCCTGCCACATGACAATGCAACACAGGCAGTACAGGTCAGATCACACCAATGGCTAAAAGGAAGTCACATTAATCCTGGATGCTGGTAACCTGTTGCACAACTGGCCAAACAAAAACAGTGAAGACCTGTTGATCTGGTGTAAGGCAGCATGAAATGTTTGCTACTTTGGCTAATTTTTTTTTTTGGTTTTTTGTATGTGCTGAGGTTAAAGCTGTTTAGTGACAACTGCTGGTTTGTTTTCCAATCAAGAAGTTATATAGTCAGCCATTAGTCAGCCACACTGTGAAATAAAATAAATGCCAACTACTTCCTCATACAGGAAATGATAATGTAATGTCTCCAGGAAATAATTAGAGAGACAGAGGAAGAGAGAAAACTCAACAAATGAGGTGATTGGCTGAGCATTTCAGCGTTGAAGCAACCATGTATTTTTCCACTGAACAATGCATTCCACGCGTCTTGCAGGTTGTAATGCCATTTTCACACTTCACTGTGGTTAGCCTTGCTTCCTTGTAGAAACCAAAATACACCCAAAGTGCACACTGAACAATGCACAGGGAAGCAAAAGGTTTTATAACTAATACTAAATATACACAAACAGTTTGACATAATGCCAGACACTCTGACGTAGTTCTCGTTGTGTGCACCCATGAATGTTGTTTGTGAAATATTTGAAGTCACAGTAAATCCATGTGGGTGCCTAAACATGAATTCTTTTGTGGCTCTGGCACTGGACAGGATTACAACACTTGAAGAAACATCTTCCTGTAGTGAAATGTTAAGCACAGTGGTGACCAGCATTGAGGTGGCAATGGCATATGGGGAAGATGGAAGAAATTGCCTGACCCTGATTATGCATTAATGCCACCAACACAAAACAATTTGTGCATCAGGTCACTATATGAGTTAAAGCTCGGGGCACCAAACCAGGGTCATCACTGTTCAGGCTAAAGTGGATATTATTCATCTTCTGTGTCATAATTCGCTGCCATACTACAAGAATAACTACACTTCTCACCTGGAAGCACATTGGAGTAGGCAGGGAGAGACAGGGATAACTTCAAGCTTATCAGCTAGTTAATGTGCACATACCGATCACTCATCTTACCTTCCACTTCATCATCACAGATGTGTTTAACAAAGGACGCTCCTCTGTCCAACACGGCTTCATCCTCCATTCTACGGGGAAAAAGGATCAATTATTTAACAAGGATGACTGCATAACATTCTGCTCTTCCCTCAAAATCATCATCATCCCACCTAATATTTCCACAGTTTGTAAAATACATGAAACACTACATACAATATACTTAAAATGACCTGGTGAACTAATGACACACCCAAATTCTCAAATTAATTTAGATGAAAAACTGTTTAAATAAGCTCAACCCTCAGTAATAACAGTGAAACAACAGTGGCACAACAACAACAAAAAAAAGACATGGTAGTGAGAGCAATATCAATATCATTCTGGACTTTAACCATTAAACTTGGTTATTCTGGGGTTAAATGTGATATTTTGTAGAGGAAAATTCAATCAGAATAATTGAAAACAGGAGGAACAGAGCAGAGAAAGGATTTAAAATCAGTCTGTGGCAAACCTTTCCAGTGCATTAACGTTTCTGATGCTACAGCAATCGCCCACATATAATCAAAATGTCACCTTCCCATCCACCTACACTGCTGCACACAACATGAATAAATTAAATAACAGCTCTTTTTTCCCCCTTGTATAAATTGCACAGTATGTCTGTTGCAGCAAAATGTATCTGCACTATAAATAACAGTCATACTGAGACGTGTAGTGCACACAAAGAAGGCCTCACATTTACTTCCATTTTCCAAAGGCTACATGATCTGGATGTGTCTTTAATCATCAAGTCTCAACTTTCCTGGAAGGTTGGTAGGAATGTGGCTCCTCCAGTCCACCATAGTGTTGAATAATCCAGGTCATTAAGGCGGTTTACACCCTGGAAAACCCAATCTTTCTTCTATCCAAAGCAAGTACAAAGGAAACGATATACCTGTGCTCCCAAATACAAAAGAAACTGAAGCTACCATTTTATGTTTTTGTCTCATTTCTAGTGAGGCTTCATTATAAAAAAATAACTAAAAGAGAGTCTGGCCTTCATTTTGTTAAAATGTTCCAAAACTACATGAGCGTGTCAGTGTCAAATTAAGAGTTCATTTACCATGGCTAATTGAAGAATAGATCTACTAAACACCAAAGGATAAATATTTGATTGTGGATGTATATCAAGAATGTCAATGGCATTTGCCAATGAACAATTCTCCACTAAGGATGAATGAGGGGATGGGAGCAGTGTACACAAAGTGCTAAATAAACAAAGTCAGGAAGGATACATCTTGTTCCTCTGATTGCCCTGCAAGCTCATCTGAATTCCCTCAGTGGATATGATATCTGTCCTTGAGCGCAGCAGAGGTATAACGCTGATAGCAAACATAATGTTGAACTACCAGCTCCAAGATCAAACAAATGATGTGGAGCAGCCAGGCATAGTGCCATGTCTATCAGCAATACTCATACAGTAATTAGCATCGGTGCCCTCCCGTTTTGTTGTCCACTGTTGCTTATAAAGAGAGAGGTCGAGTCCTACATGACACTGTGTGGAGCAGGTCAACACTATCATTTAGCTACAGATTCTGTGCATGTTCTGCTTTGCTTGCACTTTGTGTTCTTGGTTCCCCCATGAAAGAGCTACAGAAAATGCCACCAGCTTCAAAGAGCTACTTCTGTCACGCCACTTTCTTCTGAGAAACATTTGTGTGCATTTTAATTTATTCTTATACAAACACTGTAAACATGTGGGGAGGACCCTGTCTTCATGGAACAACCAGTATTTGTGATGTTGTGATGTTGTGATGGTGTGTGTGTGTGTGTGTGTGTGTGTGTGAGAGTTTGTGTGTGTAGGCAGGTCATGTAACACAGACAGAAGGCCTTCGTTAACCACACAGGGCAGCGAAAAGGAAGCTCGTGTTGCAGGTTTCTTCCTGGCTATGACCAGGCTGTAGGGAGTCACCTACTGACAAACATGCCACAGGTGATACACAGACGTCCAGGATGCAGACGAGGATTTTTAGCATTCCTGTTTTGAATACAGTTACTCTTCAGCATTAGTCAGCAAAATTTAGCCGACTTACTCTCTAGTTAATGTAATGGGTTTTGTGATCAAAAGCATAAAGCAGATGAGATCCTGTCCCCTCAATTTCACATTATTGTAAAAATATTGTATTCACGATCTCTTTTGCCACCTGTTATAATCTTGTCTTGGCACGCTTAATAAAATAAATTCATTACAAAAAGAAAAGCCTAGGTGAGGGACAGAGCAACCAGGCGGCATCCACCTGGTGATGGTGAACTTTGACTCTGCTTTGGTTCTTCGTTATCTCATGAGGCTGGATAAACCTGCGGGTGCGTGCAGAGTCAGGATCAGCTGTTCAGAACCAGGGATCATCCCCATCTCTTTACAGAATGACGCACCTATTCCCACCGGCCAGATTCACTTTGAGGGTGTGTCCCACCACACTCAGGGCAAACAAGCCATATAAAAATGATTTAGAAGCTTTAAAGTGGGAGCATACTCCACACAAAGGTTACACACTCAACCATGATGACTTGAAAGTGGCTGTAAAACATTAGTAATGCACCACTAACAGAGAGAATAGAGGCTGTGGTCAGTTTGAATTCACAACAATGGACAATGGGTGCAATGAATTTCCATGTTTTTAAAGCTAAAGAAATAATACCTCCATAGAAACTTTTCATATGCCTCTGACTGTGTAATCCACCTCTGAGAAAAGTACAGACTTTTTATAGCCACTTTGAAGTCTATAGGGGGTGAGTTATACAGAAAGAAATTATTTGACTCATTTTTTTTATTATTAAACATCAGAAAATAGTAGGAAATGTCCATCGCAGAGCCCAGGATCTAAAGTAACATCTTCAAATGAACACACACACAACAGGAAACCCGCACATTGGGAAAGGAAAATTTTAGTTTTAGTGTGTTTGCACATAAAATGGGCTGATGATTCAAACATGCCTCAGTATGCAGATCAGACAGAGGTGATAGAGGACACCTGCCACAGCTCTGTAATTTACACACTATGAAGTTTAAGTAGTTGAATATTGAGGAATCCTCCCTGCGGGTCCCTCTTGGTTGTCATTCTATGAGTGTTGGTAAAACGTGAGTCACTACTGGGATGTTCAAGCTGAGACTCAGTTAAGTACCTCACACTGGCTGCAGATGAGAATGCAGCTGATGAGCTCCAACTGCATGCGGCTATTTCCGTGTTTGACACTGAGCTTTACTCGTTGCGGCTCTGACATCTGCGTTAAGGCGCAATGTGGACGCAAGCTATCCCGGTCTCGGTGTGGGCTTTGGGGGTGTCAGCTCATCGACCACATGGTGTGGGAGGCAAACACAACTTTATTCATCAAGTTGCACCGCAGACAAGAGCTGCAGCACTTGGCCTGCGTTCCCTCTATCTGTCTAATTGATAGTGACAGCTTCTTAAGAAATAGATTAGTGGCCATAACCGCAGCACCGTGGCAACACTGCGTTGTTGAGCCAAGCTTGCAACGCAAATGAATGCATCTATTTCCCAAAGTGATGTAAAGCCACGTAAATACACTATAAAGGTAAGACACGAGTGGCTAACCAAACCCAGATGCGCCCGATAGACCACATTTACGCACAGAAATGGATCCAGTGGCACCGGATAACGCCATAAACGTGTTCAGATAATGATAATGACAATGATATTCCCATGATGACTAGTATGCACTTCTTCACCTGGCCGGGAAACATCCCACGCCAGCTGCGTTTAGCAAAGCGTTCACAAACTTACTTGCTCTTTTCAGAACTCATGATGACAAACGTCGCCTGTGAAGGTGGCCCGCCTGGCGTCCAGCAGTCGTTCTGCTCAGGTCAAGCTGCTCTGGTGGTCAGTGTTTGGGAGCCTTCACTTCGCTTTTCAGGTGGATAAAAGTAAGAACCAAGTCAAGGGGCTGGAGCTATCTTGTTGGAATGATCTCTTCGACTCTACAAATCAAGTTCAACAGGTAACGCTCAGTCCTCATATCGTACTAAACTTAATCAGACCGCGACTTGGTAACATTTTGGGAGAAAAGGCTCGATCTGTTTCCCTGTAGAGGCGGTTGGAGAGTCTGAGAGCGCAGCGTGTCTTTTTCCATATTTAAAGTGCCATCCCTCCTCCTGCATGACGCCACCGGGGGGTGGAGGTCAGAAAGTTGCCCAGGGCGGTGCACCACTTTACCGCTTTGACTTGACAAATGGTTTCTCTGTTGCTCACTTTGTACCTTGGAGAAACAAATTATACATTCAGCGGATCCAGTAATGTGAAAAAAAGAACATTAAAGGACTTTTTGTGCCTGGATGTGAGAAGCTCTATAGTTGAATCCCACAGTATCATTTTTAACAATTTGTATGAGGACTTGCAGAGCATGAACATTTCTTTCTGATCTTTGCAAAATGCAACAAAACCTTAAATATCAACTGGACTTAAGTGATTTCACAATTACGACTCTGTGCACCAGAAAGTAGAGGAGCTTCACCTCTGCCTTCTGATCTCTACTCTGTAACTATGAGGCATTAGAAGTAGAAATTAAAGCATCTATTTCAGGTAGTTTTAATCAAATCCTATTGGAGCTAACAGGGAAAGGTAAGCTCAGCAGTCAAAAGTAACTGTGGCTGAGGCTGCGCACACTGGCGACATCTTCTGGGGGAGTTTTAAAGAGCCGCGCACGGGAATGTGCACAAAACAATCAATCTGCAACGTTACAGCTGCTGGACATTAGAAAAACAAAAACACCCACAATTATTTCAAGTATTTCATGTTTATTGTCATTTAACACCAATACTAATAAATACACAACATACATATAAAGAAACAGCGCTAAAAAAATCATTTTATGATTTTGTAGTAAAACAATTGTGTCATTTAATTTTAAAAAGTAATATACCATCCACATTTTCTTCTTAAAGGCACTTGAACTTTCTATCATGAGATCTTTACAGAGTGCTCAAGAACTCCTTCACCTGGAAAAGAAGAAGAACAATGTGAGTTGGTAAGAAATAAAACCTTTGCCTTTTTACAATATTTATCTTCGGTATCAAGTTAAAGTATAAAGCAGCATGAATTGAAAATACTTAAATACAGGTAATCCAGCTCATGGGTTGTCACATAATGAACCGAACCAGCCCGCATGTGGGATTAATGGTGGGCACTTCACAAAAAGCCGACAAAATGTTTGATGACTAGCAATTTCAGCTCCAAGTCCTGAGACGAATCCAGAAGCTTTACTGGATTATTTCAAATCTTTAAACAGGATTAAATGTCACCCACCTTCTCAATCATGTCAGCATGCTTGAGATGATTCCCCTTAAACTCTTCATTCACGTCTATTGTCAAGACTGGAACATCACTGAGATACTCAAAGTCTGTGCTGTGGGCCGGAGATGAAATGGGCCGTGCAGTTAGTGATCAGTTCATATCCAGGAATCAGCATCATGTTGCATGACTCTCTAGTTACTTCCAGGCTCATCCACTTCTTAAACACATTCATGTGGTAGATGCAGATCATGTGGATCACAAACTGCTACCATTAGTTGCCTTAAGGTTATTGCATGAACGGGTTCTTGTTTTCCCTAATACACAGGATCAGTCATAACAACGTCATGAAAAATTCTGCTGAATCTGTTTCTACAACAGAAATACATACAGCTTCCAGCTATGCAAGTGTGTGTGTGTGTTTGCTTACGTCAGGGTCTTGTGCTGCAGCCAGCTCTCGTGCTTAAAGTGGAGCTTCTCCAGATACTCCAGAGGAATGCCTTGCTCTTCTTCTCTGCCTCTCAGGCGCAGTCTATCTAAACATTTCTATACACACACACACACACACACACACACACACCAACAGGATAGAGATAGCTGACTTCTTTGTCCAGGGTCATTTCAATTTAATGTTGCATGCTGACCATTACTAGTATTTTTAATAGCTAACTCTTTCTATTTAGATGTGAAACTAAGGAGAGAACCTCTGGTGAAGCTCTGAGGTAGATGATGCCATCCAGCTCAATGTGCTTGCCAAACTGGCTGTGCAGCCAGGTGTGGCAGTCCTGGTAGATGGACCATTCGGTCTCAGACATGCAGTCATTCTCATAGAGGTTGGCTGCAAAGATGTACCTGGAACATGAGGAACACAGGACAAGGAATGAACACAGATTTTAAACCCGTATTAAAAGAACCGGATCAGTGTTTTTACATTTTATCACTGATACCTGTCACTGTAGATGGACCGCTCAAAGAACTGCACCGGATTCTCAGCGTCGCGCAGCTTCCCATTGGCTGACCTGATCTGAGCACGCACCCGGCTGATGCAGGCGTAGCTCTGGAAAGTGTAGGCCCACCTCTCCGGCTTCTCATACATGAGCTGCAATACGTTCCCCCCACTCCTCTGAGATGTGGTCAGCTCCTAGGATGTTAGGAACAGGATGAATTTAAAACTGTATATAAACTGGGTACTTCCTGTTGCATCACAGCACATGGTAGAGTGCAGGAAGACTTTTTTAAACTCTGCTTTGAATGCATAGCACATATTCAGTGTTGTATATTTGATTGCATGTATGCTTCACCTGTTTTACTTGTATTATTGTAAAGCACTTTGTGACTCGTCTGTGAAAGGTGCTATATAAATACATTTTACTTACTTTTTTTTTAATATTAAGTCACTTGTTTAAATTATACTAAATTAGATTTAAATGCTTCCAACATTGGCTCCAATATATAAAGAAAGCACCAGCAGTAATACTGGTCTAGTATGTGCCACTGAAAACAAAGATGGAAGTCATAGGCCCTGCAGCTGCATGAGAGCTGAGACACATTTGCCTCCATGATCATCTGTCTGGAGAGGGACTGCCTGGTCCTCTGGGTGCACGGTAGTGGTGCACATATATGGGCACATGGCAGCTGCGCTCTAAATACAGATGAAGAAGACTAACATGTGCACTGTGCGCATGTTGAACCAGCGGCAGTGAAAGGCCAGAGACTCAGAGGCTCATGTTTCTCTGAAGGAGCATAATACAATTCATCCCTGCCAAACAGATACTTCGCAGCACTTCCTGTGAATGAAGGTCACTACAGGATGAATGTTGCAAACTGAAGAGACACTGTGTCTGTACCTCGAAGTCACTGGTGTCTGTTTGGACATTGCACCACCTGGCGATGGGCTCCGGTACCACCTCCCAGTCCGCGCCCTCCTGCTCCAAAAGGCGCACAAACGTAGATTTCCCCGCCGCTAAACACAAGAATGAACCAATTCAAATGAAGTTAAACTGCAGCTGCTATCACTCAGTTTCATGTGCCGACACCAGCTGTTAAAGACTTTCACGTTATCGTACAGGTTTATGTCAAATGTCGCTTTTTGGCGCTCACCGATATTTCCCTCCACTGAGATCCGCTTTATCCTCTTCTCCATCGAGTCGTTCATGGAGCAGTTCACTGAATCCGGACAGGGCCTCTTCGGTGTCAAAGACATTTCCAGCGAGTTATTAAGTCCCGACCTTAAGGCTTAATTAAAAGTAGATGCTGCAGCTGCTGCGGCTCCTTGTTTTGAGTTTGGCGGTAACAGACGTCGCCGGCTCGCCCAGATGTGTCTCCGCCCACGAGGCAGCGGCTGCAGCAGTTTGTCTTGTTTCACTAAAGACTTCACATTGTGTATATATTGTTACGGCAAAGTACATTGAGAGCCACTGTATTCAAATGACTTGTATATTAAAATGTACCTGGAAATAAAACAAAAAAAACGCCTTAAGTACCCAACTTGTACTTTCACACATGTATTTATAAGTGCTTTGTTGCATAAACATGTAAGCAGACTAGTCGGTAGAAGTAGGTTTAATTTTAACTGGTTTAATCGGACTAAATACTTTGTAAACTAATTATACATTTACTGTGTAAAGTCTTAATTAGTTACTCTAAAATACAGGTAAAAGTACAACATTTACCTCCAAAATGTACAAAGTAGCATAAAATAGGGTACCTTAAAATTAAATACACTACTTCAATATATGTACTTTCTACTGGTGGGTGCACTGAGCTCAGTGTACATGGTAAATACAGAATTCATTCAAAGAGTCAAGACCACCTTTATTTGCTTTGTAAATAGCATAAATCAATTCAGTAGCATTGAAAACCCATATCAAGCCATTATTTACAAACATTTCATCAATTATTACAGTCAAGGAAGAAAAGTGTAGGCAACAGGCTATGTTACGGGCATTTCATAAGGACAAGATGCTTTCAGGATGACTGATTCTCTATTACATTTTCAGATACCTGCTGAGCAGTAACATTCATAATACTGAGCTAAGGACGTGGGAAAAAATATGCAACAATAAAAACAAAGATTTGTAATGTCCAAATATCCAAATGGGGGTGGGAAAGCAGCCTCTAAAAAGACTCAATGCATTCTTTTAACCAAAAGCTACCACTCCATGCTCACTGCAAGTTGTTTTTAAGACAGGTCTAACCATCTGTATTTACATGTGTGTGTGTTGAAGTATCACACCGCTCCAACAAATTTCAGATAGGAAATCATATAAAATGTTCATGTCACCATTTCTGAAACCAAACCTGCATAAGAAAGTGTTCTATTTTTAAAACATACACCAGAATTGAAGCACTTTTTAAACACTGGATATAAAGTATGACTGAGCCGACAGGCAAACCTTTTAGTGTTTTCAATTATTGCATAGTCAACTACACTTTAAAACTAGGGAGGGGTACATGCATCTGCCGTTTGAAGCACAGCCACAAACAACTCAGATCATATAGAAGCGTAAAAATGTCACTTGTGCCTTGTAGCTGAAGCTTTTGGGGGATGTTAAGCGATTTAACGCTCATTTAGGGAAATATGAGGGAGGAAACAACTATGATTCATGCAAGCTGTATCATGTGATAGGTCACATGACACAGCTTCTTGTAAAGCACAGTCTATGCAATATAAACATTCAGGCAAAAGAGGTCAGGAAAACTGGTCAAAGTGCTTTATGGCTAGTGAGACTAGGGATGCAGCTAAATCCAATTGTAAATGCTTGTATTTTGAAACAGTCAAGCTGGTGACAACAGGTCTCTACTTCTATTTGTGGACATCTATATACAATTAAAGGTTTTTGATCCCTTTTAAGACATTTTCTAGAATTTGTTACTACTAAAACTTTGAGGGGAAAACTAGAATACAGGAACATGTCACTAGAAAACACTAAATTTTAGTTAATTCCTAGTCCCTGCTACAAAAAGACAATAATCTATCCTCATGTCTATGTCCTTCAACACATTCATTTATAAGTTGCACAGAACACTGGGAATGAGGATGTCTAACTAAATAATTCCAGTGATGAGTAGGATGGTTTTAAAGAGAAAACAATTCAAACAAGTAGAAAAGGTGGAACTTAGAACCAAAAAAAATATTTAAAGGGAGGTGGAGTAAAAATTTTAATCTTGAGTCAATCATGTCAGTGGTATATGGTCTTTGCAGTCCTCACTGTTGATATAGGGCAATTATGAGCCATGCTAGGCACTTAGGATTCTTTTGTATTGACAGATGTCTTATACACATTAATAGTAGCAAACCGCAACCCAGTTCCATCTATGTAGCTTAATGAATTAAGGAACTAGATGTTGCTGTAAAAGGTTGGCCTCATTCCTTGCCACGACACAAACTAAACCCTTCTATTATAAAACAGCAACTTTGCTTACACAATGTCTGTGGGTGACTCAGAAACTGGTATCTAAGAGCAAAAAGTGCCATGTGTCAACAGAAACCCAGGTGAAAATGCACTGTGCCATCTAATAGAAAACAAACAAACATATATTTATACAATCCTAAATGTAAGCTGTGACTGAACACTGGGGATTTTTCCATATGGCTAAAACCATTTTCTTTAATATGTGATTCTGTGTTTTATTCAATTAAGTCTATAATCCCTGATAGCATTAGTCCTGGTGCCTTAAACCTATCAAGACCCTTCCTTCTTCCTGGCCTTATTAAAAACATTTCCCCAAATGGAAATATAGTATATACTGCATACATACAGCCAGGGTAGGGTGGGTATCTGTGCAAAAACTAGAAGACCAATAAAATAAGGATTCCACTGCTGTTTATCTGTCCTTGGTTGTCAGTTTTTCAATCAGCTCCTGTAGTGGGACCAGCTCTTTCCTATCAATGAGGTTGAACTCCTGAACAAGACAAAGGAAAAAGGAGTCAACACCGTCAGACTATCCACTGTATGCTACATTTAGTGCTAATATACTAATAGTTCATATTCAAATATCATGAGATATATATATATTTTTTTTACCTGAACAAAGAAGATGAAGTGTTTGAATGATGTGTTGAGGTGGGCCTCCTCTTGCAGCTGCATGACGGAGTCAAAGTGCTGGTGGTAGATGTGGGCGTAGACCCTGAACAGGCGCTTCAGAATAGTCTTCGCCACAGACATAAAGTTTCGCTTAAAGGGGACACCTTGGGAAGTATAGAGGGCAAGAAAGAAAAGCTGTACAGATCAGTTGGATCATCAAGATGTGCCAGTGATCAGGATCAGCAAAAGACTTGATGGAAACACTTTAAATAATCCTTAATATTTTACAGAGTGTGCTGGGTTTCTTTAGGCATGCACTGAGCTCAACAAGCTCAGCACAGTCAAGTCAGAAGCAGCTCCATTACAGTTTGTTCTCTAAGACTGTAAATGTCTTCACAGGCACGTCACAGCATGACTTCAGGGAAGTGCAACCAATCATGATTGCAACATGGAACCACCTCGTGGTAAAAGTGCATCAATTGTTTGGCTGTACAGAGAAAATTTTGACAATGTTACAACTGCTCTCTCCACCTCAGGATCACAGAAGAACTGCACACCACATTCTGCTATGATTCACTGAACAGCTGCAGAGTACAGAAGCTGTCTGCTTCTTCCCACAGTGCACAGACATCTACCAACCAAATCAACATCAATGATTCAGAGGAAGCCGATGACTGACAGGGTGTGGTAATCTTTGATTAAAGATATTCACCTTGTAAACACACCATTAGGACACCAAACATCATTACTCCAGAGGGATTAAATAATAATAATAGGTTAGTGGCTGATATTCCACCTAATCACCATGAGGAGTATTTTATTTATTATTTTTTTTTTACCTCTAACTGTACTTTGGAGAAATGGCAATGAACGACCCCCAGTTTTGGATGGCACAGAATCAACACCGGTGGCAGATCTATTGATTGTGAACAATGAAGCAAATTCTCCAACTCCAAGGGAACACATTTAGTCATTGGCTTTGTCCTCTGAGGTGTACTGAGAGATTCATCACACATTTACTTGTACTGGCTGCCATCCAACTCTATTAAAGCTCCATCCAGCCTAAAGAGCACAAGCTCTGGGCAGGTTAGGTGTTAAGAGCAGTGTTGGCATGTATCTAAAGTCTACACCTTTTTCTTTTTAAACATCAAAACTACATGAAGAAAAGGTGGCCTTCAAAGGACAGAAGAAATGGACCATAACGCACCGATCTTTGAAGGGAAAAGTGTCTCGTCATCAAGCTGGTCTTGCACCCAGGTCATGAGGTAATCAATATACTTAGGAGCTGAGCACTTGATGGGCTTCTTGATGTTGGTTCCATCAGCCCAGTGATACTCATACCTACAGACAATATTATATTTGAAAGCATACATAGATTAGACCTGGAGTTACACTCATTCATCTCTTGACATTATTTAATATACAACAAAATACTATTTCTGTTTTTAGTTTCATTCCCACATAACGTAAGTCATCAAACACATCACTTTCATGTGGACTCTTTAACTGTGCAGAACTTAATTCAACTTTTGTGATCTCAGTTTTTCCCATGAGATACTAGCATGTAAAACATCCACTGAGAATGATCTGAGTCTGATATGGGTGGTGGGTGTTACCACAACAAGTGTTCATCTTGTGTCATATTTGGGTTGTGGCTCTCTGTCCGATTAAGACGACTAACTGATCTATCATTTCTCTAACAGCTTGGCACTTTGCAGGCCTACAGTGATACACTTACTTAGGACCAGCAGACATGACTGGACAGCTTTCCTCAGTGCAAAAGTCTGTGATCGTGCCATACAGCATGTTGATCTGGTTGAAGAAATCCACAGCTGAAAAAAAATGCAAAAAGACCACAAATCAAGCACACATTAGATGAAACAACTTGTGTGCCAGTACAAATAGCTGGCATCACATTTCTCCAGTTCTTCACTCACCCCACTTTAATGCCCAGTCCAAACCATAGACCAGTGTGCACTCCAATTATCTGGCACAAATTGTTGTCACTCATTCCCAGGGGCATTCAGCCAATTCTGGCCTTCCATCATTCAAAGAGATCAGTTTAAATGGTTGGCAGTGTTAGTGCTCTATTTGCCAATCTCAAATCTCAAAAAATACATGCTGGACAGCTGCTGTAGCATATGTTTTGTTTGAGGTCCTGTTTAGGGTGATACCAGCTCACATCACTCTGATTAGGGTTAGTCCAACCTCTCTAGAGATATTTTAGCATAAACCTTTTGTTTTCATAGCTGGGTGAAAATCTGACAATAATTAAAGGGGACTAATCAGGGCCTGTAAATTTTCACATGTGCCTCAGGTGATAGAGAATAAGCTGTAAAGCATTTTAGATCAAATAAAGTGCAACCAAAATAAGCTCCACAGTTTGATTTTGGCTGGGACCCTTTGTTGCAAGCAATTCCCTCTCTTTCTCTGCCAACACGCCCCATAAAAGACAAATTAAAAATAAAAATAAAAACAAAAAATTAAGTGAACAGCTGCTTGTGAACTGAAATCATGTGGAAAGTCATTTAAATTGCTGGTGGGAGAAGTTATTGCTCATCGCATTTTTAGTCTAACTTCCCTTTATTGTGCAATTTCAAGCAGCCTGTGTAGCATTGACACTGATACACATCCATTTCCACTGACCTTTTATGAAACGGAAGAATACAACCACTACATTGCAATTAATCTAAGAGAGTTTGTGGTGCAGTTATTAAACACTGTATGAAAACAATGGATAAATACCATCACCCTCATAACAGTCAATCAACAACAACCCTCATTTAATGATGCAAACTCTCCCATATTCTGTAATCTGCATTATACCGGTTTAAAATACAAGTCAGATAGAAACTGAAAGAAATTGAAACCCTACTCATTCAATGTTTTTCTGTAGAAAATGGGTTTTAAATAGCTGTGTGAACAGTTCTATCCCAACAGGGACTCTGATTTGAGAGGAAATGAAGCTTCCACTGACCAGCCATTTGTCTCGGTTTAGAGGAAAGTAAACAAGGCTCTCACAGCACAGACAAAGTCTATTTAACATTCACAGTGGTTTTTCCAGCATGAATGCTCATGGTTCTTAGAGCGAATGCCAAGAACGTAGGCCTTGATAGTTCACTCTCAACTGATTCTTGAAGTGGATTAATTGAGATTTCAGGAGCAGGATTGCTGAGCAACCATGTAAGTGGAAAGGGTAAGAAAAGACTGACGGAAAAATAAAAAGGCATGTGAAGGTTAAGTCACTCATCCAGGAATCTGAAACAAAAGGGGTGTATCAAGGGAGGAGGAGGGAAGGAGGTAAACTTAGTACTTACTGTTGACTGCGACCCATTCATTTAAGTCTTCACCCTCAGGCAACATGACCGCCATGCGCAGGTTTCCACTTCCCAGTGTAGCCTCTGCATGTTTCAACAGCTCATACTGATGGGAACCCTCTGGGATATTCTTCTTGGGCTTGAACGTCTTGGATGAACGGTTTCCACTGAGTCACATTTCAAAGACAAAGACAAATAGTGTAATAACTAATGAGGTAGTGAGATATGACGACTAAACATGAGTTTACAGGGCCTCTAGGTCAGCTCTTTAAAAACGAAGCTGACAAATGATCTGAGCTGTAGTCGACTTGCTTGGTCTGAAAGAATCAGGGATGGGGCCAGAACAGTGTCTCTCTGTGTGCACCGACTAATGAGGCCATTTGGAGAAGTACTGCATCCAGTTTCTCCCTGTGCCATTACACAAGAATTTTTGAGAGTCGTCACAACATGGCAGGTTGGTTACATGTTAAAAGATTTCCCCCATTATCTATCAATAATCAACACCAATCTGTCTGAATCGACTTTTAGTGGAGATGATTTTAAAGCTGTGCAGCTTAATTAAATGTCAGAAATATAAACTGAGTCATCCATAACTTAAGAAAACTACAAACCTGGGTGATAAATGCTTTTAGGAGCTTATGCTTTTACCTCAGCTTCTATTGTAACGTCACTCTCTGTCTAAAGACATGAGAAGGCGCATTTCATGTTTCTCCTGCTCCTTTTTATCCACAGACATATTTTGAGTAGCTAGTTAAAGATCAATAATACACTGGCGCTGCTTTGATAGATCATTAGGTGGGAGAATTATTAATGAGTTGTGTAACTTCAGGGCGAGATTTGCCCACAGTAACAAAGCGGTCATACCAGCAAATATCCGGGCCAGACTAGAGATCCCTCTCAGGTAAATCTGCTCTGAGCCCGGTGATAGCTAGACTAAAAATCTGAGGCAATACATGACACTAATTACTCTTAAATCACAATTAATCTGCAACTGATGCCGATTACTGATTCACAAGATAATCTATAAAGAAATCAACGCGAATCACATCAGACATTCGGAGGCGACTCCAGGATGTAGTCGTAGCCCGCACTATGTCATCGCTAGCTAACGTCAGCTAAGCTAGCTGTGTAGCAACACCGGGGTTTTCCCGATAGACCGGTAAGTGACAAGATAAATCAGACTTTCATCGTCCAGCTAGAACTCACAAAAGAAAGCTCATGGTTCCTCGGACTGCAGAAAATAACTCTCAGGGCAAACAGCTAACAGGCAGACCAATGGGGCTGAGTGTCCAATCTCTCCCGCACGTCCTCGGTTCTTCTAATGTGGTCCTTTAGAAAAAATCCAAACTGCGTTGTAGCGTAACAAGAACAAATATGCGTTTTTGTGAAGCCGAAATGGTTCTTTTTGTAGCCAGGCTGGTCTACTCTGTACGCTGAGAGGCAGCAGCGCACTGAATGTAATGCTCACTTCTTCACCGACAGCTCCAGGCAGCTTCAACCGCATTTCTGTCATGTGCTGCCATCTAGCGGTACACAGCGGTAAGACCAATAATTTGGCCTGGAGATCTTTTTTTTTTTGTTTCCGCGCGTTATTAATGCGTGACCACGACATACTATGTCTGCTCCCTTTATTCCCATTTAGCTGAGGTACTCTGAGGTACCACATAATAAAGAGCCCAGAAACATTTTATTATGAATGGTGCTCAGCCTCCTCTCTCTTTCTTTGTGCTGTCGACTGAATAGCAAACTTAACATCCAGTCACCGAATCTGAATCTGCAGTGGTTTGCTCATTTGCCATGTGGAGCAAAGTTACAATGGTCTACTGTAAACATGCAACTGAGTTTTCTTTCATTTGTTAATAAAGAAGAATAACTGTAGTGCTTTATAACAGTAATAGCTATTGCTATTGTTGTTGTTTTGACATGACGTTAGTTAATAATAGGCCTAGTGATGAATTATTATTATAATTTTTAAGGGTGCTGAGATGAAATTTGGGTGTGCTTGAGCACTAAAGTCTGAAATCGTCTCTGGTGTATTGTATGTGTGTATGTCTCCTTTGTTGAATAGAAAAACACGAGCAGCCTTTAGATGTCGCGGTTTCTCATTTTACTCAAGTTATAAACACAACGGCAACACTGTGAGGCGTTCAAGTGATCACTGCTGCGTTAAGGTGCCTTCGGGAAATGCATAATTTTAAGGCTGCGTTCCAGACCTTTCCTTCCGTTCACCTCCGTCTCGTCTCACTCACAGCCACTGCACTTCTGATAGAAAAATGGTGAGACGTGCGCCAGTACTAAGACCAATTAGAGGTGTTTAGCAATAACACGAACAGTGAACGTGTTTAGCTAGGATTTGACCCGCACTAGGACCCCTCCACCGTGGGTCAGCTGATGAGGCCGCCAGTTATATGCGGTGGACGCAGCTTTTTCAGCTTGTTGGGAAAACGGATGTGCGTGCGGGAACAGGCCCATGTCTGAAAACCCAGACAGACGGTCACATTTCGCCAGAAAGCCAGCTACACTCGAGTACGTCTGCTAATCCGAAAAACAGGTAAAAATAATAATAATAATAATAATAATAACTCAGTATGTACGAAATCCCTCGAAGCGTTTAGCCGATGTAACGCTGGCGAGGCGTTTGAGGACAAACCCTACATGCTAGCTAACGTTACTTCTTTCTCTGCAGCACAGCAAGATGGAGTGTCAGTGGAAACCAGACGAGCAAGGACTTCAACAGATTTTACAGCTGCTCAAGGAGTCTCAGTCGCCGGATACGTCCACACAGAGATCCGTCCAGCAAGTATCCTTTCCTCGGCCAGACGGGGACGATAACGCACCTTGTTACTTGTGCTAGGTAGACAGACTCAACAGGCTAGCGTTAGCCTAAACTAGCCAGGGTGGTTACCGTTATAAACAGGTAGGCAGGTGTCTTTTTGTCTCAACATGCTAAGTAGGCCGTGCCGTGCCGTGCCGAGTTACTCATAGAAAGAAGCTGTAGATGTAAATTACGTCTCGCCACTTATAACTATTGATTATTCTAAAAACAAACGACGCTTGTAGGACTCACCCAGCATATAGTCCTGTCCCTCGCTTAGTGTTATTATCCTGCAGTTTAAATAAGCCAGTTAGCAGCTAGCTGGGTATTTACTGTAACACCTGAATATTATCCACAAAACACACACAAAAATGTTCAGTTTAACTACAGCCTGGGGTTATGAGCTGGTAATGGACCATGGTGTTCATTTTACAAGGTGAGAAAGACGTTTCTGTGAAATATCAGACAATCTGTTTCCAAAGTAGTCAGATAATTGCTGAGTTATAAAATCATTTGTGTTGCAATAATGATGTAATAATGACTGTATTAAGGATGACAGCAAAGGCATCCGCATACATCAATTCAGTGCCTGTCTGTTCGCTCCAAACATACCAGCAGCGTCTAACATTTGCAGTTCTCTTGTCACAGTGCATATACAAAGATGAGTGATTTAGTTTTAAATCTAAAGCCTCTTGCAGACGCAATAATCTGATTAAATAGCATCTTCTGACAAAACTGACTTGTTAAGGATTAAATGTGAATTTCAGATTTGTCCACATTAAAATGAAAAAAATCTCGAAACATTTTTGACATATTACTATGACGGGCCTCAACCAGATTCATTGACAAGCATTAGAGGGAGACGTCAAATTCAGTGGAACTAGAAAACGCTGGCTGAACGATGAGATGTGTGGTTTAGTAATAATATCTGGCTGACATGTATATGTAGACATGTCAGATGCAAATGTGCTGCAGTGTATCAGGAAGCAAATGCATACTTTTGTATTAGAGGACAGTTATTGTCTACTGCTGCATGCCGCTGGTCCTTCTGTTTGTTGTCTGAATGCAGGCAGATCCTAAATGATTTACTGATGTAATACTTCACATGTGCTCATAGATGAGCTACTTGTTTTTGCCCTATATACATCATCTGTGTGGGTACATACAGTATTTGGTCTTGTCAAATGACGTATTTAATAATGCACCACTCCTCCCACATTGTACAGTTACACTGCAGCACCACTTGACCACATAAACGCTTGCTCTACTTATTTGTTTATTTTTTGTTGTTACCATGTTAAAGATGGCACTTTGTCTTCCTCAACCACTTTTCCCAGAGACTTGAGCAGCTGAACCAGTACCCAGACTTTAACAACTATTTGATATTTGTTTTGACAAAGTTAAAATCTGAAGGTAAGTTTTGTCTCTTTCAGTATTTTGTTCTGTCATACACCATGTTCCAAGAGCGTCCGATGTTACTGGACAGCATGAACGTCAGCCATGTCATTTTTATGTAACTGCTCAGTGACAGGTCTGCCCGGCTGTGACTCGGCTGACCTGATGACATCCTTACCACAGATGATGTGGCACACAGAATATGGGCCGCTCTAATTTTAAACCTAATTCCTGGCACCACTCAACTCTTGGCTTGACTGTCTGCACAGTAGATGACCCAAATGTTAAGTGGTGTTAAGACATTTTAGGATGCTGCAGCACTGTTGCGCTTAGTTCAAATGCAATAATGCACAAATACTGTCAAACAAAAATGTAGCCGTGGACGTATGATTAAAATGTAAGTAATTCAAAAAACTAGAGTTTGTCTATAATTTTTTTTAAAGAAAAGATAAAGTATCACTTTTAGTTCACAAAATCAAAACTTGATTTGTGCTTAAGTTTAAAACGTTTGCTTGTGCAGTGCTGCATAGTTCGATGAAAAGGAATGTGAAGGCAGAAAGCAATTATGGCTGAGTCACTGTCACGCCACAGTAACCTTTGTCTGGACTCTGTCGGTGTATTCGTGTTATTTTACGTTTCATTCCTTGGTCCTTTCTCCTGCTCCCCAAGATGAACCAACACGGTCCCTGAGTGGGCTGATACTGAAGAATAATGTGAAAGCCCACTACCAGAACTTCCCTAATGGTGTATCTGATTTCATCAAGAGCGAGTGCCTCCAAAACATTGGAGACTCTTCCCCCCTCATCCGGGCCACTGTGGGTAAGTTACATTCTCTAGGTTCGCTGAATGGAACGTCTTGCAGTTAAAGATGCTAGAGGAAATAATCACAGGTGTTTGTTTCTGGCTGTTAGCTGTGACACCTTGTTTATTAATGTCTACTGAGGAAAATACCAACAGCATTATAGTGCACGACAGTTAAGAGCAGGCTTGTGGTTCATTGGGGGTGTAGATTTGCATATTTGTTGACGCCACATACTGACACATTAAACCTAAAGCTAAATCCTGGAGTTTCATATCAATCTTCAGGAAACATCAGGGTTTTAGTTAAATATAGAAGTATGTTAAAGTACTGTAAATGAGTATACCAAAAAAAAAAAAGATCTCACAGGCTTGTGATTAATGTTTAACTACTAGCTGATATTGAATATTGATTATTGGTTACATGTTGTGTTGTACACAGGTCTTGGGGTTAGAGTTTCTTGTTGATAGATTAGATATAGGTGTTTTTTTTTGTTTTTTTTTTTGTAAGACAGGAATTGATTGTATTAGAGCAGTCATTCTGGCGACATATCTATATATGTATAACACGTTGCCACAGAGCTGTTTATTTTACTAAAAATACTAAATTGCAGTGATGTTGTGTTTTCTTTGTAGTTTTATCATACCAGCATAACTAACGGTAAATTTCCTGGCCAAACAGGTATCCTCATCACTACGATTGCCTCAAAGGGAGAGCTACAAAACTGGCCGGAGCTTCTGCCTAAACTCTGCCTGCTTCTGGATTCTGAGGACTACAACACATGTGAGGTGAGGATAAACACTGGAAATATAGGAGCTTGTGACTGTGGCCTGTGAGCTCTGTTCATCAGTAGAGGCCTGTTGGGTGGTATCATTTAGAGATTACACAGAGTTGATGACGACAGAAGACATGTTCTCATATCAACGGTGCTTTTCCTCGGCTGTGCAAGTCCTTTTACAACTTTATATCAAAAGGGCAGGGTATTTCAGCATAAAATCATGGGGTCTGATAAATGCAGCATACAGCATCAAAAATTCTCTCACAATAGGACAGGAGCAATTTGCATCTAAATAATTTTTTTCTTTTTTTTGAAGAAATGAGAGATATAAGAAGACTGAAATCAGAAGTAACAATCTGACAAAACTTGTGTGGTTTAGCATTAAATGTGGACAAGATACTTCATTTATTCAAGCCTTCCCTCACTACGGAGAACTGTGAGAATTTAAAATAAAATAAATCAAGTATGTTTTAATGTCGTGATGATCCGCAAACAGCAAAACTAAAACATTAATGGCAAAAGCAGTAGCCTTTTCTGTTTTTGGGAGCTGCATATTCTGGTTTCTCAATATTAAGGACAGTTCTTTTCCAAGTTCTTATGTCTGTGAAGCAAAGAGAAAGGCAGGGATTAAACCTAGGCTCATTTGTGATCATATTTTCAATAAGCATGTTTCTACATCTAGGTATCAAGTGCTGTGTGCTTGTTTGTTTATTTATTGTGGAAAGGGCAAAGAGCTAGGTCAGTTATAAAGCAGCATCTGGATACCATCCTGCTGGCCAGATACCTTAAAGGCAGTCTCACAGCTGGAGCAGCAGCCACAACTACAGATTATTCAACATGGAATCATTTATTCTTTCTTTCTTTTTTTTTTTTTTTTTTTAATACCAGCAAACCATATGACCCCATTCTGACTTGGCACACATCAGCCAGAATAGTTTATAAAGCAAAACGTGCACAGCAAAAACAGCACAGTGTTTTTCAGTTAGCGTAAGCTTGTTTCTCTTTATATGCCATCATCATCTAATTCTTTGTGTTTTGATCATGATGATTACTGTATAATGTCATGAAGTGGAAGTGCTTGCTCTCATCAGTTCCTGATAGTAGTGGCTCGTTTACAGTCATTACATTGAAATGGTGGCTAAATGTTCCATTGCAGTAACTACTAATATTACAATACATTAACTCGTAGTGGATGTCGGATCATCTGATCTGTGTGATGGTGCCGCACCCATACTTAGACTCACATAAACTCCCTGCTCGTTAATACACTGCCAGCTGCATGTGCCTGTGACATCCATCACTACAGGGAAGGTGGATGCTTTTCATTAGGGAACACACAAATAAAGTAGTAAGTCACACGGTCATGATAAACCCAGCTGTGTTCAAGGGCATTTGGTATCCTAACAGGATTACTTATCATTGCTTAGAGCAAGAATGCTCTTATTATTTTCATCAAGCTGTATTGTCTGATATTTAGGAAAGAGGTGTGACAGAAAAATGGCTGTCCTTGGAGTCTGTCTGCCTCTTTTAAATCTAATTCAGAAGCTGAGATTTAGGTCAGCCATTTACTGCAGAGGATCTTGAAGTGTGTGTGTCTGTGTGTGTGTGCATGGCTTAACACTGAACAGCAAGCAAATGCAGCAACTCCTCATAAGACTGTTTTTTTTTTTTTTTTGTCAAGCTGCTTGGAGGCTATAAAGCTTCTTATCATCTGTTCTTGATTCAGTTGGTGCGAGATGAAAAAGGCCATTTTCTAATTTAATGTTTAAAGGTGATTAAAAAGGTTCTATCATTATTTGGCTTATTAAAAAGTTTAAAGGTTGGATTTGGCATGTTACTGAGTTGTGACAATCCGAGTTTTCGTATTGCAATGCATGTCTTAACAGTGTTTGTGTTTTTTAATTGTGTATCCATAAATAAGTTATTATTTATCATTATGTCAGCAAACAACCCATTCTGGACACATGTAGAGTTATTAGTATAGTTGCTTAAACAAATTTTATTCTGAAATGCTAAAATGAATTTTATAGTGCTCAGATGTGCATCAGGACACTGGCTGTTGATACAGAGATCCCTAAATAATCCACACCATTACTGCCACTAGGATCTATTTTGGGAATATTTTTGGCAGCTGCCAGTCCACAGTGGTTTTTTTTTTTTGTTTTTTGTAATCCAAGCAATAAGAAACGTGTTAACGCTTGCTGGTTTCAAGCCTTTTGTGGATTCGACATGTCCTCTGTGTTATGCATCGTAATATATTTAAGCAAGATCATCTTCATCGTTCTGTCACTGAATTGTCCTCCTTATGGGTGCACAAAGTCCCACTCTTGTCTGCTGATGTTGAGTGGAAAGAGTATTTATAAATGCTGTAATGGGGTGTAACTGCTTGTTTTATGTAATGTGTGTTATCTAAAGTTGTGTTTTAATTATTCTTTTAATATGATATATTTTTAATGGTTTTCAGTATATACAACAAACACTACACACAGTATACACAAAATATAATATTCTGCCATGATAACACTCTTGACATGTGTGTCAAGAGTTGCAGCTATAGGATACACCCTGTGTTTTTTTTTTTTTTTTGTGGTCAGTGGTTGTAGGAAAGACCCCCTGTGCTGTCACACTGTACCCCTCTCTGCACGCTCTATAAAAAGACACAAGCAGGTGTCTTGGATACCAAGTGTAATGTTGGCGGATGGCTTTATATAGATTTGACTGAGAGCAGTTCTGCTGTTTTGATTAATGACAGTTGAAAAGTGATTGTGATGGTACCCCAAGTGTCAAATTTGATGCTGGTATAGACAGTAAATGACAGTGTATGAAAGTGGTTGTTAAGTGCTTACTTGAATTGTAACGTTTGAGTTTCTGGAGCAGCTGTCTGCTTCCTGGAGCTGCTTAGTTGAGTAGACACATACTTCTGTTAGCTCTGTGTGTGACTTCGATTCTCAAGTTTAATGACCTTCCATAGCAGGAAAGATCACACTTCAGACTCCTGGGCGTCACCAGAATGTTTGAAGGCCACTCCAAGTTTCTTTGCCCTGGTCTATTGACCCAAGGAAACGTAAACGCCTGTGTCACATTTTGACATCGATAGCAGCACTTGTGTTCCTGGCTCCTAAAAGCTTTACGTGGGATAAGTTATAATTTCATTGTCTCCTAAAATCCTATATATAGACATTATGATTCATTAATTTTGACTCGGCCAACTGTAGGTAGACAGTTATTTACTATACAGTTATGTCTTCACGTTTCAGACGGAGAAACAAGTGGTTCTGTGACATCTTTGCTTGAATGAAATAATTAATAAATTATTAAAATACCTGCTGATTGATTATTTCTGTTGACTAATTAATGATTTCAGCTCAGCTGTCAGTATATTTATATTTGTTCAGTCAGTTAAAACTGCAGAGTATTTAAAATCTGGTGCTGTTCATCTACATCAGGAATTAAATTCAATGCTTCATCACCAGCACATCTCCTACACTTCAAGTCACTGCGCTGTGCCTTTTTCTTCTCCATTTTAACACATCATTAATTATACATCATCCAAAACAACAAAAAAAAGAAAAACACATGCATCACCAGAACGTCTCCTGCACAGAGCCAGTGAGTGACCTGTAGACTGGAAAGAGAAATTACTTTATTCACCTTAATTGTATTTTAGCTCTTACTGTTTGTGACCTTGTGTCTGTGTCCTTACCATCCTTGTCTTGTTTCATCCCTTCGGCTCCTCCGCCCTGAGTCCTCGGTGTATCTGTCATCTGAAAGGAATGCCGACATGGGAACAGTTTCTATGGAAACACATTTCAGACAGCATTGGTGCCAGTGCTGTGCTGTTTAATGTATTAGCTTTTTGTGTGTGTGTGTGTGTGTGTGTGTGTGTGTGTGTGTGTGTGTGTGTGTGTGTGTGTGTGTGTGTGTGTGTGTGTGTGTGTGACAGAAATCTGCAGCATATCGTGAGCATGCATACTAACCATTCATCGAGCTGTTATTAATATACATGTGTGTGTTTGTGTGTTGTATATTTTAGAATACGAGAACCACATAAAACAAAAGCGTATTGCTGCTGTGAAGGAAGCAGAGCAACAGTTAAAGACTAAACATGCCCAGTGGGAGGAGGACAAATTGGTTTCAGATTGGAGTCTTTTTTTGTAAAACCCAGTATTATATTTGTTTTAAAGTGTGTGTGTGTGTGTGTGTGTCTGTGTATTAAGAATGACTGTTGTTTAAAGGTTATTTGAGTGGAAGAGGTTGCATCATATTGAGGATTGTGGATGAGCAGCCTCAACATTTTTAGGCTTCTCTATATGGCCTATGTAATTTTTATGTAAACACTAATCTTTGTACACTGCAGAGAAAATCAAATAAAGATAGTAATTGTATGTTGAGAATGTAAGAGAAATGCAGCACAGTGTCAAGATGAAACAAAAAGGACAACAGAAACTTCAGGCCCTTCTGGCTCCAAAGAGCCTTGGTTAATTCATGTGAGGAATTTTCCTTTCAGCAAATCAGTAACATCACAGCCACACTATTTCAGTAGCTTGGGGTATAACCGCCTGGTAGTTATGAAAACCTATGTTAGAGTTTGTCTCGACAGCGGAAATCTTATCACTTACTTTATTGCTTTTGCTTTTTCTTTTTTCTCCATCTCCCCAGGGAGCGTTTGGAGCCCTGCAGAAGATCTGCGAGGACTCTGCTGAGATTCTGGACAGTGACATGCTGGATCGTCCTCTTAACGTCATGATCCCCAAGTTCTTGCAGTTTTTCAAGCACAGCAGTCCTAAGATTAGGTATCAACTTGTTTTAAATATGCTTTTCTTTGTTTACTATAAAGTTAAAATTATTAAAGTGTTAATGAATTCCCTTGATATACTTAAATATTGATAATTCATGGTTATTGGTTCATTATACATAGGTTCAGCATTTATTGTGCTGGTTGCATTAAATTCTTAACAGAATTCTTAAGTGAAAAAAATATCCACACCTTCCACTTTTCTGTAATTCATCACAATTTTATCTATATGTTTCTGACATGTTTGAACTCCTAATGTACCAGTGAGTAGGTTTTATGTAACAGGTTTATTTATATAGTGTATTTACAAGACACAATACAGATCTTATTGTGCAGCTGAAGTCTGTAGTCCTAGTCACTCAAGAACAGTGCTGCATATTTAGAGTTTAAATTAGTGGCAATGGAGACAGAGGCTGCATTCATAGCATGCAACGTGAGGAAAACATGTTGGTGTGACTCTTAACTGGGGCTTACTGTGTTGCAGGTCTCATGCCATTGCCTGCGTCAATCAGTTCATCATCAGCAGGACCCAGGCTCTTATGCTGCACATCGACCCTTTCATTGAGGCAAGTCTTACTGTAACACAGACACACAGTACTGCTCTGGCTGTTTGTGGTTTACCTTGTCCTGTAGTGATGGATGTCACTTTATTCATCCACTCAGTGCCTGATCTAAGGCACGTGTAAATTCTGGCTGGCAAATTGTGTAGCTTCATTTCAAGACCTTTTTGAAATCCTGTTTTATGTAGTCCTTAACTTTTTATTCCCTGGCGTTTTAATTTGTTTTACAATATTTATTTTATTTTTTTGTTATTGCCGAATCTGCTTTTATATTTAAAGCTTGGAACAAGCTCTACAAAATATAAAAAGCAGATATTTTGCCTGCAATTAAATTTGTGCCACGGTACTACAACACATTTGTCACAACAAAAAGGTCAAACAGTAGTAAATTGGCAAGAAACTGAAGCACAAAGCAGTTGGAGACATACAATGTTGGAAGTAATTACATGATGGTAAACAGAAACTTCTCTAAAATGCTAGAAGAATAATGAAATAGCAAAATACTAAAGTATGTTTATTGAAAAACCACACAAGACTTTAAGTCACAACACAATATGACTATTACTGTATTGATTCTGCATCATATTTGTTTTAAAATGCACTATGTTGTATTTAACATGCTATAACACTAATTATTATTACCATTAGTAGTACTTGTTGTTTTAGAAGTAATAGTCGTAGCTGATGCTTCATTCTGTGCAGAGAAGACATTTGATTCTGGTGTCTTTTTGTCCTCTATAGAATCTGTTCGCACTGGCAACAGATGAGGAACCAGAAGTGAGAAAGAATGTGTGCAGAGCTCTTGTCATGCTGCTGGAAGTTCGCCTGGACCGTCTCCTGCCACACATGCATAACATCATAGAGGTGAATGAGTTGGGAGGCTATAGGCTGGGAAAATGAAAGTGGGACAGTGAAGCTTAGTTAAATACTAATGTGAAGAGAAATTAATTAATGTGTTAAAAGTATTTTAATAAGTAAAAAGAATTTCCTTGCAAACAATGACCGTAAAGGATCACAACCAATAGGTTGGCTGTTTCAGGAAATTATTTAGCCCTAATTTATGAAAGAAAATGATGTATTCTTGACTGGTTTAAATAGTAACGAGCTGGCACTTCATTGGTTTTGGTCTTTTCATGGAATTTTCTGAGACAAATCACATCCTCTTGAAAGACCTTTTAAAATGAAATGTTCAGTTTTGCCAATCAAGAGCATGAAAATTTTAATTTCTCTCTTTCATTTCGTATCAGTACATGCTACAGAGGACTCAAGACCAGGACGAAAATGTCGCCTTGGAGGCCTGTGAGTTCTGGCTTACTCTGGCAGAGCAGCCAGTGTGTAAGGAAGTGCTGTGTGGACACCTCTCCCAGTAAGAATTCATAGCCACGCATACATGTGTATATAATGTACAGTCTGACACTCCAGTGGCAGTGTTAATAGCTGTTGATTCACAGCAGCCTTGGCAGTAAGTCACTGAAGACCTTGTCCAAGGATGCTATTCTTCTTCCTCACCTCAAGATGGCTGATTAAGAATCCTGGTGTTTGACCTCAGCTGTAACTTCTGTCACCACACAGCCAAGTTAAATTGTGCACATAGCTGGATTCAGATGTGAGCGATTGCTGGAGGACTGTGACCGATCCTTGCCCTTTGTTCTCATTATTTTTCTTCTGGTTTCTGCTCCAGACTCACTCCGGTGCTTGTCAATGGGATGAAGTACTCTGAGATTGACATTATCTTGCTCAAGGTCAGTTTATATAGTCTAATATCTGTACTTGTTGGTATGACAATGAATCAGTCAATGACAGGACTCAGAATGACATGCAGTTAAGTTACATGGTTTGTGTGGTCTACAAATACATGTGTTTTATACATATTACTGCAAACGTTTGTAAATGTTGGTCTAATTGCAGATGTAACTGTAGCAAAAAAATCTGGCTTCAGTCAGACTGAATTTTAATAAAGATCCCCATATAATGTGCTTTTGGAGTCCAGCCACTGTTGGCTGCTGCAACATACTTAATCTTTTTTTTTTTTTTTTTTTTTATGGCGTGTGTTGCGAGCAGGGCGACATTGAGGAAGATGAGGCCATTCCTGACAATGAGCAGGACATCAGGCCACGCTTCCACCGCTCACGGACAGTTGCCCAGCAACATGAGGGTGATGGGATTGAAGAAGACGAAGATGAAGATGATGAACTGGATGATGACGATACTATCTCTGATTGGAACCTTCGTGAGTTCATTGCTTATGTACAGACAAAAACTAGAGATGTCTGATATGAATTGTTCCTTTTCACTGTCTCCTGCTAAACAGTGTACAGGGTATTGACTGCTCTTTGTTTGTGTACATGTGATGTCTGTATGCATGATGTTTTTTCATATGTATGTTGCTCTGTTTTTATTCAAACGTTAGGTAAGTGTTCAGCAGCAGCGTTGGACGTGTTGGCCAATGTTTTCCGGGAAGATCTGTTGCTGCATATCCTGCCCCTACTCAAAGAACTGCTCTTCCATCCTGAGTGGGTAGTTAAAGAGTCTGGCATCCTTGTGCTGGGAGCTATAGCTGAAGGTAAGAAGGGAAAGATAAAGAAGAGGAAGAAGTGTGGACACAGCAAAGGGAGTAAGGTCCCTCTTAAAAAATGACTTGGAGGAAATGTTTGCTTGAAATGACACTGTTCTTATCCCTGTTTTCAGGATGTATGCAGGGCATGATCCCATACCTGCCTGAGCTCATTCCCCATCTCATCCAGTGTTTGTCTGATAAGAAGGCCCTGGTGCGTTCAATCACCTGCTGGACACTGAGCCGCTACGCCCACTGGGTTGTCAGCCAGCCCCCAGATGTTTACCTGAAGCCTCTAATGACTGAGCTGCTCAAGCGTATTCTAGATAGCAACAAGCGCGTTCAGGAGGCTGCTTGTAGGTGAGAAGTTTTGTTAGCACATCAGGGTCAGCACACTGCATTTATAGTATTGAGATACATCCAGATTTCTTAATGTGGTTGAGAGGTCATAGTCACACATTGCTTGGTTTATTGTATTATTTTCTTTTACCCATTTTTAATCTATCCTAACCAGTGCCTTTGCAACTTTGGAGGAGGAGGCTTGTACAGAGCTTGTGCCCTACTTGGCGTTCATCCTGGACACGCTGGTGTTTGCTTTCAGCAAGTATCAACACAAGAATCTGCTCATTCTTTACGACGCCATAGGAACACTGGCAGACTCAGTGGGGCACCATCTCAATAAACCGGTATGCAGAACAGAAACCTGGACTCAGTTTCATTTCACTTTTTTGTGTGAATGTGACAATAGCACATATGTTTTTTTTTTGGGTTTTTTTTTTTTTTTCTACTTTTGGAGTGCTAGTAGTGGTAAATGTATTTTCAGATTTTATAGGTATCATAATTCAGAAGGTAAACAAGTGATAAACCCTTCTTCTAATTTTGAGTTTGAATTTTTGGTGAATGGATTCATGTCTGTAATTATTGATTTTACTTTATTTGTATATTGTGTCTGTGTGAAGACTAATTTTATCTACTTATTTTTTAGGAATACATCCAGATGTTGATGCCCCCTCTAATCCAGAAGTGGAACCAGTTGAAAGATGAAGACAAAGATCTCTTTCCTTTATTAGAAGTGAGTTTCTGAGGTGCAGTTACTGCCGATGCAAATCCTTTAGCTGACAGTGAACTCGTTGTCAGTCTAAGTTCTATGATGACAGATTACTAAGTCCCCTCTTGCCTGACTTCCTCAGTGTTTGTCATCAGTAGCCACCGCCCTGCAGAGTGGCTTCCTGCCCTACTGTGAGCCTGTTTATCAACGCTGTGTCAATCTGGTTCAGAAGACCCTCGCTCAGGCCATGGTGAGTGTGTACGATCCTTAAATGTGTGAACACGCACTCTTACTCTACATAATATCACTATCTGTAAATACAAAATGTGGAATATTTACACCCCCATGTTTTGACAGATAACCATGTGTTATTTGGCAAACCTGCAGGTGTCACTTACAGTGCATTCATCAGTTAGCCACAAGCATGACTTCAAATGAACACTAATATCACCCTGTGTCTGCTGGATGTGTGAATACGTCATTGTTACCCTGTTCAGCATAGGGACTTTATTATTAATTGATAGGGCAGTCTTCGGTCCTCTAGTGGTGTAAAAAATGGTTTTCTAGTAGTTTGACTTAACTTAATTGAACTCTTACCTTCTATTCCACGATCCTTCATTCATTTAGCTTCACCAGTCACAGCCAGACCAGTATGAGGCCCCTGACAAAGACTTCATGATTGTGGCTTTGGATCTTCTTAGTGGACTGGCTGAAGGTTTGGGAGGCACTATTGAGCAGCTGGTTGCTCGTAGCAACATCCTCACCCTCATGTACCAGTGCATGCAGGTGAAGAGCTGTCAAAGAATATTACATGTCATTTATCTGATAAATATGAAGCCTCTTGGATTTTTTACCTTTAGCTGATCTGTCATTCAGGACAAAATGCCAGAAGTGCGACAGAGTTCTTTTGCTCTGCTGGGCGATCTGACCAAGGCCTGTTTCCAGCATGTCAAACCATGCATAGGTATGTTTGCTGTGCAGCAGAGTAAGAAACACTGTCTTTTTTTGAAAATGTTGTTAGTCATTTTCTGAATTGATTAATTTTCCTTCTTCCAGCTGATTTTATGCCTATACTGGGTACTAATTTAAACCCAGAGCTAATATCTGTGTGCAATAATGCAACATGGGCAATTGGAGAGATATCTATACAAATGGGTGAGTGCCTCACTTTTAACACCTTATTTTCACAATTCAGTATATGACAATTAACACTAGTCAAAAATAGTCACCAAAGTGAACAGCCTACACATTTCATTTCATCACTTTTTGTTCTTGCTACACTCGCAGGGCCTGAAATGCAGCCATACATTGCCATGGTGCTGCACCAGCTGGTGGAGATCATTAACAGGCCCAACACACCAAAGACTCTACTGGAGAACACAGGTACCACTCGGTGGCAGTGCTGAGCCAGCCAGCCATGTTGCCACACATGCAGGGAGGTGCTCACACACTCAGGTCCAGTCAGCCAGGATTCACTACACTCACTGTGCTGCCCTATAACCTTTGTCCAAAACCTCTTTCTAAGCCGTGAGCCCTACAGGTTTCGCTGGTTTCACCAAAGTATGCAAAGTATTTCAGCTACTGATTTGCAGCCTGGCAGTGTGGCCTGTAAATATAGGTAAAAGTAAATGAAACCCCGGGACAGCCCTGGTGTGAAAATCTTGACACAGCGAGGCATGTAAGAGCCCAGACTTGGAATTAACTAATGTGGACTGACTGCACCGTCAGGTGAGGTAGAATACTTTAACAGGTTAAATGGTAAAGCACAAGCAGTGTGTTAGCTAGGCGAGTCCACAGCCTCACAAGACTACATATTTACTTAACATTGTAAACAATAGCTGACTGATTCAGAGAACACTTGAACTGAATAATTGTAGGGCACCCAGCCAAGAGCATTCTTTAAAAAGGTTACACTCTGCTCTTGTTTTTACCATGTGAATTGGAAATCCTGATTTGATGAGTGAAAGTGACCATCTCATCAAAATGATGCCTATAAGGGTGAAGTGTAACCTGCCAAATTAAAAGAAAAACGATGGACTCTATAGATGTGTTCCTGTTTGTTTGCTGTCAGTTTATTTGTTGCTTTTATTTACTGTTCTTTAAATGTGGATGCATATCTGCCAATAGATGTTAAATGTTGTTAAGAATGGCCAGTGTTTGATGCAGGATACATGATAATCATAACTTTTCTAAATGTCTTTCATCTGACTGAACTTTGTCACTGGTCTTTTCAATGTATACATTGAGGTGTATATATTGCAAACACAACAGTGAACCAAAAGATACTACATTAATGACCAAGATCAGATGTTTCGGCCATGTGTGAAGATCTCCACAAGAACCAGTGGAACTAAATTTAGAAGGCCATGTAACACCACAGTTAAAGTGGGTGTGGCAGTACATTCTTGGAGCGTGCATACTGGCACTTTTCGTTTTCTCTGACGAGCTGATCCTGCACTGAACTTGACTCTAATGAGCATACCATCTGCTTTCTGCATGTGTCATTGGATTGTTCATAAATGCCTGTTTGTTAATGAGAATGTTGCATAGTTTTGTGTCTCTTAAACTTAGGTCCTCCCTCCTCTCTGCCTCATAAGAACCTGCTGTGCTGGATACTAGTCTCCCTCCATGTAGTTGGCTTGGAGTAATCTGTCATTTATTTTCAAAAGAACAAAAACATTTCTGTTTCTTATGGAAAATTAACATTTGTGAGTTTAAGGGAGAAATCTCTGAAAACCCAAGTTGACCTGCTCTTGTTTAGGCTAGTCACATTCACATGCATATGCTACACCTTAGCTAGCCTGTGTCTTTACATTGAGACCTACATTTTAAGCCAAGCTAATGGATCTCCTTCAGTTTCATACTAGATTTAACGAGCTGTTGGATCCCTTGGATTTCTGAAAGCAGATGCCATTGTTTGCCTTACTTCTATGAATGTCCTGTCAAAGTTGTCAATGTGTTCTCCCTTAAACGTGTTCTATGTTTTTTTTAGAGTGTCATATTTTACATTCCTCCCCATGACTGAAGGGGCAGTAATAATCAACACTAGTGAAATCTTCTGTTTATTATCATACACAGATTCTGTTGATTTATGTCTCTGAGTTGTTTGTTTTTTCTTTATTTTTCTCCTCCCCTCCTCATTGCTCATGTCTTGGTTGGCGTTTGGTGGTGTGTAACCGTGATTGCGTTACCTTAGCAATAACAATTGGTCGTCTTGGTTACGTTTGTCCTCAAGAGGTGGCACCCATGCTACAGCAGTTTATAAGACCCTGGTGTGTATTATTCAATCTTTTATTTAATTCATCTTCTCTCTGCTTTCTTCCAGTCTTCTTGTCTGTCTCCTGTTGCTCCCCTTTCTCTCCTGTTGCTCTCCTTTCCTCACTTTCCTTCTCAAAAGAAGTATTTTCAGTTTTGTTTTTTTTTTTTCTTTCTTATTAGTTTGTAATCATTGCCAACCATGTGACTAACCCTGTCCTCTAATTAGGTCTTTGTGATTTGTTTCTTTTCCTCAGTAGCACCTTCATGTATTATACATTAATTTGTTTAATTTCTAGTTTTCTGTCATTGTTAACTGTCACTAACAACCTAAAAGATGCATGGGATCAGATTTGTCACATGCCTGCTGGTTCAACAACAGAGAAAGGATGCAGTCTTTGCTGCAAAAGACCATTCTTAAATCCCTTTCTCATTTAGTAGTCACCCAGCTGCATGTGCCTGTCCCAAAATGACCCTAGTCAACCTTTCAAAACGTAATGTTATTTTCAAGGTGCTATACATGAGGTTTTGCTCATAGACAAAAAGTCTAAACTGATAAGAGCTGAGAGTAGTTATGTTTATAAAAAAAAACAGTTTTGTTTTGAAATGAAATGTTTTGTGTGCATGCTTGACTTGATATCTCAGGTCAGGATAGACAGTTTTTTTTTGTTTTTTGTTTTTTTCTCACATTGACTATACACAGATTATATGTATTTACTTTAAAGAAGGACTAAATGATACTACTGATAAGATGAAACATAAATATTTGTATTAAGGATGCTAATACATCTATTTCTCACAGATATGTTAGTGAATTGATTCATGAACAGGTGAATTTAGTGTTTGATAGTGCGTACTGTTTCTAAAATTGTTACTTGAAGATTCTGTTGACGTATGGTCTTAAATTTGGCTGTTCCCGTTGTCAGGTGCACCTCTCTACGAAATATAAGAGACAATGAGGAGAAAGATTCTGCATTCAGAGGAATTTGCACTATGATCAGTGTAAATCCAGGAGGTGTAGTGCAGGTGAGATCCAGCAATAAGTTGGTAGCGTGGTAAAAATGAGTCAGTTGCTCTGGAAGTCCAGATGTTGCTTCACCTCTTTTTTCTGGAACAGGATTTTATATTCTTCTGTGACGCAGTGGCCTCCTGGGTAAATCCAAAGGATGATCTCAGAGACATGTTCTACAAGGTAAAAGCTGAAAATGACTGTTTAGGCACAAATTACAAACATTTACCCAGTTTAAATAACTTTTTACTAATTTTTAAAAATAATTTTTGCAAATCCTTATTAAGGACTTCATTGTTCTAGGAGATGACTGACATGTATTTGTGCAGTTATTCCTGCATTCACTGTCTCCATGCCTGCCCCCAGTGGCAATGATGTGCAGCTGACACTGATAGCCTTGTCATGCTCAAGATCTATTTTGAAAGGCAGTGCTCAGTTACAACACGGTATGAACTTTTCCTGGTGTTAATTTCAGATCCTTCATGGGTTTAAGAACCAGGTGGGAGAGGAAAATTGGAGGCGTTTTGCAGATCAGTTCCCCATGCCACTAAAGGAACGGCTGGCCACCTTTTACGGGGTGTAACTGTTTCCACAGCGGTGGGCCTCATCACTGGGGGTCAGTTTCTTCTCTGGTATAGATAGATACTTTATACATATGGTATAATTCATAATGTAGGAAATCAACTATAAAACGGGCTGATTTCAGTATTTATTTAAATGAATTGTTACTGCATTCTAACAAGGCTTCTGTTTCTCTTCAAAGGTCACTGAGGGACACAATATAGGGAATCTCTTTTACCCAGGGAACACGTTGCCCTTTACTTGGGGGAAGGGTCTGCCTGCTAAGGGGAGGGAAGCGGTGTGGACCCCTCCCTGACCTGCTGGATGGGGTGGGAGGGAGGTGGTAGCTCCAGTACTCAGTGCCCCTACGCACAGGCAAGGGGGGAAAGTGACTGGCAGAATAACATTATCATGGGAGGAAAATTCATATAACCACATCTCAATCAGAAATAATGTGTATAATTTCTCTCCATTTATTCCCCAAACATCTTATCACCCCAAACTACTGAAAAGAAACGTGAGCAAAAAAATGGAGAAAACTTTGCAAAATGTTGTGAAGCATTTGCTTAATTTTGGTAGGATGAGAAGTGTGCACATATTGAAAGAAAATGGTCTTTTAGAGCAGATACTCATTTATAATCTTGTCGGCCCACTAAGCAACGTGGTAGTTTAATGAAACATAATTCTACAAATAGAATTGATTTTTCCTTATTACTCTCTTAATCCAAGGATAGCTTAAAGCTAAGGAATAGCAACTAATGCTAAGAATGCATTGTATTGGATCCATCTCTGGAGAATATAATTTATAATGCTGCATATCATAAATAGTTATCAGATTATTTCTGTGTTCCTAAACTTTAGCAGGGAAACAGTAATTATGTCACTGGAGAGTACAAAGATTTCTGTTAAGAGCAGCTTTTCCGGGAATAGGTAGCATGCTTGTATCATTGTGAAAAGCTGTAATTTGTGATATGTGTTATGTTTGACAGCTGTCATTGCCCTGTGATAAGGTTCTTCTTTGACCTTGTAATTTATCTAATTGCAGTACTTTTGTTTCCTCTACCGGAGAATTGCAGCTATCAGCTGCAATGTAGCATGACTGGGTTAACACACCAAATTTAGGAAATCTGTAAAATCTTGGCTGTGATATAATGTTGGAGTGAATTCTCAGTTTGGTCTTGTGGTGTGAATGTGAGATGGACATTTATCAGCAAGCATATCAAAGCTTTAGATGCTTACAGTCCTTTATATTGTCTGAGCCTTGTGAAAGAAAAATGAAGGAGAAGCACACAGGCGAGCATCCTGTGAGTCTGTCATTACCTTTGTTTCTAGGACTTCAACCACAAAGACACTAAACCTGTCTTAGTGATTTTTGTGACTTTGGCTGTCAGAACTATTCAGTCCATCAGATCAATGTTAAATATGTTTTTTTTTTTTTTTCTCAATGTAATGAAGTTTTGTTGCTGGTTGTCTGATTTTTGTGCTAAAAGCATGATCTTGAGAATGACTGTGTAATGTTTTGGATGGTTGTGTTTTGTGGGGTACTTGGATGCTTTCATCTCTTGCATGTTGGTGGCCCCTAACACCCCAACATAAAGTGGGAAGGGGACTATGGGAAGGAGGGGAGCTTCAGTTAAAGGTTTATTAGTAACCACTTATGTGTTTCAACACTGGGACATTTAGATCTTCTCCCTAAATTTTACCCCATAGCTGGATGTATAGTTTTTAAATACTGTGAAATTACAGCAACGTTATTGTCTCTGGTTGTTTTGTGCTGTTATATTTTATAAAGTGTGAAAGTGTTTAAGTTGCAGATCGCCTGAATGTATTCCATGATGATTTAGTAAAGTAGGATGATTTTTTTTTTTTTTATTTATTTTTTATGCCCAACCAATCATTTTTCCTCTGCTGGCCAGAGTAATAGCTGCAGTATTTTAACCTTTTGTGATGCACATGACATGCACTTAAAACTTACATTGCAAGTGGTTAAAGTTAACAATGGAGAAAACCCCTTCAGAATATGATCTTAGTATTAGCACAGGTCTGTAATCAAGTGTTGCTGCTACAATGTATTTATGTTGTACATTAAATATCTTGATGAAATTGGGTTATTAAAGTAGCATATTGTCTTTGATAAACTTTCACAGTATGAAATGTATAATTACTCTCTTAGTTCTAACATTAATGAAGTAAACCAGTAAATACAGGCTATAATACATCATGGAATACTGAGGCAATTACTTGTAAGTGCCACATCATTTGTGTTTTGAAGTGATTTTTGTGTCACATTCCAGCTGTTTGGCATTTGGCATGCAAAACAAGTAATCACAGCTTGATGGGATGTGTGCGTCTGTGCGTGCGTGTGTGTGTGCGTGCGCGTGCTGTTATTATTTCACTGAAAGAGCGTGGGTCTATAAAATACACAAAACAATCCCCATGGTTACTGTGCTGTATTTCTGACTTGATTGCTGCTATTGTAGTTGTGTTTCACTACTTGAATATATGTTTGCTATGTTAACCTCAGGTTGTCTGTGTTTAGTGTTGTTTTTTTTATCATTTCCCCAATATGTATACCTTTTTGCATCTCCTCTGAAGAGCTAAAGATTAGTCAAACTCTTGCCCTTCATGTATAAAAATGGGTAACCATGGGTGTTAATTAGTGTTTGTGTGCAACACTGCTACTTGTAAAATGTGATTACAATTGCAAAGCAGGGGGAGAGAACAATTTAAAATGTCAACTTGCACATACTTTGTCCTTTTTGTCAAAGGTGATAAATATTTAGTGTAATGTGTAAACAATGCCTGGAGAGCATATACTTGGAGGTTTTGTTGGTATTTTGCAATAGATGTACAATATACGGTATCTAAAGAAAGAGGTAATGCCTAATTTAAAAGCAAAGAAATAGGTTGACAAATACAAGTTTGACTTTCTATGAAGCTTTATTGAAAATTTGTATTTTATAAAACACCCGCCAATATTGAAGAATGTCTAGTCAAAGACCTCCTGTAGTCTTGTTCTCTTTTAGCCTTCAAACTTGATTAGACTGCCTGCCTTCATCTTTTTTCCTAATAAAAGCAAAACCATAATTTTGATAGACATGGTTTGATCTTTTTTTTAATAGCTGCTGATTTAAAAAAAAAACAAAAACAAAAAAACACTTTTGGGGCCACCAAATATTTTGGATCATGCAAAGAATCTATATTGTACTGTAGTAATTTTGTAATATTTGTAAGATGATAGCGTGGGTGTGACTGGTTACCATTGCTTGAATCTGTACATTGTTCCAATAAATTGTTTACATTATCATTGGCCTTTGGCTCCTATCTTTAATTAAGTCTGTCTCAGAGGCCTCACCTATCACTTCACCCAGGTGATTTGAAGCTGAGGTCACCTGACAGGTTTATCAGATTCCAACCTTATATTGTACAGTAATGCCTTTGGTTTTGCACACAGTTGATGTTCCACAATATGGGTCAATTTTGTGACTAATCAAATAGTTTGTTATTGGTTAATAATGAATTATATAAAGGTGATCATTTATACAACCTTAAAAAAACTCACGGAACATAAACTATTGGTGAAAGTAAATTTAAAGGATTGGACCAGGAGTTGTGACATACTGTTAAGCATTACAGGACAAACTAGTCCTGTTCAAAGCTGAATAGAGACCATTTTATTTTAAAATGTTTTTTGTCTTTTTGAGATAAATGACAATTTTGCAACTTGAATGGACTGGACACAATCCCAGCTGATATTCGGCAACTGGTGTGTTTATTGGACAATTGGTTTATTGGGAAATACCATCTTGAGTGGGGGTGCAGTGGGAAAGACAAAATAAATTGGTATCTTCCAGCTTCCGATTGACTAAACACACCTGGTCCAAGTAATCAGCAGTGAGAAAGGCAGAGATAGCAAGACAGTGGCCCTCGAGGACCACTCAAATTCACACCTATGGGCAATTTAGAGTCGCCAATTAACACCATGTCCGTCTGTGGACTGTGGGAGGAACTGACCAGAAAGTATTTTCTCACAAACCATCTCAGGTGTGGTTTTTTTTTTCTTTTTTTTCCCCTTTTCATAGTATAAAAGCAGTAGCGTATTTTGCCATGAGTGGGTCTGGACTATTGAGGACATGCTGGAGATAATGGACTGGGTGGTTAAGAACACAAAACAACGACTTCCAATGATGGGCCCAGTAACAATATGCAGACAAAAACCAATTTCTTTAACGAAGCCTGTGAGGCAGAATGAAATATTCCTCTATTTTTCTAGATGTTTGGATTCTTGTAAGTGCACACTGATTCTGATGGCAAACTATAAACTGTTTGTGCTAAAACTGTTAATACATATTAACGTAATACGACTAGGAGACAACTGATAACCTAGTTATTCCACGTTCTGCTCACAACTAGGTAGAAATAAAAACAATATTTAATTTAGTGTCGTGTGCGTCCTCACTTACAGTTTGACTTAATAGGAGTACAGGAATGTACGCGGAGCACCTGAACGCAGCATTTCACGGTTCGCTCCGGTGCGCCTCTCCGCCGGCGGTAGCGCTGTTTCGTCCGCTAAAAGTCTCATATTGTAACGCAAAGAAGCCACGGGGGAGCTACAGCCAAGTGGAGGTGGAGTCTGAAGGTGGGGAGGGAGAAGAAAAGGGGAGAGGAGGAAAACGGGGAAAGGCAGATACAACAGAAACGGGGGGAGGACGGCGGATGATTTACGCGTTAAAAGTTGCGTTAGAACAACACAAACAGTTGCGCCGAAGAGGAATAAAACAAGATGATTACGCCCTACTTCCTAGAGAATTTCTGGGTAGGTGGTGCTTTTTATTGGCCGTGTTTACACCGGTACTATTACTTCTTCTCTTGCTGTGTTTTCTCCCTGCTATGTTCACGTCAGCCAGGAATCAATTACTGGTCATGCTGCAGAGGCAGTCGTCCGGTTCGTTTGCTTGGTGCCGCCAGACTTAGTGACCAGAAACCTCTTGACCAGCGTTGATTTTCTTCGGAGATTATTTTCCCAGGTTCAGGCCTCTGTAAACCGATCTAACCTGAAGCCTCGGAGAACCCGCCCCCTGCTCCCGCCAATTGGCCGTCTCAGACTTGCTTGGAATGTTTATGGTCATTTCCCTGAACCCTATTGGTCGTCACGGCTGTCAATCACAGTCCTTGGCCGTACGCGTCATTTTCTTCCGTAACAAAGTTTCAGTGAGAGGCCTGATGTGTAGTAAGTTATTGATCGGCTTTAAATGATGATTATTGGAGATTTGACTCATGTTTTTATGGAGACGGCGCTGTAGTGCGGGTCACACAGCGCGGACTGTTGTCCGTCTGTAGTTTAAAGGTCATCTCTCGCTCTCTCGATAATTATTTGACGTGGCTCTGTTAATAGCAGGTTCAAAAGCCTGTGTTCAGTTTTTTCTAAACATTAATCTTCTTCCTCAGTTTTGCCATCACGAACCCGTGTGTCTTTCATCAGCCTTATGTTATATATTAGACAAATACTGAAGCCATAAAGGCTGTGTTCACACAATAACTCTTATTAGAGCTGTGCTCCAGCACTGCAGCAAGCATGGCTCATGTTTGGGATTTTTTATGTTGATATTACTCTTGTAATGCTGAATCAAATCTGAACTGGAACACAGGCTGTGGTTTCTATGGCTGAGCACCTTTTCTCCTTGGGACAGCAGCAATAGGAGAATGAGATGACTGCATAGGAGACATAGAAGCTAATTAAGGTGTTATTGCCTGGCAGTGTTGTTTCTTTTAATGGGCAGGTGTATCTACAGCTCATGCAACTGCAGTGTTTGAATTATGTTTCCTAATGTCCTTGAAATTCAGCATGTCTAGTGTTGATATTTTGCATCATAGGTGTATATTTTGTAGGCTGTTTTAGGAATTGGCATGTATTTGCAAACCGGTTTCTCAGCTCAAAATAATTTCTATTCATTTAGACAAACAAGCTGAAAAAAATGTACTGCTGAAAACTACATTAAGCGTTTTAAAATAATTATAAACTAACGTTCTGAACCTCTAAAGCCTTAGACTTCATCATTAACCAAATGGAAAAGAGGAAAGCTGAGCCACTCCTGATTCTTCAATCTGCCCTTTGTGCCCTGCAGTGAGCCACAAGAGAATCCAGTGATGGCAAAGATCAGCTGTGTGTTTAACATGCAGGACACACACATACACACTTGGCATGTAGAGATGCATCCATTTCTCTTTGACTTAACTACAAATCATCACCACACACAGACACATACACTCTCAGGCTGTGAGAGCTGAGACACTTTTTGATTGATTTGACTTTTGCACAGCAGGACCATACACCTATGTGGACTGTTTCCAGTCTGTGCTCTTTCATCCTGTAGACATTTTTGTTGGCTTTTTTTTTCCTTGAGTCTCTATGCAGACGTCTCCTCTCAGCTGAATAAACAAGTTCTTTAAGACTTAGCCAGACATGGTATCACCGTGTTGCTTCTCTGTTCAGGCTGCAGCACTTGATTGTTCACTCATTGCACAATTTCCACTCACTATTTATTTGCACGTTTCATTTCCCCTTTTTTCGGTTGTGAATGTATGTGATGCTTTGGTCTGTGAAAGAAAGTGTTCCTAACAAAATGGCACTGTGTGTGTCTGTCCCCACTTGTACTGAAATGTCTCAGTGGATTTGCATGGCAGCAGGACATAGACCTAATGATCTAGCTTTAGCTCTACGTCTGTGATGATCTTACATTTGACGTGGCATTAGCTTTCAACATTTCATGGGAAAATAAGATGACGTGGGGAGATAAGCAGTGTTGATACAGTCAACAGCTCCAGGCTCATTCTCACACAATCTACCCTGCAAGCTTATGGTCAGACAAGTGAAGTGTCACAATAACAGAGTGAAGCAAGAGGAACAGATTGACAGTAATGACTAATTTCCTTTCATTTGGCCACTTTTTCCAGTTGAGCCTCAAACACAAACACAAGCTGCCACCAAATACTGTATCTTTCAGTATTTCCAACAAGGAAGTCTTCCTGAGAACCAGTGATCTCTATGGTCTTTCCTTAGTTGTAAAGAGATTTGCTCCCTAAGCATCTGTTTGTGTTGCCACTCTTATAAACCCAGAGTTTAGCGGTGGTCATGTGAGTCATAGGTTGTGATGCACTAACCTGTTCTTGCATTTATCTAGTGGCCAAGTCCTCATATGTATTTATACCACAAACACAGCACATCCTGTGTGTGGTTACCACAAACTATAAACACCATGCTACGCGTGCTAGCAACTGCAACAACTGCACAGCTCCCTGCCTTACTGGTCACATGACCTAGGGCAGATTCTCTGATGTCATCCTGCTCTCTACCTGCCCACAGATCAAGGGTCCACCAGGCCATCATTTGCAGAGAGGGAGTCATGTTTAGGTAAAGTCTTTAGTGAAAGTGTACAGTCTTACATTTTTCTACTGCTTTCATTCAAAGATTTGTCCCGAACCTGAGCAGAGACCATGTCAGCTGGCACAGATTTAATCCTAATTTTTTGGTTTACTTGGTTGCTAGTGGAGATTATGTGATCAAAACTACATAAAACACACTTACCTTTAATACATTTTCTACCATCGTGTACGTTTACTGTGCAGAGTGGTGACTGATACAGTCACGACAAAGTAGCTTTTGTTAATCCTGAAAAAATGACAAGCCGGTCCTATTTATTGACTTCTGTTTATACATACACAGAAATTTTGTCTACTCCTTTCATATAAATGCAAGTAGACTAGAAAACGTATCAATGTGTAATCCACTACAATTTGTACAAAGTTTAAGTGATAGTCTTAACTGGTTATTTTTTCTCGTTAGACAGGGAAGGTGGTGATATGAGATAAGCAGGACTCTTTCTGTGTCATGGGTTGCATTGCTGCCATTGAAACTGCAATTGTAATCTAACAGAGGAGAGTGAATTCTTATCTTCTGCTGCCCGGCAGATGTTGCATGATAAACTGTGGCACTCTGGTTTTGTTTGTCTGCCCTTTAAGGTGGTATTTCAGATTAAGGAAGTCAGCAGCAGTTTATTTATGTGTTGATTTGATGCTGTAATTACACTGATGTTATTGTTGTGTGTGAAAACATTGGATATGTAT
Organism: Mastacembelus armatus; assembly: GCF_900324485.2. NCBI lineage: Eukaryota > Metazoa > Chordata > Actinopteri > Synbranchiformes > Mastacembelidae > Mastacembelus > Mastacembelus armatus. Next base: position 17,522,277 of record NC_046644.1, on the reverse strand, counting down.
TTTAGACTGTGGAGTCTTTGGTGATCAAACTCTAAACCCTTTTTGGAACTTCTAATCTATAACTTCTAACTGCAGCTGTAGTAATACCTAATTTGTTTTTTGTTTTGTGGTCTTACAAGCAGATTTGCAGTTACACGATGCAGTTTTCTGAATTTCATGGACGTGTCATTTTATCAGACATAATCCACTCCAAGTACAGATAAAACATTTTTTTACTTTCCAACATGAGCTATCTGGATGTGTTCGAATTTATTCAGGAAACAGCTGGTGGAGTCACAGCTTTTCCATTCAATTTAAGCCGTTGTTTGAATGTAAGTCTGACTTTGAGTTAAAAGTTCCTTGAACCCTCAGCAGTTCTCAGAGTACAAGGACCTGATTTTTTTTTTGTTTTTTTTTCCAGGAAAAGCACAAGCTGGTTTCAGTGTAAATGCCACTCTACAACCTGGAGTCATAGTTTATTGCTGATTGTGATGCAGCCTAAGCATTCGTGCACATTCATCCATACTCTGAGCTCTCTGGTGTCTGGGTTGTTACCTTTATCTTTTTTTTTTTTTTTTTAAGCCTAATGCATACAAAGATGCTGAGTCCCCTGTAGTACATCACAGCAACTATTTAAGTTTCTTTGGGGATCACAATATAGATGCTGTGAGGGGATTATATAGGCGCAGACTGATTGTTCCTTTTTTTTTTGGACTCTGTCTGCTGGAATCTGTCTCAGCAACACACTGTGCTATTGCAAACCATGATATTTTAAACCTCTCCATCTAAACCTCAGCATATTGAATACTGTGGTTTGCCTGTTGAACACCCAGTAAGAGGTCTTTCATTAATGAGTCTTCAGACAAGGACACTGAGAAACTGTGTCACTTGTCATTGCTGTTGTAGATGTAGATGTAGTTGTACAGCCTGCATTTTACCACTACATAAACTTATAAATCTCAGATATTTGTTTTTTTTTTTTTTTTAAGATGTCTTTGCACTGCTGACTCTTGCTTTGTAGGATTTTCTTTTTCAGAATCAATTCCAGGATTGCAACCTGGTGAAAAGTCAAAAACGCCCTGAGCTGTTTCCTGCGTTTGTTTTTATTTTTCTTTCTATTCATTGATATCGCAGTCCACATGAACACAGTTGTTACACAGAGTGAGTTTTCTTCCTGTTGCTGTTCTGCTCTATTTGGAGTTGTGTGTTTACTCTCATTGTCGTCACTTCCCTGTTTTATAGACTGATTAGCCAATTGTCAGTTTTTCTCTCATGATGTTTTTCCTTTACTTTAGGCAGTGTAGTGCAGCCAATGAGTGAAATAACTCTTATGCTCTTTGTCCCTTCTTAACATTTGATGCATTGAGTAGATTGCATGTCATGCTGTTTGCTGCAGGCAGGGTAACAGCTAAATGTACCACTGTTTTTAAGAGTTATTTTGTCAGAACAGGACGCACATCTCAGTCGTCTGCTTCACTGGGTAAAATGTAGGCCGGGGAGTGATCTGTAGCCCAGAGATGCATGCTTTCCTTTTAATGTCTATTTGCTCTGTAAATACAGTCCTATTGGAGCAAGCTTTGAGGTCCTGTGTTTTTGACACAAACTTCCTGACCTTTCATTTTTGTCAGTGTGGAGAAATTAGGTTAAAACCATGTGTTAAAGCTGTCCAGTGAAAGCCTGTACACCAAACTGCTGACAGTGAATCGCTCCAGGAATCAGGAAATATTCGTCTTAGGTTGAAGTGAATCAGATGACAACTGTGATGAGCAAAGATATTCTCATATTAACTTCAGAATATGTTTTAGCATGAGTTTCCTGCTTTGCCGTTATTTGACACCCAAAGCTAATCCTTCAGTCCTCAAGGTGTCACAGTTATTGTAGTGTGTGTGTGTGTGTGTGTGTGTGTGCGTGTGTGTGTTTTAACAATAGGGCACTTTCTACCTTCAAGCCATATTTTCTGTTTCCGCCTGTGCTGAAGAAACCACTTAATGCAGTGTAATTAGGAAATAAAGTGATTTTTTTTTTCTCACAAAAGTGAGAAGACGACTTTAAACTCAGTCTGTCCAAAATACTGTTCTAAAAGTTGGATGAACGGGCCCTGTGATGGACTGGTGACCTGTCCAGGGTGTCCCCCTGCCTTCCACCTGAAAGAGAACTGGGATAGGCTCCAGCAGATCCCTGTGACCCTGGTTAATGAATAAGCGGGTATAGAAGATGGACGGATGGATGGATGGACGTTGGATGAACTGCTATTTAGTGTGAAACATGATGTTGCTCAGATGACCAGCAAGTCTATTTTTTCCAAACCAATTGAGCTTTTATTTTGAAAACAAACACAGCACCATCAGTGTCATTGTAGTGAAGGCCACCTGAAGTCTGTCTAATGAGAAAGTTTTGGATGAGGTTTAATGTCTGATTGATTTATTATGGTGAAGTGTACAAGGCCCAAGGTAGCTGTGTTTCTTTTGCCTGCTGCATCTTTTCTGTGTATCTCTTTTATTGTGTAAATCACTGCTGTGTCTTTCAACAGTACAAAATGCTATTGTGCTATATTGTTTTGTGTTATTGCATTATCAGTGCTGGTAGTAAGGTGGCACCTAATGAATGTCTCTGTTAGCTTTAACCTGCCAGTTACATTTTTAATTAGTTGTTTGTTCCTTAAGAGATCAGAAGAAAGAAAGCCTCAGAAGGTGTTTTTTAGATTGCTCGTCCAAAACCCAGAGATATTTACTGTCACAGAAGACTCTGAAAACCAGCAGCTATTCACATCTGACACCAGAGAGTTGTAGACATTTCTGTTTAAAGCAAACCAACTGCAATGATTAAAGGACTATCAGAATTGTTGCAGGTGATTTTTCTGTAAGTTGAAATTCTGTAATAATTTTTTATTGAATACATCAGTGCGTCTCTTTGCACTACTCTACAAAAATTGGGTCATCTGTATTTATCAGACATTTTCTTAAACCCAAAACCTGTCCTTCATATGAATTATTCACAAGGGCATTTGCATTTTTAAAGTGTCAGTGGAATTGGACACCATTATCTCGTAACATGGTTACAGCAGCACAGACAGACATTTAGACATTTCTCTCTCCTACATTGAACACTCGAGCTTTTTTTTAAAAAAACATTTTCAACATTCATTACGCTCAAACATGGCTAAGATGAGTATGATTGACCAGAGGCTGCTTAAAATCCACCTGGACGCTATGCAGACAGTGAAAATGTTGCTTTTAGAAAAGGCTTTCACGGTAATGTGCGATCAATAACTCAGGTATTTTTGTTGTTAGCCTTGCTAACTGATCCATCTGCATTTTTTTGTTGTCTCTGAAATGCAGGGGGAAAAAAATAATGGCTTCGACGTGCTCTACCATAACATGAAGCATGGCCAAATTTCCTCCAAGGAGCTGACAGACTTCATCAGAGAAAGGTAACACCCAGAGATCCCATATACACTATTTAGTCTCATTCTAATCGTGTGGTTGTGTTTTAATTTATTATCAACATGTTAGTCTAGTATAACAACATTACTCATTAATCTCTGACTCTATCTAGATAATTACTTGTCTTTCCTGTCTTCTGGTTTTTCTCCAGGTCTTTCATTTGCGCTTATAACAACAAATGCTTAGCTGTTTGGTTTTGTCCGACCATTTCAAAACCCAAACATACTTAGTTCACTGTGACCTATGACATAGAGCAGCAGGTCTTAACATTAGATAAGCTGAAACTACTGTATGAGGGTTTAAAATTCAGTCGTCATCTCTGGAAGAACGAAAATGAATCAAGTGTTTGTACCATCAGAACAAATCTATATTTGTCATGAAATGTAAGTAGAAAATATAGTGTAACATAGTGACTACAGGTAGATCAGAGTCACTGTTCTGCAAACTTAACGTCTTTGTCCAAGGAGCTTAAACATGAGCCCTCGTCTAACCTGGCATCATGTTACACACCTCCAGTGTCTGTAGCTTGATAAGAATATAATAATAGTTTATACAGGTAGGATTATTCTGAAAATAACGAGCAGCCTCGCTGTGTGAAAGGTGTGTTTGTAACCTGCTATATGATTGATGATTTACCACTAGAGTCCACTCAGACACTTTAAATTAAAACATAAGGTTTGGTACACTTGATTAACTTTATTTATTGAGTATCTTATTAGTGAATGATGCCAGTTCAGAGGCTCCTGTCCATTTTGGTTAAGTTTTTCTGTGAAAACAAAGTGTCTCATATTCATATTGTAAAACACCTACAGTTTTTACAGTACAGTACAGAGACAGCTAGTTCCAATGGAAAACATGTTTCTGAAGGAATGCTACAAAATGAAATGTGATTTTCTCTAATCTGAAGATTGGCTGCTCCTTCACAGAAACACACTAATTCTGTAAAATAATGATTCATCCTCTAGTTTCTTCACTTTGCTTTAATAGTAAAGCTCCTTGCAGTCTGTGTGGTTGACTATGTTATACAAATGAATAAGTACATCATTTATAAAGGATACAGGTCAGGTAGAGACTGCTTATATTGCGTCAGTCGTCTTTATGTTGTGTTGGCTTTCAGACTGACTTTGGCCTTTCAGTTCACACTGACTGATGTTTTTATGGTTTTCTCTGTGAACAACAGCACTATGGCTCCCTCTAGTAGAGAAAACTGCTCAGTGCACCGTGTTATTTGTCTGTCAGTTTGTGCCCTGTGTTTTATTTCCAAGAGGCGTACACACATGCACATCCTTAAAATTCATGTTGGTGTTTTGGAGTGGTTACCTGCACTGAAAGATAATAGAATAGCCTCAAACTCCTGTCTCAGTGTTGGCTCTTTTATTAAACGCAAGTGGACACAATTGCAGAAAGCAGTGCAGAAAATAAAGTGGATTAAAAAAGGCCTAAAAAAACCTAAACCACACCTTGTTTACTGTAATAAATTCATTTCTAAAACATAAAACTAACAGTAAAGAATATGGTACACATGATTTGTTTTACTTCCAGTGTAAGATAACAGACATCAGGATGTTTTCATGAGATTTAATAACTTGATTGTCTTTTAAGATTTATTTTTTTATTGTCGTACTACTGTTCCCAAGGTTGGAATTGAACTCTTCCTCTCAGTACCATCTATGGTCAACACTGTGATTGACAGTACTTTGACCAAAGATGGTCTTTTAAGGGGGCACTTCATCTGAACACCATCTGTGGTCATGTCCACATTGAATGAAAGAGAAACTAAGCAGATCTCAGTGCATCAGTGCATATATATGTACAATGAGAGTAACATTATCTCAGCATTAAGTTACATTTGAGTTCAGGCCCAAACATGGTGCACCACAATCTCACATAAACTCCAACCTCCAACACACAGAGCATTAGCAGGAAAGCAATATTTAGACTTATGAGAAGTGTTGTGGCTGTGCACACGTCTGAAAAGGAAGTGACAATGTACGCCTGGATAACATAGACGAAGATTTTGAAGAAGAATCATTTTTTCTGTGAAATGTTTCTGGCCGTTACTCAAGGCACTCTGGCAGTATTTACTACACAAAGTATAACAATAAGCTGCCTTTCTCGGCTCACACAGATGTGGAAGTGGGATTGTGGGCTGTACTGTGTCTCTAGGTTGTGGTGCATAACTTGTGATGTTGTGTGCAAGTTTGCTTGTCTCTCCAAGTGATGCCTTCATTTGTCTGTGTGTACCTGTGTGTTTATGCTGATGTGTGTCTCTGTGTGTGTACATTTGTTCCGTTTCCCTCTGGCTGACCTTGTTCCTGTGACGTGACTGCAGAGAGAGCCTGGCTGAATGAAACATGCATAATTAAGGCTTTCCCTGTAACATTTAACTCTTTTTTTTTTTTCATAACTCTTTCTTTCTTTTTTTTAACTCTGTCACTTTGGTGTAGAATGAAGAGATAAAAGGGAAAGTGAGAGAAGCTGGGGATTCATACGCCATCTTTCATACCCTGTCAATGTCAACCTGAGGTTTATGAACAAATCACAAGCCAAACCATAGTTATTTGCTCACACTTGGTCAAACATTTATGTTGTAAGTTTTAGTGGTTGCTTTTGGCTGGGATCTTCAGTTGTTGAATGTTATGCCCCATTTGAGCTATGATCTAGTTGCAAGTGCTTTAAAAACTTTTTCATACTGTATAATATAATGTTTTAATGGTGGAACTGGTATCTTGATATTATGATTCTCCTAACTTTAAGCTAATCAGACAGGTGGATTAAACATCTCTCTCTCTCTTTGTTCTCCCAGGAGTACTATTGAAGAGGCCTATGCCAGGTCAATGACCAAACTTGCCAAGTCAGCTGGCAATTTTTCTCAACTTGGGTAAGTGTGAACTGTTGATTCTAAAGAAAAGCCACTCTGGTTGACTACAGACATGAATGTCTTGCAACGTCCTAACCTCTGAGGTGTCGACCATCCTTTACTCCAGGACGTTTGCTCCAATGTGGGAAGTGTTCAAGACTTCAACAGAGAAGCTGGCCAGCTGTCACATGGAGCTAGTAAGGAAACTGCAGGAACTTATAAAGGAGGTTCAGAAGTATGTGGAAGAGCAGGCCAAAGCACACAAAAAGGTAAGGAGATGGCGAGTTAGGGGAACTGTAACATCAAGTTTTAGTCGAGTTGTCCTTTTGAAATCCTCTCCTTATCCTCTTATTCTCTATCTCATCAACGTATTGTGGTTGTCCCTCATGAAAAGTGTTTGCCACTCCTTCCCTTTTTTCCCAAGTGGTCTGCAGCTTCAGTGTTGTTTGTCTCACTGAGGAAAGTTGTTGTTGTTCACATGCAGAACTACTTGCCTGTTCTTTTTCCATGATGAGTTGTTTCACAATGTAGTGATCATCCCTAGAGTGAAAAAGAACAGTTGACATGGACTTCAAGTTAACACCCAACCACAAACAGAAAATAGTGTATTAGATTCCATTTAGACAAATGTAGTGTGCAGTGTTATTCTGTGAAACCTTTTTTTTTTTTACAACCCACTCCTCCATGTCTTCTCTCTGCTGACACACACCATCAGCTCATATCTCATGCATGAAGCCACAGAACACAAAGTAAAATAGGAGCTTGGAATACAGGAGTTGTCTGTGCTTTCAACATGACAAAAAGGTTGTCACAGTTTTTCTTAGTCTATACTCCGTGTTCCACTCTGCTCTGTGTTCCTTGGCTAAGTTGCATATCCCATGCATGTTGTACTTCAGCATGAATAACAGAGAATAAACACCCAGTTGGAGTAAGGGTTCACCATTTGTATATAATTTAAGATTTTGCCAGTTTTTTTTTTTTTGATTACTCAACTGATGTTTGTCAAAATAAGTAACAAAGAAGATTCAGTGATGATGATGATGATGAGTAAGCAAATGGTTGACCAGGCTCACTGCATGCCAGTGTAATTGTAAGCCATTACCCCTTGATTATATATATATATTTTTTATGTCCTCAAACTCTTTAGGTTGATACAAAAAGTTATAAAAATAGAACAAATCCAGTCTGTTCTGTTCGGTACACTATATAGCCTTAATCGCTTCCTGCTGTACTGTACAACGGTTGTGTGACACAGGAGGGTGAAGAAAGTGAAAAGGTGTTTTGCTAGAGCAATAAAGGAACTCTTTCTGTTTATTTTCAAACTCACATAATAAAAAAGGGTATCCAAGGACAAGTCTGACTCTGTTTTATGCTACAGTATATGCGTTGCAGTGGGCGACACTTGTGAATGTTATTTAGCCTGTTTTAACTCTAACTTCACAACACATCTGTGTGCTGTTAGACAAAAGAAGAGGTGGCTTCCACCCTGGAGGCCGTCCAGAACATCCAGACCATATCTCAGTCTCTGCAGAAGTCTAAGGAGATCTACAATGCCAAAACTGTGGAGCAGGAGCGCCTCCGCAAAGAGGGGGCCACCCAGAGAGATGTGGACAAGGTGGGAGGTCACACACATTTGCATGTACACACACTCACATCATACCCATGGTATGGTAATAGAGCATGATGAAGTGCCTTAACACTGCAGTCTATACAGATACTTTAACCTCAGAAAGCTTCTTGTCTTCACATGTTAAATGGAGCTTGGTTTTCTAGCCAATTTGTCAGTGGTTCTGGGAAAACAGAGGACCTTTGTCTACTATGTATAAACTGATGATTGCCATTTATCTGTCTGTTTATATTTTACAGGCTGGAGTGAAAGCCAAAAAAGCCACAGAGACCTACAAGTCATATGTGGAGAAATATGCCACAGCTAAGGCAGAATTTGAACAGAAGATGGCAGAAACTGCACAGGTACTGTAATAACTGAATGTCCCTACTCTGTGTGCATGTGCTGAAATAAAATATGTGCTCACAAACTCAGTCTATTGTCTGACTCTGGGGTATGCAGCACGTTTATTTTGTAATATGTCAATCCTGTGTGTGTGTTCCACGTTCCGTGCCCTGTATCATCTCCAGATTGTGTTTTTTCCTCTGTAACGGAATCATTGTGGAAAGCCCTGATTGGAGCCATCTGAAGGACTGATTAGATAAACTCCAAATTAAAATCAGATCAACAGAATTTGGCCTCCATATCCTTCTGCACCGCAGCAGCTCCACCACCAGAAATGGTTCCAGTTAGCCGAGCGTTTTTTTTGTGTTTCCCCCTAGAGAATGCAGCATAACAGCTTAGCCTTCCCAGGATCACAGTCTATAGCTCATCTCAAATGCAGCACATGTGGGCATGAGTTACAAAACTTGAATGCATGTGCTCTCTGACATCATTGGGGCTTCTACATGTGTGTTCTTTCTCTAAGTGTGTCTGTGGGTGGGAAGGAGTGTCTGCATGTGAACGTATAGCTAGCTGTTATTGTGGTAAATGACAAAAGTACAGCATTAGTTGTGTGCATGTCTCTGTAGTGTAAAAGCAGGAGTAAGTGGCTCTTTATCTCTGAGTGTTTGTGGTTAGAAAGGCTCATCTTCCTCTCCATCCCCACTGTGATTTTCCAGTTTATGATTATTTATACTCATTCTCCTTGGTTTACCCCAGAAGCCTGGAGTCAGACTCAAATGGAAGTAAATACCAGCATTTAAGATGGTGATCTAGACCATACAACAGCTCAAAGGCAGAAATGAACCTCCATCAATGTATCTCATGAACAGAATAACTGACATCTTGTGGGAAGACCTATATTTGTGAGTGTGTGTTTGAGCTATAGACCACCCAGACACTCAGGAAGTGGCAGGAACAGACCAAAAAAGGAAGTGAAATTTCTTAGGTTGTTTCTTTTGTCTTTAACTTGTTTTTGTTGTCATGCCTATTTAATGAGTCTGACACAATGATACACATTTGTTGACATGCGTCTCATTCGATTTCAGTTGCATTGCCGTCTAATAACTGTCCTCATCCTGTCTAACAGAAATTCCAAGACATTGAAGAAAACCACATTCTCCACATGAAGGAGATCATTCAGTCATATTCGCAGTCTGTCGAAGAAACACACATTCATATTGGAGAGGTGAGTGTGTATACACACACACACACACATACATAGACTAACATTCCTGTGGGTGGAGTAGGTGTCTTGTTGACCTGAGACTGTGCTCAATGGGTTCACTGGGTGTCATGTCAATTAGTGTTGTGTTTGATCTCACTAATCATTTCACTGAGAAGCAGGAAATGTTTCATTCATCCTTTCATGCCAAGCAATTAAAAACTGATCAAAACTCCCTCTCAGCCTATCGAAAACACCTCCAGACGTCCAAACACCTGCCAAATGCCATGTCTGATAGTTAAAAGTGCTGCACAGGCCTGTTTGTTTCAGGAAGTTTGTTTAGGCTTTAGAAAAGGGCATCAAGTGTAACTGTTCTTCAAACATTATTTGCGGGTATATTAATCAGTATTTTACATTGTCCAGATTTATTGAGCAGTCATACTTACCAGTCCCACACTAAATAGCCCACAACACAATCTATTGCTCTGTTCTCATTAATATGTGGCTGCTCAGTTGCGATGTTGCCGCTGTAGTTCCTTTACTTTCCATAGAGGGCGACACAGCTACATCAAGAGCATCTACATCAAGAGCAGTCCAGCCTGCAACTCCTACAGAAAGTTGGAAAGAATGCAGTGACAGGCTGCGCTGCTGCCTGTTGCTGAACCAAATTTAAATACTGCTTGAAGACAAAAGGGCAATTTTTCCAAAGCAAAAAATCAGAATCAGTCTAAGATGTTGTAATTTGAATGATAAACCTCTTGAAACCAGGCTGTGAGGTACTTTGGGAGTACCATTGTTACATAAGAGTGAGCAAGAGAGAGCGAAGGTCGAAGGAGGCAGGGACCAGTTTCTAACTCTGCAACACTGTGCTGCTGCTTAGTCACTGAGCATTCATGGTGACAGGCAAACTCGCTGATAAAATCATTCATGTGCATGCTCTTATATTTGAAATGCCTAACATGATGAGAGCTGTTAGGCATGCCCACCATCACTGTCACACACAAAAGACACGAAGCCCTTGTGTGTGACAACTGACTGATAAAAATACTATGTCAAATATATGTGTTACATATTACTTGCAGTGTAGATATTACTTTCTCTGACATGAACCATTAGGAAATTTGTTACTGTCTCTTTGTGGTTCAGAAGAGAAGCTATCACCGTCCTGTGTCCTTGTCGCTGCACTGTTGATTTAATGGATGGTCGGAGAGTGCCTGCACACAGACTTGCACAAAAAGGTTGCTGCCCAGTGTCTGAGCTGCTTTCAGACCAGGGACATTAAACTACGAGAGAGCAGTGATGACAGGGAGGGTCAGTGAATGAAACCAAAGCAATAGCAGTAGTTGCAATACCTGTAACTAATCCTGTCAACCTTGCAGGTATTTTCAGACATTGCTCAGCCAGTATCAGCTCAGTGAGCATGACGCATAAGAGGGTTAGAATGAAACAAGGAGATGAAAAATGTGAGCTGAGTAAAGAATGGAAATACCTTATATAGGTATATTAAGTCCTGTTTGAGTTAAGAAAACTGTAGAGTGTTGTTCTCTGTGCAGAAAGCTTTAAACTTACGTAAGGTTATGTGTGTCTGTTTGTTTTTATAAGTGAACATGTGTGAGTGAGGATATCTTGAAGGCAGGTGCATGTTCCGAAACTCTCCATGGCATGGTGTGTGTGTGTGTGTGTGTGTGTGTGTGTGTGTGTGTGTGTGTGTGTGTGTGTGTGTGTGTGTGTGTGTGTATATGTATATATATACATATATACACATATATATATATATATATATATATGTATGTGTGTGGGGGGGGGCATGCGGGTTGATGGCATTGGTGCCCTCCATCATTGCAGCAGCACCTGACAGATCGCGTGTGCTGCAGTGAACATACTCCCTCACCACAGCAACCTCCCTGCTGCCCCCCTCACCCACATCACCCTCCCCCCCCAGCATCCTCTCTTGCAATGGCAATGGAGGCTAATGCACTCCACCTCACCACAGGGACCCAGGGGGCATGCACGTGTGTGTGTGTGTGTGTGTGGGTGGGTGTTTGATAGTGGAGCCACTCTGCGCTTACAGTATCACGCACATCTAAATGGTTTGGTGAGATGGCACAGTGAGTCACTGCTCTTCATCCCCATGCCTATACATCGTTTCACTTCCCCCTCAGTAAACACACAAGCACACATGCACATCCAAAGCAAACAAGCAAACAAACACTCTCTGCTCTGACAGTGCCCAAAGGGCGTCAGCAGACCACAGTGCCAACAACAATAATTCAGCCTGACACAATACAGTGACAGTAACTACAGTATGTCTCCACAGGCCAAATTCAAAATAAATGTTATAGTAATCAACAAAAGGCAAATACAGGTTACAGGGAGAACTAGCAGCAGCCTGTATTTGTCACCTGATCTTTATATCATAAAATAGCAAACATTCAGCACAAGACACAAACGTTTTTGTATATCTAAAAGTATAAAAGACAAAAATAATCAGTGACTAGCAATGTTAGTGTTAGGTTTATTTCTATAGCGCCAAATCACAACACAATCATCTCACAGCACTTTACAACAACAAAAACCCAACAGATCCCTTATGAGCAAGCACTTGGCGACAGTGGAGAGGAAAAACTCCCTTTAAGGGAAGAAACCTCCAGCAGAACCGGGCCCACCACAGCCAGGACCTTTTCTAACTAATGGTGAACATTTTAGTTTGAGGTCATGAAAAAATATTCAGTTATTCCACCTTTGCGGTTGCGTTGGATGTGCCTCCATGACAAGTAAAATAAATATGATCTACTGTTTTGTTTTTTAAAGGTCCACTATGAATTTGTGAGGAACATTGAAAACACATCATTGGAGAGTTTAATACAGAAACTGGCTGAGAGCAAAGGAACAGGAAAGGAGAGACCAGGTAAGCCCCTGCACTCTACGGTATATCTTATTCTACTAATCAGGGTGTGTTGGTGTTTGTGTTGTTTGTGAACAGTTAATCCTTTTCCTAACATTTTTCCACATGTTATTGTATTGAGGATTTCATTTTACATGGATTAAAATTGCCGTTTTGTCCATTGATAAAGATATTTTTTAGAATTTATTTTGCAGATTTATCAAAAATGTATTCAGATGTTGTTTAGTGTTTCAAACTTTGTACAAACCCCTATGACCGTGATCAAGTCTTCTTGAGTCTCTGCACACCTGGATTTGATGACAAAATGGCAATTTTATCTATTTAAAATGAAATTAAGTTAGTTTCTGAAGCCACTGTAAATAAGTGGTCAGGGGGACGGGCTTCTGCCTGTTGCCATGTGGGGAGGGGTGTATAGAGAGGGGCAATTAGAAGTAGGAGAGGGCCATCAGAGTCAATCATAGTAATCTGCTGTAAAGGTAGGCAGGCTTGGCATTCCAGTAAGCATGTGACACACAGGGGGCTTTGCTGTGCTTGCAGACTAAGTAGGCAGAACCAGCCTTTTCAGGAGGTCAGAGCTCAACAATGACTCCTGTGTAAACTTTGCGGTGCCACAATAATCAAGGGAATACTCCTCAGACTCCTCGTAGACTCTACCCCCCTTTCCTGCATTTTTTCATACACACACACACACACACACACACACATATCCTCTCTCTCTCACAGCTCATCCATAGTTACTCTTGCCATTGTTTTAGAAGCTCTGAAGCTCAGTTTTATGCAGTTATCTGTTTTACTGTTATTAAAATGTGGAATCTAATACATGTGAACAACTTAAAGGTCTGTCATAAATATCCAATTACTTCTCTAAGCCCGGTAGTTGTAACATATTACGTCACGGTTCACCTCTGCTGTGTTTGTGTGTACACAAACGGTGACCCCTGTGTCCAGACACTGAATTCAAGGGGTGGTGGCCTTCATTTGTTTGGACAGCAGAATTAATTGAGGCTAAAAAAACGGTCACAAAATTCCTTTTGTATCAAGCTGTTCATTGGGTATTGCTCAGCAGCTCTGATCCTGTCAGAAAAATAACCTGTCTGTCCCCTGATTAAATAGCTGAATGGATGGCCGGTGCAGTGCCTTTAGAAAGAGAGAGGTTGAATAAACTTTCTATTGCGGAAACAATCCCAAAGTGACACGCTGCAAGGCAGGGGGGGTTCAGAGTGTTCAACGATATCCAGCTGAGCTGTCAACTGGCGGTGGGCCAGACACGCAAACCCCCTCCACTCCTCGTCCACTCCCAGTGCCATGTGAAGCATATGCAATTTAAAAAACCATTCTCCATTCATGCGTGACTGCATGCTTCCCTCACAGAAAGAAGAAAGAAAAGAAACATCTTCTCCTGTGTAAACAAAGTCGTCTGTCTGTTTAGGAGATGTTTAAACAGTTCCTAATGTCTGCCCAGATTTAGGTAATATTCATGTGTCTGGTGTTTAGACTTTTTTTGCAGTTGGTGTGCATAAATATTGTCAGATGCAATCACAGGACGCTAGCGGCAAAGAGTTCCTGCTCTGCCTGGGCCTTACGTAGATTCACAGCATTTGTTAAACATCCCAGAGCTTGAATAAAGAATACGATGTGTAATTTTCCAGTAATTTCCCTTGTTCTGGGTCCTTTTTCATGACTTTTGTTTGACAGTATCTACAGCTGATGCATTTAATGAAAGATGAAGTCAAATGAGATAATGATTATGAGCTTCCTCTCCAGGAAACCTCAGAGCTCAGATGTTTTTTTCCTGTTTTATGTCAGCACGGTGACCGAATGAGGACGATAAAATTACCCTCTCTCTCACTTTCTCCCATGAGACAAAATTGTTGGATGAGTTAGTTGTCAATTTAGTTTTGATTGGCATGAAACTCTTTTGTATGCACATGCACAAATAGACATATGTGCTGTTGCGTATTTGCCAGCAGTGAAGACGCTTGATATTGCACAGTAGAGTAGATCGGTCATTGGTGTACTTTATCCACCTCACTTGGCGTGATGCTTGCCTCTCGACTCACCGCTTCCCTGAGCTTCATTCAGCATTGCACACGCCAGACAATGCGTCAATTCTGCTCGCAACTGGCATCCTCTGAGAGACTGTATTGGACTTGTATGCATTTAGAGTTAAAATATCATTAGCTTTGTTGTTTTCAGGTCAAAGGATGTTAGTGTATCAGACATACTGCCAGAGGGTCCTGCCCCATGTCTCTCTCTTTCTCCCTGAGACAGACAGAGCAGGAGAGAGCAGGAGTGTATTTGTGTCTGTCTGGTTTGGTAGCAGATATAATATATATTACACTTAATATATATTATATTATTCATGCAAATTATTTCTGTTTGTTTATTATGTCACAGTTTCTGTAACTCTAAGACCACACACACACCACACACACACACACACACACACACACACACACACACACACACACACACACACAAAGAGTGCACCTTCCTGGATTTCCCTGATTGACATATACACACATCGCATGTGTTGCCTGTGGTTTTTCTACAGTTTTTAGTGTGTGTATGTGTGTGTATTTGTGTGAGTATGTCTATGTTAACATGCAGAACCTTTGAAATAGCTTCCATAAATGTTTCTGGAGACACAGTTGAAGCGTAACAATCAAGTGTAGGGCCTTGGAGGTAAATGTGTGTGAGCATTAAATTAAGTGTAAATAGTTTTTCAGTGTTTTCTCATCAAATGAATGACGTATCTGAATAACGAAAAACAAGGCTGTGTTCTGTTCAGATAAATCCATGGCTGGTTGTGCTCTATTAATCAAGGTTATTTTAGTAGGCTGTTAGTATGTTTGTGTGTGCGCTGATATGTGAGCTGATAGTTCAAGTGGCCTTAAACACAACTGCGTGTAATCTTTGACAGGTTATTTTATTCAGGTTAGTGACTTTTGTGTGTGTGGATTTACTTTCACCTCATTTTAAATTCTTACCTGTCATGTTCTGTTGTGAATACCAAGGTTCCTGTGTTGATTAAGAGTTGGTTCGTGTATCCTAAGTGGGTTTTTTTTTTCTCTGACTCTGTGAGGAAGACTTGGTGCAGAGTGCACTAGAGCAGTGGTTTGTGTCCCCAGGAGGGAGTGTCACATCTTTGTGAGGGCCACCAGACACACAGTTGACTCCGCTATTGACCCTGTCTGCCCTCTGGGCCCAGTGTAGCCATTGTTTGTATACACACTCTGTATGGCATGCCAGACTGCACTGTTGTGTGTTTCCCAATGTATGTGTATGTGATTATTGCATGACGTACATTCACAGCAGTGTGTCATTGACCCTTTCCATGCCAAATGATCCCCAATGATTTCTTTTGTCTCATTAGGGCCCATTGAATTTGAGGAGTGCAATATAGCCATTGCTACTGAAGGTAAGGTACATTTAAAGATATCCAAAATACAGTAAGATATTATCAGTACTGAGCAAGGAGAACTTCACTAAAATAAGGCTTTAAATGTGGATGGCAAATTATTAAACCCTGTTTTATATATGACTGAGAACAGATTTAATAGCCTTTTTGTCCACTGTGCTTTGCTTTGCTTGTGTTTTAAGGTGCCAAACCCAGAAGGCGAAAACCATTTGGCATCCCAGGTCGCAGGAAAGATAAGGACACAGACTCCACGTGAGTGAAGGTTTTTGTATCTTCAGCAAACAGCAAAGCTGAGGCTGCTTATTTTTGTTTTCCCTCCTATAAAGATCTTTTTCATCACGTGGCCTTTTTCTTCTCTTCTAGGGAATCTACAGAAGTTGAAGCTGCTGTGAGTATAATTTTCATAAAATCAGCCATTAGTACTTTTGTATTTATTTTAATTCATCTTTTGTATGTTATATTGATTTCAAACAGCAGGAGGAGGAAAAGATCCTTTTTCATTTTATTCTGTTGTGGATTTTGCTACTTCAACATGTGACTCTGTCTCTCTGGTCACTCATTTATTTTGCAGATTTATTTCATTCATTTCTTGCTTTTTCTGCTCATAGAACACTGCCAATGGCGCTCCCCCCGGATACTATGGGGCTATAGACATCCAGAATGCTGTAAGCTAATACACACACATAAGATATTAATTCTTAGACTTTTTTGTTTGTATATCACAATAAGCAAATATAGTTAATAAATGTGCATACATTTTTTAAAAAATATATTTTTAACAGTAGATTACTACAAAAACATTTCCTGTGTCCTATAATACTATTCATGTATCCTTAGTAGAATATATAAATGTTTAATGAGAAAGTTGAAAAATGTTATGTCACTATTTATGTTGCACGTCATTTTATTTAAATGCGTGAATAAGAACATCCTGTGCTCCTTCCTGGGGGGGGGGGGTTGGTGCCGTGTAAAATACTGGAATTAAATTATTGTCACTGTGTTTTAAGTTGTTAAAGACGTGTGGAGTGTTTTCACTGTCTACCCATTCCCCGTGTTATAATTATAGATGCTTATTGATAAACCAAATAAAAATAAATAAAAACAAATGGGCTTATTAGGTGTGAGGAAAATAAACCAAATTCTGATAAAAAATATAACTACATTTAGTCTAAGTTTGATTTTATTTAGTAAAATTTAGTATAATTAAGTAGATTGACATCCAAATAGAAAAGTGGTTGAAACCAAGAATTTAGTTAACAATAAATTGTCCTATTTTGAATAGCATAATACTACAAATACCACATGTATCAACTAATTTAAAATACTTTTAAAGGATTTCTTGCCTAAATTAAATTATAAATATTAGTTTTAAATGTTATACAAAAAAATCAATTTAGTATAATAACATGGATAACTGTAAATACTGTTTGGGTGTAAAATGTGTAATAAAAGATATACTTAAAAAGCACTTATTTTTTTGCATTGTGTATAATTTTGAATGACTTTTGTTTTTGCTTGTGTTTTGCAGAATGTTCCCCAGGTTGATGAAGACGGCTTCTGTATCAGACCAGAAATAAATGAAAATGATATCCTTTTCATTTCTCTTGATGTTAATCACACTCTCAGGCTTAGTCCAGGTTGTAAGACATCAAGTAATTATTGCTCTTTGTTTTTCTGTTTACACCCGTCTGCAGTCAGAGGCCAGTTCTAAATTAAAATAAAACTGTGCTGCAGATGTGCTCTCCCTGGTGTTGTTGTTGCCTCCTTAATTGTTTTTGTTCACATGCCAAAGAAAATTCCTTCAATTCATCGAGCGATTCAGAGGACGAAGATGAGCCCAGGAAGTTCCACGTAGAAATCAAACCCGTTCAGCCAAACAACAGCACACATCAGACCCAAGCAACTATTGATGAACTTAAAGCCTCCATTGGAAACATCATCCTGTCACCATCAACCTCGGTATGGCTTCATAACATACAAAAAATATACCAGCTACTAAAATAACTCAAACACAAACCTGTTGCTGCTCCTGCTCTGCTGCACCGGACGTCTGTGCTGCTTCTGCAACACTAGAGGGCAACAGGAGAATAGCAAACCCCTGTCAGGATATATGGGAACACAATTTAACCAACTGTACTCTCCCTCCTGTAGACATTCGACATTAGTCACTTCTTCTTCAAGCTTATATTATTTACATTGGAAAGGCCTATGTGTTCTGTCTAATTTATTTTATATGCCAGATTGACTTCTGGTTCCTGTTTGCCCACATTTCATGTTGTGTTTTTACTTGGAATTCAGTTTCATGTCAAACAACCTTGGGAATACATTTTTAAATTTTTTATTTATTATTTTTTAAAGAAAAAATATCACGAACTCAGAAACAATAAGTTAAGCATCTGATGTTGTTGGCCTTTGCTGCAGACTGTCACACATGCAAACTTAAGGGAATGTTTCATGGCAATGGTCAGCAGGTTACACGCACGCACAGAGCCCACTCTGACCCATGACCTGAGTCGTGGAGGCCATCATTCATCTTCTTGTCCTTCACCATCACTTAATCTCTGAATCTCTTTGCTGCTCTGTGAAAATAGCCTTTTTCATTCAACTTTAACACCACTACTGCTTGTGTGCAAACATTCACTGAGTTGTTGTTGTCGGCGTTGTTGTGAAGTGGCAGAGAGGGCACGCTCAGTGTCATGAAGGGGGTCTAGTGGGTTCCACCCGCTGTGCTCCCTTGGCTGCACATAAAACAAATGTCACGCCACCTTCTTCCTAGCTCTCTCCCTTCCCCAGCTCTTCTCTTCTTCCTCAATGTTTATGTTGTACCTACTCTTTTTTTTTTTTCCTCCTTTCTTTGTTTGCTTTCACTCTTTGGGTTTTATTGGAGACCACTTGCTCTAGACAGAATTGTGTTGTGGTTATTTATGAATACTTTATGGGGTTAGTTGCCTGCTTTTTTTTTTGTTTGTTTTGTTTTGTTGTTTTTTTTTTTGCAAATGTTTTCTTTTTCCACCCTAAGAATTCATTATAAAGTTATAAGTTTGTCAAGGATGTTTTTGTTCTATTTAATGTAAAAAGATTCAGAACGAAAGATGTTATTTTAACTTTGTATATTGCAGCTTGGTTTTGGTTGTTGTTGAGACTCAAACCCACAATTACTTTCTAAACCTAAAAGTACAAAAAAACACAAACTGCTGTTTGACTGATTTGCATTTAAATACTAAAAGAGTCATTACATTATATTCTCCCTTCTCTTTGTTTGCACCCTTTTCTTATTCTATACACACAGAAAAGTTCGGATTAAAGTTAAAGCATACATCCAAGGTGATGACGAATGTTGCATCATCTGGTGTAAATTATTGAGTTTTTTTTTTTCTATCCTCAGTGCTCATTTTTCTGTCCTTTTCATTTCTCCTCCCGGTTGGTTCCCCCTCTGCCTTGTTCCCTTTATCAAAATAGCAATGGAAGTCGTGTGTGTGTGTGGCCAACAAGAGCCGTAATTGAACCCATTTGCCGCTTAGCGCCTGTGGGACTAAACCCTGGCCTCGCAGCTCTACGGTGGTTAAATGCTTTTGCTATGTTCCTTAAACCCATTTAGGTTTTTTCTCCTTCCTTGACAATCCCCCTAACCTTTCTCCTTGTACAAATAAGCTGTTTATTGAAATTGATGCTCTAAGTTTCCATTGGGTTGGTGTTCCCCAAGAAGATATCTTGCATATCTTGTGTTAAACAGCATGACACGGCAGATTTATGTCCTGAAAAAAAGGCTCTGCGAAGGAAGTTGGTGAAGTGCTGGGGGCACACTCTGTCCCTGACCGATCGTTCTATGGGCTTAGATGTGCAGTTTTGCACAGCTGAGTTTTTCACCCTAGGTTTAACGTCTGGTATGTGTGAGTTGAACGTAGTCCTGTGATTTACTGTCTTTAAGTCTGAAGTGGAAAATCCCCTTTGGCAAAGGGAATAATTAATAGTGTAGTGTTCAACCTTTGAATGTATTCATATATACATTTATATTTTCACTGTGGTTTCATATATTTAAAATCTTAAAGATTTTCATATAAACACAGTTTAAGACTTCAGATCTTAGTCTACTTTTTGTGAAGAGTACAGGAATGTGTAAGAGGTTCTGGCCTGTTGATGCTGAAGACCGTAATGACCCATAAAATACTTAAAAGTGGCGTGTATTGGAGAATGATCACTTTTATGTGTCAGGATTTTATTAACAAAGAAAGCAAAGTTCTGGCAAATAACAGTTCGTGGTGGGTCGTATTTGTCTCCGATTAATTAATGTCTGTTTTTGTTTTCAGGGACAGATGCGGAGGAACCAGTCCAGTGAGTATTTTCTGTCTGACCTCTCTATGTCCATGTGTTGCTGGATGGCTGTGAAGGGGGATCGACTGTACAACTTCTCAACTACATTTTTCTTGGCTTGAGTTGTTTTTAAAGAGGTTGTCTTTAAAAAGAAAAATCCAGAAATCTAGCCAAAACCAACATATCCCAGGAAAAAGTAAATAACTGTTCCTTTGTGTAAATGTGAGTTTGAGAGATCTTTCCCTCCTATGATACAGATAAGATTAATTGCTTAATTAGCTGTTTATATTTTCATTTTGTCAGAAATGATCTTCGGCAAACCAGCGCAGTTCTGTGTGTTTGCTGCATTTATTATTTTTTTTCCCCAAATGCTTTAAGGATAGTTAAACATACAGGTCAATCATGAGATCCTATTGATTATTGACTATTAATCCAGAAAGTTTTTTTGAGGGGTTTAACTTGTTTTCCTTTTTTTTTTTCAAAGATTTTCACCTACATTATTTGTATAAATTCTAATTATGTGTGCAGTTTGTTGCTGAAACTCTGATAGAGTCACTTTACAAAAAGTAATGCCATTGATAGGTACTGTATACTCTACATACGCTTAGGGATCTCAGGAGTATCTACATTAAGCTCTAAGGCTCAGGGTCCTGGTGAGTATATTTTCACTACAGTAGTTGGCCTACAACCCTGTCTCCCGCTGTCCTCAAAGTATCTGCCACATCCCTGAAATCTGTACCCTCACAGGAGCCTTTCATGCAGCTGCTGCAGACGGCTGACACCAGCTAACACGACTCACAACTGTGTTCTCTCACTGCAAACCTTCAGTATCTCAGTTTTAGGGATTTACTTACATGTGTGGTTTTGGTGCTTATTTGACGCTTCTATGGATTTATGTACTGTAACACTTTAGACAGGGGCACAAAATAACAAAGCAAAACTTTGTTTCGTTTTCAGATGCTAAAACACTCCTTGCCCTGTTTATAGTGGTACCAGCACATTAAAACTTATTAGGTTGTGTTAACCCTTTTGCAGTAAGGTTTTACTTTGTGATGCAAAGATAAGAGGAATATTTTATTTAATATCAATCTTACTGCAAATATATTTCTATGAGTTTTGAGCAGCCCAAACCTCAGTTTGTATTTCTGGGTTAAGGTGTGATGTACTTTGGCTACAGTCTTTGAAAACTAGCTGGTGAAAATCTCTACTTTTGGGGTCTTATGTTGCTGTCATCACTGTGCAGGTCTGTGGGTCTTCATTTTATTTATTTATTTTTTTGTCTCACTGCAGGTGATGAACTGGCAAAGAACAAGGTGCCCACATATGAGTGAGTATCAGAGTAAAGCTTTTTGTAACTCGTACATTCAGTGCCCAAGTGTTTTCTTAATCTTTACAACATCCATTCACTTTAAAGTATCTGTGTTACGTCTGTAGCTCTGAAGCCAACTATGCTGATTTTTGCTAGAAATGTCATGAAGTTTGATTTGACTTTTCTGGCAGATTGACCAATAATGACCTTCTGTCTCTGGACCCGTTCAGTCCAAATCTAGCAGCAGGCTCGTCCTCTTCTGTCCCCTCATCAGCAGGTAACACAACATTAAACTTTAATGTTTGTTTTGTATCAAAGTATGAATACACTGATGGCTGATTGCATACAAAATGCAGAGAGTAAAAATTATAATTTGGCAATTGATGTAAACAGAAACTCTGAAGGAATATAACTTCAAGGAACAACTGTTCTCCATATACTCCGGTTCAGCCAGTGATCCAGTCATTTTCAGCCTCTGTTCATTGATCTCATCTGCCTGTGTATTCTGCCCTTCTCTCTTTCTTTTTCTAAGCTACTCAGTTGGAAACCTTTCCTCTCAGGGTAGTCCCAGATGGGGCAACTGACCCTTGAAGTTAGCAGAATATTTGACTTTGGGTAATTAAAATGCCAGGCTTTTTCTGTTCCAGTTTGCAATTTGTTTTTTCAGTAATTTCCCCATTTTTGACCCATGTAGCTCAGTTTTTGTTTCTTAAAAATCTTCCAAAGGGTCTACAGTCATACTTCTCTCTGAGACAATTGAGTTTGTTTTACTGAGGTTTTTGTTGCATACAAAGTGTGATAGTGTGATTCTCATGACTTTACACGCTTGACACCAGTGTTTAAACAGAGTGACATTAGTGCTGACCTATTGCCTAGGCTGAACATAATCCACAGTTAATTGGCACGTAGTAGATGTCAAAGGGCTGGCAATAAAGCCTACTGGCACATATGTTGTCAAACAGAGTCTCATTACTGTCAAAGGTCTTGGCTTAAATGTCAAAAGAGCATCATGAAGTGCCCGATTAACATGCATTGGTGGGAATTCAGCCCCCTGCTTATACCCTGTTAAAGTTTATCACATATGACACATTAGACTGAAAGAGTTCAAAATATTAAACTTGCTAACAAGGAGTTTAAAATGTTTAGATACTTGTTTATCATATATTTATCATGTGCGCACTGAGATACTTTTATGTACATTTTTACTTGTTTTGTTATTTGTTCCTTTGTCATTTTTGAGTTGAAAACTTGATGTATTATTGGTTTGATTTTTGTTTTACCTCCTTTGTTAGACTTAGCCTCTATCCTTCCTTTACCTCCATCCTCATTTTTTCTGATGAATGACTCAGACGTCTTTCTGCCAGAGGCTTCAGGTAAAATGTGTGCGACCCATTTGTCCGACAGTAATGAAAATGAAAATGTTTTTGAAGAACCAGTCCATTCGTCAGCTGCTCTTTCGCATGGTATTTGTGTTTATTTCCTTTATTTTTGTAAATGTTTTTGTAGTAATGTCGCTTCAGGTGCATTTGAAAGTGAGTAACTACACAAACATTTTTTATATATATAAACTGTGTAGTCAGACTAAATTTTTTACTCAAATGCTTTGTGTGTCTAAAAATAGGGTCAGTGCTTCGCATGTTTATTGATAACAAGGCATTTTACTTGCATGCATGTTATTCCTTGATGCAAAAATTGTGGTCACACTATTTCAGTGTGTATTTGTATTGTTATTGTGTTTTTGTTTTTACATTTTCTATACAGCAGTGAATGAAGTTAGAAAGACACAAGGTCACGTAGGTTATTTTTCCGATTTGACCGGGGCCACAGACGTGTGAAAACTTTACTGTCTGCTCTGTATTTGTTGCTCACTGTTGTCAATCACATCACCTCCTTCAGCTGAGATGGTGACACAACGGGAGCGCACTCCTCCCTTGGCAGAGCTCCAACAATCCAAAGATGTCTCCTCTTTCTCTTCGTCCACATCCTCTCCCTGGGACTCACCCGAAAACCCTCTCCAAGCACTCAAGCCTGTACCAGCGAGAGCCCAGAGTGCCCCTATCACCCTGCCGAGTGAGCCTGTTGACCCCATCAGAAGCCCGCCCGGTGAAAGCTCTCCAAAGAGTGTTGATGCAGTCTCCTCCGTGTCCTGGTCCCAGAGCCAGTGGATTGCCTTCAGTGATAATTTCACTCCATCTCACCGTCAGGGCTTAGGGTCTGCTGTGAAGGAACTCCAGAGGCCTCAGTCCAGCTCTGGCAGGTCAAGTCGCTTCCTCTCTGATGAATCAGCTGATGCCTGCTGCAAAGCACCGGGCACCAGAGAGGACAGCCTCCTCTGTTGCTCGGATGTCTTCTCTGGGATTACAGACCGAGCAATGACAGCAGCTCAACCAAGCAAAATCTTCACTGGTAACATTATTAATGATGTGAGAGATGTGTCTTACACCTGAACGCCTGAGGTTTAAACTTTTATTTTTGTATTTTATTTTAACTGTATGTTTTCATTTGTGTGTATTTGTATATTGGAGGTTACATCTGTGTATGAATGTCTTTAAGTTTTGTTTTGTTTTTTTATGGATGCTTCTCTAACTCACTGCCTAGTTTGTAACATGATTCTTTGAGTTGTGAAAATATTGTGTGTTTTCTGGTTTTATTTGTTTTCTGGTCTGATTTTCAGTTTTAATATTTTTCTGGTTGTTTTCCTTTAAGTCTTGATGCATGGTGGTTTTGCAGCTACTTGAGTGTGGAACCTATTTTTTTGTACCTGGTTCTCATGCTGTTAACTGTCAGGAACAAATAAAACTTACGTAGGTTCTTCTGTGCAGTGCAACCACCAAACCGACCTACAACCCCGCTGATGGCTGGAGCACTTGTGCCCCCACCACGACCCTCCTCCAGGCCCAAACTCCCAACTGGAAAACTCACAGGAATCAATGAGATTGTGAGCGACTATTCTTATATGTGCAGCTCAACATGATTGATTGCTGCTAAAATTGACATCACTGACACTGACTGACTCCCTTCACTCAGGTTCGGCCGTTCAGCCCTCCCAAAACATCTAGTGCCAGCCCTCCCCCCACTGCTCCACTGGCCCGGGCAGAGAGCTCCTCTTCCTTGTCCTCAAATGCCTCGCTTAGTGCTGGAAACACCCCCACTGTTGGTAAGATCTCCCTTTTCTTGGAATCTTTATTCTCCTCTTCTTCAGCTCCTCATCAACGTGCCACATACTGTTGTGTTTGCACCAAAAAGTGCCATTTTCTCCTATTGCATCTGCCCTCACTCCTCCTTCCTTCCTTCCTTCCTTCCTTCCTTCCCTCCTCTCCTTACAGGAGCTGAGCACACCTTTGCTCACCCCCTCTCTTCCCCAGAGCCAGAGCTTCTCTCCCTCTCCCCTTCCTTTCTACTAAGCCAAAGTGAGTCTGCCAATCTCTTCTTTCCCTGAGAGACACTCCTTTCCATTGTGGTTAAAGTCACCTCTTGTACTCTACATATATGCCATCATTAAGACCTGTTAGCTCTTTGTTCATCTCAGTCCTAGCAGTCTTTTCAGCTAAGGGTTCTCCTACCACCATCACACATTTAGGCACTGGCTTACAACTGTGCCCAGCATCACCTCTCCTTACATTTGTGCTTTCTGGGTTTGTTTGTCTCCTCCTTTCCTCTTTGTGCCTCTTTATGCCTGTGGTGTAAAGAGGATGATGTGTTCATAGCGAAGCTGCCTACCTTTGAGAAGCAGTGTGAAACACCAGCAGGTATGGTTAAAGTTCATGCAAGATGACTATTCTGTATTTAACAAAACTAACACCAGGCTGTTGTGTGAGCTGGATGGACAACTGAATATATTCTCTTGTCATGATTATGTTTGTGTGTGTTGTGTGCACTACTTTCTCTCCTTTTCAGACTGACTGTCAACAGCATCAACTCCTAACGTGATAAAGATTTGTGTGTTAAAATAGTGAATGATTTCACTGATACATCTTGTATTGACTTTGACTAAGGAAGTATTAAATGACGTCAGAGGTCTTTCAGACTGACTAATAGAGCTTAATTTGAACTAAAGATGTTGTACCACGAATGCTCTAAAAACAAATTTTATTTCTGTTTATTTGGAAAATAACACTGTACTGACCTCATGAAGCACAATAATACAAATATTCCTAATTATATAATGCGTCTTGTATGTAATGCACGATCAAACCTTCCCAATTCTGATGTGAGCTTTGGATCCCACTGTTATGAAAGTCTGATCTGCAGCTGAGTCAACAGACCTCAAACTCTGAGCCTTTCTTGTTCTCAGGGACATCTCGCGGTCCCAGCCCTGTGACCCTGGCATCCCAAGATGCTTTGCCCATTGCTGTGGCCTTCACAGAGTCGGTTAATGCTTACTTCAAAGGAGCTGATCCCACTAAGTGAGTCTCACATGACCTCCTGCTGGTCAAAGTCCCCGACATGGACCTGCATCCATACACGTGCATACATGTTAGAACTCTGGCCATAACACATATGACATTATAAGTTATCGAGTACATGGTGTTGTTCTGCTGTCACATGCACTGCACTCAGAGGTTCGGCTGTGTATTTTGCAGTGTATCTCCCTCTTGCTCTGCATGCGTGGAATGTTTTGCGTTAGTCTGACACCATTCTTTCAGAGTGGATAACCTACATGGGGCAGATCATAGTCTGGGGCAGAGAAAACATACAGCCTTTTATTGGTTAACTGCTGTTAAATTGCCGCTCTGCAAAAGGCTTATTTTTTTAAGGATTGGCAAATGGAACATTTCATAAGCAATGGAGCAAAGACATGGCGCGATGTTGAGACCAGAGCTTGCTTGGAAAGCCATCTCTCTTAGCCTGTAGAAACATAGAGATATATAGAGTTTAAGACTGACAAAAATGGAGAAGTGTTAAACCTTGAGCCTAAACCCAGTGTGTTAGATTAAACTATTAGTCTGCAACAGGTTGGATATGTAATCCAAACAGGCCTAGGTTAGAACTTTGTATAAAGAGTGGATTAAGGGTCTAAAGTACAACTTTTATGAGAACAAACATGTTAACACACATAAGTTTGATAATAAACTTAAGGAATATCTCAGTAAAGCCTCACACGTGCTCTGGTTCCAGTTATTATGGAGATTTTTTTTAGGTTATTGTAGTTTTATCTTTTATTAGTTGAAAGTATATCAAACTGATTGAGATTGCAGCCTTTATCAGTTGTGTAATCTGAGATATAATTCAGACTCTTGACTTCATTCCCCAGGTGCATTGTGAAAATCACAGGAGACATGACTTTGTCCTTTCCCGTGGGCATAATCAAGGTCTTCACCACTAACCCCTCCCCAGCCGTCCTCACCTTTAAACTGAAGAACACCAGCAGGTTGGAGCAGATTCTGCCCAACCAACAACTGCTGTACAGGTAAGAAGTGCAGGACAGTTTATTACAAAAGAGCTCCAATAGAGTCAGCTCTGTTTGCATGGCAAGTGAGGATCTCAGCGGAGCTGTTGAGTTGATAACTTGTCAGAGTCATGGTTAAGGAAAAGAGCGATTTGGACTTGATGATACAAGTGAGAGTCGAGGAAATGTAGTGTGCGTCAGTGAGAGGAAATTCAATTAGTAATCTGAAATAAACCTATCATTAAGCTGTCAGGGAAGTATTTTCCACCAGACTTAACAGCCAGGTTCTCAACAGCCCATGTCTCTTCTGAAATACCTCAGACCCCAAAATAGGAAAGAACAGCAAATGTCATATAACTTGCATTATTGACACTTTCACCTCTTTAGTCTCAGTCGAAGGTCTTCAAAGTATATTGTACCTCACATGCAGTACAATTATCAAGAGCCACTGAGTTTGTTTGTTCTGTTTTTAAACCACCACTTTTTAAACAAACTTTCTGAGACCAGTTCATATCCTTTCCCAAAAGTGAAGAAAAATGACATCTGTTTATGTTTTCTTTAATGTGTCCCACTCTGGTTCCTCTCTATTATCCCAAGACCACATGGCTGGACTAATTGAATCAAATAGAATTCATGATTTTAGTAGCTGGTTGGCTATAACAGGGTCATTTTTTCCAAGCTATATTGGAGCTTTACACACAAAGCCAAGAAGAGGAAAGAATAATTGAGCCTCTGATGATTCCTTGTGTGTGGCTGTGTGTCTTTGTGTGCACATATCTGAGTTTCTTCTTTTTTCTAGCGATCCTTCCCAAAGTGACTCAAATTCCAAGGACTTCTGGTTCAACATGCAAGCACTGACCTCCTACCTCAGAAAAGCCTTAGATCAGAATCCTGCAGCTTCCTACTATAATGTGGACATCCTTAAATACCAGGTCAGTCCACCAGCGGTGAGCCAAAAACATAATCAGGATAAAATAATTGTACATGTATATTTTCTTATAATATTAAAATATTCTACCTGCTGCCAGATTAGCTTCACGAGCATTGTGGAACAGACAGGAATTGAATTTGCTCCTCTAAACCCCTGTGCCTCAAAGCAACAATTACACTGTGCACTGCATTCAGGTGCTCTCTGATGGGATCCATTCCACTCCTCTCAACCTGGCGGTATATTGGAAGTGTACACCAAGTACAACAGACCTGCGGCTAGACTACCGCTACAACCCAGATTCCATGGCTTCTCCTGGGCCCCTCACCAATGTGCAGATCTTAGTGCCTGTTGACGGAGGAGTCACCAACATGCAGTCTCTGCCCAGCTCAGTCTGGTGAGATGTGGTGCTTGCTGTATCCGGAGGAGCTAGCGTGAAATGTTGAAGGACATTTCTGTCTCAGCTAAACAGAAGCTATGTTGTTTCTGTCTCTCATTTTAGGAATTCAGAGCAGAATAAATGTCTGTGGAAGCTAAGTGACATCTCGGAAAAATCTGAAATTGAAGGTAAAGAATTTTATTTTTTTGTCTCTCTTTGCAAAATCTTACCTGCAGACAGTGTGGAAAGCGAGGAAGAGTGTTGGATCAGCTGCTGGCAAGTGAGAGTATTTGTTTTGTGTTTGCCTCCAGGTGCTGCGTCACTGAGGGCCAAGTTTGATCTGTCAAACGGCCCATCAACCCCCTCCACTCTGGCAGTGCAGTTTATGAATGAGGGGACTACCCTGTCAGGAGTGGACATGGAGCTGCAGGGGACTGGATACAGAATTTCTCTCAGTAAGAAGAGATTTGCCACAGGTATGTAGTATGGCTCACCGTCCAAATGTACAGTGGCTTGAATACTGTCTGATGCCACTGTACCTCGTACTGGTATGTTTAATGCACCTGCGTCTCATGTAGTATCCCCCGTGTTTGTTTTGTTTGTTTGTTTTTTAAGGACGTTACATGGCAGATTGCTGAGGTGACCCACCACTGTGGTTCTCAAGAACAAAATATCTCACATGACACAAAACCTTCCAAGACCTCCTGAACCTCTGGATCAATCTGAGCACAGCTGTGCATTTGCCCGGAAAGTGAGAATCTCACTACAATAAAACAGCACTGAGTATTGAACACTGTTTAAAGGAATAAAAGAAAACTAAGATGAGCTTTCAGGAAATGTGTAGATATGAAGTCTAATAATGCATTCTGTTCAGTACACTTTTGTATAGTCAGAAACAATTTATGGACTAGATATAAATCTATATTGTATTTGAAATCATAAAAAAAAAGAAAAAAAAAGTGCACTAACAATCTTTCAGATGCTCTTTTTTTCTCATATATTAATTAATATTAAGAGCCTATAAGGAATATAAAACAAAACAATTTCTGCGAGGAAAAGAAGAGAATGTTTCTCCCCCTCTCCCTCTAAGCTGTAAATATTAACACTTCATTTTTCCACTTGACCGGCTCTGACTTCACTCTCAGATCAGTTTTGTTTACTGATTTTTCTCTTTTTTTTTTGATCATGTGCAATGAAACAATGAAGGTAGAATCTCCAGTATGAATCCTCTCTCTCACACACTTGTGGCACAACCTTTAAACCTTTAAAATAACATTGAAGTGCTTTCAAACAAATGCAAAAAAAAAAAAAAATCTGACCTCAGTGCCTCCTCTTATACTGTGGATCAATAGGCAACAAAAGTGTATCAATGGTTTACCCATATTTGGGTTTCCAGATTTAAGCTACATTTCTCTGTGGTATCAAATGCATGGA
Organism: Mastacembelus armatus; assembly: GCF_900324485.2. NCBI lineage: Eukaryota > Metazoa > Chordata > Actinopteri > Synbranchiformes > Mastacembelidae > Mastacembelus > Mastacembelus armatus. The sequence goes on along the minus strand of NC_046644.1, from coordinate 17,492,767 downwards.
GTTTTTAGAGTGGCATCCCCAATGGGGTCTTGTATGGGAATTTTTATAATGATCATTTTTCTCTTGTAAATTCCCATTTTAATTTATGGGTGGTGTTTTCTTAACTATTTGAAGCCCAGAATTTTTATTCTTCATAAGCAATTGCTCAGCAGTCCTAACTTTTAAACATTGTGTCAATTTTTAGATGTTTTGAACAAATCAAGGGACATCACTACAAAATTAACATTCAGCCTTCAAAATCACTTTTGTGCCCTGTTAATAGAGAAATGTGCCTTTTCTCTAGTCTTTTTGTATACTACAGCACAGTTAATGGGAAGAGCACCAACAAGTTGCCAGTTGTGTTTTTTCTACTCCTTTTTTGGATATTGAAGGGAAGATGTTTCCTCTTTTTACAACCCAGCTGTCTTCCAGAAATGAATGAGTCATGTTTGCCACCTGCAACTGAGTTCGATCATTTAACTGTTTTATATTTTGTCTTTTTTGTTGTCGATACTTGTGAATTGACCTTAACCCTCCTAATACTTATTGCAGCAAACAATGTTAGTGATCAGCAGCACAATTAACACCAAATGAATGACTAAATGCCTTATCACAGCTGTTCTTCACTAAGTAATCCAGTGTTGTTGACTGTGGTTGGATATTGTGACACACTACTGCCATTGCCCTGTGATAGATTATTGACCTGTCAGGCCTCTCACTAAGTGCACGCTTGGAGAAGCCGCAGCCTCTTGAAACTATAAAAAGCACAAGTGGGTAAAGAAAATGGACGAAAAATTGAATCTTGGTGCTTAGTTTTTATCTTTTACTGATACAGAGCCGCTGCTGCTGCTGTAGGGGCCATTATACTTCTTGACGGAGTATTTTATGTTGTGTAGGTCAGTTTTTTTTATTGACCCCATCCTTAAATTGATTGTGTTGGTATGTGATGTATAAATTGCATCCCCATACATTAACTCAACTGTGATTGAAAACCGCTGAAACCCTTTATGGCAGGAGTTTAATACAGAGTGTGTTATGTGGCCAAACTTGGAGTTATTCTAAAGTTAGTCAAATTTTGGGAGATAACCAACCCTTTCTTTTTTTTTCTTTTTTTTTAAAACTGTCCTCAGTACTATAAAAAATGGCTCATTTTAGTTTTAACTGGTTGACAGGTGACTTCAACTCATATTCTTGATTCATCTAATGTCTCACTTGAAAACTTGTGGAAACCGATGATTAACTTCATTTCAGCTGTCATATCTGGCCGGGGTTATTATATGTTTCTAATTTTTTGTATGATTCTTTTAAGTACCAAGTTTAAGAGTCAAGCCTTTATTAATAACTTAAAGCTTAAAATCTTAAATGGATAATGGAAATGTCTGTTTTTTGTGTGACTCTTAACATTTAATCAGTCAAATGTTGGAGGGTTGTCAAAAAGAACAAGTTTACATAAAATCCTAAAATTGTAGCATCAGATATTTGAGCAGTGAGAAATTAACACATCTCTGTTTTCTCTCAATTTTATTAGTGGTTTTTGGTCAAATGAGCTAAATGCATTAAGGATTCTGTAATTTAGATCAGTATCAGCAAGCTGGTTCTTGCTGTCCCTTTAAAACGTTTGAAATAAATTTACAAGGCTCCTTCTTTGGTCACTTTTTCTTTAAATGTTGTATTAAACAGAGTTTAAAAGCAGCAAAATTGTGTAAATGCTCTCAAATTGTACATTTTTTTACCAATATCACAGCCACTCTTTGTCTCTACTATTTGATTTCTCATTGTGCCTGTATTAAATGTATAATATATGAATATATACAAATATATGAAAATGATTACTTTAAGTGTTCTGATTTTTTTTTTCCCCTCCTCTGGAAGCAAAGTATTAAGACTGGCATCTTCATTTGCCTATTTGGCTTTGGTTCCTCCCCATCCCCTCAGCTTCTGATTGGCTGAACATACCTGATCCAGTCAATCAGCGGTGGCCAGGACAGGGATAGTTGGAAAACAAGCAGGACAGTGGCCAGCGAGGACAAGTTGGCCACCCCTGGTATACGTTAATGCAAGAGTAATGTAAAAGGTAACTAGTTACTGCCTAACACATAAAAAAAAATACCCACAATCTAATTTATAAAGCTTTTGTGAACACCTAATCCCTTTTATGTAGAGACAGGCACATGTCAGTAGCACAGTAGCACTCAGAACTGGATTCACTTTAAAGATTTCTAAATACTTTACTGATAAAATGCTGTATACTGAAACGTCTGAACTTCAGGATCTGTGGACTCTAAAGGTTTGGATTAAAGTCTCTCCCAACATGCAAAGGTGATAGAGCATAAAAACAAATCTTAGGGACACCACAGCACATGTTACTGTTTGCACTGCTATGACCTCATGCAGTGGTCTGCTTTGGAGGATGTATGCATGATTGTGTGTACATGTTCAGCACTACATCAACACCTTGTGCATATTTACACACTCAGTCATGCCTTGTGTCCCTTGGCCTGAAGACCTCCTCCTCGCTGTTTGAAATACACCGTCTGAGCTGTCTTTTCACAGCCACATGTGTGAGCCATCAGTGTTGACTCTAGTTTTCCCTGTCTGCCTCACTCAGACAAAGAGGAAGAGATCTTAGGGTCTCTTGTGTGTAATGTTATTCTCTGAAAAGCCAAAGTGAGATATGTGAGCTGAAGTCATATCCAAAAACAGTGTCGGTCCCATATGTAGGATCTTGTGTGTGGCCACTGTATTTTATACAGTTTGAGAGTCTCTGTGAATCTGGGTGTGTGGGCAGCACAGGTAGCAGGCTAGTGAAGAAAAATGTATGTGTGTTTGTTTAAAGTAGTAGTTTGACATTTGCTTTCTTCTGAGGAGTTAGATAAGCTAGTGTTTGAAGCTAATGAAATCTCCCTAGTAGATTTATATTAAGTGTTAAAATGACATTTCTGTTTATGACAGTGCAATTCATATGGTCAGTTTGACATTTTGAGAAATACACGTATTTGCTTTTTGGCCAAGACCTATATAAATGTTGATACCACTGCCATGTCAGTGGTGTAAGTATAAAGCAGCAACCAGCAGCAGCTTAGCTTGGCCTAAACACTGGAAATGGCTGAAACAGCTTGTCTGGTTCTGTCCAAGGGTAACAAAATTCAGCACTGCTAAGGTTCACTAATTAACACATTTTATCTCATGTACTAGTGTGAAAATGACAAGTTGTGGATTTATGAGGGGTTACTATGGCCACAGGAGCACAGTGCTCCTGTCCAAAAAAATAATCCTGCACAAACCACAACTTTTTGCAGAGATTAAACAAATTATGAGCTTTAGTGGACCTGGTAGGTTGATTTTGTTACCTTTGGACAGAGACGGGACAGCTGTCTCATCCTGTTTCCAGTCTTTATGCTACGCCAACTGGCTGCTTGTGGCAGCATTGGTCTTATCATCTAAATCTTAGCAAAAATAGCAAATAAACACATTTCCCAAAATGTCAGATTTGTTTAAAACAGAGGAAATTCTGGTGTCTCTGAATGGTCAGGTTGGCAGTATCTGGGGTTGGTTGAGACAGCCTGACTGTCAGCTTGGAGAAATGGAGCAGTGGGAGCATTTGGTCTCTGCTGTCCCCCATCACAGTAAGGTTTGTCCAAATGCCCACTGGAGCCATAGAGTTGAGTTATTCTACAATCCAGAGAGCAAGCCCCACATCAGTAACATTTATGGACAATTTATAATTGATGTGCTCATTTGATCTCCCTCTTCACCATGAGGAAAACCATCTGAACAAACAAGCATGGTGTAAGTTTATTGCATTAATATGGATTCCTCTCCTCTGCTTCTCCTGCTTGCTCCAAATCCCAGAAGACCTCTTTAGAATAACTCAAACACTGAACATTTCAGACTTGCATCCAAAGGCATCCGTCACATTTTCCACTCAGCAAGCAGAGCTCTGTCAACTGTTTTCCCCTGGCAATAAAAATATGACCGCAGCTCAGCATTAATGAAACTGACAGGAAATTTATTGCTATAAATGGACTTGGACAAAATGCTTTTATCTGGTTGATACCAGCAGACAATCAGTCGGTCTATCAGGTTTTGCAGAGGAATGTAATGTTCTCATTAGAATGAACCATCTAAATAAAATGCTTTAGAAATATATAGTAACTAAAAGCCATTGAGTTATTCAGCCAATGCGGTTCTTTTGAGACATTTCCTAAACATACTTCAGACTCTGTTCTTTGATTCAATTTTCAAATGTGCCTGTACTGGCCTGCTCTGTTTGTGCATGAATCAGAAAGTAGTACATTTCAATAATCTGACTGATTTGTGAAAAGAGGTGCATTTAATCTTTTACTGGCCCCAACAGAGGAAGTGAAGAGTGAAAGGACACAGATGCTGTCATTAAAATACAGGGTCATCCTGTCTCCTGACTTGATTGTGATTTTAAGTTTAAGAGTAGCTGGTAGTAATAAAATTCAAATTGGCCGATTGGCGCTTTTGCACATTTGAGGCAATGGCTCAGGTGCTACGTTAAGCCTGTGGTTGGAGAAAGATAGTATTGTGTTGCTCCTACCTGTCAGTTCATTTCACTCTAGATTTTTCCATGGATACTTCTCAAAAGGTGAAAGGAAGCACTGGAAGTAAAAGTGGGAGCCAGTGAGGAGACGCTTACAGTTCCATCCACTGGCAGACTCCACTGCTCTGTCAGCCCTGGGGAGAGGGAGTAGACCCTTCCGTGCCATGTTCACAGAGGCACGTCACAGGCTATTTGTCATAGTAAGCATGTGTGTGTGTGAGTGTTTGGGGGAGGGGATGACTGAAAAATGGTCACATCCTGATTCCTATGGTGGTCTCTTAGCCAGTCTTTTGACCCAGCAGAATCTGCTTTGTAATTGTATTGCTTATTTATGAATATGAGATAGTAGCAGGCCGGTTCTTTTTAATTTGAGAATGACGGTCCACATATAGTATGTACCATATCCTCACCATCTTTGCTGTTTTCTGTTTCAGTCAGTTTTGTTTAGATATGACACTATTATGAATCAGAAATTTGCCTCGAAGTTCTTCACATTCTGTAAAGCCTTCAACATCGTCCATCATTAGACTCAATTCAAATTCCCTAATGACCCTTTAACTAAGAGAATAGGAAGAAACCACAGGGAGAGCAACAGGGATGGATGGCTTTTCTGTTACTGACAGAAATGCTGTAGATGTTTTTACACAAAGCAAAATAGAAGTAGTAAAATCTAAAGTTAAGGTTCATCATATCTTCTCTTTTAAATGGCATCATCTGTGAAGTGGCATCATTGTTTAATGCTGAACAGCTGTTCTCTAAACACTTACTGCTGCTTTGTGACTATTGCTGATTAGGAAATACAGTATAGATGGTGGACAGATGTGCTGTGAACGAATGGTGGCAGGGCTCATGTGAAATGAAGCATAAGCCCAGGGGACAATACACCCGAGTGTAACTCACCGGGAGACGTACACACACAGAGCTCTGCTTCCTTCCAGAGAGGAAATGTTCAGTCCCTAAATATTTGGAGTTTGCTAATTGAAAGAATCTGTGCAGCTTCAATTCCAGTGGTTCTTTAAACACTGCGCTCATTCCTTGTATTGATATTTGTTCCTTTGTTCATTAATGCTTTGTGTAATGAGCAGAGTCTGTGTTAAGCTTTAAAACACACACACACACACACACACACACACACACACACACACACACACACACACACACAGGTAAGGTCTGATCAGCCACTGGCATTGTTTGTTTGATGGTTGTTCTAAAGAGCTTTTGTTTGCATGTGATCCTCCTGTCAGATTGGCTTGTTACACATAGTGTGCTTTCATATAGGCAAATGCAAAATCTCTGTTGGGAGAAGAGCAGACTGCTATAAAAAACATGTTAGTCACTGTTTGCATCCTGAATTTAAAATGTATATGTTTTTTCATGGCACATGTTGATCTGTGACTGTTGTAGCCTGCTCTGCTGCAGCGTATGGAGGGGACTATAATGGATGAATAGATTGACAAAAACATTCCAGTTAAACCAATGGAGAGCAGCACTGCCAAGTCAGTGCAGTCACTGGTGTCTTTCAGTTGGATGCCTAAATATTGTGTTTACATGCAGCTCATGTAGCCTGGTCAGTAACATGTGTAGTTTGATCTGTTGTTCAGACTTTTCACTTAACGTACTTGACTGATTGTTCAGTTGCTGCAACATTAGCTGGTACAGGCAACTTACGTGTAACAGGAGAACAAGACTGTGAAAATAACATATGACAAGGGCAAAGTCTGTGCATGCAGGAATCTCATGTTCTTATTTCTCAGACAGACCTTCAACACTAAATCCTCTCTCAAGGTCCCAGTGCCTCAGTTTATGCTCTCGTGGTTTACTGCCTGAAATATTAACCAAATAGTGCTGATTATAAGTATAGTTTTATAATTTCATTGTTCTTTTAAACTCTATTGTGTTGAATGTTTTATAATCTGTCCAAACAGGCAGAATCACTACTTTGTGCATGGTCTTTATTCAGCTGTAAGAGTCACAAGTTAAACCACACATGGTGAAGTTGCTATTTGAGCAGGCTGACTGATACTGGTGCACCCTGTACTTCTGACCAGCAAGTGGAGGTTAACTTATAACTTGCTCTCTCTGTTTGTAACAGAGTTACTCAGTGTTTGTTCGGTTTGACTGTGAGAGACCGTGTGGCTCACTTTGAGTGTCTGCACACGTGACGCCAAGACGACTCATGGACTCACAAGGACCTCAAAGTTTCTGGACTGACATAGTGGGACAGAGGCTTGCAATGGAGACCAACAGTGCTAGAAATCCTAGAGCCATCCTCAGTGGGCTGCCCGATGACCCGACTCAGACGGTTTCACCTGCTCCACATCCACGTCAGTCAGACAGTTTGTTGGATGGAGAGAAGACTGGAGCCACCCTGCTGTTCTCTGGAGTCATCCTGGCTTTGGTGGGCATCACGTTCACCAACTTGGGCTGGAAGCACTACCAAGCCAGCTCCGACTTTGTGTGGACACAACTGCTGGGGCCCATCCTGATCTCTGTTGGGGGTACTTTTGTGCTTACCAGTGTTTGCAAGTTTGGTGTCATGTCATGGTGGTCCTGCAGACACTGGGGCAAAGAGGTGCCTGTAAGGCCTGAGATGGAGCAAACCTCAAGGGCTCCTTTTTTTACAATAAGTGCCTTAAGTCAACCAATCATGTTAAACAGTACCACAACAATGCTACCTACTCCACCTGCGTATGACGGGATCACCCAGGAAGTACGGCGGGCTTCTGATTTCCTACATGTCAGCTTTGTGGATGGCGTCCATGTAGCTCTCCCAGCTCATGATGGTGTGAATTGCGTGGGTAACGCAGCTTTCACATCAGAAGAAGAAGACAGCCCCACTTCCTGCACAGAAACATATCAGAGAAGAAGGTAAGAAACATGACAACCAATAGTGTTTTATTCCTGCTGGGATCCTCCATTACTTAAACACGCTATTTGATAAACCTGTGGTTTTACAGGACAGGTATGTGCAGCCACATTTTGTTAACAGGCAGATGTTACGGCTTTTTACCCAGGATGCAACATGTTGGCCCTAGAGCAGATAAAACCAGTGGAGCCATAGAGTTAATTTTAACTCACAGTACTTGTTAAAACAGACAACGGGTGCCAGAATTCATTTCTTATTAACCACACGATCACTTTCCACTTGGCCCAAAGTGTTGTGGGCTGTCAGTACTTTCTCAGCCAATTATGGTGCAATTAATCTCTCTGCAACAGTCAGCACACTGCACTGTGAGCAATGTGTCACATAGGTTCTGGTTATTGTCACTCTGAGAAAGTAAAGTTAAACTGGATTTTAGTGCTGAGAGGGGAAATTTTTCGAAAGATACCAGCAGTGTAAGATTCTCTTAGTAAAATAAAATAAACCTTGTGTCAATGATATGGGAATAATTAAGACCAAAATAGTCTGGTCTTCTCGTAAAAACAACTTGCAGAGGTGTAACATCATAGCAAAGGTATTTTAGAGTGTATATTTGTGTATCCTTTATAAAAAGGAAAGCAAGTTGTGGCATGAATTTCTACATAACTGTTCCTAAACCAAGTGCTGAGCAAAACAAAACATTATGTATGGTCATAAAAAAAGATCCCAATAATTACAGGATCACATTCATTTGAAATCCAATCAAATATTCTTAAACAGACATCCTGCTAAACTAAAATGTGCCTTCCATTAGTCGAATGTTACAGGTTTTCACTTTGTTTTATTGTTTTTAGATGATTACTCCCTGCAGGTTTCCAGGAAGGTAATTCACTTTAATAAAAACAGACAGCAGGAATAATACAGTTAACCTAGGATAACTATAAACCGCTGCCCTGATCATATGAACACATGCTCTGCCCACCAGCTCTCACTTATGTTGTCACAACTTCTGACCTGTTCCACGATGTTTTCAGTGGCTAATGCCAAATAGAGGAATGGTCAAGGGAGAAACTGCACAACCTCAGAGTTTTCCTTTAAAGGCAATTAGCTTCCTAACATTTGCTTTAAGCATAACCTACAGGACCTGTAAACACTTGGATATTATCCAGTTCTTAAATCCAACCTCTCTCAGATACAGTTTTGCCTTTAATTTCTTGTAGGACTGAGAAGACAGAGGATGAAAGTGGATGTGCTGATGAGAGCGACGCAACCTGTTCATCCCCACCTGCATATGAAGACCTCTACCCTTACTTTAACAAACACAGTTTGTCATAAATATTATATATAATATTACTTTAAATAATACCTTCATTCATAGTAATATTATATATAATATTACTTTAAATAATACTTTCATTCATAGTAATATTATATATAATATTCCTTTAAATAATACCTTCATTCCTCTTTCTTTTCCACTTCCTCTTTCTTTTTAAGTAGTTCTGGGGTGAGATGTTGAAGTGATTTGATAAGACAAAACAAGCCTTCAGTGTCCCTTGTATCTCACTACACAGCAACATGAGAGTAATGTAGGTCTCCTCTCACAGCTGTTATCATGTAGAATTACCATAATAATTCTGTATGAAGTCATAAAATCCACTAAGACAAGACTCCATGGAAGAAAATCTCATTAAAATTGAGATTTATGGACAAACTTTGCTCTATCTGAGGGTTCTACGGTTTTGGAAACATTGAGATACTAAATTTATATTCAGCATAAAGAGCACACATATTTATCCAGTGCTTGTTGTCTCTCAATGGCTGCACAAACCACTGTACATGCCCATTAAATGTTGGCAGAGGACCTGCAGACAGCCACTATTGCATGAAAGAAACAAGGAGACAATTTACCAGAGAGACTTAAGTTTTGTTTTAATGTTGGATGCTGGAGAAAATGAACATGAAAGAAGTAAAAAGTAATAATGGTCATTTACAATTTGGTTATATTTGTTCAGACAGCATCGTTTTTGTGTGGTTTTAGACCATAAAAATCAAAGAATGATCACCTCATCATGTCCTCATCTCTGTCCAAGTGTCCGTTTGGAGCTGCAGTGAGCGCACCACAACTATTACCACTAACAGTAATAATAATATTAATAATAGTAGGATCTGGGCCACCAATCCACTCAGATTAAGATGTAATTTCACGTTTATTTCATGTTTTTCAACAGAAAGCAGTGAGGCGTTTACTGTCGGCTGTGTTTGCAGGACAAACAAGAGTGTCACTGCACCACACGGGGGCAGAAACACTGAGGAAATCACTGCACCTTCAGTCACTGGGTCAGGTCAGGTGGTTTATTCGGGATGAGGAAGGCGTCAGTTTGACAAGTGAAATGCTAAGAAGGAAAAGCGTTTTTGTTTATTTGAGTCAAGGCTGAAAACGACCCTGTTTCCCCTCCCACCTTTAATCAACTACATTTACTTCACTGATTGATCCATTTATTTTGGGACATTTTATCGATACGCAGCGAAACGTAGGCGTAACTTTATTTTTCTTTGTTATTAAACTTGTTTTTACTCTTAAAATAGTGCACACATCTTTTCACCTTTTGCTTAAAAAAACTCACCTTTCCCCAAATTTTAATTGGACACGTAAATCCAATCAATAAGAAATTAGACTAAATCCATTATACTAAGATGAAGCATGTTTGTAGAATAATATTTCTTCATTTCCTGTACAGCCAGAGTTAAACACAGCATCAGGTCCAGGAACAGTCGACACATTAATTAAGAAAAAGTGGAAAAGACATTAACAATCATTTGTTTATTAAATAATTTGTGCCTAGTTATATTTTCAGCTCTACTACTATCATACACTGTTTGCAGTCAGCTCCTAATGTAAGTCCTGACTCGATAACACTTGCTCAGACCTCCGTGCACCATGCGCGCTCTCCAACACCGTCCCAGATTGAAAATTCATAGCAATTTTAAAAAAAACAGCTCGGGACCTCCTTCAAACTTGCGCCGTTTGCTTGTGCAGATTAGAAACCGCAGCGCAATATGACTTTCATTATTTTTACAGCACAGTAAAATGCGGGTGGCCGACAGGGCCCATTATTTGACCATTTTGGAGCATTGCAGACGATTGATGAAAGTATTACGGGACATGCTGAACAACAACTCCGAAATGAAAGAGAACAGGGAAAGTGGAAATATTCGACCACAAAATCCCTTGAGAATGACTTTTGGTGTGAGTTGAAGGTTATGAATAGGTCATTATCAGTAATTTTATGGTTAATACGAAGGGAAACCACTTTTTATTTCCAGCTGGAGCTCCTTTAAAGGCAAACAGCAATAACAGTCAATTAATTACAGTTCTGTGCACAAACCAAGTAAACGCAGCCTGGAGTATGCCATCATTTCTATAGCTAGGTGGGTACGTTTATTTCAGAATAAAATACAAAGCTCTCCCTGAGCAACAGGTGTTTTTTCTTTGTGTATCCCTGCTGGATCCTGCTCAGTCTGTACTTTCTGTCACATGATTTCCAGGATGAGCTGTAATTTGAGGCCACTGAAGTGGTTTGATTGTGCTGGAGGCCTAAGCTGAAGGCCCTCTCACTGAACCACATGTGCTCCCAGCTAAACATTTGTGGATGGATTTGGAAACTACATCTGAGATGGCATTTTCCTTTTGAAATCAAAAATACCAAAGGCTCAGATAATCCCTGGAAATCATGATTAGAGTAATTAGCAGTGACCTTGCTCTTTGTGCTGACAGTGAGTGGACCCAGTCATTGTGCTTGCATTGTTACACCACCATACTGTCATATGGTGCGGACTGAGAAGGCTTGGTCTCTGCGGCTCACAAACAACTGAAGTTGGTGTTAATCTCACTGTGTGAGGAAATTCTCTGTAACACTCAACAAGGAGCTTTGTTGGAGTGACAAAAAGCTAAACCGTATTTTTAAAAGTTATTATCATCTTTAACATTTCACTGTTTATGCTGAGTGTTTTTTCTGTGATTAAGTCTGTACTGAATGACAAATATTACGTTTTACGTGCTAAAACTTTATACACATTTCCAACAAAATTCAGTCTGACACATCTGCTGTGTTTGGAAACTTTCTCCACTTCACGTTAAAATAAAGTTTGAACAATGTTTGGCTGCACAGCACTTGTTTTAAACCTGCCTCCAGGTCTGTTACTTAATATCTTAATTGCTATAGTTGAATTAACAGCTGTTCCTGCTGATTGTACTTATATTATTTGTATACTTGTATTTTTGTTTGAGTCTGTGTGAAGACTTTAAAATTGAAATATGTAGTGTAACGTTTATTTGAAAGGGCAATATCTCCTTCTGACCTTTTGTCTCTGTTGTAGTTATGTGTAGGGTGACTTTCTCTTGTCAGTTTGGGCCTAAATATAAAATAAAAAAGCAAAGTCTGAAGAATAAACACAAAGTTCATTTAATAAAATTTCTTTTTCCTTTTTTTTGTACCTGGGTGATCTAAAACTCATGTTTGGAACCACTGCTGGAAAACTGTTGCCAGTGGATTAGCCACAAAAATGGAAACATACTTTCAAGAAAAAAATCATTTTTAATTTTTAATACATAACTTGTAGTGCTGTGCTCATCCCAAAACTTGGGATATATATAAAATATTTTTAAAAAACAATTACAAAAAAAAAAAAATAAAAAATCAGCATGATACCACCAGTAAAAAAAAAAAAAATTCTTGTTTTGTAAATTGAGTAACTTGAGTAACAGTGTCGTGTGTGCAAGCATGTGTGCAAATATTTCACTAAAATGACGTTAAAGGTCAGGAGCTTCTGTCAGGGCTTTTCTGTTTCATTGGGAGAAGCAAATCTGGCAAGCTTCATTCACATTTTAGGCTCTGGGTTCCTCCTGATTATTTTTAGCAGCTGAAAGTGGCTGTTTTCAAAATAAGTTCCTGACTGTATATCAAAAGATCCCAGTGCTGGTGGTGGGCCTGCTTTCATTTTTCCTTATGTGTGTGTGTGTGTGTGTGTGTGTGTGTGTTGCTATGTAAGAGCCTGTGCAACTACAGGGCATGAAGACGGGGGACAAATGGATTCCATGTTTGCAGGAAAACTTTGTTGTTTATGAAGAACACGTGAAACCAATCAAATCTGAATTATCTTCCTGTTGTTCCAGCTTTGTCGTTTGCAGTTTTCAGTTCACTCGCCAGCAGTGTCACCACCCAGCGAGCAGGTCTGTGCATGGAAGGTAGAGTATTTACTGCTCACACTGCACACTCACACTGCACATGATCATGTAGAGTTTCCACAGTTTTGCTCCAGTCACTTTCAAATTGATTCAACCGGTTTGTCACTTTCAGATAAAAGTGTGATTGTGCTTCTGGTGTTGAAGCTGGTAAAAATGCTAATTATCTCCTTCTTATTTAAGATGCAGCAACAACAAAATTATTGCCTCTCTGTCAGTTTTCCTGACTCACATACACACAAGCAGACACTTTGTGAGAGTAGTGTCTAAACCTGAAGGGGATCTGATAAATAGTCAGCCCACAGGAAATGATTTGCAGACCTTCTCAGCATAACAACCCATTTACATACTCATCCTTGTATGGAGCTGAGCTACACACACACATCCATGTAAACATGAATCTGCTTTCCTCTAACACACACCATATGCAAAGACAGAACCTACAGGCAGTTACTTGGACACTCCTGCATATCCATACAGCTGAAGACGTGCAGGGAAAACACACCCGGACATTTTAATTCACACACTTTTTTTGAAATAGTCTCACTCAGAGTGCCCTCTGAGCTAATGTGGCAAAACTATCAGCTATAATCAATATGGCTCTATATGGCTGTGTCCCTCTGTCTCACCCCACCCTCCCTCCTACGCTCCCCATTAACTTTCACCTCATGTTTTACGACTAAACTCTGTCTCCAGCTCACCTCAGAGAGCAGGTGTTCAGCTCATTCAGAGAGTGCAGTGAGGTGAGCTTCATCTGCTGCGTTTGTGGAAATAACCATATAGAGTATATGTATCGGGGGCAACCACAGTGGATTTGACCATATTCCCAGTGATATTACATGTACCTTCAGTAAGGGTCAGTGCTTTGTCACACCACAGGACGTCATGTGGAAAAGGAGTTTTGTGATGATTAGATTTATGAATAGCATTTCAATTAGTGTATGGTAAGGGGGTGGCTTTAGTCCTCCATATGGCAAATTAAATGACTTCAACAAGTGGATTTGCAGAAGTACTTTGTGTTAGGCTGTGAAACTTTTCTTGTTTTATTTTATTATTCATCACAGTATTTTTACAGTATATTCTCTGTATTACTTTGTCTTTTTTAAATGGGCATCTTCTCAAATAGCAGCTGAATTTGTTCACTTGTCACAAAATAAAAGTAATAAAATTATTAAATGGACCTTGAAGGAAAATATCATTTTTATTCATAAAGCTATTTTTAAATATGACTCAAGGCAACAAATTAAAAGCCAATTAGATAAATTAAGAAATACAAGTTATTCAAGTTATTATTTTAGGCTTATTTATGTTTTTACTCATTATTTTAAAATGTCTTATATTTTATTGTTCTTTATCAACATAAAACATACACACCATTAAACAAATGGAACAAATATTTTTCATATTAGAACAAACTCTCCATAATACAGAAAAAGCAACAACTGGGGTGAGACAACAACCAAACAGCCAGAAAGCAGTAAATATGCAGTATACGTGCAGTAGTAATATATCTAACACTACTATTCTACATTGCATTGATATACTATATATTACTATATATAAGTAAAAATGGTTAAGATGTGGTAAAGAATTTCATAACAGGCTTTTTGATAGAACAATGAGGCTGCTGTATTAAATGTAATGTGACTTTACATTTTAAACCTGTTGCCGATTTGCAGAACTAACAGCATTAATCCCCACATCCTCAGTCTTATGTGAAGCTTGAATCATGTTTTGGCCTTTTTCTCACTAATTACAACAGCCTGACACGTTGAACAGCTTCTGTTTTTACTGCAGCATGCACTTTAATATGATAATGGAATAGTTTGGGGATTTTGGGGGGAAATCATGTCTCATTACTATTTGATGCAGCAGTGAAAGAATCTGCAGCACAAGGCAAATAGTGAGGAATTATTAATGTTCAGTTTATTTACTGTTTGACTGGTGATTAATCAGTGATTTACTCAAACTTCCCAGATGGTGAAAGGAGCTTTCCTGGTCCCATGAAGTGAAACTGAAAGGAGAAAGACTCAGTTTTGTGACTTGAGTGATGCCCCATAAGGATCGTTCTCCCTGCTCCCAGGGTTCCATCCCTCCCCCGTCAGTAAATGCAACAGTAAGTATAACATTTCACACTAACAGAAATTAGGAGCAAGGAGAAAAGTAAACATGAGAGAATTTGGGAGCTGGGTATTTTGGAAAAGAAATCCTGTGTTTGTATTAATATTTCACCTTTGGGAAAACTTCTGTCACTGACAATTTAAAGGGCATGCAGCCAACATTATGTCAATTTGCTGCTACGCTGGTATTTATGACTTTATTGAATTAGGGCAGAAAGTCTGTGGTGGGTCGAGATGTTGGACAGGAGGGGAGGTGAAGAAGGAGCAGAAAAAGAAAAGGGAAACTGCGCTTGGAGAGAGGATGGAAAATCAGGACTTATTTTTGTTTCAACTCTGTTTCCGTCCACATATGGTCCTTGTTTTGGCCAATATATCAAGAATCTCCGAGGTGACCCATGACCCCGCTCCTCAGACTGACATGATTTTGGCTGTCTCACTCTGAGTTCAATTCGACCTCGTGTCCCCGAAGTTCAAGGGTCAGCTCCAGGGAGCAGCAAATTAACCCAATGTGTCAAACCTGGCATGACACCATGTTCAGCCAAGCTCTGTTGTTTAAATATTCTCCTCTTTTCCACTCGCAGGCATTTGATGTTAAGCTGTCTCTTGTCCTCTTTTTTGTGGGTTATTTTAAATTCTACCTCTCTTCAAAGTTTATGGTGTGTGACTAATTTTCCCCCTTTTAACCTCCCTCATCCCTTTCAGCTGAAATCCCACCCCTCTACACGGCAATCACTTCTGCCCAATTCTTTTCTTTTTTTCCCTCTCTGACATCTTCTTCCTTTCTTTTAGCCAGGACCTCTCTGACTGATCTTCCCTCTCCCTCTCACCATTTCTCTCTTAGCCCAAATCCTTCTCTCTCTCTGTCTCTCCCTGTGGTTAAAGACGTTTCAGTTCAGCTGTCACAAATTATGTTCGCCTGCCCAGCTGTCAAAACAGGGGGGGTGTCCCTTTCATTCCACCTCACATGCTACGAAAGGAGATGGGAGGGAGGAGGGCTTTAACGCTCGTGTTTGGACACAAGCAATTATCTCTAATTATTGTTTTTCTTTTCAGTTTCCCTGTCCCGATGGAGGTCCGACGAGACGAACATGCAATAATCCACTCCAGTCGTCCAGGATCACTGGGCCTCGGAGTCCAGGCTCGGTCCTGGGATTCTGTGGCTTTCATCTCAACGTGAGTCAGGAGTTGATTCAAACATGGAGTGATGGGAGAATTAACCCCTGGGACACAGCTTTCAATGGGCTCAGCTAAGAGATTATATGTGTTGATGGCAGCTTTCTAAATGCACTGGGATTTTAAAACTTCAGCTGTTAAATTAAAGTACCACAGTCGGTTCTTCACCTTTATATCTTCAGTACAAGTTCCCCCATCTACTCCCCTCCTGTCACATCATGTTTCACCTTTCTAGCCTGAAACAGTTTGTGTGTGACAGAGTAACATTTTCCTCTGAAGTGCCAATGGCACAGCCTGCAGCTTCACAAATTATACCGTATGTGTTCAGAGCCGAAGGACTCTCATCAGGCTGCCACTGGGTGTTTACGTTGAATGTGCAGCTTCAGATTCCCATGACCGTCACTGAGCCTTTGGGATCCAAGCTCTTTTTAGTGCATGTGAACATTTGTGGAATAGTGCTTGAAATTAAACGCACACAAACATAAAGGGAGAAGAACTGAAACTTGTAGTTTAATTCACACGGATCACATCCTCCTTGAGATTGTAATTAATTTGCGTTTGAAACTGACGTCTTTGGTGGTCCTCGCAGGCTTCTAAAAAAAATCCTGTCCGTCTTCACAGACAAGATGTTGCATGCTTCTCTTGGTTTCAGCACTCACGCCAAACCCAAAGGACTTTTTGGCAAAACAGAAAGCCACATGTCTTAAATAGAAGTGACATAAGGGTTATCAACAGGAGGAAGAAAACAGCAACAACATGAGTCAAAGTTAACTGATCACTGTAGATGACGTATTTCAGAAACAGCAGTTGCAGGTCTGGCTGACCTCAGTCACATGTTGTCCCTCACTGTCCTAGAAACACTCCCTGCTGAGCCTGTTCATGCCAACATCATAAAGGATCATAAGAACATTTAAAGGAAGGCTTCACAGATTTTCAACAAGATTCATATTTTTCAAACAGGGGATGTTTATCATAAAATGAAAAAAAAAGGTATTTCAAAAAAAGCAGCAACACAATGAAAATCACTTGAGAATGATCACGTGGGTGAAAATCACCTGACATTAGTGTTCCAGGGTTAATTGAAGGAAAAGGTGGATAATCCAAAATGGAGAAAACCATCACAGTACCTTTATTTAACCTCCTTTGTTGGAGTATAGACTGATATAAAAACAAGGAACGGTGTGACCAGTGTATGAATAACATAGAACACTCATACAGCATTTAAAGAAATTAGCTTCATTACACTGTTATAGATTACACAAGAACACACAAGGAGTCTATGTATGTGTAGAAGAGAAATTTGTAGAACCAAGATCCAATTACAAAATCATCTATCACTGACAAAAAATGGTAATAGCTGCTAAAATACTGAACAGCCCTACGTGTACTTCATAAAAAGTCAAATACCTGTGATACTTTAATCGAATGGAAGTTTGGTGTTTTAATGACCGAATCCAAAACTGAGCATCATGGCCAAGCCAAACCTCAAACAGTATTTTGTCATGTTATATTATACATTAAGTCCCTAAAGGTAATGTACATTACATGGACCACTGAGGTAGGTGCAGTGTATTTGGTACATCTGCACGTGTAAGAGTGTATGCTTCTATTAGTGTGGAATACTTTTGCCTCTGTAAAAGTCATCTGTGTCACTGAAAACCACTAAAGCGAGCTCTGTCTTACTGAGTTATGAGCTTTCCATGTGCTTGATGGACTGAGACCTCAGTGGTCCTCTTGGATTTTTCTCTACAGAGCCAAAATCACATCCATGGATCAAGTGGCTGCTAGAAAGCAACAATATATTTAATAAAGATGTAAAAGATTCTTTATTTGAATGTTAATAAGCTTCTTTTTGTGTTGCCAGACTTTTTTTTTTGGCACCTTATTAAGTTGGTATTGTGAATATGTTACCAGCAGGTACAGAACAGTATTAGGACACATTGTTTCGTGAAGCTAAGGTAAACAGAGCATTTTTATACCCAGTGCACGGGGCCACTTGGTAAGGTCATAGCTGACCCATGTGATGCTGAGCTTTGTGTTATGCCTCCTTTCCCCACCCCATCCCACTACCCCACCATTCCAGCCCCTCCTCGTGCTCACATTGTCCCTGAGGTGGCACCTCTTGGCCAGTGTCACATCTACCCCCCTGCCTTTCCCTCCTCTAATTCCTCTCTCCTGTGGTCTGATCCACCCTTTTTATGTCCTGAGTCTGTAGTGGAGACATTACATGGCAAATCTCCATTGTCCAGCCTCAGGCTCGGCCTGTAATCTCCCTTGTCAAAGGGAATATCCAGCGATTAGCCTCCCACAACTTACAAGGGATGATCAGTGTTGCTGTTCAGTCCTCATTAACTGCCAACAGGGCTTCATCAGAACCACCCACACTACCAGGACATTCAACCTCTCACCCCTGACACCTGGAACCTTCTTGAGTCAGCTCCCATAGTGCACACTGCTTTCTAAATCGGACAGACTCTTGTTTTTTTGTTTGTCTGTGTGTTTCTGAGACACTTGGCTGAGACAAGATGACGAAAGAGTTGAATTGATAGTTTGAAAGCAGAAAAAAAGATCCTTTGCCCCAAAAGCCACATCTTGACAACAACTGGTATCAAAGTGGCATCATGAAGTAATGAGCAAGTTGTTATCACACATCATACCAGCCACACTGGGAGCCTCCATCTTTGCGACTGCAACGATGGTGGTCATTCAATAACATGGCAGGCTTCGTGTTGTGTTATCACAAGACCACCCACCTCTTACATATGTTGAAAAAACAGAAACATTGCTAGGTGTAATATGTAGCAGATGGGGTTGGCCGGTTGAGAGGGCACATCACAATGGGGTCATCTATGACGCTGGTCAACTGGTCATTTCTCCCGGCCCATTAACCACCTGGGATCTGTATGTTTTGTCAGCTTTTCCCAAGTTTTAGGTTTCATGTGCCATGCTTTGAAATCAAACACGCTTGCACCACACACATACATGTGCTTCTGTACACTTTACTCTGCCCCAACCGTCTCCCACATGCAAATACATGCACGTACACACTCACGTGTTTATTCTTTTGTCACTTTTCAGCCATCCTTCACACTGCAGTGAAACTGTTACTCTAGCATACAGTGTGTCCACCGCTTTGGCCCAGAATTCAATATTTTACCAACAGATGGATTGGGATGAAATTTGGCACAGACCTTCATCATCCTCTACTAACTTTGGTGATCTCCTGATTTTTGGCACAAATATTTAATAGTTTTCAGACTTTGGTGACCCCTGAATGTTTTCTCTAGTGCCACTAGTTAAGTCACAACTTTCACTTTTCCCAGCGTTCATTAGATTGGCAAAGGTTTTGCACAGACATTCATCGAGAGATAATGAAACCTAAGCTGACATGTAGTTTTGAGTTACATGTTAACATTCGGATGGATTGCTATAAAATCTGGTGATTATGGGATCATGCGACCCACAGCATGAACTGTAAAAACCAAACATTCAGCCTCAGCTGTGCTTTGTGTTTGGTGCTAATTAGCAAATGCATATGATAAACATTTTACCTGCTGGAGTTCAGCATGTTAGCATTGCCATTGTGAGCATGTTAAGTGCAGCATGCTGACTTTAGTATTTAGTTCAAAGCACAGCTTCATAGAGCCACTAGCATGGCTGCACATGCTTAGTTTTGTTATAGATAAACATTGTAGTTTTTTATGTTTAGTTTATTTGACACAGTGAGAGATAAGACCGCACGGAACACAAATCTGCTAAATGTCAAAGAGAACACAGTGAGGTCCTTGCTGTAGATGTGGCATCGATGTGGCAGGCTGTAAAGTTGGTAAAATGTGTTTTGGCATAATTATCTGTCTGTTTACCTATTTCACTATAAAAACACAAAAACTGCATCCAGTGAATTGTTGGAACAAGCAGGTACAGAATGTGCTGCATGTGTGATATGTTGTTATACAGTGTGGCTTTTTTTTTTTTCTTTTTCTTTTTGAAAACCGAATAAACACAAGGGAGAAATGGAAAATCAAGAGTTCGTGAGGTTAACGTAGACTGTGATAGACTGATCATGTTAGAAACCCACATACTCTAAACCCACATGTGAAGGTCTTTTGTGTGTCTGCCAGTGAATTAAAGACTGTGGACAGATTTAAGTGATAACTGTAGAAATCTTTCAGGATAAAAGAGGAGCCAGTTGCCACTTTTGCCTCCATCAGCTGCAACATCTTAAAATTCAGCAATCATTGCTAAAAGTTCAAGTATGATAAGACGTGAAAAATACAAAGGAAACTGATACTCTTCAGTGTTCTCATGCTGTCCAGACTGCAAGGACCTGAAGACTTATACTCCCAAAGGTTGAATACCAAATTTTGGGAAAAACGTTGATCGTTATCAGATGTAGAAAAGCCCGAGTGTAAACCTCTTCAGGTTCTGACTGACTTTAAAAAATAAATAAATAAATAAATAAAGTTTTTCTTTATTTTGCAAGAAAAGGTGACATTATTTGAAAATCAGAGCTGAATACATACCAGTATTTCCAAAAGTTACTAAAATACAAACTGTGTTTGATCACATAGTAATTTATTGTTTCTCATCAATGAATCTTCTGAAGTGGAGGCAGTGAAATTTATTCCAAGCAGCATGGTCTACATGTACATCTGCCACTAACAATACCAACATTTCATCTTTCATGACTATAGATATTTATTAGGCTGTCAGCAAGTGTGAGGCCTTCTTTCACTGCTGCCTCATTATTTAATGATTTAAGAAGCCTTTTCAGCATGTTCCTTTAATTATGGCTCTTTTTGTCGTGATGTGTTCAACATTACAGAGGAGATGAAGCTGTAGAAGGAGGAGGAAATTACTGTTTACAAATATGTTAACCATCAATGAACTCTCTTGGGTTTGGGGGTGCAGACTAATGTGATAACATTTGATTCACGTTCATTCATGTGGGGTGTATGTGCAGACACACATGATAGTCTTTAGTCTTTTAACTGTGTGAAACAATCATTACATCTTTAATGGTTGGGGTCTTGTTGAACTCCAGGTAAATTCACTTTAAACAATGCAATTTTTAAAAATCTAATTAAAACCATGAAGTTTTCAGCACCACACAGTTAACTTAATTGCATTTCATTCATTTTGTCTTATTTTGTATGGCTGTAGCTATTAATGCTCTTTTCAATTATCCTTCTCACCACATGATGAGCAGAATGTGTGTATGGTGTGAAGATTTTACACGTGGTGATGCATTTACTGTCCTCATGGGGAGACATGCAGCTTGGTTTTACGACACAAATCCGCTGTTTCTGCTTATTGATTGTGGATTGTGGATGGTCCTGCTTAAATTGTTTTGCACAGTAGCAGCTGATGTTGTTTACATATTTGTATTGTTGGGTCTGGTCTACTGTTCCAAACACCTCCCAGTAACATACGTGAGTAATGACTAACTTTATCTGTGTCTCTGTAAACAATCGAACGCTGTAGGTGCTTGAAGGCCGAGGGTGTGTTCAGATTACACATTACAAGAAGATGACAGTTTGCCTGGTTGACTATGGCAATGATGATCAGTAAGATCAGTTTTAGTTTTCATGGCCTAATTCACAAGAGTTCTGCATTATTGCCTGCTTGTTGGTGGCTTTAGATGTAGATGAGGCACTCTGTATTCTCTAACCAGGAGACTTCAGAGCTCTCATCAGTTTTATCCACTGTTTTAGTACAGAATGAATGATTTCACTTTTTACATGGTGAACCTTCTGGAGCTCATTGTTGAGCATGTCGCTCAGAAACAAGCATAAAACATTTGAAAAACTGTTTCTGAAGAAGAATTTATAACCACCCATCTGCTTTACACACACACACACTCAATGGGAAAACACTTGGCCAAGCTATGATTGCATCTGGATTTTCTCAATATTTTTTTGCATTCAGAAAGCATCACCCCCTTTGCCATAGCTATAAATCATATTAGTCGGCCTGGGATTTAAAGCACCTACTGTGATGGGATGTTGACCTAGATTTGACCTACTAAAACACTGCAGTCCTTATACATGTCATATAATAAATGACCATGAAGGAACAGAAGCAGCACAGGATGATAATAAAGCTGCCCAACTCAAGATGACATAGTTGTAGTCTAAATAAAATGACAACACATTACTGCATCAAAACTACACACAGTTTCATCAAAATATGATGACAATGTATGGTTGACTGAAAGAAAGTATAACCTATAACACAATTTGCTGCCCCTGTAACAGAAAATAAAAAGACATAGCAGTATCCATCTTCGCATGTGTGAGGTTGGGTTAAAAGATAATTGCAGCATGTTGGCTTTTCTGTTCCTGGGAACATTTTTTAAAGAACCATAGTTTCCCTGTACTGCAGAGAAGACCACACTTGAAGCCTAACCAATCTAAATTTCTTCTGCTCCCCATATTGATTATTTCCATAAAATCTTATTATGAAGATAATTGTGCTCCTGTACCTCAGAATAGATTACCAGTGTATGAAAGTCAATAAAATGTGGTATTTGTGGCTTGAGGACAAATCCACTTCAGTATAAATGATCTAACAGCCCCCTCCCTTACTAACTACACTGTATGGTGTTCACAATTGAAATTTCAGTGTGATTTGTATGAACATTACAAAACCTTCTGGCTGAGAAATGATTGATTTTACCCCCAGAGCAAGGGTGTGTGAGAGTCTCTCTGAGCCAAATGTGTGCAGAGTAATGGTTATGGTGCAGCACAAGTAGTTAATGCTCACTTAACTCAACATGATAAAAGTATCTATTGCTAGCAGCATTATCTGAAAAGCAGCACGCAGGAATAAATGGATAAGAAGATAAAAGTTACAATCACTAAGAACCATTAACCATCTGCCTGATTAATGGTGCAAGTACTTCATCAACTCATAGAAGAATTTTTCATCCTTTGGTGAGGAAAAGGTAGCGCTGGTGTATGGAACACCAGCTGTGCAGTGTGAGCGGCTCTGATGAAGATATTGCACAGTAAACAGTTCCAGCCTCCTCCTGGAGCTCAGGATTGTTGCAGTAAAATGGCACAGAGAATGTGAGCCGTGCACGCCCCAGCTGAGAGCCACTGCTATCAGATGTAGGGCGCAAACCGCAAAGTGTGGGACCATGTGGGGTAGACCACCCATGAGTGTGCCTCCCCCATTTTCCCTGGCTGCAGCTGGAAGAGACACAATGCTGGAGCATGGGAACGGAGCGGCAGCCATCAGCCGTGGGTCGGTTCTTAAACGGGGGGATATTTTTGGTTTTGCAAATGAGGACTCTCTTAACTTTCAGTGTGTGCACAGATTTTTTAGGCTTTCCTTCCATCTAATGTTGGTCTAAGTCCTTATTTGTTTAAGGAAAATCCTCAGAGTTAGTGACCTGTGTTGTTGCAAGTGATGCAGTGTGAAAGTTAGATAGGCAATATAATTTTGTCGGTGTCTAAATTAAACTTAAAATTGGGTTTTAAGTCTTTCAGTTAAGTCAATTTTACCTGAAAGCTAAATTAAGCAGATTGCAATATAAAATCTGTGATTTACAGCTTTTAAAAAAATGTCTAATATTGCTGCAACTAATTCAGTTAATTTCACATAAAAAAAAAAACCAACTCATCCACCAATCAAATTCCCAGTTGACAACTCTAACCATTTGTCAGTGTGGGTCATAAACTCTATCGTCCTCACCCTCTGTCACTTTCAACAGTGTAAAAAAGACCTTTGTTAAAAATGTTGAAACCCAGAGCCGACCCATTCAGCTGGGATGTTTAAGTTAAGTAACCCCTTGGGTTAATAAACTAAACAAAGGTAAACCATACAAAATGGCCGCAATGAAAGCCAGGCTAAGTAAACGAAGCAGAGTTTACAAGATACAAGGGGTTGGGGCTGCATGCGTGAAACTTTAATGTGAAACAGGTGATGAATGTGTTTTTACTCTAATAAAGAGGCTCCGAGGGAGAATCCTGGTGAAGAAAATATTATTGAAAATCACATTATAAACCCATATGTAGGAATGTTTAAGGCACATGGTTGCACAGGTTGAGTAATATTAGAGCAATAGCCTTTAGACAGTACTGGTGCTGTAGCATTTGATCAAACATAGTGGCTTTGGTTTAAGTCTGGGATCAGTTTTGTGGATTACATTATGATGGGTCGCTAAATTGTTCACTAAGTCTCAGCCGAGCATTTAAAGCGTGAAGTTAAACTGTCTAAACACTATTTCTGGAAACCACCTTCAATAAAAGCCTGTAGCTGATGGTTTTCACCCTGCTTGATTTATATCTTATCTGAGAGATTATCCATGGAGTCTTCTGAGAGTTTGTCTTCACTTTAGGTGAGTTATTGCATTCAGGTTTTACCCTTTTCATTTTCAGTCAGGGAACAAACAGCGCGCGTGGAGCGACTCCAGAGAAAATATGAACCCCAAGAACAACAAAAGGGTTCTTTTTAACTTCTTCAAACCACATCTCCCAATAAAAGCTGAACAAACATACCCTGCCACTTGCAAGCGGCTGCTGTCCAGCAAGTTTCACAGAAAAAGGGCTCGCTTTCAAAAGGGGGGGCTTATGGGCCTAATGAAAACTTCACCTTAACTGAAATAATAAAAAGCACACCACCCAAACACTGGCGATTTGTTCCTCTCTGCAGTGTTTTCTCTGGGCCTCAGTTTGCCAGTCTAGATGCTTTAAGAAAAGTCATTGCACTTTTAAAGGTTTTCATTTGTAGCATGTGTTTTGAGGCCTGTTGATTCTTTTAGGGGAATAATGTGAGTTAGATTTAAAAGATGTCAAATGTGCTATGAACTGCAGTAAACCGCATTGTTGTTGGATGTCTACAACAAAACCTGATGGCTGCAAGGGGAACAGACTCAAGGCCCCGTGACCAAACCGGGGACATCTATTCCCTGAGCTCCTCCTGGGGAACACAAAGTGGGTTTACCAGTGGTATGAAAAAGAGTGGCCTGTGAATGGTTACTGTTCAATTTGTATTTGGTTCCCTGCTGGTCGCAGAGCTGAGATCAGAGCCAAAAGTGAAAACACATGGTGAGGGTCAGCAGGATCAGAGGACCACCACACACATGGCAGAAAGAAGGAAAAAGGCAATGGGAACTTGTGTGAAGAAATGGATTGAATAAACAGAGTCTGCAATCGCCTGCACCCTATTATCCTATAATTTACACTGCATGGGAGCTTGGAAATGCAGGCTGTTAGAGATAACCATTGGTTTCCACTGAAAAGTGGCATTCCACGCCTCATGCCAATCAAAAGCCCAGGCATTATCGTCCAAGACAAGTTTTGAATTCTTTCAATCCTAATGTGTTTATTTTAAATATCCCAGGGAAATTATTACATCAGCTGCAAGCAATGTCTTCAGAAACAGCTGGCCCTTTGAAGTTTCCAGCAGTGAAACATACATTTAATTACATAATAACTTTGAAAATTGTATTTGTACAATCAATAGTGAGGATTAAATGTGGATGTATGAGATTGGGCTAAAAAATTGGCTGGACTATGACAAAACAAACTTCAGAGAGAGGAAAGGCCAAGAAAATAACTAGAGATGAAGAATTAGACGGTTGGTTTGGCGCAGAGCTCAGCATCAGCTTTCCTCCCCTCAGCCCTGATGAATGTCAGCTCACTTCTTCCACCTCTTTTTAATTACTGCTCTGTGCACTCCGTCCCCTCCAATCTCGCACAGAGCGAGTGCCAGTGAGCTCAACAGTAGTGAAAACATTTCTCCAATCTCATGAAAGATGTTCTATATATTTCCAGAAGGATCCTGCTGCCAATTATTTCTGCACTTCAAAGCCTTTTCCAAATGTGAGCGAGGGTACAGTCTGCTAACCAACTGGTGTTATCACAGTGCAGGATGCTCCGTGATGCACCAGGCACAATAGTGTGGATATAACATCAGTGTCTGCAAAGAAACAGCTGATCGACTTGGATTATTCATAGTCAGTTAATTACTGAGACTTAGAAAACCTTGCATTCCAATTACATTGTAAGTGTTATTGTAATGTCAAGGACTAGTTTTAGCAAAACATCCATTAAATTCCAAAAGTAGAAACCAGTTTATTCTGTCACTTATCTCTTGAATGTTTTCACATGAAAGTACAATGTGAAGAAGATCTCAGCATTTCTTCTTTTGTTTTTTAGCTCTCCACCCACTTCCCCCTGTGGATCTGTGACTGAAGGCTAATTGGAGTCAGTGTTGTCCCATTTCAGAATGGAGCAGATTACTATGGTCTCTCATCTGTTTGGTTTGATGGGCATTGGCAAAGGTTATCCAGCCTTTGAATCTCTCTGCTTATTTATCCAACAGCTGGGCAAATACCCACAGCCCTTCTGCATTAGAGCTCATTTTAAACATTTAGAAAAGACAGGGCCCAGTGTTTATGCCTCCATCTTCCTTCACATCTGCACTCAATATTATTTTGCAGACTTTACACAGAACAAGGGCTCGATCTTTTGTTATGACAGGAAGATATTTTGAACTTTTTGAGGATTAATACTGTTTGCTTTCCTGCTCACTCTCTTCAAAACAGCTCCAGGGATCCAATAGGTTAAAGCTGAAATCCGTAACTGAATTTGGCATGCCTGGTGGATGGGATATTGTTTTCACTTCATCTGCCACTTACATTACTCAGCTGGGATACATTGTCTCTTTTATCAATAACTCTTTTCCTCATGTTCCCTCCATCACACTTTTATTTTCCAGTTCATTTTCTGAGGAAATGTGGATTGTTCTCGGTATGAATATACCATCCACTGCTGTGATGAAATCTATTTCCTTACATAATCTGACCAGTTTGTTATTATGGTTCACACATTTTTTGCTAAGTTCTCAGTATGTCATGTAAGAGACTTCAATTATTACCTTTTCTTAGAGCAACTTCAGTTCCTGTGCTTGGGTCTAACTCATCATACAGTCCACTGAAGGAGCTCGGTGAAAATGTGATTATTACATGATGACACCCTCTGTGAGGCAACAACAAATCCTCCAAATTAACCAAGAAAGTATCTAATCTGTCTACACCCAGTGGAATAAAACTTCGTCAGGACAGCATCATATGCACCTTTGAACACCGTTGCAAATCACTATTGGAAAGTAAATGTATTTTGTGATGTACTTAGGTACAAAAAATGAAATACTGCAACATCAGGCAGAGTGCTCTTCTTACACTGTGACGTCAGTGGTTATAAAAGGCCAGGCAAACACACCAACGAGCCCATAGTGATTGGCAACAGGCAAAACTGCTGGTTGGAGACATACAAGCCTTGATAAAACCTAATCTCGTGACGGTTCAGAGATGCCTGGCATTTCTGGCTCAGATCGGGTGTTTCAACACATGGCGACATAGAGTTAAACCCCATATCGTCCTGTGGCAGCGGTGGACTTTGGCTCTTTCAACAGGGACCAATCAAAGAGATTCTTGAGGACATAGTCTGTTTGATATGACAGATTCAAAACACTGTTTAACTGGAAAATTGAATAAAACAATTGTCAGTTTTCACTGAACTTTTATTCTATGGTTTAATGAGCAAGACTGGCTCCCATTTTGAGGTTGCATACACTTAACATAAAAATTTCGAATTATTTTGTGGAGACTAGAATTGTTTGTTCTGGGAAGCACAGGGGAGCCTGCTTGAGCTCTCGGCTGGAGAAATCATGAAATCTCCAACCCTAATGCTGCTCAGTACAGAGTATGTCTTTTTACAGATTTAGGTTTGTGTTTTGGCAAATCCAGGGGGGCTGGAGCAAATGCAATACACATTGTTGTGTAAATTTCCTTAATTTGAAAAGACCACATGGAAACACACATCGAAGAGTGGAAAAAAACAAGAGATTATTTAGTGGAGCTGCATTAAATTGTTGTTCCCTTGTACTTTTAACATGCAAACTGGCTGCAGCATAATTTCTGCTGGAGACCTGTAATACACTTTCTCTCTGAGCAGACCCAGACTGTAAGAAGACGCTGCAGCACAGCTCACGCAGCTCAGGGAAGACAGATCATGGATACATGGTGCGAACATTGACACAACTTCACCCACTAAATCTGCACCAGTTGCACCAGTATTGCACCAGTAAACACACGTCCCGCCCCCCGCTGACACGAAATCATGATTTGCCAGCCACCTGTCAATCAAAAGTGACGCTTCTGCCTGATTTATTTACGTCAGGTGCGTCCTTCAGTGATGTTTGCAAAACATTTGGATCCTGTCGCGTTAAACAGTAAAATGTTTTAATTAAACGAACAGATATATAAAATAAAAGGTGTCTGGCCTGCAACATGTTTAGTCTGTATTTGTTTACACTTCGGGAAAATGAAGCTCGTCAAATTCGCCATTATTGTTGCTCCACCGGATATCCTGGCAAACAACAATGGATTACTCTGATCCTGTAAAAACCTAATATTATGATGATCCTCAGGTAAACTCTGGATTATGGACTGTGGATGGATTTTCCAAGCAGTGGACACCTGAAATCATGCGCTCCTCGGAAAATGTGAGTAACACGGAATCTAAATGTGTATCATGGTGTGTTCAGGTACTGAGGGCCATAAAGTAGCGTACCTTGGCTGCCTCCATTGTAAATCCCAAACTCCAATAGGAACCTCCCGTTGTTTTTACACCTAAATGCATAAATTACACCTGAACTATAAATAAGCCTTTGGTTTGTGATTTTATGAACTTCAAGTTGATGTGAGTTTGAATTGTTTTTGATACAGAATGTGAGTATTGGATATTGATATTGGATTAGTATTGGATGACTGGGTGCAGTTTGTTTGATGTGGAGATCAGTTTGAGTGTTTTGATGCAATATGTGAATACATGACTAGAAATATAAGATACGAGCTGCTCTGTGCTGCTTCCATTTGGTCTGAGGCTAAAGGTTTGGACCCTACACAGGTCCACATGACCCACAGACAAAGCTGAAGTAGCTGCTGTTTCCCTCAGAGATGGATAGAGACCAAGGCAGAGGTAAAATGACGGTGGATACTGAGTTAAGATTTACCAGAAGCTGGAAAAATAACTCCAGGTGAATGTTAATGTTGCTTCATGTCTGCTGGTTGTGTAAATAGGAAGTCATATAGTTTGCATGCTGCTCAGATTGATTCCAAATAAACCACAGTGTTTGTGTTCATGATAATGGCACCCAGTGCAACGGTGTGACTCACTGATGTGTTTTTAATAGTTTCAACAACAATGGAGCTCTGTGGCACTGAAGACCAGTCTACTTTAGGCTTTGGTTACACATGCAGTACTTGTTTCTAATTCATTGTTGTTCTGTGTCTTTAAATGGGATTTTTTTGGACCCTAAGAAAAATATAGAATATTTCCAACCTCTTCTGTAAGTAAAGCATCTGTGTTCTTGATCCCCCGCTGCAAAATTTCCAGCCTTTTAAGTTTTTTATATAGTAATTTAAAACCGTATAAAGATAATTTATAGAGCACCTTTTAAATTAATTATGAAATGTGCTGTTGGCTTCACAGTTGACAGATGTGAGCCTTATATACGACGTAAAGACGGTATAAGTTGTGAAAGTGTGTTAACACTTTTATGATTCTCATCACAGAAAAAAAAAAAAACCTGACAGCGTTGTTCCACAATCAGTTCATCTACTTGAATACTTGAATGATTGTGTCTCATATTGGCTGCTGTGTATATATGTGTGTGGTTTGATATGTGTGTTTATGTGTGTGTTTGTGCAAGAGCTGACACAGACAGAGCAGGACTTAACACGCAGCGAGGGAAGTGTACTGTAAACTTGCCACAACTGATTTAGACAGTCGTATTTTTGTTGCCATTGACCAGCAACATGTGGTTTTCATAGACAGCACATGAGGCAGGACATAATGGATGCTTTTAGGATAGCTTCACAGAGAGTGTTTCTTTCTATACTTTTAAAAGTTTAAAAACACACACACGCACAAAACATTTCCTTAACCATATTTCAGGCAGACCACCAGCTAAGTCAAATGAGAGTGTAAGGCAATGCTTCGTATTTAGCATGCACCAATCTTCCTCTCACGTTATGAATTATAGCACCTGTCAAAAAGTGAAGGAGAGGAATAGAAAAAGCTTCTCCACCCATTATAATGAGCATCATCCCCTACTTTTCTAACCATAATTGCAAGGGACTGATGTCAGATAAGCATGTGCAAAAGAGAGATTCATCATATTAAACATCTCGCTGGTGAACTATGTGTAAAGAAGAAAGGACAGAAATGATTCATTTCCTTTTCTAACAGCAAATATTTGTAACATTTGATGGTGATTTGTGTACATGTAGGACTGTAAGGTTTTGATTCATTCGTTCATTGATCCAAGTGGATCTGGCTTTGAATGTGGTGTACTGTGCTCGCAAACGTTGCTTTTGGTTGTGTTTAATGCTGTCATCTTGTTGCAGTTGAATACATTTGATGAGTTTGTGTTTGTACCAACTCGTGAGGCAAACACAAGGCAGCTGATAAACATTACTGCTGGTATTGCACAACATTCATTTCCTATTTGTTTTCATATATCGAGTCATGACATTGAACCATTAAGCATCATAAAATATATATCTACACACTATTCCAGCTGCAGTGCGATTCACTCATTAGTTGTGTGGGAGGTGCAGACAAGCCAGTGTGTGTGTTGTTTGTAATACTTTGAGGTGGTTTGTGTTTGTGTCTGTGTATGAAGTCGTCAGCACAGATCTCCAGACAGCTTCAGGTAGCCAGAGCGCAGTTAGTCAGCACATGAACGAAACATGTTGTTTAGTTTACCTCATAGTTACGTTTCTTTTGTGTCAACGAATGGAGACTGGGTTGTTTCTGTCATTTAATTATACAGGCACCTTTCCACCTGAGCCATTAAACAGCAGTAGTGTATTTCATTAATCATACTGTGGCTAATATAAATATAAAACATGCTGGAAATACAATAAATAAAGCATGGGAAACTACAGTGCTGTTGGTGGGGTCTCTGAGGTGGAGCCAAGTCCCTGCCAAATTTGCTGCCGTGCATACTATTAATATCGTGGAGGTTTCCTGCTGCTACATGCTCTTGCTGTGCACATGCTCTATGTAATGGGGAAAACCACAACATAAGGCCACTAGCATGGGGTATAATTTTTCAAAATTGTTCTAAGAGCCACATAATGTTAAATGCTTGTATAAATCCAACTAGAACCAGACTCTGAGGGTATTTTAGCCCTGGGCCTAATTATTATCTATGAGCCGGGGAGACACAGTGAGCGGGAACCCCCAGTGTCACCCCACCACCCGCATAGAATACAGCAAGAGTCATTTGCACAGAAACAGGTTGTCTCGTCCTAATGAGAGGTGTGTGGGTGGAGGGTGACAGACTAGCCTGGCCTATGTGTGCGTGCCCCACTGCACCCAAACTAAAGAGGGGCCGGTGGTCTCCTCCATCAGCAGACATTAGGCTCCATTTGTGTCAGGTGTCAGTGGACACTCAGCGACTGTGGAGGTCAGTACACAGACAACCAGTGCTGGTTAGAGGCCTGCTTATCAGAGGACAAGGCCTCCATGGTCAGTGAATCAGCCCAAAGAGCTGCCCTGATCCAATTAGAGATGATTTTGTTTGCAACTTGTGTGTGAGAGAGTGTGTGTCTGTCTGTCTCTTTATTTTTGTGAGCTGTAAATCCCTTGTAGACCAAAGGATGTTCCATTTTAAAAATTATCAAAGTCTATCAAATAAACTTTTCTCTTTGTTTCAGCTTGTGCTGTGAAATCTAGCAGAGACAGTTTTCACAATTAAACATGAAAATAACAAAGGCAGTTGTATATACCAACCTGATTGTGAGCCCTGGGATCCAAGAGACTTTAATTTCTGAAGCTGTTTCTCTGTCAACATCAAGTCTGTCACACAGTAAGCAAAAAGGCCAGCCAGATTTCCTTGTGTGTTCCTCTCATCAGATAACCACCTCTGCACCCTGAACATTCATGAATGAAGGCCCAGATGTGCACCATATGCAGATTTGTAGTCGTGGAGGGTGGGAAACATGTTGAAGTGACTGACTGGTGAGGGAAATTCACATACATGGAAACACATCTCTTCTGGCAGGGTGATTCTTGAATTGGCTAATTAGGCTACAGCAGCTGGCAAAGGAGAAACCTGGCAGCCGGGTGGCCATGAATAGTCGAGCAGTTCAGTCACTTTTACGGATCGCCTCTGTTCTGGTTTCTGTGGGTACCACAGGCTTGAGAGAGAAATCACTTGTTGGTGAGGTAGAAGGAATCAGTATTATAATGGATGCTGTAAGGGTTTGTCCTTTTAACCCTGTTGTTTTTTTTTTTTATATATTAGGACTTGATATCAGTCAAACATACAAACATGTCCCACACAGAAAAACAGCCTCATAGGTGCTTTACAAATTTACAAATCATCTTAGAAGATTGGGAGATGTCCTTTTAAAGTCTGCCAAATTAATGCATTTTTCTGAAGCCTCTTTCTTTTTTGCCTCAATATTTACGTTTGGATAGTGCTGCCTTTTTAGGATTGTGAAAAAATCATAACACCTCATTTTTCCATAGAAAAAGCAGATCTTTCAGGTTTAGTGCAGACGTGCTTTCCAAATTGAATGAGCATTTTGTGGTCTGACACCTCATCATCGGGATGTCATAGTTTTTCAGTGCCTTCCAAAACCATTTTAGATTTGTAGGGAACCTTTTCTAATCTTTGCCCACCATGTCTGCAGTTTGGCAACATTTAGACCCAAAATCAATTGGTTAAGTTTAGGCAGGTCAAAGTTCAAATACAGCAGAGTTTGACTGGATGCAAGTGATCTCCTTGTCATCCATCCACCCTGACCTCTGCTCTTTGTGTTGCTAAGATCAATGTTAGACCATTTTTGCCTTTGGTCACGATACATATGACCACTAGAGGTCATATGTATCGTGTATTGCTGTCATATTTTTCTGATGAGGGCTGTTCCAGGTATTTTAAGCTGGGCTAGGTAAAACTTGTGTGGAAGGAAATATTCATTCATTCATTCATTCGTTGTGCTTTGCAGCATATTTGCGCATTCAGAACAAACTTCAGATTCAAGCTCGTCATTCATTCTCTTTTTTTTTATCTTCCTGAAAGGTGCCTCACACAAGCCTTGCACCTCCTTGTCCTGTCCAGGAAAACAAAGCCACACAACACAGCCAAACACATTTTCTGTAGAACTCTCTATTGTAATTTGAAACATACTTGAGACAGCCCCCCAGCCCACCCTCTCCAGCTCCATGGCTTCCCTCCACACCCATTGTCAAATGCAGTGAGACAATTAAGACCACATTAGATCTTTTCAAGTACTTGTAATTTCAGAAGAGAGGTCTTTTTTTTTTTTCTTCTTTTGCCCCTTTTTGAAAATGAAATGCGGGAAAGCGATGGTTCCTAAAGAGCCCTTTGGAAAAGATGGGAAACAGATATTAACCCTGTGAGTGATGGTTCTCCAAGAGGCCTCCTCAAGACCGCCCCCCACCCAATCCTGCCAGCACCTCTGCAATGGGACCACACACATGGACACCTGCACCATCTGAGACGCACTCACACAAACATGCACGCACACACTCAAATCTAGGAAACCAATATTCAAACAGAGTGACGCACATCCTTATTCAGTCTGTTTAAAGAAGAAATTGCAATAGATCCCGTCTTTTATTACTCAAGATGTAAGCTAACTACAATTACACCTATTAACAGAATACGGGCATGTTTTTGTTAAAATAATTGAACATGCTTTGTATATTTCATGCATATGATTCATTTTCCTTGGCTCCTCACGGGCTTTAACTTACCCCTTGTTGAGTAACCCGGGCCTCTCCATTTGGCCCCAGTCCACTCTGTGAAATGTAAATGATGTATTGTCCTAATTAGATAAAAAAATATGAGTAATCCTCCCAGCATGCACCACTTCTGAGGGGGTTTATTATTTTAGCTGAAGGTGCTACTCTGTTTTATTTTCTTTGATCCTGCATGTTTCTGACTCTTTGGTAATCAGAGGTAGAAAGTCATTATGTTGTTATCACAACTGCAGCCACGCCAGCCAAAGCTTGACACAAGACGTTAACCCATCTGTAATGGAGAGGCCTTCACTTGCTCAGGTTCCTGGCCCACACGGCCCGCTGCCTCGAAGGAACATACATCAGAGGGCGAGGACTTCATTACAGGCCCCTGAAACAAGACCAAGATCAGCAGAGGTGTGGAGAGTGGCTGCAGGGGACCCGAGGGTAAAGAGGGAGTCAAAAGAGCAAGCTGGCCAGCCTTTGAGGATTGAGCCCTGAAAATCAAAAGAGAATGACTGATGGGTGTGATTTGAACCCGCTCCACCTCCCTCAGTCTTCACAGTAATCAGCACTTTAAATCAATGTGTTTAAAAGAAATATATGCCCAGGGATTTCTGAGCTACACGTTTCATTAGGAGCCCTGCTAAATGAATGGAAGGTCGCTCAGCTTTGTTTGTTTTTCTCAGCGCGTCCTGTCACTCAGTTTTCCTTCTTCTTCTCTGCACTTGAAAAGTGACATTGCGTGTGTTGCAGCCATGTCACCTTGACCCGCCTGATTGATCCTGGGGATGGCAGTGGAAAAAAAGTCCCTCTTCGGTGTGAAACGTTGCCATGGTTTTGCCGAGCTGAGACCCCTGGTTGTGGGTAACATGGAGTGTTGAGATTTTTTTTTTTTTTTTTAAATCAACCCTCTCCTCTGCACCATTCATCTCCCTTTGTGGCTCAGTGCCACAGCCATGTGGGGCTGCATCATGTCTGCCGGCCTTCTCACATGATCCCGGCACTGTTGCGTGCAGAGGCTGCGCTGAGTGCATAGCATTTTCACCCCAGTACCTTACGCATGAGTAGGTTTGGAAGGGGCTGGGTGATAGGGGGGATGGGAGGAAACGCGGTTATAGATTGATGGCAGAGGATGAGACTCTGAAGAAAGGTCGTTTAACACAGTGAATATTAGGAAATCAGCTGAATGATTGAGAGATTGAAGGTTGGGATGAATGAAAGAGACGGGGATAAGACTTGAGATAAGGGAGAGAACGGAAGGGAAACTCCTGATGTATTATTCAGTTGATACACAGACGGTAGAGCACTCTGAGACACACAGACACACACACACACACAGACACACACACACACACACACACACAGACACACGCAAAATGAGAGAATAGTCTGGGCACTCAAACCACAGACAAAACATTGAAAGCGTACACACAAGCTTCCCCTCTCCTGCACCCTCCCGCCCACACAAACTCAAACACAGTTATTTACTTGTTTGATTCAATGAGAAGCCTGAGCCAACAACAGGCCCTTATCATGATTTCCTGGTTCTGTGTTTCCAATTTGGCAAGAAGTAATTTATCTTGTTTTGAATATGCAATAATCTTATTATGTCATTCGTATATTTACAGTGTCTGATACGGGAATGCACCTCTGGATTTTGGCACAAGTTGTAGTGTATGATTGGACCAAAACTGGAGAGAGAAGACATTAACATGAGTTTCCAAGTTTGCTGTTGAGATTCCAGAGGGATCATGTGATAGGCAGTGACATCATGGGAGATCTCTGATCCTGATGAATTGATAAATCTTGATATATTTTTAGTTTAAAGGTGACTTCAGTTGGACGCATGTCACATTTATTCCAGTGAGGGATCAGCTGACATGTAGCATGTCTCCTGGTAATAGCAGGTCAGTTTAATATGTGTGGGAACATTTCTCTTGTTCCTCAATCTGCACTCCTGATGAAGAACATGTCCAACAGAGAGAAACACTTGTGTTGTATGATTTTAATGTATTTTTCAATTTATTGAACATTGTCCAAACCCCCTTCCCTCTTTGTTAGAAGAGCTTATATGTAGTTTAATGAACATTGTCAGTGGTTGGCGATTTACACAGAGGTAGACAGGCAGGTATTTATAGGTATTATAAGATTTATAGTTCCCAAACATGATTTTCTAATTGAAATACTTAACTATACAGCACTTTACTCTCTGGGTATGACAGGTACTTATTATAGTAATCAAAAAGAGAAAGAGAATTGCTCTTACCAAAAACCCTTATGTTGCTTTAATTGTCAGAGTAAATGAAACCTCATGATAAATGAGTAATTTGGTAGCAAGTTAGAATGTGTGGTTTCTTACATGTTGTACCTTTTTTTTTTTTCTTTTTTTCTTTCTTAAGTGTTTTTTCCACCATTGGTACCATTTTCACCCCTTTAGAATAACATTATTATCACAAGCATGAAGAGCACCACAATTATTCACAGCCCGCTCTTTCTCAAGTTAGGAAATCGCCTTGAAAATTGGGCAGGCCTGCAGAGTGTTTGCCACTTAAGTCCCCAGTCCTGTGCTTCTCATGGGTGTGTGTGTAGACATGGAAACTCCACACCATGCATGCTGTCAGATCTCAGACCGTAACATAAACCAATTTTCAACAGTGTTTCTCCTTTTAATCATGTTAAGTAACACTAACAACAATTTAAGAAAATGTCTAAGGTATTCATAATTTCAGGACCAAATGAGGTCAAATCCAGCTGTCACCCATTTTTAGAATGATCAAATTATAAAAACACCTTTACACCATTTTCTAACTCATTTAGAGGTATGAAGTATAGAATTACTAAAATCCTATTTGGATTTTAATGCTCTGGTAATTGCTGAAATTATTGGTTGAAGACATGGAGCACTTTAATTTAAATCTGAGTTCAAAAGAAGTGCATCTCCTGAGGCAACTGTTGAGGCGAATGTTAAAACTTGGCCACTTTAAGGTACACTTTGTTTTCCAGAGGTTGCATCTTGTGCATTTTAATACGTTTATTTGCTGTGTTGAAGGAAGATTTAACAACATTTCAATAAGGAAAATATTTTCTCTCTTCTGTGGGTGGCCATTTGAGCAGTGATTTTTCTGCCTGAGCTCCTTGGATCAATTGTTTTTTTTCTGCTGTTTCTTCAGTATCATTGTGATCCCGTCTTTCAGACTTACTGCTGCACAGTCCGTTACCTTCAGGCTTTTCATTGAGTTTCCCTCAACCACCTCCTTATTCTACTCCACCACACCCAGTGTGTAGATGACCCTGCACTTAATGAAGATTCAAATCAATCACAGTGATGCATTCGAGCAGCTAAATCTCTCCTTACTGAAATCTTCTCTCTATCCTGTGGCACGCTGACTTCACTAGTTCCTACTGTAACAACCGCTGCTGTAATTGCAATAAAGTCAGTTGCATTTTTTTTTTTTGTAAATACAGACAATATAACTCTGGAATAATCATCCTGGTGCACTTGGCTGATGAAGCATCAGGTTCTTTAGTCTTAAAAACAGTAAATGTCATCTCTACCCTCTTTGGTTATGTTTTGTAACATATTGTATTTCTACAAACTCACAAATGCAGCAAACACATTGAGAGTTTGTCACTTATAACAATTTGTTTGATTCTCCATATGTACAACACAAAGAGCCTTTCCCCCTCTTAACATGCCCTCAGTCTCTGCTTGGCCCCTCATTGTTTACAGGAGGGAGTGAAGTTGTGTCCCCTAACTTCTGGCGCAGTATCACTTTACTTTGGATTCAAAGCAGAAATCACCTTACAATAAGGAAATGATGTCATACTACACAGGGAAGGGGGTCAGCACAAAAGCAGAGGCCACTCTGAGAAACTTATTTGTTGACAAACCATAAAACAGAAGAAAAAAAAATGCAGAAATGTGTTACCCCCCCCCCCCGAAAACAATGAAGCACAAAGCTAATGAGTCACAGCACCGTGTGAGCACACAGAACACAGATGACTCTGTGTTTGTGCTCTTTAGCTTTGTGTTTACTTCTCAATAGCATCTGGTGCACTGAGGTTTAATCAAAAGTGTTTGTTCAAGGTACAGACAGACCGACCTGATCCTGTAGAGAGAAGTTTTTTTAACCAGTAACATTTATCGTGTTCACTGTCTTAGTGTAGTTTGTCAGCATGTAAACTCTTGTTTGAACTGGACTGTTACTGATTGTTTTGATCACTTACTACTTATTTATAGTAGTATCTGTCTATCTGTCTATCTAATCTGTGGATGGTCATATATGCACAAAATTTCACTGCAGGTCAACCAGCAGATTTTCAGACTTAGAGCTAGAAGTCAGGTGATCACCAAATTCTCTGTTATGCAAGAATATGCATTGTTCCTTAAGATCGGCTGTAAATAATGTTAACGAAATAAAAAAACTTTCCAAGCAGCTGTATGATCACATGCACATTTTAATTATGTGACCAGCTCAGGTCTATAGCAAGAAATCTATTTTTGTGGCTATCGCCTCTTTAAGCACTAAAAAAGAAAACACATTTTTTTCTTTTGTCGTTATGAGAGGTCATTGTGTTTCCGCTAAGTTTTTCTGCATCAAAAACACAAAACTAATTTCATTATTGACCTGCAGCCAGAGAAAACCACTGAAAAGATTATTTGACGCAACAGAGTCGTTAATGTGGCGCATGGTCGTTCTCCAGCTTTGTGTGGAGAATTAAAAAAGAGACACACATGCACAAATGTTTATGCGCACACACAGACACAATTTCTCTCTCTCTTTTGCACTTTCTCACACACACACACACACTTAAACACACATTGTTCCTTTGGGATCTAAGCTTATTCATGAGTCTTATTATACCACGGTTTTCAGGTTCTCCCTTTTGATGTGTCATTGTGTTTCTCCAGCCTTTTAGGTGGTTTTCTTCTTTTCTGAGTAGCGTTTCATGAACACCCCCCTCCACCATAGAGGACACACACACACACACACATACATGGATCTTTGTTTTTATCACTTAGAGGGGCTTTGCATTTCCCTACCTTAATTTCCTGCAGATCTCTCCTAACCTTAGCCATAACCACTACTTTCTATAAAAACCAGGTCATCACCTTAAAATTCAGTGATTTACTTTGTGGGGACCGGCGTCTGAGGAGGTTAAGTCCCCACAACTTTATTACACACACTTACACACACACGGCCTCTCCCCACGCCCCTGAAACACTCACTTCACCTCCACTATCCCTTTTGGCGCTGAGGATGCCATGTTGTGCATTTGTGTAACTTTCTGAAACATTCCTCCACCTATGGACCCAAGGAGCTGCTTCAGCAGGTTCTGTACGTTACTTGGAGCTGACTGGTTCCAGATTTCTTGAGATGGATCACGAAAGGTTGTGCGTGAGAAGAAGCAGTTGTTTGTTAATTTGTTTCAAGGTTTGTTTGTCTTACTCATCCATGTGTGCTTGAGTGTGAGGCAGCAGCAGAATCTGAACAGTATGTGTATATTATCTAAATTCTGTTGTTAATAGTAGGAAATAAACACGTTTCTTTGAATTCCTTTTGTACTAAACATCAAATTATCTTCTGCTTTTTGATTCAGACTTTCGCTTTCTACCTTATAGATTCTGTAAAAAGTCAGCTCCCCTCCCACTCACTTGATCATATCCCATAACATTCAAATTGGTTGAAGTTATTTAAACTACACATGCTGTCCAAATGCTTTCAGTCCATGTTGCAGCTACCTTGTATGACACTCAGTCCAAGCTCTGAATCCTACTTTGGCCTTCTTCTGATTCCCTATGCAAAATACATATGCAGATTGCACATGAGCTCTTGTGAAAATAAAGGCACTTGTGGTGAAGGGTCTGAAAAGTCTCCTGAAGTGGAGACTCTGCTGCCTAATTAACATGCCATAGGTGTTAATTGGCAGCTGGCTGCAGTCAAAGCAGTAGCAGGTGAGCACCAGTGCTTCTTGAACTGAGATGCACTGAATAGCACAAGGAGTCACTGGAGGTTTATGTGGCAGCCATTTGCAAATCAATGCCCACGGCTGGAGGTTAATTTGGATGTGGAGAAGTCTGACATCATGTTTCCACACCTCATTCAGAAGGTTAAAGAACCATTTTCCCTTCTTTTTTGAAGGTTGTGCCTGGATAATTTGAGTACATCTGATCATTTTACTGCAGTGATGTCTGAGAGGTCATGCAGCATAACTGCATTTGACGGTGTAATTTTGAAAGTCATACTATAAAATACCTTTTGATGTGGAGCAGCTGTGTAATTTCGTTGTAAACTGTAGAAAAATCAGTTATTCTGAGTCCAAACATTCATATAAACTTGATTTCCATATCTGATCTAATCCACCTGCTCTTTTAAAGGAACAGCTCTTGAGTGAACGGTGTGAAAACCCTCATATTCCTTCCAGCATCCTTCACTGACAGCGCAGGGAAGGGGATGGCAGAGGATTAGTAGTAGCTCGACTTCCATTAGTGACGGTGGCCACTAAGAAATGCATGTGGATTATTTTAAATGCGACTTTACTTTAGATAAGTACACATCCATCTGTTATTAAAGCCATTAAATACACAGGTCCCCCACATTACTGGAATGGCACGAATGAAACCACACTTTTCCAGATACGTTTCTAAAAAGCATCTAAAATTGTTTAGGCTCCAAAACTTAGTTTGTTTTTTTTTTTTTATTCCTATGTCTGAGGTGAATATTTAAATGGCGTAAACAAAACTTAAAATCATTGAGTTCTCGCGAGATGTAAGAGGAATTATATTACTGATTTCTCCTAAAGACAATACTGTCACTTACCTTTATGCTGTAGCCAGTGAATATCAGTAAGATTGAAATGGCCAATCAGCCACTTTAGTCATATTTATATTTCAGTTCGTGCGCCCTCTGACATCAGCCCCAGGGCGGGTCGATTTTTAGTTTTATTGTCCTGTTTTTAACGCGTGTCCTGTCTTTATTTAATTACTCACAAGCTTTAAGGTCCCAGCTTTTCTCGGCAGGGAGCAGATATTTCTCAGTTGTTCCTCGGTCTCCTCCCTGCGCCCCTCCGGGGACTCGTGGCCCATACATCCACAGCCTCCCTGCGGACGCTGAGCTCTAAAAACCGGACCAGTCATTTAGGAGACAAAACAAAAACTGGCAACCAAACGCGACCATGGCGCACAGCCAACAAACGCAGCCGCGCACGCACCAACATATAGCCTGCACCCGAGAGTAATGACTAATTCCTCAAAACTCATCTGCCACTTTTTATAAGCCTACTGTTTTGTGGGTTTAATTCCTCATTAATCATAGCTAATTTATTTCCAGTCTCTTTTCCAATAAGAGGATGTTTTATTGAATGAATTTGAGAAACAATCGCTTTATAACCTTATAACCTATAGGCCTTTGTTTTGTTTTTTTCTGAGAGTAATATTTTTTTTTGTCTGATATGGATTGTCTCAATAAATAAAACTTGTAAATAAAAGTTTAAAATATATAAAAGCACATCGGTTCCCTCTCCCTCATTGAAAACTAAAGTATTTGTGCGGCGCACTGTTCGTTTTAAAAGTTGAAGCACTGGACACACGATGTCTCCACTTAAAAGTCCTTAAGTGGCTTCAAGTTTCCACATGACACAAAGTTACACTTTGGAGCAAAACTGGTGTCGAACAATATCATGGTCAGAAATACAGAATTTCTCTTTAAAAGTCTCCATATATCATCATCATCATCATTATTATTATTATTATTATTAATAGTATTATTAATTTACAATGCGCAGCCTGTGGCCTGTTTGTGGCCACCTGATGCACATTTGACCGAAATAGTTTTTTGGCAAATGAATAAATATATGAATTGACGGAACCTGTTACTTTCAGAAGTCAGTTTACCTTACAGCTGTAATCAGTACGTCAGCTTTGATAATATTAGAAGTTTTTTTTTTACTGCATAAATAAATATAGAAACTAAGTTTAGCTCTATTGGGTGGATTGGACGCAGAATCTAAACGTTTTTAGGGCCGCAGGAAACACCCTGATAATAATATTCTCATGTGTGTCAGAGACTCTGAAGCTGCTATTTTCTGCTTCTTAAATCTCGCAGACCTGCAGTTATATATTTCTCGAGCCTTTTTTGCGGCTTTGATCTGATGCAAAACTGTGAGGCTCCCAGAGTGTGTTTAGCGGTGGAGGAAAGGGGAACAGCTTCCTTAGCTTTGGGGCAAAACACACTCGGCTCTTTCATCAATTAGCCTACCTCCCACCACGACTCAGCCCCACATGGAGTTTCCCCCAAAACATATTTAGTTCAGTTGGTGGGAAAACAAAACATCCATTTTTAAAAAGATTTTTCATCAACTTGTCTGTTCAGCTTTAATATTTTATTCCTGATGCTGAAGCCGAGCAGCACAGTCTGATTTGGTCGCTTCTGAGCACATGAGCCTGATCTGAAATCAACCTGTTCCGTCCCTCCAGGTGGCGAGTTTTGTCAATTAGAAAACTTTTTGCCAAATCCTCTTCCAGCGAATGAATTGTTTCTTTTTTCACTGGGCATTATGAAGATTTAGAGCACACACACATAATCCTGCCAGGAAAGACCCGCTCTGCGCCCAAAGCCAAACCATAAGCAGCTGTGAGCGATCAATTATTAATAAATGCTGGTGGCGCTTTGGCGACGCTGCTGGTCCTGGATGGAGGCTTCCCTGCCAGAGACAATAATAATGACTGATGCTCTGACTAAATCCAATAGACCTGTCACACTGGGAAAACAGTTGGAAGAATAAGATGAATAGGCGAATGTGCTTAGGTGGTTAAAATAAAGGTAACTTTACTGCGCATGTATTTTACTATGCTGTTAATCATTAATGCATCAGTCTCATCCGATGCTCTGTAGAAAACATTTTGGTAATGTCACTGCAGATTAAGGAAGTGCATAAACTGAATTTAAACAGTATTTTACTGGGCTGGATGAAGAGAACAAACTGCAACACCGATTTAGTGATAAAATGAGGTTGAATGGGGGAAAAAAACGAGCTGGTTGGATTTGAAAATGACACTTATTATAAAAGCTGCTGGTAAAGGTCATATCAGTGGGGAAAAAAGAATATTTCTGACTTTGCCTCGTTGTTTTCTTCACCCGTGGAGCTTAAAATCAAAGGTGAAATTCTGACCCTTGTA
Source organism: Mastacembelus armatus (assembly GCF_900324485.2). Classification (NCBI taxonomy): domain Eukaryota; kingdom Metazoa; phylum Chordata; class Actinopteri; order Synbranchiformes; family Mastacembelidae; genus Mastacembelus; species Mastacembelus armatus. Next base: position 17,449,850 of record NC_046644.1, on the reverse strand, counting down.
AAATACTTTACAAAGGTACATCCTCCACCCAGGAGGAAGGCCAGGGAAAGCTATAACAGTTTGCTTGGCTCCACTCCATTAAGGGCTGCTAAACTTCTTCTAATCAGGCCAGTTTGCAGAGTTTGAACTGGAAGGGCTCCAGTCAGCAGGTTTACCTCAGCTGAACTGAAAGAGCCTGTGCGGCTGCTGCTCAATAAACAACCTCGCTTGCAAATATTCAAACGATCATATCTGAAAGTTTACGTGTATTTTAATACTTTAAATCACTTTAATATTTAGTTATGTTCAAAACTAAATGGCCTGTAAAAATAACTACATTTTGATCACTTGAGAAAAGACTTTTTTTTTTTTTTTCTGTAAAGTCTGAACCAAATCACTTGGTGTTGTTGCAGAAACACTCGCAGTCAAGTTTAGAATAAAAACAGGAGCGTTTTCTCTCAAATATCCAGCGTGTCAAGTCGTTTTGTTTCGATGAAAGAGTTCAGAGTTTCTTTTACTGCACCGGGTAATTTGGAAAACGCAGCGCAGCCACTAGTTTAAGACTTTTCATCAAGTGTCACCAGGTGTTTGCTGACACAAGGCAGTGATGCGTCTGTTTTCAGTGATTTGTCTGACACTTGTTTCTAATTTCTGAAACTCATAAAACATCAGCAACGACCCCTCGGTGGATTCTTTTCTCTTTGCGTTGAAAACGTTGAAGGGACTTTTAAAAAGAAGGTTTTCGGCGCACAGAAAGTTGGTTTTTAGCCGCATGTGCGCCCGATGATGTTAAGCTGAAGGTTGTGACAAAGCAGAAAGGAAATTCCACTTTGCCTGTGGGAGCCCACGGGTGCCTGCTCACAGAACCGATCTGCTGTAGTTTGCAAGAAGAAACATTCCCAAGATTTTTATCGGTGAAATGATCCAGTCGGTGCAGTCCCGCTTAACAGATGACTTCAGGCTATCTGATACGTTTTTGCAGCCAAATAGCATCGGTGCCGGCTACTCGACTGCAAAGATAAGGTGCGTTTGGGAAATGTTTGTTTCTGTGTTTAGTCAGATTTAATGACAACATAAACTTATCTTGAAAACCATAATGAATGGTCATTAGAACTACAAAGGTTTCCAAATGGTGCGCGTTCAAGGGAATATTTTAGTGTCATATCAAAATTACAACTCGAGTAAACCAATTTTCTCCACACAGGAATAAACACAGACTCAAGTGAACCGCAAAGATCAAGCTCAAGGAATATCACAAAGTGTTTTCCAAACTGCAGCAGACTTCTTGAGCAATTAAGAGCGTTTGGCTTTGAATGGTAAAGGAAATAGCTTTCCTTGCTGTTAAATGTCACCAGAAACGCGCCTGGGGCATAAAGTGACCACTTTGTTTTTGTTTTGTGCGTTTAAATCTCTCTCAGTTCCAGAGATTGGGATTTCACAGGAGAGCAGGGAGGGGAGGGTTTAGGTCGAAGCAGAATCGATAGAGCAAAGACACCAGAAGGAACTTTTGTCCCTTAAATAAAACGCATTTCGTTCATCAGTCCTGACTTCACTGGGGCGCAAAGTGCCGTTGAAATTCTTACAAAATGTTTATATTTGTTTTTAGCTGAGATTTTTATTTCCATGTTGTTTGATGAGTTTAGATCATCAAAATATTTTTTGTTTGTGGAATGAAACTAAATTATTTGCACACTGGCCCAAAGAGCAAGCCTCCTCTTTTCCTGTCTTCTGAGCCCAAAATGTTAAAGGTTTCATAACAAGCTCCGAGAATCAAGAATGTGGTTAAAGATGAGTCCTGTGCTGACTGTCATATGAGTAATAATGTCATGCAGCTCAGTAACGTGAGGGCACAAATAGGCCATAGACCACTCCAGACAGGAAAGTCTCAACTGTGGCACCAACACAGAAGAAAGAAAGAGTTTATTCCCTGGTGAACTGGGATTAGACAGACCCACGTGCATAAATATGGACAGTATTTTTAGAATTTGCTGTCAGAGAGTAGGAAGTCAGCCCAGAAGCTCAACTTTGAGATGTGGGTTATTGATCCAGTGTTGGTGTCAGTGTAGCAGAAGTTCTTTGATTTTTCTCAGCAGATTTCAGGTTAGGAAGATTGGTGCAGTCTGGTGTTGCCCCAGTTAAAGCTGGAACAAACTCGCATCATGAGTATTAAAGACTGATGTCTGCAGGAATTCCCTCAGGTCAGACAGAAAGCTGTGTTTTAGGGACCTTCTTAGCAGCCTGTGCCTCAGTGGCCTTTGACCCCAGCCAGCCCTCTTTAGTGAAGGAGCATAATCCACCTAACATGGATTTAAACAAACAGTGTAATCCATAACACTTAGCCGTTCCGCACCATCTCGTTCAGGTTATGAGCCCTGCTGCTGTTATGACTGTGTTGCTTTGAGTGGGTGATTTGTCTCATACACTTTATTGTCCTCTGGCAGCAGGAGCGAGTTGTTGCTGTAATTTCATGTGTAATTCACTGCAGGAACATCCAGCTTAGATGGGACTGAGCGATCTGTTTCTGTTTCAGGTGCTGCTCTTGCAAGTCACACACACCTGCATTAAAACTTCATTGTGAGAATGTGACTGCAATGGTGCTGGTTGTGTTTTCCCAGTGCACAGCCCTGCTCAGCCCTGTGTGTGCTTCAGTACAGCTGTGTTTGTGGCCCTTGCACTTCTGCCCTCGCCTGCCTCCCTGCCGCTTGAAGCCTCACTGCCCCCCCCCCCCCTTGCTTAAAAAAGTTCATCAATATTTTGGTTGACCTTTGACTTGGCCCGCACAATTAAACAATAGGATTTTGGGTACACTAAATGGCCTGGCTTTGCTACAGAGGGCAGACTAATGAGAGGATGTCGTCTTTAGTTTATAGTTCAGTCCAGAAAGCAGTGGAGCGGAAAAACAACCCGACGTTCCGTTAAGCTGCCTCACGCAAACCTCCAGAGCTGAAGCATTTGGACTCATACAGGGCTTTCCAATGTCATTTACCTTCACTTGTATAAACCCGCCCATCCACCTTCATCCCCTCCCCTGGGTTGATCTGGCTTTGGCCTCTGAATTGTCCTTTTTCACGTGGATCTCTAGGTTACATTTGCAAGTCGTTCCCTGGTTTATGCACAACAAGAGAAACAAACATTTCACAGGTTTATGTTAGCAAATGTAGAACAGTGTGGATAGTTCTGTACTCTATGTGCTGTGTTAGTCAGCGTGTGAGACCGGGCTGTTTTTTGTATGTTTAGCTGTGTTATTGATGTACTTTTCCCTCGGTCTTAGCAGTGTTGCTTTTTCAGTCTCCCAGCTGGAGAAACAGCTGACTGCTGAGCCACTTTTTTATTCCAAAGTCTGACCATGGTGCTTCTTCACCTGCAGTCACAGGTATAAAAACGTAACTAATTGTAACTAATTACATTTACACAAGTATTTATGCCTATTTAGAGAGTATTTCCACTTTATTCTTTCTGTTTGTATATCAGTACATTTCAGAGACAAACATAGTACTTTTTTACTACTAAACCTGTAGATTTTACCTTTTATAATCTTGTAAAATATTATGCGTTTGGACATGAAACAGGGTCTGCTTTTTCAGCAGTTAAACTAAAAACTGATTTTTTTTTTTTTTGTTTCATTTGCAGGGCTATAGAGTCATAAAAAGCAATGTTATTAAGTAAATAAAGATAACTTCATGTGACAGTAATATCTTTTTTTCTCACCCCAAAATCAGCTTCAGCTCCACGTCAAACTGCTGTTTTACATGTTTTTTCATTAGTGTTTTGACAGTTTAAAACACAGCACTGAAGCTAATGTCTGTCTTTAGACTGGGGGAATGTTATGTTATGAAAAAAGGAAAAAAAAGGCATGTAAGCATTTTCTGGATGATGGCAGTACATTTTTGGAGACATTTAAAAATACAATACTCTGCTTCAATTAATAATTTGTATTGAAGATATTTTTTCCTGAAAATAGTTTAATAATCTCATTTAAGATTCTCTGTTTTGCTGAAAAAAATAACTTGTGTGTTTATGCAAATGATTATTACTTTTGATGTTTGCTTAAATTTGAAAATTTTTTCTGCTGTCATACTCTGCACATTTATGCATCATTCTGCAGACATCAAACCAATATTTACACTTTCATGTTAAAATGTGATTTAGTAAAGTATTACAAATACATTTATGTGCTGAGTTTAGTATTGCTAAAATCAAAACTATCACCCTGACTCTCTGCACTTTCAGTGTAAGCTCCTGATAATGACAAGCTTGTTTTAGTTTGTGTATGTGTGGGCATCCTGTATATTCATTCATTTAACCTCATGACGTATTATTATCAGAACATGTTCTTAAAAACACCACAGCCTTCACTCAGTGTGGAGGGTGAAGTTAGGCAGATCCTGCTCTGAGCTTAAATGATTTGTTAGTGTATTAACTGTATGTTTATGTATCATAATGACACTGAATCCACCAAATGCCATGTATTGTCAAAAAGCATGGTGTTACTGTTACATATCTGAATGCTGCTAATATCAGTGTAGCCCCTCCCTATCTATACAAACACATACATGCGTACACACTTCAGACCTATGGTGCACAGACACGCACTGTCTCCATCTCCATCCATTGGTTCAGTCTTTCGAGGAACCTCCTCCCAGGGTGACACGCTCGATATTTTTCGCTCTAATAATCTTTCACAAACACTGTGTGTGGCTTTAGCGTCCCCGAGTGCTCTACACACGAGATGGCTCATATAGGGATCACTGTATGACCACACCGACAAATAATCATAGTGTCCACCCACATAAACATCACTTCAGCTGTAACACTCCTCCTCCACAGCGTTCAGGCATCAACAGCTCTCTGCCATATGTCTTTTCGGATGTTGAGCAAAATAGACACATTCACTCATCTCTTTAATGTCCTTCAAGGGACTTGCCTTTATTCATGTCATGATAAAAGCTTTGAAATATCACCTGATGTATTGGTTGAGAAAAAGCAGCGACAAAGGCTTCAAATGAATGGACCTGAGAGAGGAGGACTCACGTCTCAAAAAGGAGAGGGAGGAGGGCTTTTTCATGCACAGAACATCTGTGTGTGTGTGTGTGTGTGTGTGTGTGCATATGTTTGAGATGGAAATAGACAAGGAGAAACATTATGGGATTACCAGTGTTATTTGAGGCTAAGAGTAGGTTAGAAGATCTAGCTGGCTCACAATGAGAAAACAGGGAGCGATGACTTAATGAGCCGCCTTGCAGTAAGACTCTTCAGTGCAACCCTGGAGCAGTTTCACACTCCTGCACAGCCCTCACTGCCTGTCTAACATAGTGGACAGATTGCTGCAGACATGCACAGCAGGAACAGGAAATATTCCTGTCTTGGAAATAAAGAAAAGTTTCCTGTTTGGCCCATTGTGACAACAGTTTGGAAGTTCAGTGTCGATGTGATGCTGTGTGCTGTTTGGTACTTTGCCCAAACGGTGGATTCATTACCACTGAATCAGTTACAGCAGACTGACACCCAGACTTCAACTCACACACCTCCCAGCTCTGATGGAGACCACCCTCCTCCTCACACGTACCTAGGTAGTTAGAGACCTCATCTTTGAGATGCAGGAAAAACACCCTTAAAATGGAGTTGGTTTTTCTCTGTGCACTAAGGGGAGCATGTTTTGCTCTACTTTTTAAGGCATTTGTTAAAGAAAATGTTTACTTTCTTTCTTTCCTAAAAGTACAGAATAATAAAAAAGGAGATTATCTTAGTTTAGGGAGTGTGTGTGGTCAAAAGACAGTTCCCATTTCTGGGGAAAAAGTTGAAGCTGGAGCCTGAAAATTAGATTTATCTGGAACTGGAGGTTTCTCTGAAACATATTATGAATCAATTTGTTGCGCATTACAGTATGCTGAATTTCCAGATAGAACCACTATTGAATTGTTTGCCATACTGGCGAAAAATTGTGGTGCAGAAAACTGCTTAAATCCATCTGCTCTTAAACTTCTAGTTTGACATTTGGGAAATGCAGTTATTCAATTTGTTATTCAGTTATTCACATCTGATGGAAGTTAGATGAGAAGATTGACGTGACTCTTACTAGTCTATTTAGAAAAAACATGTTTAAAAACGACAAGTTGCAATTTTACGGTGAGGTACCAGACTATTTCTTGAAAGGGACCAGTAGCTCTGTGGACCCTCTGTTAGTTGGCATGAAACTACTGAAAGACAAAAATAGTTTGACTCCATAAAACATCAAACTCTCATTTATTCATTTATTTATTTATTTTACTCCTTTTTTTGTACTTATTAAACAAAATGAGATACCACATGTTAATTAGTGAGCTTTACAGGTGCTGGAATATGATTTTATTACTTTTGAACAGAGACAGAGCTGCTGGCTGCTTCTGTGTTTTCATTGTTTGTGCTAAACTCAGTTGACGTTCTGCTTTTAGCAGCTTCACACTTATAGTACAGACATGCAAATGCTGTCACCCTTCTCCAACAACTCAACAAAGTGTATTTCCAGGATGCTGGACTACTCCTTTAAGGTGTGCATCATGTGGAAGGTCCAAATGTGTGTAAACTTCACTTTGCAGCAGCAGAATTTGCCTCAAAATAATCTCTCATAAATGAAAACACATGCAGCTGATCCTTTAGAGGGAAAAATGATTGAGAGCCACAATTGAAAGAGGAAGTAAAGAAGGTCAAAAAGTGATCTTTATTTTCTTAAGCATCCCTACCTCTGCTATTAGCCACTGGTAGTTTCTTAACCTTTTTGGTCTTGAATCAAGGGCCTGCTCGGTTGAGTTTCCCCCCCAAAAGGAATTAGACTAAAATTACAGCGTGAGGTCATGGCTCTCTGGCAATGAACTCAAGTCAAGGAAAAAAATGGGGTAGCAAAAAAATATTTTAAACCCTTGAAGGCTATAGCTTAGTATAGGAATAATAGTAAAAAATGAAGTAAATTATATTTGCTGAAGTATGTCAAAGCACATTAAAGCCAGAAACCTCAAAGTGGGAGGACTATAGCAGGAGTTTTATGGAAGCGTCTGGTTGCGGCATTCTTGTGATATTCCCAAGGAACTAAAGATAGCAGCGCTGTAAGTATGTATGAATGCTTGTGTGCTAGAAAGACATACATACTGTGCCTACAAGTTAAAGTTTGTTCAGACTCACCTACTCACCTTCTCATTATGTGATTTTAAAACATGTCTGTGGTGTGTATAAATTGAGTAGAAAACATCATCGAGAAGGAAAAAATCAGCACGGTTCTGAAATTGGTATCAGACGTTACAAGAAAACACTTGGCTGGTTATGATAGCAGCGTATGATGGTGGGAAGTTGTGTTTTTTCATCGTGCTGCGTCTGGTTTTTAACATCCTCAAAGTACGGGTTCCTTTGCTTTGCTTGTGGTTCGACTTTGTCCAACAGCTTCACTTATGGGGCTTTTAAAACAAACGTCCTAAGGCATCGTTTTAACCACTGCAGCTTCATCTGAGGCCTGAGCACTGATGTATAGTAGTGTTGTAATGAGTTTTAAGGGTCAGTCGGGGATGTTACAGTGCAAAGCGACTATATATGTTTACTTAAATGACAAATGCTATTAATACACCTCATGTAGCTTCTCAAAAATAGAAATACACATCTTTTCCCTCAGCTGTGAGCAAGACTGACTCACAGGTTGTGTCATGATGACTCCTGCAGAGCTGACCTATTGCTTTTGGTTTTTGCAACTATCAACATGGCAACATTACTACATAACAACAACAACAATAGGACAACAAATACTACTACTGATAGCCTACTGGTAAACATAATCATACTAATACTTTATTATGCAGCATCTTTAACTACTTTTTTTTTTTTTTTAACTGCCACTTCCGGTTAAAACGTGAGATAGAAAAAGTAGAACAGAAGTCAATAAAATTAAAGTTAAAATGATTTAAAACATAAAATATGTTGTGGCTAAATAAGTAGTTTTTAAAAAGAAATTAAAAATGTCCATCGAATTTTAGCGACGTGAAATTTTTCAGAGTTCAGGGGGACACAGCAGCTGAAGGAACCAGCAAAGCATCTTCTTTAGATTTACATTCAGTTGCTGAGACGTGTCTTAGTCAGGTGACCACAGACAAATTGTACCTTAGGGCTTTGCTGAGAAATGGTAATTAAAATAATTTAAAATTTTATTTTAATGTGGAGTGGTTGCCAGTGTAATGAGGCTGAGTAATGTGTGTTGGGCACACTGGTCTCCAGTACACAAAGAGGGCAAACAACCTCCATCAGTGAACCCAAAAATCCATTACAACATGTTGTTTCAACACAATAACACTCACATTGTAGTAGCCATGTCTGCAACCAACAACTAGTTTGACCTTAACTGGAAATGTCAAAACGCTACTTGTTCAATTAAAGTGTTTTACAGCTATTACAGCTGCAGTAGATATGTTTTAATTATTTTGTATTTTCTCTGTGTGGGCAGCAGCGAGCCAGTCAGACTGACGTTACATCAATCAGTGCAGCACAGTCATAATAATGTTAAGGTTTTTTTTTTTAAGGTTCACTTGCAAATTCTGCTGGAAGTGTGCCGTAACCAATATTTCATAATGGATATTAGCTTGAGCTTTTCAGTAGATAATAAGCTAATGATCATGATTCACCAAATCTGAGATTTCACAAGTTGCATTGTGTAAAATGTAGACATTTCCCCCACTTTATTTAACGCACACTTCAATAAAGTTATTGCATCAGAAAAGTTTTTTTTTTTCCACAGATGTGTTAAGGAAATAATACACATATATACAACCACATATATCATTTTTTAACATTCTTGGACATCAGAATGAGAAATAACAAATATTACAATGCTTTAGATTTTTTATGAAATCAAACCTGTCATTACTAGTGGGATTTGGGATTTATGGGAAAGCAGTGTGTGCATGCAATCCAGTGCCATTTCATTTTAATTGATGCAAAGGGTAAACAGTGAGGCAGTAAACAGCCTTACTCCCTTTGCACCATGTTAGAGCTGTATGAAGTTACTGTAAATGCAAATGGGGCATCCCACTGCTGCTTCACATTACTATAACAACATTCAACTAGTGAAGCTCTGAATGGCTTTTATTGTGAAGCAGCTACTCACGGTGTTTGTCTCTATGGTTAATGCCAACTACCATTGTTCCCCAGATATGCATGTGCAAAACAAGACAATGGTTCTTTCTGTGTTTCTTCAGGAGCAGATTTAGTGAGCTGTTCAATAAAATGTCACTGCAGCACTCAGCAAGGTAACAACTCCTGTGCCCTTGTGTGGAGAACTATTCATGCACAGCATAAAATCAGTTTTAGTGATTTTTGACTGACTGCATAATTAAAACACAAATTTGTCTGCACCTTAAATAGATGTAACAGTTGTATTTCTCACCTGCTCGAGGAGTGTTTATGGTAGGAGTGAACCGCACTTGCTGTTCCCATGATATATAATCGTGTCAGGACTGAACTCCCACACACCTGTTGTTAGGAAAATGGTGTGTGAGAACTTTGTAGTAACTGTTACCTGTTGAAACATCAACCAGGCCTCAGGGGGGCAGTGCTCATGTCATGCTACCAACTTACTGGAATCAGTTTGAGCGATGCAGTGGAGTATCGCTGGCACAGCGGACTGAGATACAATATGTCCCAGCTGACATCTGGACTTGTGTTGTGGCTTTAAAAGGATTTTCTGACACACTGCAGAGCAGGAATTGATTAGCAGGCAAAGAACTTGAAAACAGAAAAAATGGACAAAATTTATGGTTAGTACAGTGGTTTTCAAGTGAGGCATTATCAAACTACACCACATAAGAGATGACCTCAGAAATCTCAAATAGTGTGAAGAAAAAAGAAAATATTGTATATCGTACTGTAAATGTGACAATATATGGAGTGTATCAGGGGAAAAAGCCCTCATGCTAAATCATTTTTTGTATTTTAGATGGACATAACAACCAACATTGCAGTGTTCTGCATGTGGCAACAATGCACTTCACATTTAGCTCACCTGTTATATGTGTATTCTATGACTTTATATCATTATAACAACTTGTGACAAAGATGTATTGGACTGCCATAAAAAATATAGCTTCATAGTATTTAGAGGACAATGGTGAAACATTAAGTACATCATGCAGGCTGCATTGAAAATTCACATGCACATTGTGTTGATTATAATGCATTTGGATAACAAGGTGATGACCCTCAAATATTTCTGAAAATAATCCTATAGTGTCGTTTATTTCTTCTCCAAGCTGCATGAATGCAGTGTAGAAAAGTAGCAACAGGTGTCACTGCAGTGTTTTCCCATAGTACTCTCCAAGACCTGGAAACAGACTTTGATGCGTAAAATCCCCAGATTTTCCCTTTAATATGATGCAAGGCCAAGTTACAATTGGACTTTAAGGTCCAATACTCAATGTATTACAGTGTGTTTACAATACTACAGGTATGTAGGTGGTTAAATTCTGCAGTACACATGGGCAAAATTAGGAAGCTAAAGGACACGAAGATCTCGTTTCTCCTGAACTTCAACGAACTGGAAACCATATAAGTAATGGTTGACCTTCATTGGTGTATATCATGGATGATGTGAAACATTCATTGTTTTTAATGACAGTGTTAGAATTGTGGGTGGTCGAGCTGTACGGCGTACACCTCAGTCAGACTTAGACAGTGAGCACTTCCTTTGAAAAGACATGGGACAATGCTGCTGCATGTATGCAAGTAATCACACACGTGCTGTAGATTACTCACAACATGATGCAGAGCAGTTGTTCACTTGTGAGACGTGTCATGAGGCGTTTGCCAATATGAATGTGTCTCAAGACATCACCAGCCCCGTTCTACTCTTTGTTTAATCCTGCACGTACAACTTTAATGACCTCAGCTGTAAAAACACAGTGTATGCATCTCCTCCACTGCGCCCTGTCCTACGATAGGTCTCTGGAGGCTGCTGTTGGTGAGGGGGAGTTTGCATGAGTTGGGTTTGGGGGGATCCAGATGCTTGGTTTGAAGAAAGCTAAATAACTTCAAGGTTCACTTGGTTAAGTGCCGTAAGACATACTTCAACACTTCCTTCACTCTTTCCCTCTCACTCTTGGTGGGTGCGCCTCCACTGTATGTTTGTCTAAGGCAGTGTGAGAGAGTCAAAGTTTGTGTTATTCTTCAGTGCATATCAGTCCTTCTACATTTATGCAGCTAAAATGTGTCTATTTGAATGAAAAAAACATCAGGAATCAGGTGCATTGTAATGTCATTTTAAGAGGAAGGAGAAACAAAACAAACAAATAGCAAAAAGGGTGAATAGAAATGTTATTGTGTGAGTAGAGTAGTTAAATGCTTCCATTTCTCTCTCCCTTTCTCTGTTCTACCCCTGAGGCTCCATAAAATGGCAGTGGATAGCAGGCCGTCCCTGTGGAGCATCACTAGGATAAACACACACTCATGAATGGCCTGCATTGAGACAGGGCTGGAAGGGGATGCAGGGGAATACAGGGGTCACCAGTGGACCCCTCCTACTGGGGAGAGGTCACCACACTGACCGCCCTCATAGCAGCACCATGCAGAAAGCCAAAGACAAGGGGGATAAATTCTTTAGTAAACCCCTTCACTGCTCCTCTGCCATCAGCCCTTGTTCCTGCCATCCATACCTTCTGCATCCCCAAAGAGTGAAACGATAGCCCCATGAATCCCCCTGCTCTTCTGCTGAGAGACTGATTATTTGTTTAGACTGGGAAAGTCATTAAGCATTAACGAGAGAGTATCAATCTGTCAGGCCGTTCAGCTGCCAGCATGAGCTGCTCTGAACTGGAAATCAGGTAGCAACAGTGGAAAGTACTTTTATTGATGTAATACGATATTATTGGATCACAACGTTTTGCCAGTGTGGTAACCACTAAAACAGTGGTTCTGTTTAGAAATTAACTATACTGAGAAATGTTTTAGAATCTGTTTCTGAGAAACCTTAGTTTCCAGATAATGAATTTTCAGGGACCAGGTTCAACATTCTTTCACTGCATGGTTGCATTTAGTCACTGTGGCTGTTCACCATGTGCTGATTGGACAGTTTTTTATTTTCTAATCTGTATGAAAATCCATTTCCTTAATGGGATCTGCACCATGATCTCATACACTCTATAAAGTAAGCTACTCTCAGCTTTTATTATACTGTGCTTTTAAACAACTTGAAGAGCCATAGGAAAGGCATTGACAAATTTGTAGGACTCTATAAAAAGTAAAAGTTGTAAAATTCCCCCTAAAACTGACGGATGGGAGAGAAGCATGAAGTATATGGGGGAGGAAAAGTTCCACAGATGACCCACGTTCAGATGCACAGATTTATGTGTTTGCTCTGTGACATCCGAGCAGAATCAAACCAACACTCATCGACACAGTAACTCTATCCCCTCTGGAACGAACCGAGAAATGGAAACATACTGATCCGTGTAGCATATGTGCTCGTGCTGGACTGAGACCACGTCCTGGACCCCCTACCACCTCATTCCACCTTAGCGCAGAGTGACGGTAGAGGATGGGGAGAGCAAAAAGAGGAGACCAGAACGGCCAGTGAATCAATTAGGCTACTGTGAAAACAACGAGCCACCCAGGCAGGAAGAGAAGTCACAGCTGTCAGAGCTGTTTCGGACAGCTTTATCTTGGATTTAGGGTTTATTGTTCGGTTTGTTTTTTGAGTTTTAATAGCCAGTTGTCTCATTCTCATTCTTAACAAACACAGTGGGTTTCTTCAGATAACTTTCAGGAAATCAAACAAGAATCTTTTCTCTTTTCAAAGCATTTTCCTTATAAACTGTACTTACTGTCAGAATCCTCAGTTATGTTTTTCTGGCACCTAATATCTTTGCTTTTTTAACAAGAGCTCACTCTGTAATCCAGTTTTGTTGAAAGTTTCCAAATGTATTATTCTACCATGTTTGAGTTGGCTGCGTGGGCTGCAGAGCTGTACATGAATCAGCCACTGAAGACCATCCAGGGCATCATTTGAGAAACGTTCATGGCTAAAGAAACAAATACAGACTTTAAACAAATTTAGATATTGTTATCTTAGGCTTCACATATAGCAAACCACAATTACGGAAACAATGCATATGTAGCATAACCCACCTAAATAATGTTAAAGGAAGATAACAGCATATCGCAAAAGAGTTACAGTTGAAGTTATTCTCCATTTGGCATTTTTTATTTGGTTGTGGCATCAAAAAGAAACGAGGCAAATACAGTCGAGAGCCTATGGGGAACACCTGACCAAACACTGCACATGAAAGGCTGGAGCTGCCCTCAGGACTTATTATTATTATCCTTCATTTTACTTATGTGTACCAGGTGTTTAGTCTTGAAAGATACAAGAACAAACCTAAGAGACTAATGCAGGGCTGGGGCCAAATTTTTAGAAATACTGTGGTCACAAATCCAAATTCCCCCAGTGCCAACCGAGGCCTAAAAGAATTCTTGACTAGGTACCAAAAACATTTTCTGCGTATTTCCATGTTTGTTTTAATTGTAGTAATGTATTTAATTTAATCTCCATAAATGCTGTTTTGAAACTTCCTCCCCAGTGCCAGGGCTACAGGTCTGAAAGGAAAAATATAAAATCATATGAAAATGTGACTAAATATATGTCATACGTTTGTATTTAGTTTAGATATTTATCACATATGACAAATTTATATGATATGTAAGACGACATATGATTATAAAATGATTGAAAAATATATGAAAACATTGGATTCACATATACCTTATGTACCAGTGTGATTTTACACAGAATATCCCACATACGAAAACATGAACTACCCAAATTCTCATTTAAAAAAAAACGTATATTGAATTTAAAGGGGAACTTTCAAATTGATTCCCACAGTTCTAGTTTGGAGAGTGCATGTATATAAACTGAACTTCCCTCTGCTTTCTCTGTGTTAATATATCTCCTCCAAATATCATCATCTGGCACGATACAAAATTCACATTTGACACTGGTCAGTGCCAACGACTGGAGAGCAAATTTCCCGCCTGTCTTCCATAAGTACATCCCCATCAGCAGAAGGCCAATTGTTGTAGGATTTAGTGTTTAGGCTTTAGTGTTTTCTCTGGCTATAAGACAGCAAAGTTGAAAACCACTGAATGCCTCTTACAAAGGTGACCTATTTTTAAGAAATGGCCCAAGGAAATAAATGAAATTTAAAGATATTTAGTCTCGAGATTATCGGAAACAGCTTTTAAAACCGGCTGTGCATTGTAAGTGTAATTTTAAGTTTAACTGTAGTATGTAAACTTAGCACTGTCCATATGAAAGTGAGACAGAGCAGTGGCTGCTCCTCATCACATCAACAGCACTACGTCCTGATAAAACATATTTGCTGTTTGGAGAAATGTGCTTGCATAATGATGAATGCACTGAATTACCACTATTGGATGGTAGTAATTAGTCTTGGTGTTCACATTTAAGAGTATGTGTGCACTGACGGTATGTGGGTGTGTAAAAGCCACTTTTCCAGCTTTGCCATGTATGAGAGGGCAAAATGGAAGCATAAGTGAGGCACTCTAAGCATTGGAGATAAAACGTGAAAACCACCCCTAACCGGAGTGATTGAAGCTTCAGCTGGGACACATGAAACAAGTTCAGATTATGATAATTCAGTAAACACGCAGGATCGACCTCTTTATCGCTTTGCAAACTGTTGCAATTTGTGTGAATTTAGAAGTGCAGCTTGTTGGTCCTGATTAGGTACATTTCTATTTAATGTTAGAAGTGGCATTACATTAAAATTCAGCTGGCAAACTAGGCCTGTGCTAACACTAGAGTTAGGCTACATTTCAGCAAGGTCTGCTGCACCCTGCTGTGTCCTGAATATGTATCCAGTTACCTGCCAGTGGAGACACTTCACATATCCAACAAAGATCCACTCAGAAATGGCAGGATTGGCCACCCTGAAGCACAGGGGCTGCTGGAACACCCCCCAGAGTGAAGTTATACTTTGATAGAGGCCCCTGAAAATGTTGTGACAGGGAACAGGATGTGCCTACTGCCTTGGGAGGAAGTATCAAATAAAACAGCATCTTATTTCCACTTTAGTGAGATCTTAACCTGTTAGACGTTTTCTATAGTGAGTTTTAATACTGGCACTCCAGATAAAATGGGGCTTTCAGCAAGACAATATACTATGTTTTCACAGTGACTTTCCTCCCTTTAAGAGAATCAGCGTCGTTGTTGCACACTAGGTATATATTTTCATTATTTCAGAAAATCTTTGGAGGGGGGGGTGAGAAGGGTTTGGTGAAAGGGGCATCAGTCTGCAGAAATTCCCTCTAAGATGAGACTATATGACACTGAGATGTTAGGAAATGGACCCTGAAATACTCAATCTATTCTTTTCCCAGGCATTACAATGCTGTGACTCAGAGGACAGTTGACAATTTAAGAACGTGTCCTTCTAAGCAATTTTCCTCACCTCGACAATGTCATACATAACCATGCACTGTGTGATCAGGAAATCAAAGCCCAGATCCTTAATATGTTGCAGAGGGTCATGGTTTTGTCTTTTATGTGGTTCACATTTTGGCAAAAGCTATCCAAGAGCTGGTGGTGCTTGTGTGCTTGTGTGCTTGTGTGCGTGTGTGTGTGTATATCCTAAAATCTCTGGATCTAATTGTGGGCCGGTCTGTTGCTGTGTGAGAAGAGCACGTCTGTCAAATATCTAGACAGATTTAGGCAAACTTCCAAAAGCCTGAGAAGGCTCAGCAACACAGAAAGAGGTGGGCTGGCTTGATCCAATCACTTAAATGCTCAGCACCAGCGTCTCTCCCTGTTCCTTTTAGAGATCCGAGTCCTCTGCCATAGACACTTTGTGGTCGAGTCAATGAGGCAGAGAGCTGGAGAAAGAGAAGGATGGAAGAAAAGAAATATACAAACAGAAGGGAATGTTCAGGGGAGGCGAGGGGAAGGATATTTAGGGAAGGAAAAATGAGGAGTCAATGGGCCTACATGGGTGGCTTCCAGTTTTTTTTGGGGTTTTTTTTTTTTTTTGAGTGACAGGGCCATCGTCAGTAAAATGTGAATGACATAACGCAGATGATGCAAACTGAGGTTGCAAAGTTGGAATTTGGAACTACTCCCAAGTTCACACATTTATCCGCCTCCTCCACACCACACACACACACACACACACACACACACACATATATATAATATATATGTATATATACGTATGCACAGGCTAGAGCTTTTTGTGTATCTCAGTGTTTTGTAGTGTGGAACGCTCTGTGTTTGCTGTATGGATTGCTGCCTGTCTGTGTTTAGAAGTGGGTCCTGCTCAGAGGAGGAAATGTTTGGGTTCTGCCTTGTGTCAGCTGCAGCCATTGGTGTGGATTACCTGTGGGCGTCACGATGATGAACGGGCTTCTGGAGCTCGATGAAGTGTTTATGACCGAAAGGCGTTGTTGCATGTAACTAATCAGGCCTGAAGCTGGTAGTCACAAGAACGCCCCTCTGAACGGCGATGCGATGATGCTTAATGACGTGTAGGATGCAAACGGTCAGCGGATGTTGCCGTGACAACACACAGCTGCTGGACTCAGAAGTCTTTGGAGTGACCAGGACTTAGTGGGACTTTCCAACCAGCTGTGATGCCGTGGCTATGTGCAGCCAATTTCTGTTCTATTTATTGTTGTAACCTAAGTAGGAGATGCCGAGGTGACCTCTGTACTTTGTTTCAAGTGGACAGAATAATAAATTCTGCTGTAACAAATGGTTTGTTTCAAGCCGCCTGTTATTTTATCATCACATTCTGCACAAGCGTGATGGATAAGCTACGGGCCCCAGTTGTTTGTAAGAGTGGATAGCATGCCAAAGCAAACACGTGCAGGGCTAAAAAAGTGAAAAATGCAGTGAGAGGCAGCAACATAATTCTGCAGCAGATCCCGGATCTGTGGGTTCAGACCGAGGTGAGACAGGCAAGATGTAGAACAAATAAAAACACCCCTGAAAGTTTTCAGCTAAATAAATTATGTGCAAGGACGCGTAAGGTTGCACTTCATGAAGTGGTGAAAGCTCAGTGTTTCTCCCTGAACTGTCTGGAGCGATGGGGCCTGGAGTTTTTAATTCCTCAGTCAAACAGCACTTCATGTATCTGTACAGCTGTTACTGTAACTGTGGGTCTCATCATGTGTACTCATCAGTGCTGCACGCTTTCACCATCACTCTGTCTCTGCAGGGTTGGATCAAAAGTGCTAATAAATGATGAAAGCTTTGTTCTGCTTTTAGTTAAAAATCTGACAAGAGGACACAAAGAAAGAAAGAAAGAACGAAGGAAAGAAAGAGCGAACGAAAGAAAGAAACTGAGATGTAATGGGTCAGAAAAAGAAAGAGCAAAACTATGGCATTACAAAAGGGGAAAAGCAGAACCTATCCCAAAGCCACTCTTGTGTAGCAGGTCCTTGCAGTTCTGAGGAGCCTCTAATTAGGGTAGTATTCAGGGGTGGCATTAGTTCCCAAACTTTTTAATGGGGTGGAAAGCGGAGCTCCTTTTAGAGAGAGGGGATAAGTGTAGCGACTGTTCCATACACTGAATAGCAGATGGAGAGATTCTGCACCTCCCTGGGAGCTATTCACTCTTTTTTTTTTTTTTTACTCTTTTTGTCATTCCCTATACTCTACCAATTCACTATTGCTCTCTTTTTCTTAAATTTCTACTATGATTTTTCATACATTTCCATCAGATCTTCTAAGATTTAGGCACCAGATTTTTGCTTCTGATATTAAAAACCTGATGCAAGAGACAAAGTGAAACTTCAGTTTTCTGGCCTACACACACATTTACAGAGCCTTTGATTAATGCCTCTGTAATAAATCATTAAAATTCAATTGATTGTATGAAAATTAATTATGTTTTCTACATTTAATATAGATCTTTAGTGGGGATCAAGCATGAATGGTGACAATACATTCCTAGCCAGTTAAACATTTATTTTAAAGTTCTTAAGGGATAAATACCTACTTTCACAATAAAACTTGTCAGTATTTCTCAGGCAGATTCACACAAACACGAATCCTGTCTTTTCAGATACCTTTCCTTACGTATTTATTCCTCAGTGTTTTTATTTCATTTAATTTACTTTTCATCTGTAGCAGTTACTTTGTATGAGTTGTGGGACAAACGATGATTATTAGAATGGTGATGGGGATAGTTGTTATTGTTATTATTATATTTTATAATATAGAGTAAATATAAAACAGTTTGGTTAATCTCACCGAGGACCCTCATTTTTATCTCATGCAGCTGGGGTTGGAAATAATTTCATATTTTATAATGGCATTACTGGGTCAGAAACATAACATTTTAATTCTTGTTATTCAGGGAAAAAAAATTAAAATGCTCCATTGCCCACAGGGCAACCTGTATTTATTATTTATGAGTAGAAGGGTTTTAATTTTATTAACCTTAAAATGTTTCTCATTGGATGAAAAACAAATCTTAGTATAAAATCCTATTTTATAACATGGGGTCAAAAGTACTCAGGCTGTGTTTATGCTATTAATATTAAAAGAAAAGAGAAAAAACAACAAAGCCATAAAATCGTTTCCCCCTTTACACAAGTTTTTAGTTTATTTTGATGTTGAATACATTTAAAATTTCATAACAATTATAAATCCTGTAGATACATTTTCTGGGTTAAATTTATTTCGACTAGTTGTTGACTAAAGCTTATATGGTCAGTAAGACGTTGTGCTCAGTTAAGGATTGCATCAAGAGGGGCAAAATGTGATTGAAATAATGGTGTGCTGGTCTGCAGCGTAAAGTGAAGTAGAGTTTTTACGGTTTTCTTTGAGATACAGGCTGTTTTCACAGTCTTAAATGTCCTAACACATTTTAGCCAGAGCCCGGTGTCTTTTATGGGCTGAGTGTTGTGCTTTATCCCCTCTCTTCATGACCTGTGACCCCGCATGATAAACTGCTAACTGAGCTTCAGTCATGCTCAAGGAGGCTGATGCCCACATGATCCGTGACATTTCATGAAAACCCCATTACACATTTTTTAAACTGCAGGGCCTATACATACACACCTATAGTCTATTCTGCTGCCTGGGCTCATGACAAAACACCTCAGGAAACAAATCCAGAGATTTTTCAAATTCAGAGTTTTTAAATCGAGGAACTTGTTTTTTTTATGAGAATTTAAATCAATATTCTTAAACATCGTCCAACTTTATTTTGATCGCTCCTCTTGTTCATGGTTCTTAATTCTTCTTTGACCCCTGTATTAAATATCTTGTGTTTCAGCCCATTAAAAATAAAGTAAAGTAAGTGGCTCCGTGTTTCTCTGCAGAACAGGCTAAGAACCATTGTTTGGTTCCCACATGGAGGCTCCCAGAACGAGCATTTGGCCATAAAAATAAAGATTTGTGTCAGATACACTTATATTTATTTAGTTAGTTAGTTATTTGGCTTATTTTGGCCACATCACTTTAATCAATCATGTGCAGGTCCTGTGACAGACAGATGGATAGATAATTACAGACCGTAAACTTTCCGTTTAACTGTGCATCCATAACTGATAACTTTATTTATTAATTTGCCTATTTTCGTGTCTATTTAACCAAAAGGTCTTTTTAGACACCAGATCTATTTTCCAGGCCTAGTCACATAAAAAAATAATAAGATGGCATGTAGCACGGTATAGGCTGGTAGACATAGAGGAGCGTGTGTGACTTTATTCATTTAGACCTACATCCCTTCTGAAACGTGCCCAATATAAAGACTGTGTTTCCAAATGAGTTTGTAAATTTATACTAAACCTACCGTGCGTAATCTGGGCGCATGCGTAACCTACACATTAACATTAATACCCCCCCTCCCCCAGATCTTAGCTACTAATATTGGTCAAAAAGGGCTTTTAAATTACATGAGACAAAAGTCAAACAGACTGATGACTTCACGGTAAATTGCGTATGGTCCAAATAAAGCGCAGGCCTTAAAAAGACATCACAGGACCATAGCAAGATAATCACAGTAATATTAATAGTAGTAGTAGCTACTGAAGGCGTTGTAGACGTTAAATACACACTCTTGGTGTGTTTACATAAGGCTTGTATAAAAATATAAATTACAAGTCGCTGTTTTGCACAGTTACAATACACACATTATAATAACATTTTTTATATTCGCTAGTTATCGCATTCATTGTTATTTTAAATGTTTAGCTCACTGTATTTGTAAACACGTTCATACAGTAGCTACAACTGACCTCGTTCCCTGCTGCTCTCCTTCTCTCTTCAATGTGTGTGTGTGCGTGCGCCTGTTTCTCATTGCGTGTTACATCATCACGCAATAGCTGTCCTCCCGTGGCCTAGTGAACTGGCTCTAAGCGCTGCACTAATTTAGCTATCTACTACACGCATGGGGAATCGGGGGAGGCAGACAGGCGCACTGGACGAGCGCACACGTCCAGTCACGGCAGCAGCGGGGACGCGGAGTACAGGCCTCATGCAAAATTAAATGGAGGTCTGACACATCATGCAGCATCACGGAAACACAGGTGTGGCAGCCGTGAGCTCCAGCACCTGCCTCAGGCTGAAATTAGTTTTGGAGATGAGCGGTACCTGTCAGTTATTGAAGAAAAAGAATACAGTTACAGGTCAACACCAGCTCCTAACGTTAATTATCTGCAAGTTTCCCTGTGCGTAAAAAAAAAAAAAACGCACTCTGGCTTTTTGTGTCAGCGGCTACTTGCATGTTACAAATGATATGTTCTTTCCTCTGTCGGACAAGTGAGTAAGAACTAAAATCTGTGAGCGGATTACGGTGGTTTTAACCTCCAAAACATCCCTGTTCTCTAGCTCTGCTGACCCCGTGGCACCAGAGCGAGACCCCGGGAGCAACATTTCATTTTCTCTGGGAAAACTGTGTCATAAAAGAGCAGATAATGAAACACTGGATGAAGAGTGTTTTCTCAAGAGCTGGCCAGCTGTCGACATCAGCAACAGTGTAATCACCGACCTGAAGCCGGTAAAATACAGCCCCTGTCTCACCCCGCTGACACCTTCCTGTCCGCTCACCGTAATTACAAGGATGAGTGTGACAGAGGTCAGATGGACACGCAGGGCCCGTGTGCGCATGTTCCAAAGTGTGCAGCACCGAGAGTGGAGAGTGTACAGCTCAACTAAGTGTGCATTGGTAAACAAAATATACTATAAATAGATTTTTGTGGCACATGACGCCACACACACGTTTTATGCTTCACGTTGTGCCATCCAGTTAGAGTTATCAGTGTCACGAACAGCATCGTTTCTCTCCAAGTATAAACCTGTGGTGTAGCACTGGGCCCATGGAGCTTGAGATTATTTAATACATTTATTTCCAAACAAATTACCTTTTTTGCAAAAGGAAATTTATTCTTGTTGAAAAACAAACTGTGTAAAAATATCACACTTCAATTACACAATACTTGCCAAAAAATGTACAATGTTTTATTACTGAAATGAACACACACTGCATATTATTATTATAAATGTATGACTTTGTTCTCTCTGTCTTTTAATACAAAGTTCAAATCAAAACCTTCAAAATGTTTTGATTTGTCAAAGTAATAAAAACATGTGTTTGACACAAATACATTATTAGCCTATTTTAAACATGTGATCATTTATAACCTGTTCATCAAGTCGTTATCCTGAGACGCCTAAACAGTGACTGAAACGAATCACTTCATGGAAAATACAAAGTTCGTGGTCAGAGTCTGATTCACACCGAATAAAAGCAACATAAATATCTGTTTAAACAGCATGAATATAGGCACAAATAGTGTTTTCACGTCCATCATTCAGCTGCGTGCTATCAAATAAACATACAAAAATAATCCTACCTTCAAAGAGGGGCGTTTTTTGTTTTTGTTGCTGTTTCTTTTTTTTTTTAGTCTCTTGAAAAGTTTGTAGTTAAGACATTTAACAGCCGCTAGTACCGCTGACGACTCTGCTCGGAAAGTTTTCAGCCGGGTGTAAAACAGCTCCAGGGTGGACTGTTTGCGTCTGGCTGGCCGCTGGAGGGCCCAAAGAGGATGGTAAGACCGGGACAACGACCGGAGAAGTCCTGGAGGGACTCAGTGACCCCCCGATGATACTCTCTATGGAGAAGGGAGATCGCTGCACCGGAGAGCTGGACTTCTGCACCGGGGCTGCAGCCTGCACGGTGGCTGAGGCCAGACTGGAGCTGAGCTGGGGATAAAACCTACTCCTGGCTAAGTCCGTGGTGGTTGGCATCAAAGACGGCGCAGGGATAATGGTTCCCGTGTGTGAATGTGAATGCCTGGAGTGCTGCTGTTGCTGCTGCTGCAGAGCAAAAAGCGCGGAGTGTGTGTGGTAGGACTGGAGCTGGATGCCGTATCCTCCGCAGCCGTACGGTCCGTAGCCATACGCAGCACCAGCCGGGATAAAACTGTTGTGCTCCCGCAGTAAGTCCTGCGTCTGCTGCCGCTTGAAGCGTTTCCTCCGCCTCAGAAAGCTCCCGTTGTCAAACATATCAGCCGACTCCGGGTCCAAAGTCCAGTAGTTGCCCTTCCCAGGGTTCCCGGGCTCCCTCGGTATCTTGACGAAGCAGTCATTGAGGGATAAGTTGTGTCTGATGGAGTTCTGCCAGGCCGGGAACTTCTCCCTGTAGTACGGGAAGCGGTTGCTGATGAAGTCGCAGATCTCGCTCAGGGTGAGCCTCTTTTTGGGACTCTGCAGGATGGCCATGGTGATTAAGGCGATGTAGGAATAAGGGGGCTTCACCAGGGTGTTCTTGCCCGCTGGTTTGTAGGTATCCCTGGAGGAGGTGGAGCTGTCCAGGCACGGAGGAGGAGAGCCTGCCAGGAGGATGCCGTCGTGCATCTGCGCCACCTCGTCCACGTAGGAGCGCGTCTGGTTCTCCCCATCCTCCCCTTCTCCGACCACGTCTATGTCGGTCTCTTCCGACAGGATGGAGGCATCCGACATCTCTGAGCTCAGAGTCATGGCTCACACACGGCTGTGCGCTCCGACGCCAGATGACGAGGACGATGAGATGCACAAGCTGCGCTGCCCTCCCTCTTCAAAAACTCATATGAGGAGGGGGAGAGGAGAGGAGCACGTGTCGCCGCCGGTGAGAGATGCCCCCCTGTTTTCTCGCTGTTTCCATATGTTTTCAGGGTTTTATCGCCGACTTACGAACGGTCCCGTCGATGCCAGGCAGAGAGATGTACCGGGAAACCTGCGAAAGGACCAAACCTGAATCACAGAGGGGGCGGATCTTCTCTGGTTATTTATACCACCGCCCTGATCACATGGTGAGGAAACGTCACAGAGGCAAATGGAAAGAGAGAAAAAAATCAACTAACAAAAAAGGTCTTTGAAAATTAACCGAGTGGTTTAGAAAAAAAAAAGTTTGGTGTGGCCTACATCCCTTTTAGTGGTCATTCACGGTGGCCTATAGTCCACATATGACTAGCGTGAAGCTTTTATTCCACTCCAGTGTTTTGCGTAAAAATAGATGTTGGAGGATGAAACAGACCTAGTCTGGGCAAATTGCTGGTATGGGCATTGTTAAGATCGAAGTGGATATTTTGACAAGCTTTTTATTTATTTAGGCTAAGTTAGTAGTGTCATACATTAAGGTAACGCACGCACATTTCGATTTTTAATTTGAAGATACAGTAGCTCAAAATGTTAGAAATAAAATCCGATTATGATTGAGGATAGGTAACAAAAAATAGTCCCTGAGAAAACAGCCTATAGCCCACCGGAGACTGCTTTCTGATTTAGCGCCAGAGTATGGAGCAGCATCCAGCCAGCTAGGTTTGCGTGATCCAGTAGTTATCTAGATTATCCGCGAGCCATTTGTAATGGAAAAGAGTCAGCTGTTAACTCGAATCAGTCACGGGTCACACATTGCATGCAAGCCGCAGATACAAGGCCGCTGCCGTGCGTCTGGTGCACGGTGCTGCCGAGTGTGTGGACAGTCCTGGTAAATTAATTTGAGTTTTTTAATGAGTTGGGAGGAAGATGTTGTTGTTCTGTTTAGGTTTATTTGCTGTTTGTTTAATTAAAAATAATAAAACCTAATGAGAAAATACAAAAAATAACCTAAAAGAAAGAAATGTGTTTAGAAAGTATTATTTTTGACTCAGTACTAAGGGAGTACTGCAAAGTCTGTATTATTATTAAAACATGGTAATATAATTAGCCTTAAATGCATTATTTCACCTTTGTTGATTTTGGACCACAACTATAAGCTATTACAGTTATTATTAAATAAGAGTGCGGTAACAAAATGTGAAAGTAGATTGCGTTTTATTCTGAAGGACCAGTTTGGCCTTTACAGACTAAAAATTATTTTTGGCACTCTTTCCAATTTTTGTCAAGGATGACAGTAGACACGGGCCTGAAATCTAGCAAAATAAATCAGAGTACAACAAAAACTCTGCACTCTACCGAGTTTACTCAAACAGTCAAAGAACAACTTTCCTAAACTGATGTTCATTTTATTTCTCATTGTTTTGTCAGAAAGTGATAAGTTATCAGCCTGGTTTCCTAAATGCAGTTGACCTCAAATAAAAACTTATAGGCTAATAAAAATCTCCACAACAAACCTGAAACGTAGGACTGTGTGGTCCATCAATAACTTTTCATAGGTTTGCATTTGACCAGCGCCATCTAGCGGTGGATTTGTCTTACAACATTTCTGGCCCATAAAAATAAAAGCCGTGAACAGCTGTATTTGTCACAGCCAAACATACAGGACTAAGTTTCTTTAAACCAACCCATTTTAAAACAGAGTTTGGTACAAAAGTAAAGAGTTTTTCATGGTATAGAACTTTTTCATTCAGCAACTAAACTCATGCATGACAGGCCCGAAGTGCGCACGTGGGTTTAGTTACTGAAAATCTTAAACTCAAGCACATTTCATATCTGTGCACATGGACTTTTATTCAAACTCGTTAATCACCGACACAAAATGTGCATTATGCTCCATGAAGACTGGGTGATATTCTTTCTTTCTGTTTTTGTGTGACTCGACACGAACACGGCGACGCGATGATGTGTGGTAAACCATCTCCAAAGTGTTTCTAAATTCCCCCTCAGCGATGCCAGAGTGTTTCCGTGCCACGGGTTATCATGAAAACCCTGACAAACCCCCCAGTGTCACCACAACGGTCCCTCTGAGAAGGTCCGCGCATGGGCCTGTGATTAATGTGGATCACATGCAAGGCGAGACGGTGCCGACAAAGATACTGTGCGTGCTGTACTCCAGAACAATCACTATAGATTTTTAATTATTATTTTTGTTGCATATGCACCCTGTAGGAATTTAGTCGACCTGATTGTGGTTATATCAGAGAAAATATATGGGATTTCCTTTGCACAAAAGGAAAATATTGATACATTTTCTGAAACAAAGTCTCACACTCCCAAAAGCCCCTGAAAGTTGTTTAAACTGCACCCAAGTCTCGAATTAGAGGGAGGAAAGGGCATTTGTTTTTCCAGAGTACACAACAGAAAAAGAAACTAAAACATGACATGAATGCATTAATTTATAAATTCCATGCAGTTATCATATAAATATATTATGATTTGAATTTTTAAAAACGGATCAGTCATTTAGGGCCATTTTATGGTAATATACTATTTTTGTTTTTTCTTAGATTGCATAAGTATTTTTATTTCAAATATTGAAAGTTGAAGGTCATCCAGAGACAAAAGGTTGTCTTACCTAGATTGGCATTTACTTCCAATTCAATTTATAATTGATTTGTTTAATGTGGACACTTACTGTAAACTTTGTTTGTTCATCCAAACCTTTTCACTTACATTTCAAAGGATAAGCAGCAAAAGATGAGTGGATCAGCAGTTTTTTGTGGGAGGACCATGTGACATTTGGATAAGACATAAATTGCCAAAATGCATTTATGTAGTTTTTTTTTGGAAAATAGAGCAAAAACACAAAATTTTTATTTTAACTATTCATACTAAAACATATGTGAATTTACTGTAATGAAATACTCAAATGAACAGCAATGACTTCTTTAGCAGCCTTTCTCTCTCTTAGTATTTTCTTACTCCCTTTTGGTGTGCATGGATCACTTAACAGTCGAATTAATAAATTAGGGCATTTAATCAGTTAATTACTTTATTAATTATTTAAGCAAAAGGTATCAAGAAAGAGTTTTCTTAGTGCACCTTGGGATATCTTGAGGTTAGGACTGATGGTCAGACCAAAGAATAAACTTGAAGATATGAGCTTGGGTTATGCAAAATTGTTATTTTCTGATGATTAATCAAATCACAAAAATAATGTCAGATCACTGAATAATAAAAATATTTTTAGCTGCTGCCGCTTAACATGCCACTCATGACTTAACCAGAATTCCCCTGTGAAAAATGATCATTATAATTATTTGTCATTGGGGAGTTAAATGGCTCAGTCAAAAGTCCTGAAAACAGAAAGCCTTTACTTTTAATAGGCAAAGAAGTTATCATACCTTAAAAGGGAGTGATTGTATCCTGGATGTTTTAGCCTAATGCTCTGACATATAGCATCATAATCTTTGTCCATTGAACTGACAAAAAATACACTGAGAATACATCGACATTTCTCCACATCACGCAGCTGCATGTGCTTCACAGTAAAAGCCTCCCTACTCTTGGAGATGGAGGATCTGACAAAGGCAATGAATTACATAAAAAGGCACCACTTGAAGACTTTTACACTGAAGCATCTGGGTGTACAGAGGGGCATGATGTTGGAACACAACATGCTTTAAAATGCTTAAATTATGTTTTTTTTTTCTTTTTTTTGTCATTTTAGTTGCAATTTTGTTATTTGGTCATGCTGATTATAAATAAATACTGACATTTAACAAAACATCCTCCTCTGGATTAACAATCACCCTCATTTCCATTACAAAGGCATGTGTTTACTTGTTGATTCACTTATTTGTGACAATGGTTAAAAGTAAAACAGTAACCACTGAGGCTGCATATCTACAGGGCACAGATTATTGTGCTGGGCCACTGAGTGACATGTCTGTGTTGTTCTGGTTTGCACTTTGGTAAATGTGAGTCTAATCAGATTATCCTCTGGCAATAAAACATGATGCATAACATCATTCATGGGGTTAAATGTCTAAGGAAGAACATTTAATGACGGTGAATGCTAGAACAGGATTTCTGGGGAAAGAAGAGTAATGCATATAACATTTCAAACATTGCAGTCTTGTTAATATGGCCCCAACCCCCAATGCCCTAACGCTAACCTGAACCTTTACTTTTAGTTACTGAAGGTTCCCTCAGGTGTCTTAGCGTTGCCTGCAAGGCAGAACTCAGGGCAGCGAAGACCCACAACCAGATTGTACTTTTGCCGTACGTCACTTCCTCCCTCCCCTCTCGCTTCCATCTTGCTCCCCGCATGTGTCTGCTGCTAGTTTACAGGTCAGTGAGGAGCTTTAAATACCTTCTTCTCTGCATTGTTTCCCCCCGACCCGAGAGCAAGAGGTAAACGAGACCCTTTTCTGACCCGGTGGCTGAAATCTACCGGGGTTATGTGTGGCTGTGTGTGTGTGAGGGAGCTGAGAGTCAGGCCGTCCGCTCCACAGTTTCCCCAGTTAGCTCAGAGGCTAGCTAAGTTAGCCTACAGGTTCCTCCACAAAAAGCTGAACCACACCTCGTTTCGGTACATTAGTCAGCAAACCGTAGTTTTAACCCACCTGCTGTTACCTGCGCGGCTCCTGGCGTGTTTGGTTTGGCCTTTTCTTATTTCGCTGCCTTTGCTTGTCGCCTACACACGGATAACTGCTAACTTAGCTTTCTGTTGGTAATTAACCCAAGTTGGCGCTAATGTCTGCTCCTTAACTTTATCTTTAAGGTCTTTTTACCCCCCGCACACACCATACCTGTGCGCGTGACCTTACCTGTGTGTTGATTAAGTTCTCCTTTACACACCCGCAGCATCATTAGGATGCTTGCTGTGTTTTCCTGTGGACTCAGTAATTAGCAAAGTCACAGATAATCTGGTCTGGTTGTAAATATTTGTAAAACACTTTGCTAATCACGTGGTAAATCAAACATAAACATGGGTTCATAATTAGTTCAAAATGCACTTGGGGTCTTTTTTCCATTTTCTGTATCCTGATGTTTATAGAAGATTATAGCTTTTAAAAATGTACAGACTTGTCATGTCAAGTAATATTGTAATGCAGTATGTGGACATGCACCGTAGAGACATTACCATGCCTTAGAAGCTGAACCCACACCTGTGTACACCCTCTAGAGTTTAATATTGATCATCTATTAATGCTGTCTGCTGTTGAGGTTGTGGTTTGCCAAGAAAGCATTAATGAAGAATAAAGACAATCTGGTCTACTGGACACGTTAGTACAGAGTAACACAACACTCGACATGTGTTTTGGCTACACCGGATGTATTTGTGTTTCCTTCATTCATGTCAGATGGGAAGGATCGCATACACAGAAATTTAGGTATACATCATATTCACCATGTCACCATCATTCTTTTTCTGTAATCCTTCGCACACTATACATCTTAGTGTGTCTTCTTCAGCATAGTTTGTGTTTATAATGTGTGCACCACACCTGTGCCAGTTGTTTAAGGCACTACTGCTTGAGATATTTTGTAGGTCGGCCAGCTATGCAGCTGCAGAGCCTTCAGGACAGATTTAATTTCATGAATGACGGTTGCTGCTAGGATGTAACACTGCAGATGTGCACTGTTTTAAGGAGTTGTCAAATGGGAAACTAATGGGACTAAAGTTTTATTTTAGCTAGGTCCAACATCATGAGAAATGAACATGCTATAATGTTTTCTCAAGTATTAATAGTATATTATTGATCTTTGACTATTGGTGAAAATTGTTTTCACTGGTTTTAATTTCATTTAGTTTGACATTAGTTTTTTTTGCTAGTCATTTTCAATCTGTTACACACTCCTCAGTTGCCTGGTGTGCTTTGTGTCTAATCCTTTTGTGCTCTGAGGTTGAGTGAATTAAACCTAATATATCTTCCTGTTTATAGTCAGTTCATTTTATCAACAGTTTGTAAAGTTGCTGGCATATACTGTAGCGCAGTTTTATGGGACTTAATTAAAACAATTGAAATTTAGAAATGAACATATTAAACCTGTATTCAGCCTGTCAGTATTAAAATAACCTATGATAGACACTTAACATAATAACATATGATGTTCTGTTTTCAGATGAAAGAAGCAATTATGAATCAAGAGAAACTTGCTAAACTACAGGCACAAGTCCGCATCGGCGGAAAGGTAATTGACACAATAACATTGTCAGATGAGATTGAGTTGAATGAGATTTTAGATGCTATCAGTCTTTTGCAACACTATGAATCTGGTTGCCTAAAACTGCAAGACCTGGTAGTGCAGCAACACACTAACTTGTATGTTGCTAGTTTCTATAACAACCAGCAGTTTTATATATAGTTTTTTTACATAGCAACAGTCTACTGTAGGCCAGAAGGATGAAAAAGATATTTTGGAAGATGATGCATTGATAGATCATTAAGAACTGAATGTTTACACCGAAACATGTTTGAATGAATAGGGTAGTGCTCGCAGAAAGAAGAAGGTTGTACACAGAACAGCAACTGCAGATGACAAGAAGCTCCAGTTCTCCTTAAAGAAACTTGGTGTCAACAACATCTCTGGTATTGAAGAGGTACGCATTAATGTCCTCTGTGTTGTTCCAGTTTAACATGAAATGCAGTCAGTGCAGCCTGTTATTTGGTTGGTAACTAACCGGTAAAGAATTTGGTCTGTCACACAGGTTAACATGTTTACAAATCAAGGAACAGTCATCCACTTCAACAACCCCAAAGTGCAAGCCTCCCTTGCAGCAAACACCTTCACCATCACTGGCCACGCTGAGACCAAGCAGCTGACTGAGATGCTGCCAGGCATCCTGAACCAGCTGGGAGCCGACAGCCTGACGAGCCTCAGGAGACTTGCTGAGGCTCTCCCCAAACAGGGTTAGTAACTTCTAAAACGTACTTAAAAGGTTGAATGAAGTTAGAATATAGCATATATTAGGCTTTTGTTTCATAGCTGTTTTCTGTTCAGCCAGATTTGTATAGAGATGAATGTTGTCCTTAAGTTAACAAGCTCCTGACAGATGTTTTGTGTTCTAACAGCTGCAGATGGAAAAGCACCAATTGCAGCAGTAGAAGAAGAAGATGATGATGTTCCAGGTAAGTGCTGAATTTGTCATTTAGCATTGTCTGTGCAAAGTAGTCTGTTCCACCCCACAGAACAAAAGATTACTTTTACTTTTTCCAAGTAAAATCTGATCAGTTTTGCACTTTTACTTAAATACGCCTTTGCACTATTTTCCCTTTTCTCTGTTCATAGACTGTTAAATAACTGTGGCAGGTTTACTTTTCTTCTGGCTTGTGAAAGGGGTCAGACAGAGGGGATTCATCAGTTACTTTAGATGACGGTGCAATTCGGGGTTTTCTGTTTGAATCTCATGTTCATTGTTTATAAGATCGTAAGATTTAGTTTGCTTTTCTTTGTGAAGAAAATGGACCAAACACATGAGGTTGCCATTAGAATAATCTCAACTTTTCCCAGGACTTCTCTCCCTTTCCAAGTTGTCACTAATGTAACAAATGATTACACATGTGTTCAGAAATAAGAGCAGTTGAGGTCTTATGGTGCAGGGTTAACAGCCTTTGCCATCTTGTTGTTGAGGTTGAGTTTCATTTTTGTTCTCCCACTGAAGGAACATGTTTACTCTGACATTTTGAATTGTTTCCATTTTAACCCTCGACCCTTTGACTTTGAGCCAAAACTTGGAAAGGCAGATTTCTCACATTTCATAGACTAATTGAAGCCAAATTGTTGATGCTGTCCACTATCATTTTTACAGCTGCTTTCAGTAGTTGCAATGGCCTCACATGTCGAGCACATTGTAGAGTACATAGGAGCGGGCAAGATGAGTAAAGAACTGGGATTGCATTACATGTAGTGTCATATTTCAGATAAACACACATTTCCTGAGTAGTGTTTCAGCACCTCTGAGAGTCATTTATGCAGATGGACATTCTTTTCTCAACTCAGTCAGTTCACCACTGAATCTTCTGTTGTTTCAGATTTGGTGGAGAATTTCGATGAAGCATCCAAGGATGAGGCTAACTAGAGGAAATGGGACACCCTGGAGTGTCCAAACTTGACAGGACCATGTCGGGCACAAGAGGTTTAATGTCTAGATGTTTAATGTCTAGTTTAAGAGGTGGAAAGTTAGCAGTTAAAAGTACCTGAGAAGATATATAAGCTGTCAATTTTGGCTAAGCAATAGAGTATGTGCAACACCTGAAAAAAGTACTGATTGAATTATTTTTTCAATAATTCTCTAGAGCTCTAAAGTATTAAAAGCCAAGGTAGAGATATTTAAAAGTAAGGTAGTACTCATTCCACCTCTTCATTGCCACCAGACTCCAAATACTTGTGCTCTGTGTGTCCAGTTAGAGATTCTGTGTAAGACGTGTTTAAGGCTCCTGCTGAGCATCTGTTTCCTCCGTGTTACTGAACCTTGATTCTTTGTGGCCTCGCTGAAACCACCATATCTGGAATAAACCTTTGCTACTGTCAGTACATAGCCAAAATTTCTGTTTTCTTTCTTTCTTTCTTTTGCTCAAAACACAGCTATGCTTAAGTAAAGCACAGTACTGTTAGTATGGCTGTAGACTCTTAGTCTGGTTCCTTTAACATGGCTGTATATTTGTATATCACTATGAAAATATTTTTATAATCATTACTGGTTTCAATCAGCTTACCTGAAATGAAATGTTATTTCTTTATTCTTATTTTCACAAGACAAACAGGTCAGTAAAGTGACTGGCTATTGGTTCAACTTTCAGTTTCTGGAAAATTGGCATTTTAAATAAGAACTGTTATCTCCAATAATAAAAAATGTGACAGTAGTAATGAAAACCAGGATGAAATAACATAAAGCATTTTGAAGTATTAGATAATGTCAATGTTATATATTTTTTTATATTTCAGTACAGTGGTAACTGAAGCACACAAACTGCTTTTTCTCCTGTGTAGATAGGATAGATGTTCACCCTATGGTTTTACATCCAGTAATCCAGACTTCTCCCCTACCCCCATGACTGTGACACTTGTGTGTAGTTTAAAAAGATACTTTAATTAAATAACTCAATTTCACTAGCTATAAACAGTGCTTTGACCTTTTTTGCAATCAGATAAATATCTGTACAGAATGATGACTGATACAGAGACCAGTATAAGGTATTTCTTGATACACCACTTATGACTGGTATAAAACACAAGCATTGTCATACAGTGGCAAACAGCGCCACAATAGTCTTGTGGGACATTAAAATGAGGTGTGAGGTCTTTTAGAAGGAACAACACATCTGGACATTAATATTACTATACAGACAAACAAAACAGTTACATCATCAGAATGACAATTTATCACATTACAAAACAGTCTATTCAAATAAATAAATGAGTACAAGCAACACAAAGATCATCTAAATCAACAGCCTGGCAGCAGCTTAACAGCATGTGATTTGCACCATTTGCATTTAAGTCTGTATTTTTACAGACTTAGAAATGTGCTCTATGAAGATGAGCCAGAATGAACATGAAGCAGGTCAATGTTTTACATTAAAAATCTTTTAACAACCATTTATTATTATGGTTAATAAGTCAGTTTAAAGAACACTGCAATGTCAGGAAATGGGTAGAACAGCTATGGACAGTCTGCAATGGAAAACAATCTCTAAACAAAACCTCCGTACTTGGGTAAACCAAAAATCAAGCCTGCACTGCATGTTTGGCAGCATATTACAGGTGGTATGCAGTGCATGCTGAGTTAGAGAGCACAACTTTACTATTTTGTTTTCTGAAATGTGTCAGTGTACCCTGACAAAATTTTCTACTCCAGATCCAATGTGAAAAATTGTAGAGTAAAATAGTTGGCTAGAGGAGGGGGGTGGGGCGGGGACTGAAAATTGACACAGCACAAACCTTCATGCGCATCAGGCCCACAGAATGCATGATGATGATGATGCTGAAATCATTTTCCTCTGGATGAACAGCTGGGGGGTGCTACGATTGTCCAGAGCCCTGTGATGTTTGTTCTGAAGTGCCACAGTTCATTCTCTGATCCCCATCAGTAACTTCAGTAAGTGTGCCTCCATCACCTGTTGAACTACAAAGATAAACACTCAGCATTTTATTGACCAGCTAAAATTTTATAGGACACACACTGGTTTCTTAGACTTGCATGCTGTAGACCTGAATGTAGACTATTTTTCACATACCATTCCGGTGACCCATAGCCACAGCCATGTCCATTGCATTAAACCCAGAATCTGACTCTATGGTAGGATCAGCACCACTCTCTGGAAAGGGCAGGAAAAATTTTTTGTGCATGTCAATGTTAAAGACAACACATAACATTTTCTAAGTACATAAGCATTACTGCATTTATTAAGAACTACTAATACAGATTAATATATCTCTCCACAGATGTGTCTTCAGGAAAACAAAAACATCACCTAGCAAGATTTCAACACAGCGCACATGGTTTCCATGGACAGCATAGAGCAGGGGGGCACCTCCATTCTGAAAACCAAGGAGGAAATGTCACAAGTTGCAAAGTATGAAGTCTGCTAGGGCTTAGTTTGATACCTAGATTAAAGTATTTCCTTTATGACATTTCTTTATTGTAATATTCTACTTAATCAGATTAAATGGACATGTAATAAAAGTTTAGAATTCGAACCCAGTCATATTCGTTGACGTCAACACCACAGTCGATGAGCATCTTCACAATGTCAGTGTATCCCTTACTGCAAGCCAAGGACAATGCACTTTCCCTCCCTTTGGCCAGGAGATTCGGGTCAGCACCCTACAGTCAAGAATAGCATAGAATTACACCCAGGTAGTAAGAAGGTACTCTGAAATCTAAATAATGTAAGATCCTAATTTTCCATACATTTTGGAGCAGAAACTCAACAACAGCAATTTGCCCATGTGCAGCTGCCCACATCAGGGGGGTAAAGCCTTCTTCATCTTGGAGATTTATGACGGTCTCTACAAAAATGATACACAAAAGGTTCACAACCAGCATCCATCATATATACCCATAAGTCTGAGAATATGACGCTTTTCTTTGTCTTAACTCAGTATCACTGGATTCTGGACTGCTGATCTGTTGGAAGGAAACGTAACTCTATAGTTAAATATCGGCTAGCTGCAGCCCTAAGTAAGTGTTTAACCATGACAACGGCGATTAATGCAAGACAAATAATTAACTCATCAACTTGGGATGTCCTGCCTACCTTGTTCAATCCTGCTGGCCAGAAACACCATTTCTCCCTGTGCTGCTAGCTGATGAATGGACAATGCTGAATGGAAAAAACATACATATGTATTAACAACAATCTCAACTTAATGATTCATGGCAAAAGTTCAAATTTAAAGTGAGAACTGTCGTGGTACTTACAATGCACCAAAAGCGGAGTAGAAGAAACCTCATTGCCACGGTGTTTGTTGGTCAGTGTGGTGGACTGTTTGATGGGGGAGAAATGTTTGGTGGTGGATGGTGTATACACATGACGCACTTGTATACCTGGGGAGGGTGAGGTCTGGATATTGCACTCAGCTGAAAGAGTAAGCAAACATTAGTTGGCTCAGATTTACATCAGACATTATCACAAGAACTGAAATATAAATGCCATGCCAGGCTACTGTAACTTTAAATACACAGAAGCATTAGTCTCATTAGTCTCACCTTTGAATAAAACAGAAGCCACCTCCAGATCAGAGTTCACCTGGTCCTGGATGTTCTTGCTGTCCTCCTCATTGAGAGACTTGACAAATCTTGAGCAGACATTCATATCAAAGCGGTTGGGCAGGATGAACTTGATGCCCATGGCCACATTTTGGGTGCCTGTATCATGTGGGCTTCCACCTACTGACTGTTCAGTCTTGATGGCACTCAGATCTGGCATTACACAGATCCCCTCCATGTCCTCAGAGACCAGAGGACACTCTGCTGTCCCGTCTGAGGCTGACATGGGAACGTTGTCCATCTCTGATCAGTCACTGAGCTGTCACACTGAGACTGAACATCTGAAATGCAAACAAACAGAACTATAATAATAACCGTGTGTGTGCATTACTCAGACACACAGTAATCAGGTTATAATGTCAAACACACATAACGTTAGCTTTCAGCTAGCATGCTACATATTCTTATCCCTCCTTCCGTTACTCTACACTAAATAACTGTGGCGAATAAAACTGAACACTGAAACGCGTTAATTGTCAACAAAGTCACTTTTCCCCAAATAAACACGTTTCTTACTCGATGATTCATTGTTTTTCTTGATCATGCAGTCATTGCTTTCTTCGGTGTTTTGGTAAATTTGCGCAAGCGCAGTTGACCACCTCAACAGCGAGGTGCATCCAAGAATAACCTTCCGCCACTTTTTCATTTTTGGTTCCGCAGTGATACTGATACAAAACCGATTTTCTATTCTTTACAGACCCACTTGTCAAATGTGTAACACTGATGTCACCATCTGTGTAGTACAAAAACACACGCTATTTTAAAAATATCAGCAGGGCTCTTTACATGCTTGGATTAACTTGTTAAAGGGCCCTTGATCACGAATTGTTATACATTTCTTGAAAACAACAGCCTTTACTCATTTATTTTTAGGAAAATAGATCTACTATTGCAGCTCCGCTTTAGGTTGATTATCTGGCCATAGACTAGTCTAGTCTGCATATACACTGTTCAACTATGAGACACTAAAGTTTCAATTTAAATGGTTCATTTTACATAGTAATAAATATTCTGGTACCTTTTTTCCTGACCTATGTTTATCAACCTTAGCTGCTGATGGAGACTTTAAAGAGTTCACAGAGACTCACACAGAGTAAAGTCTGGTAACAATATGTCTTGAAAAAAATTCAAAGAATGTACTTGGAAGAAAAAGAAGCTACATTGGTAAATCTTTCATGGCATCAGGCATGACAACACACTTGAGTGTCTGTGTGGTCAAGGAGATGGGAATTATTAATTCAAGAGTACTATGTGAGGGTTATCCAGTGTTAACTTTCATCAGGCGCCCTGACTTCACCCAGTGCTTATACAATATAGATGCCTTAGGTTTATAAAAATAATTTGTACATTTTACTTTGACTTTAAACATTCAGTAGTTTAACCTCAGGACTGCTGTACCCTTCAAACAGACCTGAGGCAAAGTTTGATGTGCCTCTGTTTGTCCTTTTTCTAGCACTACAGATACTGGCTCCTTATAAAGTATGAAGGTGAATTTTTTCTTCCTATTATGTATTCTTACTGCAAATAGTAGTGAGGTATGAGCTTCCAGGTACACAGAAATATTAGTTTGATGTGACTATGTACATCAAATTATAATAATCTATTTAGTGGACAACCGCCATCATTAGATCTTTTAGATCTTTCATATTTTATACACAGATTCTGGTAGCTAACATTAAATGACATTAAATGTAATATTTTATATATACTTATATACTTTATATATACTGATATGCATTATCGTCCCAAACTTTTTTTAAAAAATACAAAGAAATGTAAAATGGCCTAACCTTTAATTCACATAGTAAAATTACCTAGAGGCTAAATAGATGTATAACTTTAGATAAACATTCTTTCTTAGAGCACATCTAAGTACATTTACTCAAGTACTGCATTAAATCCACCCTGTTCTCTGGTTCTTCCCCATCACCACCTGGGAACTGGGACGTCCAGCCGCTCTTAGCTGGCCTGTGAGCACCATCATCTGGCATGGACTATGCCACAATGCCCCTGGGTTCTCTGGTTCTTCCCCACTACCAGGGGACCGGGAAGTTCAGTGGCCATTAGCCGGCCTTGATAACCTTCTCCTGTCATCAGCTGTACCACAGTACTCCTGGGTCCTCTGGTTTTCCCACCACCAGAGAAATGCAACATTCAGGGGCCATTAACCAACTTGTGAGCACCTTCAACTGGCAAGGGCTGTGCCACAGTGCTCCTGGGTTCTCTGGTTCTTCACCACCAACAACAACATCACCAGGGGACCAGGATGTCCAGCTGCAAACCTGTGAGCACCTTCACTGTGCATGGATTGTACCACAGTGTCCCTATGTTCTCTGGTTCTTCACAACGACCACCACCACCATGACCATGGGACCGGGACATTCAGCAGACATTAGCCAGCCTGTGAGCACGTTCACCTGGTATGAGCTGTACCATAGTGTCTATTGGTTTTCTGGAGCTTCAATACCACCTTGGGACCACAATGTCCAGCTGCCCTTAGACGCCCTGTTTGCACCTTCGCCCAGCATGTACTGTACCACAGTGCCCCTTGGTTCTCTGGATCATCCCCACTACCAGGGGACTGGGATGTCCAGCGGCCATTTGCTGGCCTGTGAGAACCTTTGCCTGGCATGGGCTGTACCACAGTGCCCCTTGGTTCTCCGGTTCTTCCCCACCACCTGAGGACCGGAAAGTCCAGGGGCCATTAGCCAGCCTGTCAAGACCTTTGCTGTGTAGCTGAATTTACATGCCAAACACAAGACTCACTGACATAAGGGGGAGCCATGGAGTCCCTTGGCACATCCATGGCGCAAAATTTGGACATTTCAAAAACTGGCTTGAACAAAGCCACTGTCATATTATTAACTGACTACATTACAGGTTCTGATCCAGTATTTTCTGGTAGACATCTGTGAAATTATTGTTAATTCTGTCTAAAGGTTTTCTATAACACATTATTGATTGTATGTGTACCTGATTTATGACATAACTAATGTCAAAATAATAATCAAATAATAAAACCTTGTCCCTAACATAATAAAAGTTAAACAAAGGATCTTGGCTTGTTTAATATTCTTTTAGCTCAGGTTACCACCTTAATGATGGGGAATTACACATTTGTTAGACCAGTGATTATAAGCTTTACTGCATAGGCAAAGTTACAGCAAATTAATCAGATTTAGAGGTTCCCACAAATACTTCCTCAGAGTCTGCCTGCAAATCCCTCCATCGAGAGGCATAAACATGACATTAGTCTTATTTTTTATTGCTGCCAATTAAGATTTATGAGATGAACGATTCACCATGTTTAACTTTTCAGTAAACATCATCTTTCCAGAAAGGCAAAAGAATTAACTTTTTTTTCCACAGGTTTTGCTCTGCAAGTTATTTGACTTCCCTTGTTTGTTTTGATGGAACTGTCTAAGGCATGAAAAGCTGCAGAGCAGAGATTTTCTAATGGTGTGATTAGGCTTTGCAGGATAAACAGTGTTCAAGGCTCAGGAGTATTTATCCCATTCATTAGTCCATAATAAAATGTGGCATTTATGCCATCTTTAATTCAGTAACGTAAACAGCATGTTTACACTTGTTTTCTTGTTTGGTGTTATGTGAGGTATGTGATATGTGTAACCTTGTCAGGAGGTGATATTAACCTTAAAAGGTTACTTTTTCATCACTTTTATAAAAGATAATGATACAAAAACACTGAAGTTGAAGATGTGACACGAAAAACAAGAATGTAAAACATTCCCTTGACTCAAAGTCTCAAATTCAATGCAAGAAATGTCTTGAGAGGTCAAGAGGAGCTTTGAAGGGTGAGTTTGTTGTAGTGAAAATTAACACACGCACGCACACACACAAACAGTGATTCATAAGCTGTCATTCATGGATGGAATTTACAGAAACGATTTGATGGCAGCTGTACTGTGATTAGGAGCCCTTCTGTTTTCTGGCCAACAGTGTTTTGTGCTTCTATATTAGTGGTTTTGTTTCTTGCTCTTTGAAGCTCCATCACAATACCAGGCACCTCAAAAGGAGACAAAGATTTCTGTCCTGAGGCCTCTTTGTGCACAATTGCTATTGCTGTTTACTTGTTTGTTTGTTTGTTTTTGGATCTCTAGTAAGGAGGTCAAGGGTTATGGCTCATCCATGCCGCTCTGAAGACACCAGGGGGTTTTGGGAATACAAAGCTTCCAGGTCAGTTGCATTGAGGAAGTTGCCTCATTCTGTCAAGATAAAGATCACACGCAACTCTGGTCTTGGTCACAGCTGCCTTGTTTGGATAGCATGTGAGCCTCAGAGTGTGCATTAAATTCCACAGTGTGCTGCTCCCACCATCTACAGGACACATGGATCATATTCAATGCAACAAGAGCAGCAAATACACTACATTATGCACTATACATCTTAATTCGTGTGGGGAACAATCTGTGGTTTATTTTGTGAAATATTTAGAAAATCAAATGTAGCTTATAAAAAGAAATGCATGTGGATTGTTACAGGGAAAACATCCACAAGATGGCACTAATATAAATTTACTAATTTCTTAATCTTGCCAACAGATGGCACCACAGTCTCAGAATATAAATTAGACTCCTGTAAGTAATATGGTCTTTTGTTATCTATCAAGTGTCCTGCAATCCTCTCATCTCCACAGTCTTTCTCTAGGCAAAGCTGTGAAATACTCAGATTGCTAACTGTGGTAAAAGTTAGATATTATTATTATAGCCTGTCAGCTCTGTCATCATTTTAGACATTTAATCTGTTGCTCATTATCAGACAGTGGGATAAGTCTGGGGGCAGGAAGGGTGGGAAAGTCTTCCATTTGTTTCCTGTTAATGCTGTGTGGACATCTCTGTCTTCTGGGTATTAATCCATCTGAAACCTTAGAGAGTTTAGAAGTGAAGGAAGTAAAGGATCCCATGCTGAACACTGATTTAAAACTGTGCTAGCTGTTGTCCCTTATACAATGAAAACCCTGATGATGTCTGTCACAGTGTTATAAATTAAAGGTGTGATGTTCTAATGATGTGGACAGGGTTTTTGTTTTTCAAATGAAAGCATTTTTTGAGTTACATTATGATAAATGCAGAATCCAACATTTTTCAGTGTTAGGCTTAAGGTTTTCTACAAAGGTAAAGTCAGCATCTCTGGCTCAGCTTTTCATTTTTTTCAAAATAGTTTGCCTCTTGTGAGTTCTTCAGTGAAAATGCAATGCTTACAGTGAAAATGAAAATGCAACACTAAATTGCCACCAAAATACTGGCATACCCCTTTAATAAACACAACACCTCTGACACAAGCTAATTATCTTATCCAGTCTAGTAATTCCATCAGTTTACCGTGACAAAAAATGGCATACATTGGCAATAATAACATCTATCTGATGATATCATTTTGTTAGCATGTACTGCACATCAGGCCTGTATGAAACACACTTCTCTCTCATGTTATTATTATCTATGAGTCAGCCTTTTCCTCAGAAACACCAAAAATGCAGTGGTGGACAAAATAAAGTCATTTAACATTAGACATATTAAAAAACAAATAAAAGTCCTGTAATTACACACAATTAAACTCAGAAAGGAAGTCATTAGTGTTACCATTAAAATGTACTTTCATGTAAGTACATCAGGTTCAGGTTTTTATGTGGTGCTATTTTTTAAATTTATTTTATTTTATTATGGAGGTATTACAGTATTGAGGTTGAGAAGATGATAAGCTGTATAATATCCAAGTAGGCCTAGTCTTTACCTCTAATTTGTAGTAAGCAAGCAACAGTTTTTACCAGTGAAATATGTCTTGCGCCAACATCGGGCATAAGGAAATGTGACGTCACTCCAACCTGTTTCTGATTGGAGGAAATTGAAATTGCAACTTACCTGTGTTTCCAACTAAACCTGTGCTCCTGTGCCATTATTTAAACATAGCCTGGAAATACATAAAGCACTGAATGTCACTATAAACTATTTATGCAGATCTCCTATTGAGCCGTGCAGTCCGGAGCGTGAGGGGGCTGGACCAGACTCGGCTGCGCAGAGGACAAGCAACTCTGGCGACACCTGCAAACAAAGTCCAAACAGATTCCGTCCTGGAGCAACATCGGATGAAGCCGAGGCGAAGAGTAAAGCTGAACAAGAGTGTGAAGAGTGTTAGGAATTATTACGCTGGGACAAGAGCAGCAGAGAAGGTGTTTTCCCGATAGGAAGATCTGAGCTCTCGGACCAAGCGCAGGGAGCGCGGAGACCGGCGACAGCAGGTAATGAACTACTAATGGAAAAAACTTCTGCTTCAAATATATTGTGGTGAAAGCAGCACGTACAGCGAGTCTGTTGTGGAAATGTTTGTTTGGACTGTTTGGTAAAGATTCGTTGATTTTGAGGTGATCAATTTGATGGTGCGTTCACAGGTAAAACGTAAAAATCAGGCTTCAGTTCCTCGACTCTGTTGTTGATCCAACCTTTTCTATCTTTTCCACGATTTAACACAGTTCACAGCTGATTCATTCACAGGCTGCATTTGACTTGTTTTGTGCAAGGGATTTCACTTCCTGGTGGAAGCGGTGGAGGTCACTTATTGTTCCTGAAGGATGTGTCTGAGTGCTGATAAAGTGTATATTAACTATCAAATGCCTTTTTTCACACCTTTGTGTGCTTGTTTATACAATAACCCAGCGAGGTTATTTTCCATTAAGGCTGCCTGCAGAAAAGGTGGCTTTATTATTGACACTGATTTCAGACATGATCACCTTTGTCTTACTGACACTATCTTCAAAAGTTTCCACATCTCTGCGTCACATAAAATCACAATGCAGCTGCATAGTAACTGCACAATACAGCTTACTGTGGCATCTGTATTCACTGAATTGAGCATGTTTTACCCAGCCGTAATGAGTAAGACCCAGATGAATCTCCATTTACCCAACACAAATATGCACAGAAGTGTAATCAGAAATATAAGGATGAAAAGTGCATCTTTTATATATGATAGCGGCTTGTCATGCAAGAGTAATTACATTTTTCAGTTATGTAGCACCTGAAAAAAGACAAAAGGATCAGTCTGCTCATGTGTAGAAATTATGCATCACATGTATAGATGACAGAATGAGCTTCCCAAACGTGTTGAGACTGCAGGCGTTCTCTTGTTATGTGTAATCTCTTTTCTCACACTGCTTTGGCGTGTGAGGCCACCAGCCAGCTCAGGTTTCTAACACACACTGAACATTTCAGAGGCTTAA
Source organism: Mastacembelus armatus (assembly GCF_900324485.2). Classification (NCBI taxonomy): domain Eukaryota; kingdom Metazoa; phylum Chordata; class Actinopteri; order Synbranchiformes; family Mastacembelidae; genus Mastacembelus; species Mastacembelus armatus. The sequence goes on along the minus strand of NC_046644.1, from coordinate 17,407,745 downwards.
GTGAGGCTGAGGACAAGGATTTCAGGTTCATCCTTACATTTCTCTGAGTATTGCTTATCGAATCACATCATAACTTTATTCTTGCCCATAGGTGATTTCACATTTCTTAGTATAGCAAACTCAAATGGATCTTGCTCTCATGTGGATTTAGATTATGTCTTTAAACCTGAACTAAACAAAGGTTTGGCAGCACATTTATACTTGTTGACCTAATAGCGTGCAACCTGACAATGAAACCTGACAATGTAGGACAATGTTTGTGTCTACAATATTACACATAAATCTTCTTTATTTCCACATTACAATAATATAGTCCCATTGATATGAGTCAAATGAAAATCTAAGAGGGACGCCCAGGCCTGTGGCATTGCACTCTACTGCACTTGATAGTGTTAGTATTATTGTATAAACCCTTGGGGCATCAGTCAGTGAATTCCACTTTAATGTGACTGAACCTGTTATCAAGACTGCACTCTGTCGTCGTTGTCGTCGTTGGTCTGCTATAACACTTTCCAGGTTTGTTTTCATAAAATAACATGAAGTAATCTTAGCTTTAACCCAGATCGATTGTCAGTTATAGCCAAAATTGTGATCAAACATTAATTAGATATAGAGAGCTGCTTTGTAATGTACAGTATATGCAAAAACAATCACATAAAACTCTGTTACAGCTTGTCTGAGTAACAACAGCCCATGCAAATGAGAGAGTAAAAAAAGTGCAGCCTGCAGAGCTGACACCACTGTGCAACTTTGAAGTCATGCACTATTCACAGCTGAGAGTGAAGTCAGTGTGGATCAGGTGTGTGCATATGATACAGTTACTCCTCCTGCCTAAAGAGTCTGACCCTAAAGCTTCATTCATAGTGATGGCTGAGCTTGAAGACCTAAAGGCTGCAAACAGAGCATCATAGGATGGAAGTGTATACATCTTATAACTTAAACTATAAAAGCACCTCATTTATTGTTGTATTTTACTGCTTTGTAATTCGTCATTATTAATACCTGAACATCTCAGTTTACTGGCTGCACCATATGCTTTTCCTCTTGTGTCTGGCTATAAAAACAAGACATTTCCATCATTTTACACCAAACTATTCTAGTTTTGGGGTGTTGTTATGCCGACACATAAATAACAGGAGTATTTCCTCTGCAGGCATCTGGTGAATGGGGAGAAAATGGAGGTGAACAGAAGAGAGGTGCCGCAATATGTAAGTGCCTACAGTGCATGTTTTGCTCCAGTCTCTGATGTATCGCTGGTCTAATAAATGGGACTGTTTGAGTATTTCTTGGAGTGGTTGGGTGAATACATGAACTGTGAATGCTCCCCTGGAACACTCTCCCAGATTTAGACCAATTCAGGGTTTTTTTTTCCCCCTCACAAGAATTATAGCACTTTCCTTCTAGCCTTTCCTTTGCTCTCTGTCAGTCCTCTCTCCCTCTGTGTAGTGGTTGACTGGTAAGCCTTGTGTCCCAGGTGTAACCCAAGCCAGGAGTGTTTCAGTCCCTAGGGAAGCCCGGCCTTACACAGCCTGTTCACCAAATGACAAGGTCCTCTGAAAACACAGCTTCCACAGTGGCATGGCAGCCGCAAAAGGAGAATAATGTACCTATTTGATTCTTGGCTTTTTACTGTACAGAGTATGCCTACTTCTATGAATTAAATAAAGAACACATTTTTCTTTTGGAAAGCATGTTAGACTGCAGGGTGTGTATGCATTTTTGAATTACTGCTTCAGAACATTTTTTAGTAGAACTTTGTTTCTGCTTGCTACTTTTATTTCTTCCATCTGTCTTCCTCTCCCCTTCAATCCTCCATATCCGCCATCTCTCTCTCTCTCTCATTCTGTTTCTCTCTCGCTCCTATTCTCTGGCTTGTGTGGAAGCCTGGGTGGGCCAGTCGCTGAAACATTGCCAGATTTCTGGTAAGCAGAGCGTCTGCTTGTTTTGCTGTGTCACCAGTTCTAGGAGGTGGAGGTCTTGTTCCAAAAGACTTTGCCTCCACTTGCTCATAGAGACTGATTGAGGACCCATCTGAAACCCTGGCATGTGAATCATTATGGGCTCTACACCTCTCCATTAACAGGAAGTGGTGTCTCCACCCTCTAAGGTCACAGAGCAACTCTCACTGCTGAATGAGATCCAGATTTCTATGCTGGGCTTTGTGTAGGCATGTCACGGCACACTGCTGTGACATAAAGGCTGTTATTGTACATGCCTAGTAAAGTTTTACGGTGCACCTCCACACATACAACATAGGCAGCAGGCCCAGAGCAGATTCCGCTTGGCCAGATCAATGAATAAATGGCTGCACTGAACTGCACAGGCAGTAAGTGTGAGAGTTCCTGTGTTAAAGGAGGTTTTATGGCTCTCTAGTGCAGGACGTCATGTCAAAGTCATTTTGTTCACCCAGGTGTGTATGTGTGCTTAGGCTGGTGAACTGAAATGTGAGAAAATATACAGAAAAACATGATTTTGGTGACTCCCCCGACTCTTCTTTTAGTGCCACCATGGGGTTAACATTTTTGGTTGCAGACTGGAAACAAGGTAGGTATGACATTCAGGTAGGGCACAGTTAAAATCAAATTGTGATGTGGTTATGTGGTTTACCTTCACCAATATTCCAAGAGTAACGTTTTTTAGTAAAAGGTCTTGCCAGTTATTCACTGATAAGGTAGTCATTGATAAAAATTAAGTCATGTGTTTTTATTACAGCAGCTTTCCCATATATTGCGGACCTAAAATATCAACATAAACGCTCTAATGATGATTTATTACATAACGGTGGTGTTATTATGTGACAGTGAGTCTATACCTGCTAATCCTGAAGCAGTGGTGGCACCAGGCCATTTTTACTGACAGCTGTTTTTGACATGTATTACTTAGTATGTCATTTAGACGGCAGATTAATTCTGAGGCATGTGTCTCAGCTGAGTATGAGAAAAAGCCTGCAGTACAGTGCTAGTTGTCAGCCTGAAGACTCTAATGAGATTCTGGTCTGCTGAGTTTGCTCTGATGTGAGCAATTTATGGGTGTTTCTGTGTGACTTAGAAATCTATAATTTTTTTTTCTTTGAGATGTTATGCACTTTTCAGTTAAAAAAACATTCCTTGATGCATAGCTTCTTTTAAAGGTTATGAAATGGATTAAGCATGTGGGAGATTAAGCATGTGCCTTTTCTCAGCCCACTGTTGGTTTTTGATCAAAGCCAAACCATTAAATTAGAATGATTTATAGTGACTGTGACAGAAGTGTTCTTTTGGTTTATATGAGGATTTCAAAACTTTCACTGTTCAGTAGAACTGCTCCTAATGAGACTGATGAATGTCATTGGTGTGGGTACCTTAGCTGAAATACTGTGCTGTGAAAAACTGACATCAGGGTGTTTTCTCACTGAGAGAAGTGACTGTTAGCAGAGCTGTTTTTGTTGTTGTAGTGGCAGTGATCTTGCTCCCCTGACGTCACATGTGTGTTGTACTCAGGAGATCATGGCAGAGAGCTGCAGAACTGATAACTGCTGGTTTCCTGGAGACCACAAGCAGTAGATCTGATGTTGTTTTTACCTACTGATTAGACAGCAACATATGGAGATTATAAAGTCCTGTCCTATGTCATATTTAGGTGGCTGAAGAGCTGCCTTTTAGATTTCTACCAAACTGCTGCTGCATATGTGAACAAATCTTGTCATGTTTATGCTCCATAATTAACACATTATACCTTGGCTCAAAGCTGCACATATGGGAGGCATGAAATAAAAACCACAAACTCTTGAATATTTCATTGTTACTGGATCGGGTTGTGTCATGATAACGCTCAGGAGAAAAGGCCATAGATCACATCAGTCTGACACTTTATCACTGCCCAACCATCCTCCCTTTTCTTCCCCCAGGCACAGGAGATAGAGTTAGGATCAACCAAATTCTCTCTATTAGATTCTGCCTGTGTGAGGCAATATTATCTGAGGCTGTGGCTGAGTGGTGGGAAAACAGGAACTACAACCTTCATAAAGGAGTGAATAGGTCTATAAGAATAAGAGAACATTTTGAAAAAACCTTGCAATGAATGTTCATTATCTACATCCAGTATCTAGCCAGTCTTGTAAGAAATCAGGAAGGCTGCAGAAACTGACAGCTTATCTTTTCGTTATGTGGAAAAACCATCAGCGATAACATTAACATTGGTAAATGTGCATTAAGTGGTGCTGAAGCTAACTACTCACTGTGCACAACAAGGCTAGAGACTGTTGCTTGAGTCAGACCTTTGTTATCAGTCTGAAGCACTGACCTACTGAAATGGGGTCAGATGCATTTCTGTCTCAGTTATTATGGACTGGACTCAAATAGCACCTCTTCAAACTGAATAAAAGGGAACCTGATACCAGTTTGTAAAGCTTAGAGCGAACTATAGACTTTATGCTACCACTATTTTGACTACTTAGTCAGGGAAGAGTGGGCTTGTATAGGGATTGTTTATTGCTTTTCTTTCTTTGCTTATGATTTAATTAACAAGATGCATTTTGATATTTCGCCTAAATTATAAATAATATAATGTACCATGCAGCAAATGACATGTTTTCTTTTTGATAAGGCTAGTAAGTAAAAAGGAAATTTCAGATAAATAATGACATTCCCAGCAACATTTAGTGTTTAGTACTAAATATGTCAGTGTTAGTGGGAGCGCTCTAAACCACATAGTAAACATTTTACCTGATAAGCATCAGCTAGCAAACATTGCTGATGTGCATGTCATCACAGCATGCAGATGTAAACATTTAGCCAACACAGGGCTGTGCCTAAATACAACCTCAGTGGCATGAATGTAGATTCTTTTTCAAGGTAATTATATTAAATCTGTATGTCTAAACTGAAATAGTTAACTCTGTGTGCTTCAGGCCTTTGTATTTAGTCTCTATACTGCTAAAATGCTGCCAGAATTAAGGCCCCTGATGATAGACATTAGTGCATGGACAACCCAGAAAGATTTTACTTAGTGAAACACATTTCAACATGATGTGTGTCTCAGCAAAGTTAAAGTGTTAACAATTACTGATGGCCCATAAATCATAAGATAAAACCCCAAGCTGAGCACAAGAAAACAAAAGATAAGGATATTGCATAAGCATGGAACTTTAAGTATGGGATTCCTCTGAAAAGATAGCAGCCTATTGTAAAGGTTGGTTTCTGGATAAGAATAATATTTAAGGGGTGAACTAAACCTTATGGTTTCCAGTGTTTGGTAATCAATGTTAATGTTGAGCACAAAACAGCTTTGTTTTGTGCTCAGGCCTTCATCACTAGTTATATACTGCAAAAACATATCAGATTTGCCTCTGGCTCTGTGTGGGCACAACATGAGCTTGTACACAAATATTTCTGCTTTTCTCACCCTTGCATGAGAGTCGTTGAGTTCTTCCAGGCAATATGAGAAAAAAACTGAGTTTAGATTAGGTCAATAAAAAGAACAAGGTCAGTGATGTAACAGAAATAATGAATCTCATTATGAAGGTGGATCACAGAGTAGACAGTAGGGTGCAACTCTCCCTCATTGTGAGAAAATTACTGTCTTTCTCCTGTTTTTTCCCTGCTGAGCCATTTTACCCCTTCCACCCAATACACTGAGTGCAGTTAACTTTGTGAAGTTGTCTAAACTAAAATAGAGGGTGTCAGCAGTGTTATTTTGCAAGGCTTTCCCTTTTTTCTAAAAAAAAATGCTCTAGTCTCCATTAAAGGAATCATTAGAATGATCATTTAGTGCATGATGATATAGTTTTACATTCACGGTGAGCAATGAAAGATGCCTTAGTTTGGTTATACTGTAAGTGCAGTTAAATGCATGGATTTTCTTTTTCTCACCTCAGGGGCAGGTGGAGAACCATGTGAGGTTGCAAGCTAGTGCTCCTGAAGACGCAGAGTTTTATGTTGTTGTTGAAGGCTCTGGGCTTATACATGTGACTCCAGCAAAAAGAGGAGATGATGGGCTGACTCTTTGCTTCACAGTCCCCGGTAGGTCCTTCAGTCAACTTAACAACTCTCCGGTGTACCTTTTTGCCTGTCAATGTCTCACAACCTCTTAAGATATATTCTCATTTTCTGTATCTCCCACAGGCCATGACCTTGTGGAAGTTGTGTCTGTCACATCCTACATTTACACAGAGGACCGACTCACTCAGCTCGAGGGTGAAGCGTCTCTTGAGTTCCTCAGGGACATTGCCCAAGAAGCAGCAGAGTACCTGTGTGCAAACGTGGATCAGCTGGACCCCCAGAGCTACCTAGAAGTCCTGAAGAGGTTTCCTGTGCGGTCTTGGGGAGCTGACAAGGAGGTCTCTGCTGGACAGTTAGACCACATTGCGGAGGATGTTTCAGGCAATGAAGTCAGTCTCAGGCAACTGGATGAGAAGATCACACAGGCTATAGCAAACATGGATTACCCTCAGCAGTGGAAAAATACTGACAGTCAGTCAAGAGAAGGTAATGAAAGCATGAGCGTAAGTCAGGAACTGTGGTCATGTAGGGCTTTATTTGCCAGAGGTAATTTTGTGGAATCTTCACCAGTGTCCTGTCCTTGATACTTTCTGAGATTGCTAAAGTAAAAAAGGTTCTGCATATCGTGCAGCACAAATCTAAAACTTACAGAATTAAACCTCCTCATCAAACAACATGCATCAGGTCGTCATGTCTGTATCTGTGCAAAGTCATTTCACAATCTCAGTAAAATCAAGGATGTTTCACTTTGAATCCAAGTCTCAACTCTCATGTCTTAGTTTGTTCTCTGCTACTTCCTGGATCATCCTTAGCGGTCAGATGTCAGGGATTTCCCTCTGGTCAGCAGATCAGAGGAAATGTTTTGGATGTGTTGCAATAAGTCAGTAACTTTTCAACTTCCCAAGATTTATTTGTTTACTTTTTTTATAAGTTTTGCTTTTGTTGCTGTTTTCTACACCCCAAAGGGGCTGGTTTACCCAAAGGAACAGACAAAGCATACTGCTTAACTCAAATTATATGCAGCCATACTTTGACGTTATTCTGAGATATCCATCCTGTTTTCATAAGTACTATTTATTCAACAGATAGTTTACTGATCATTAGTGAGGTCTGTGGACAATCCAGGGTAAATAGGCTACTGTGCATGGTTGGGCAAGATTACCATATATTTCCATCAGAAGTCTCACAGCCTCATACTGTATATCTCAAAGCCAGTGTAGAACCATATTTAAAGCCTGATATTGCTAGAGGAGAATTAGAAAATAATAAGAAAATAGGCTACATTTTTTGTTAGTGAAAAAACCTGTTAGACTTTCAGGAAAATATCATCCCTGTGATGTTCTGGTGTTCAGTATGTTTCAAACCCAACATGAGATCTGACAGTACAGCCTAACTCTTCCATCACATGATGTGCAGGACCAGCCAGCCAGCCGCCGTCTTTGGAGAACCCCAGAGCAATTACTGCCATTATTCCTCCTTAGTCAAATTAGAGTTGTCTTGCAGAACTCTGTACCTACCACATCATCCTCCTCTGCACTCCACTCCCACTCCCTTACACCACAGCTGTGTCAGAGCTGTTTCTTGTATCTGGCCTCACATTTGTTTTTGTTTTTTGTAGTGTTTCATTACTTTAAATCGGTAAAGCCCTGCTCATTATTAAAGAAAATGAAACACTCATGGTAAGGTATTACTATAAATTGATCATAGGTGCATTTTCAGTTAGTTATGTAAGGGTGCACATTAGCAGGGGCAGAAACAGGAACTGGGATCAGAGACTGGAACCCACAACAAATGCACATGTCATGTTTCACTTACTGCTGAAGACCACATACACTGTTGGGACTCTGTTTTTATGGTGGTGAATTAACTAATACAAGCAGCACTCTGACAGTTTGCTATTTTCCTGACCTGGAAATTCACTTTGCCTATCCGTGTGGTATTTTAGTGCTGAAGGCAGCCCAGACACGTGCTGATAAAGTTGCAACCTCTGATTTGAAAAGATGATTGATGTGGTCAGTATAAGCAGCTGATTCTTATCACTCTGCACATTCCAGACAGCAGCATGATTAAGAAGCCTCCTAAGTGTTGAGATTGGTGGAGCTGTTTTAGAGCAGATAGACCAGTGATGTCATTGGCTGGCCCTGAGTTATAGTCACCTTCACCCAGCTCTTCTGTAGAGCAGGTGAGTTTGGAGATGCCCAAACACACTGTGCGCCTAAAGCCGATAACCTTGCACTAGTGCTTGACCCTTAAAATAGGACCTGTATGTCCCTCATTAGGCAGCAGTAGCTGTCAATCCCTAGTCCCTCAGGGTGACTATGTACTGGTCAAAATTGACAACGACATTCTTGTCTGTTAAACTTTGTGGGAAGAGTGTGTTCAGTATTCACTTCTCACAGTTACTCGGAACTGGGTCAAAATTAACGGTAATGCTGTGGAGGTGTTTCACTTCATCTCACAGCTCCAGCAACAAATTAGCAGGAAGAGAAAATAAGAGATAAATTCTTCTACAAGTTGTTTCTAGGTTTAAAAGAAGGCAACTTTTAGCCTCAGAGTCTCTAAGATACAATATATCTGGTCCCTTTTTACAATATTTTCTGGGGCTTTTTGTCTTTGCTTTGCAGTGGGTCATGGAGATGCACATAGAAAATACAGGGAGATGCAGTGAGACATGTAGCATGGGTTGACAACCAGACATTTGTGGCACGTGTGTCAGTGAAGATTCTCAGTCGTCTATGTGAAGTTATCTCGAGGTTGAGTCATGGCAACTGGACTTCTAGTTTTTTAGGTCGAAATGTTTCACTACTCATCCAAGTAGCTTCTTCAGTCTAAGGTGAGGCTGGTATTGGAATCTCAAAGAAGTGCAAGAAGTCCGGTTGTCATGACTCAATCTCTAGATTTGTGGCATCTACACCTACACATGTAGGTGTCTGGTCCTCTTTAATACATTCTTTCATCCTGTCCTTACAAAGCAACAAGTGTTAATGTGAGGATTATGCAGCAATGATCAGCCAGCACAGATGTGCCGCCCTGTGCTGCCTCATCAAAATAACCTTTTAGAGTTGTTTAGAGTGTCAAAGCCTCATTCAGCATCACAGTGAATCAGCATTGTTTATATACCCTTATAGCTCGTGTTTGTGCTCCCTTATATTTTGGTGAACAAGAGCAAGCAGGCAGCAACTGTTTCAGAGCATGTGCCGACTCAGTGAAACATCCAGTTTTTCTAGATACTATTATTATTGGTAGTTTCTACTATGGACCTTACCTGAGCCAGAGCCAGAGTGTGGATGTGTAAAATGCATACCATGAGCAATTATATATAAGTGTGTAATTCATATACGTAACCTCAGTGAAAAGGGTTTGTTATTCTAATGAGCAGCATGTTCAGTAAATTAATTCACATGAAGTAAATTCGGTATAGCTGTATATTTTACTGGTTCCTCATAGACGCATTGCCTAAATGCCTAAACACTAATGTTATGCAAAACAATTTTTAATATAGTTTTAGTAATACCGTATTTTATTTCTCTGCTTGTGTTTCCTGTTTTTATTTGTCTCTCCTCAGCTGCTGAGCTTCAAGGAAATGAAACCCTGCTTCACCTGGCAGTTCGTTTGGGTTTGGGCCGTCTCGCTCATTTCTTACTTCACCAACCAAGAGGTCAGAGGGCGTTAACCTTACCCAATCAGGAGGGAGACACGCCCCTTCAGCTGGCTCAGAAGGCTGGACAACACACCATGTTTGGGCTGCTGGCAGCGTAAGTCTTTGCAAAAAAAAGTCTTATTTGTGAAGGAGTTATTCTAATAAACAGGTACATATTTACAAATATGTTTTGGTTTCTCAGAAAAAAAACCTTAGGGAATTTCTTAAACAATTTAAAGAATTTAAAGGTTTTCTTTAAAGGGAGGTTTTTTTTACCTTTATTTTGTAGACAACTAACCTAAACTACTCAAGCAGTCAAAGAAGACACCACTGTTTATAGACTGCACAGTAGAGTTGCTTCAGTGCATGGAAGGCAACAGGAAATGCTGAATTGTGCACAAATGCTTATTTAAAAACTTAAAATGTGCTTAATGCATGGGAACTCTTACTCAGCATTTCCACCTGCGGATAAAGTTTTACAGATAGAGCTTGAAAAAGAAGATAAAGAATATAACAATCACATCATATTATGACTAATGAAGATAAGGGTGATTCTGTGTGTTCTTTTTCAATTCGCTTTATTTTAACCTCACTTCCTGAAATCCTAAATAACGTTTCATTGAGGGCTTGTTTTCTTTCTCCACATCAGTCATCCAGGTCCTGTAGTCGGGCCTGTTCCAGGTGTGTGGTGCGTTTGGTCTGACAGACACTGCATGCTGAGGTTTTCTTCCAGCACGGACTCTGTGACCCTCACTGTGCAGCAGGGTCCCGGCAGCTGCCCCCAGGACAGCATCATGATCCTTAGAGACAAACTGCAAGACCGAATCATCCTTAAACAGGTGAGAACAAAGAACTGGGAACACCTGTATTAATCATCATAGTCACATTTGTTACTAAATATCGGGCAGAAATGGCTAATAAATATTTCCATGCCATAATGTGGCATCGCTGTCAAGATAAGGTGATTTGAACAGGTTTTGTTCAGACATTTGTAAACAGTGAGCCGTGGACTCTTTAATATGACATTTTGATAAAACACTGCAGCTACTGAAGCTAGTAGATTAGGATCACAGGGCTTTAGCCACATTAACACTGCAGAATGAACTTGCATGATGTGTCTGAAACGTTTGGTCGTATTATTTGCACTGTGCAAACAACTGTGACTTTGTTTACATAAGTTGTGCTTTTGTTCCAGATCAGTGTGCTGAGAGCTCATACTGAGGGAGACCAGAAAAGCAAAGATGAAGTTCTTGCAGGTGATGAAGGTAAAGGTGACTAAACACTGAGCACTGCATAAGGACTTTATTGTCTGTTTACTTTATTAAAGTCAAGACTTTCTGCATATAGTGGCCATTTACTGTAAGTTATTTCAATGTCATCTCATAATGACATTTGGTGTCTCACTAATGTCTCTGCAGAATTACAGGTATTAGAATCAAATGTACATACAAAGTTACATTAATTGTAAGTACATACTTTCAATCAGTTGTAATCAAGTGTGACGGTGACAGTAATCTATTTTATAATTCAGTGCTGCTTTTCTCGATTTGATTTGAATATATTTGATTATAATTTTTCAGTGTTTTCTCATGAAACAATTTACATTTATCACTTTTGCCTCTGGGAAACTGTCATGTGATCGTTGACATTGTGAAGACTAAATGATTATGTGATTAATCACACAAATAATCTTTAGTTGCAGTTTCAGTGTTGCGATCCCACCGGTCTCTGCCAGTGTGTAGCATAGAAAGCAGCCTCACACACCATGTGTGTGTTTGTTCTTCTGAGACTACAGGGAAAACCTAGAGGACAGAGAACAAGATCCTGGTCGATCTTCAACGCTGCCACTGCTTTTTCTATCTGTCCCACTCTGACATGAGCAGATTCTGTAGACTGCACAAAACTGTGGCCCCTGTTTTCGGTAATCATAGAGATGGCAGGTGGCGGTATCGACTCATAAAGGGAGGCAGGGAGTGTACTTCGGCATTGACCTTAACCCTGTCCGCCTTCAGCAGTCTTCCATTAATCTTCTCAAAATAACAACCTCACAGCAGGGAGTATGTGCTCTTCCTATGGACCTGCTGCTCTGGATGAGCACAACAGCTCACTGGCCAGGTTTTCATTCTGGGAAAGTAGAATCATATCCAGGGGACCTGTTGTGCTGCCCACATGACTCTTCTTGGGATGGGGGGGAGTGTTAGTGTGACATACATCAACCTATAGTTAAATATTTTTATTTTGTACAGGTGATTGCAAGGAGCAGCAGGTGGAAGAGCAAGCGCTCATGGACAATGTAAGCTTTTCAGAAAACAAGTGTTTTGTGTGCTGTAAAATGTTTATGGAGGAATCTCTTAAGTTCATTGCTGCTTTGTTTTAAAGTAAGAAGTACTTGAATTTTCCTAAGAATCTTTTTTTGTTTGTTTGTTTAAAGGTTTTTGAAGAACAGCTTGTTCTCTCTTTGGATGATGACGACGATGAAGAATATCCATCTTCATCATGTGGTAACTCTTCTCTTGTGTTCTCTTCCCTTAATCAGCCAAGACAAATGTATGTATCTGTGATAGATAGAAGAAGGATCTATTTGTTCAACATTTTGGCTCAACCCGAGGGAATAGCAACCAAAATACAGTTTTTATTTTAATATTATGATAATATATTATGAGTAATATTGTGGCATGTGGCTTAAACGATGAATAGCTAATCCATAAGAAGAAACACACAACAACATATTTGTGGCTGCACTGAACAGCAGGGTGTGGGAACAATGCATAATAAGCTGGTTGAGAAGCCCTGACTGTAATCGTTTTTCCTTTGGTGCTGGCACAATATGCAGAGCTCTGTTTTAAATCACCACATAGGAAATCAATACACTTACTGCTTCACAGGCACAGGCAGGGATGCACTTTTGGATGAGGTTGAGGACCAGTTTTGTTTGGTTAAATGGTTGCACTATCCCCCTAGAGTTTGTCTTTAGGTGGTGCAGGTTAGGTCTTTTCCTGCTTGGCCTCCACAATGACTCGTCCAGGAGTCCAAGAATCTGCCCTGTCACTGGGACAAAGACAGGAATGGGGTCAGGCTTGTGCCACTCAAACTCTATCTGAGCTGGGAGATGCTCCCATCTGGCCTGTTTCCCTGGCATCCCCTCCCCCGACTCCCCCGGCTCAGACAGTGGGGCTGTGTACTTGAAACAAAAGGGGGAATGTTAACAAGCTCACATGTCATAGGTTGATATTTTAAGTGAGCCGCCTGCATTAACCTCGTGTTCTCTTTAAACACAGTGATGCCCACAGGATTGTTTAAGCTTAGCGATCGTCAACACTCGCTGGTTAGTTATAACTTTGAGGAGGATGCTCACATGTTTAAAGCGTTACCATGGTAACAGAGAAAGCTAATTTCCTGTGTGTTGCTGTTGAAGAGCGAAGAGTTTGTTGTAAATCTGAAAGAGACTGGCGCTGTTGAATGGAGCCTATAAACTTTGTGACCATAAAGTGAAGTGTGTGCGTGTGAACACGATAATTTGTCTTTGTGACGTACTGATCGGTGACAACACAGGAACATTGATCCCAATGTTTCCCACTTAAGCAGATTACAGGTTTTTTTTTTCCTGTATTGCTCAAGTCATCAAACTTACCATTGATCTGAAATGCTGTTTTGTGATGCCAGCCCCTTAAGGCAGAGCACAGCGGTTGTTGTTTTCCAGATCTGAAGTGACTTTTCTCTGGTTTTAGTCAATGTTGTCAGTTTTTGTTAGAGCTAGTCAGTGTGATTCGTTCGTTAGTTATTTACTGGCCGAGGCTGGTACTGGCTTCAGTGATTCTATTTATAAAGCTTGTTTGATTTGAGCAAATGAAATGAAAGAATGCACACAGAGACATTTAGAGAAAACATAATAAATGCAAAAGATGGATAAAGGAATTTGGCCTTGTACAGTGTGTTTGAGCTCCATGCCAGTGTCTGCACTGCGTGCGAGCGGCAGAGAGGAAATGCCTCTGTGATGCCCAGGATTTCCTTTACATTAGTGTGGGCATGGCTGATCCAGACATCAAAGTCTGGTTGGAAAGTGCTATGAAAATGGCACTTCATCAAGAGAGGTAATTTTCCACACTGTTACATTAGAGATGCAGTCATGTATGCATACATGGTACAGATTAACATTACTAACATAAGAACTAGCATAAGAACCGTTATTAAGCTTTTTACTATATGTTCTACTTTTTGCTCCCATATCAACTTGCTTATAATGACAACACTAACATGCTCATATTTATACCATCTTACTTTAGTGTGTTAGCATGCTAACATTTTTTGCTCAGCACCAAACAAAGTGTAACTGAGGCTGATGGGAATGGCGTTAGTTTGGCTTTCCTCATAAAACTATTCAAATTGGGTCCAGCTAATGGAGCTGTGCAGTTCTTGGAGCCAGGCTGACAACATGCTTAGAAATAAAGACAATTCCTGACAGATGTGTTTTCGGTGATGATAAGCGTAACCCAGATGTTAGACCCAGGGGCCTTATTTTTGAATATCACTAAGAATGAGTAAACATTGTTAAGCACATTTAGCACATGAAGGAGAGTGTGACTCAGTGTAAGTCAATAATCCACTTTTTTTCCTGCTGGTTAGGATGCTATTTGGAGCTCTTCATAAAAACAAACCTTTAAAGGTCAAACATGGAGTGGGTACGCTGTGTCTCGTCATATTATCCTTCCTGCACTCTAAGCCTCGACATTTAAGCAATGAAAGATCAATGAATTATGGTACAAATGGTCCGAAATTACCAGGATGATGCTGAACTGGGGGTTTATCAGAACTAAAGTAAGTATGACTTAACAGTCTGATAAAATGACATGTTTGGTCATCTGCTTTTTTTAGCTTATCTGCTGGAGATTTTCTTCTTCTTGTGTTTGTGTTGTCTGGTGAAGAAATGTGTGAACTATTCAGCCAGGCCACTGGATATCTGGCAGATGTTAAGATGAACAATGGCAGTCAAAATAAGCTTCTCGATTTAATCTATGACATTTAGGAGGATAAAAAAATTGTTTTTATCCTGCTAAATGTCATAGATTCCTAGTAGATGTCTTCATCTCTAACAGTACAGAGCTGTAAAGTAGGAAGGGGAGACAAGGAGACATAGTCTGTTTGAAAGGTTAGAAACTATACTAGGTCATCCTGAAATTGTTCTGTATGTTTATTGCAGTAAATGGACATTCCATGCAGTCTAGTGGAATCCAGAACCTGTTTACCCAGTGTGGTGCAGACCCTCCTCTCTCCACGATCAGCAACAGCAGTGTGACCCAGCAGACACAGGTTGTGCATCATGCACTACATTCAAATGTAGACTGAGAATTTCGTGTTTTCTTACTTTTCTCATTCATTACATCTTTCTCTTAAACTTCTTTTTCTCTTTTCTGGAATGTTTTGTTCAGGCGGATGATGTGGACTTCAAGTTCAGCATCAGTGGAGTGACAAGGGACAGCACAGGGACTGACAGCGGGATACAGAACACAGAAGTACTCCTGATAGCTACCGACACTCCTCCACCACATCCTAAAGACCTCTGCCTTCACTCTGTGCCCTGCTTTCCCCCTCTCTCACCTGCTGTGCAGGCCCTCACCAGGCTGAACCATCCCACCTCCTATGAGTCGACCATTCACAGAGACAGTCCACCCATGGACAGCTGCGACCTAAGGTATTAAATATCATTATCAGAAGACAGTGTTGTAGTTGTCATTGTGTCTCTGGGTGTAACTGGTAATGTATCACTCCAGTCCCAGTCTGGTGGCTCTGGAAGTGGACAGCGAGGAGGACAGCGCTGAGCCAAAGTCTCCACTTTCCCCGCTGTTGTCAGATGTTGAGAAAAGTGAAGACAAAAGGGAAGCCTTTTGTCTGACTCCTGACCTTTCTTGCACTCGCAGCCAGTCTGCCTCCTCAGCATGTGAACCCAACTCAAAAGTAAAACACCATCTTATTTGTCACACACTTTCATCAAATGTTTCTGCTTCTCCATATCTCATGAGATGTGTAATGCTAAAATTCATATGTTTTTGCTTTGTTTTGTGATTTTTTTTTAATTTTTTATTTTTCCCCTTGACTAGGAATTTGGTGATCAGGGTATTCGACTCCGTTCCTATTCCTACTCTTCTCCTAAAGTCAGTTTACGTCCTGCTCGTTTTGCCCGAGACAATCATACTTCAGATATCAGCCCTGGTCAGTACTGGACACTTTACTCTCATAAATAATAGAAGTTCAATGTAACACAAGACTACAAATCTTTCTGTGTACAAAATTTGCTTTTTTTGTGTAATTTATGAAGCTAATGATTAGTTCCTCTTGGCAGCCCCTCTGGAGCTCACTACTTAACAGGTTATATGTCATTTGCTTAATCTTTACAAAACCAGAAAGGAGAAAACGGAAAGGCACTGTTAATTGTTTTACATAGTGTTTTTTGTATGGATTAAAAACCTGAGCAACAATAATGGTAATGGGCTTTAGAGGTGATAATAGGCAGATTTGTTACCACTGAACAGAGCCACACTGGCTGTTTTCTGTCTTTATGCTAAGATAAACTAACTGACTGCTTGCTTCATGTTGAAAGGATGGACATAAGACTGATATCAATCTTCACTTTCCACTCTTAGCAAACACCAGTTTTAGTTGAACAGCTAATAAAAAAGGATTATAAGTTTGCACTGAGGCTGCACCAAGGCTGATATAGTAATTTAACAACTCTCCATCCAAAGTTGACTGCACTTAGTTTGCACCCTCTGTAGCTGATGTGTGAGCAGCCCTCTGTCCACTGTGCCCTGTAGATGCCGCACTCCACAGTGTCACCCACAGCCGATATCTTCTTCAGGCCCTCTCTCTGTCTAAATCTCTGTCTCTTCTTCACCCTAGTAGTAAGTACTGGACACCTGCAGCCATCACACTGCAATAAGCCTCAGCATAACCGGCATGACGCTGCTTCTGTTTGTGAGAAGTCAAGGTTATTACTGCAAACTGATTCAGCTGTTGAAATGAAGAACTCAATTATTATTGCCTGACTCTGCAGCTCTCCTCATCTCTAAAAATCATTTTAGCATCACTTTGATTTTGTGGCCAATAAAATCATCTGCTTTGGTTCAGTTACCAGCGTCATTTCCAGGTGCAGGCACCTGTTTTCACTGAAAAGCTCTGATTAACCCACTTTACTCTGCCTGTCCAGCCCCAAGCAGCAGATGCACAAATTTAGCAACGAGCTGATGATGACAGTGAAAAATGTAGCTAAAAAAATGTAGCCATGAATTGCTGAATATTTCTTTTAGGAGAACAGAGTTAAATGAGCATGAATATTGGTGCCAACAGGGTGCCAGAAGCATGACTCCAAATCAACACTAATGTTGCTCTGTAAGTGCTGGATCTCTAAATAAGTGTTGCATTATAAGCAAGTCTGCATTATAACACTGCTGTGTTTACAGATTGCTTTTGCTGTCCCTACACTGCCAAAAATCTGTTAGTACAACTTTAAAATGGCACCAGAAGTAAAATTGTTTTGCCTTGTCTATATTTTAATTACCATATCAGAAACTCAATCCTGAAGTCTTGCTTTGTGTGAGAGAGAGGCGTATTTACTTTCTCTCCAAGTTGCACTATGGACATATCCAGCATTATTTGCACACACAGGTGATGTATCCTGCTGAACTTGAAATGGAAATGTGATAACAGCTGCTGTTTTCCCCTTAAGCATCACAAATGCAAAATCTGTGAATATTCATGTGAGAAAAAAATCATGCAGAAGTACAAACCATGGGAAACTAAACTACTGAGTTAGAATTGAGGGGAATGGAACTAAAGTCAAATCATGAATCTGTAATAACCTTGTCATGTGTTTGCATGTGTGTCTGAGGAGATTGGTGTTTGTATATGGATCATAATAATCAGAGCAGTGGGAGTGCAAGAAGATTTTCAGTGATGAAAAGAAAATGCGACTGTTTGCTTTGCAGCTTGGTGAAAGACATAAGGCGTCTGAGGGGGTCAGCATTTTGTGTCTCTGTGTTTCAGCTTTTATATGTGTTGTTTTGTCCTGGTTGTGTATGTGAGCAATGGCTCTGTCACTTTGCATATCAGTTGTGGTTGTTGCATTCATATTATCCTGTTCAGATGGCACACGGCTCCTCTGGCATGTAAATGAGTCTGCCAAGCTTTTTCCTATATTGACTCTGTTATTAAGAAGCAAACCATTGTGCAATATATTTGGTGCAGCATGTGCTTTAGCTGTCAAATCTTACATGTGTTGTTAGGTTCTCGATTTAATATAAAATTTAACAAGAGCTCGCATTTGCTTATTTTCACAGAACAAAAAACCTGCAGTATATCAGAGCAGTCTCATGAGAAAAGGTATGTGTGCTTTGCATTAAATGTACTTGGATAGTGTGATAGAGTTGTTATGTTGTCCGCTCCTGTCCTCTTGTCTGCAGATAATAAAGGCAAAATCCCCCAAAAATCTAAACAAATGTATTTGGATTACTCTGTAATCCAGAGGCCTTTTCTTACTGGGTTTCTGTGTTTCTCGATCCTCAATCCAGAGGACTCTTCTCCATGGACTCACTTACTAGTGCTGTCAGTCTTAATTATACTGACAATATGTTTGATCAAATATGTAATCTGCAGTGCGAGGAGCAAAATATGTTGGTAACCATGACTGCCTGGTTGCCTGGTGACAGCAGCGACTGAAGTTTACTGCCGTCTTTTATGGGACTCTTTTGTCCTTGTGGATCAGTGCTGCTTTCTGATCTTTTTTGTCCAGAGACAACAGAAGTGGTGACGTACAGATACCGAAGTGACCTCGAGCTGCTTCCTGCCCTGTTTTTGTGGTGCACAATGTCTTTTCTGAGTTTTTTCATTAAGGTCTTACACTGTCAACTTGCACCAGTGCAGCTTTTTTGGAGTTATAAACACATGCATCCTGGATGCATTTCAACATGTGCTAGATGTACTAAATGTTAGGGTTCCTGGATGAAATGGCTGGATAATTTAAACATAAAAGTTTAGACTTTATTTGGCCTCTGTCTGATCTAAGGGGAGTGGCGCTGATTAAAAGACAGACATCCTTTCCTCTTTCTCTCCAGATCAGCCTTTCATCCCTGCCATTCTATCAGGAGGAATGCTAGCTGATATTTCCTTTTGTATAAATGCTTTAGTTGAACTACCACACTGCCTCAGTGGAAGATACCAAACAAACACAAGGATAAAAAGAGAAAATTTAATTCTTGTTTTATCACTTTGTTCTTGTATTTGTGCTTGTTTTGTTGCATGTGGACAGCTAACGTTTGATTGTCTCACTGGCCTTTGTGGCCTATTATTAGCAATAAAACATTGGTGTGTTATTCCGTGTGCGCTGTTCCCTACAGGGAGCTTAGGTTCCGTAAGCGCACCCAGTCTGCTGATGATGAACGCAGTATGGAGCTGGAAGAGTCCCTCCAACATCTCACCTTGTCTGAGTTCCTCAAAGAGTATGTGGGGGCCTGTTTAAGCTTCCTTAATCATCCAAAATAAAGAAACTAACCCCCAGAAAACTGTTCTACTTACAGTGAGACACATCTACCTAATGACAACAAACCAGAACCTCTTCTTCTTCTTCGTTCTTCAGTTTCCTCCACTTCTTGATACGTTGTTTCACTTGTTTCCTTTCCACACATTTCATTTTTTCCTCTCCTCTAACATAAAATTCACCGAAAGTCTTTGCCATTTTGAAGGTTTTAGTCACTAACATATCTGTTCATTTTAATTTTCACAGCACAGAGTTGCAGATAATTAACACATTTGCAACATATAACATCATTTTGTGATCAGAATTTCATTTCACTTCCTTTCCTTAACATTTATTTTACAGTACATAGTGTCTTTTGCATAATCAGATTAAACTATATTTTTGGATAAACTGTATTACAACCCAGGTCCTGGACCAGTTATGTGCTTGTGTTCTAAAACAATACAAGAATACCCATCTGTGCATCTCACACTCATATAAAAACCCTGTGTCTGCATCTAAACCAGCCTGTCGTACTTGCTTCTCTTGTCTTATAGACTCAGCAAGAAGAAAATCAAGGTGGCGAGACTAACTAACACATCTGCAGAACAACAGTGAATTTTTTAAATCCTGCATGTTAGAGAGCACAAATGGAAGGTAACAAATTGCACTGACATTATTTGAATCTTTCTGCAGAATTGAAGAGGAAGAGCTGGATAAGTACAGCATCCCAGCCAAGGTGGAGTCAGAGAAGTACAAAGTCATTCGCACCTTCAGTTTTCTCAAGAACAGGATGTCCAGTACACGCAACAAGTCCAAGGTAAAATCACAAACAGTCCAAACATCCACACACAGTTACATTCATCAAACCTAAACCTGAATTACAGTGAGAATCTATGGAATACCTTAACTTGCTCTTGCTTCAAGCCAGTTTTACATGCTATGCTAGACTACCATCCCTAGTTTAAGTTTAGAAATATCTGCAATATTCCTCTGCAGTCTGTGTTAGGTGCAGATGTGCAGGCAGATGTATTGGTTGATTACATTCACAGTTAATTCCTACAACAATATTTGGTGTTGAATACTAAGACTTTTGTAAAGGCCAATGTCCCAGGTATGGAATATGTGGCTTTGTCTTTCTGCTCAATGTGAGACACAACCAGGAAACATTTCTGGGAATAGCTCAAGGTCAGATTGACAGACCAAACATGGTAGCCAGCCTCTTTCCTTTTAATGATTAATCCCATGTTGGTGAGTCAGCATCAAGACTGGAAGCCCTCCCTGACCTGCATTGGCTGTTTATGCCATGGTCCATTTCCTTGTCAGTCGACTCATGATTTGGAAAAGGTGGAGACTCCTTCCAGGCTCGTTTATCTACTTACATGAGGGAGGCTTTACTCTGCAAACTAAGATCTTTACTTTGGTCTATAGCAATATGAATTGAGGCCTGCTTTGCTCAGGACCTACGTGTCATCTATCACGTTGTTTTCTCTGCCCATGTAGCCTCTTTGTTTATGCCTATGTCTCTGGCATGGTTTTCAAAGGGGAAGGGGAAAGACAGAGAAGCCAAGGATAGGCAGCCGAATGGACATCGGTTTGCGACGGGATCCTGTTTAGGCCCCACTGTATGTGTGGTGTGTGACAAACCTGCATCTGGAAAGGACCTGCTGCATTGCTCCTGTAAGTAAAAGATTAATTCCAAAATATGCACATTCTTTTAAAAAAAGTTTATATGTGTAAAAACCATTCTTTCCTAGTTTGCACCACCATCGTCCATAAGAGCTGTAAGGAATCTGTGCCCCCATGCTTGAAGGTGAGTGCTGTCCTGAAGTTTTTGTGGAAAAAATAATTTCTCTATTGGATTCTGTCCACGCATCAATTGTTTATGTACTTAAGCTATTTTGTCTCGTCTGTATTATTTAGAAACTTCAGGATAAATATGGTGTTACCATGGAGAAGAACAGGACAGCATCCCTACCACAGAGTGAGTTTACAAGACCCGGGTCAACCTTGGACAGCAGTTTTCTTGTCCAGCCACATGCATGAAATCTTCAGCCGGTGATGACTGCTCTGGGTTTCATTATTATCATGTAGGTTAATTCTCTTTTCTTTGTTTATAGATTTCACTGTGAGAGACAGTCCTCCTCAGCGTGTGATCCCCATATCTACCTCTCTACCTGTCATGGCCCCAAAAGAGAAGAAGGACATGACCCAATCATGCTCGCTCTCTAGAAGTTTCCCCAACAGTGACAGGTCACAAAGCTCTTATACTTCATAAATTACATATCATCATATAGCTATTTTTGTAAAATATTGGAATGTACTCCTCTCTGTGGTACAGTCGGCTCAGTGAGAGTTCAGAGACGGAGTCTGATGCTCTGAAGGTGACCAGCCAATCAGAAGAGCTCCTTTCAACTCCAGTATCCTCCACCTCCACAGACTCTTCCTTTGGAGAAGGTATGAGATTAATAAAGTTTTATGGTTTCTTCAAATATCTTTTGAAAAATACCCAAAAGAAGAGATTGGTTTGATGCACACAAACAAGGTCCCTTGGCAGCCAGCATAGCTCAGAAAATTGAAGCAGAAGAAAGGAGGTATTCACATCTGCACCACACCAACCATTTATAACAAAGTTTACACATCAACCTCTGCATGCTTAGTGTGAAAAAAACAGTGGAGTGAATTTGGAGCTAAATGTCCCAAATATCACATGTAAGGGAGTCAAGATCTTGTATGTTTTGGGAGAAAGGCCTGTCCCCCTTTGAACTTGCATGTTTTCCACCATAACTTAAAGGAAACATGCATTTGTGGATCATAAGCTGTGAAAAGTCTCCAAACCTCAACACATAAATGTAACTCAAACCTCAGATGATCACACATATTTTTGGATAATTATACACATAGAAAGATTGTGTTGAGATTAAAGATCTTGAAGATTTAAATATATACGCTGTGTAGAAGAACTGCATTTACTTAAGCTCGGTTGTGTTTATTTGTACTGTAAGTTGTTTTGCATTTGTTCAGATCAGTAAGTGGGTGTGTAATGGAAAAATAAGTGGTGAATGCCATAAATTACTCATCACTCATCACTTTCTGTGGTTCGTGAAACACACATTTACCACCAGTATTAAGACCAGTTTCTTTCCATATATCATAATTAGTCCCAGGGGTGGAGCAGTAAATTGAGATGGGTGGAAGAGCCCAGTTTTTTTTTTTAGTAAATATCAGTCATAATATAATGAACATTTATTAATAAAATGGAATCCCTGCAGTTGTGATGAAAGTTTAATGTTGAGTCTGTTGTTCTCCATAGATTGTGTGGATGCATGTGTCCACATCGACATCTCAGCCGATGCTGGGGATTACGAGGCTGAGTCGTGGAGTCTGACAGTAGAGCACAAGTTCTGCAAGAAGCAGGACAAACAAGCTGTCAAAAGGCAGGATGTTATCTATGGTAAGCAGATGTCAGAGTTGTGAAAGAAGACCACTGGAATGTATTCTTTTCTGCCAGCATCAGTATCACATATATAAAATTGCTGTAACCACATATCATTTTGTGAAATTGCTGTGATTGTGTAATAGGTTCAGTTTTGTGGAATGATATGAGACATATTTTAATATAAAACACACATCATGTGTCTTCACGTTGAACCTCTGATGCAGAGCTGATGCAGACTGAGCTCCATCACCTACAGACACTACACATCATGGCCGAGGTTTTCCGACGAGGTATGAAGGAGGAAGTGCAGCTAGATACAGAAGCGGTGGAGCGGGTCTTCCCCTGTCTGGACCAGCTGCTCCTCCTCCACCACGCCTTCTTCGCTGTCATGAAGGAGCGGCGGCACACTTCAGCCCAGCCACAGGGACACAGGAACTACGTCATCCAGCGAATTGGAGACATTTTATTGCAGCAGGTAAGCTGATTTTTTTTTTTTTTTTTTTTTTTTTTTTTTTGGGAATCCTCTTTCTCATTGATTTAACTGGTGGCAACGCACGTGTGAATCACTGGGTTTGTGTATTTTTCTACAGTTTTCAGATGAGAATGGAGAGAAAATGAAGCAGGTGTATGGAGAATTCTGTAGTCGTCACAACGAAGCTGTCAGCTTTTTCAAAGAGCTCCAGCAGCATAACAAGAGGTTTCAGAACTTCATTAAGGTACTTAACGTTCCCAGATCATCATTTATCAAACGCATTTCAGCAACATCCACAATATCTCTTCATGGTATTTCTTCAAGCAACAAGGCAATAATTCTTTGGTGAGACGGAGGGAGATCCCAGAGTGCATCTTGCTGGTAACCCAAAGAATCACAAAGTACCCAGTGCTTTTGGAGAGGATCTTACAGTACACTAAAGGTTAGTAATCTACTGCCCTCTGCTGGCAATGTGGTCATATAGTTGTCAAAGCTTTTCAATAACAGCACAGTATACAGTGTTTTGGTTGTAGATATATCATTAAAACATGGATATTTCTTTCAGTCTTCATGTATTTCTCCTTTTTGGTCACTCAGGAGACACAGAGGAACATGCCGACGTTTCAAAAGCACTGGTTCACATCCGGGAGGTGATAGCAGCTGTGGATTTGAGGGTCAGTGAAAATGAGCAACATCAGAAGTTACAAGAAGTGTGGAACCGCATGGAAAACCGCAGTTCAGCCAAGCTGAAAAACGGACATACCTTCCGCAAGCAAGACATGATGGGGCCAGGGCAGACGCTTAAATACCAGGGCCTGCTCTTATGGAAAACTGCCACTGGTCGACTAAAAGGTAAGACTGTGTGTTTTTGCATCTTTTTTTCATGCATTTATATGATGGAAGCAAATAAACTGATGATAAGACAATGTTTTCCTATTTCCCTCAACTGCACAGATGTCCTGGCACTCCTTCTGACAGACACAATCATCTTCCTGCAAGAAAAAGACCAGAAATTTACATTTGCATCTGTGGTATGCAAATATTAATTACGTCAGGTCACTCACACAATATTATACCAAATAATGAATTTTTTCATGTTAGACCATTATTATCTTATGTAAAATGATATGTTTACTGACCCCTTTAATATGCTCTAGGACCAGAAGCCTCCAGTCATTTCACTACAGAAGTTAATAGTGCGGGAAGTAGCAAATGAAGAGAGAGGTATGTTTTTAATCAGTGCATCAGCCGCTGGGCCAGAGATGTACGAGGTCCACACGTCATCCAAAGACGAAAGAAACACCTGGATGAGGCTCATCAGAGAGGCTGTAGAGAGGTGTTTATATAATCTGTATTTCATATGTATGCACATTGAGTAAAAGGAGGATATGCAGAACTAAATATTCACATTTTGCCCTGGCAAACAATTTGTCCAGTGTTCATGTACTGTTATTGTTTCAGCTGTCCAGAGGAAGAAGAGGAATACACAAGTGAATCTGAAGAGGAGAAGCGAGCTGCTGAGGCCCGTATTCAGAAGATCTATAAGTTACAAGGTATTTGGAAACCTTTATGTGTACATCATGTACTCGTTGCTTTTTCTTCAGTCTGAAATATTTATTACCCTTAATTAACATTTTACAGTGTTTAATGTATTATGTGTTTTGTGTGTCAGAGAGTCTGATGAGGCAGGATCAGCAGATCTGCTCCAGCCTGGAGGAGAAGCTGCAGATTTACACAGAGCTCTCTGCCCTGAGTGGGAGGACGGACACTTCACTGATCGAACCACGGCTGCTCGTCCAACCACACTCCGAGGAGCTTCCCCAGGCTGCCGTGCTGCTAGCTGCAGCTCTGCAAGAGGGTGAGATGTTTTATATATAATGTACACTGAATGAACACAAATGCCGTATCATTTTGTTTGCTTGTGTTCCAACAAAAAAATTGTAGTTTTAGTTATTTTTGGCTGTGGCATAAATACATTGTGATTTTTTTTTCAGGGGAAGTATAATGTAACAAAACATAGGTCAGCATCATTGTTTGAAGAAAAAAAAAAACTGAGCCCAGATAATATGAAAATCGTCGGCCGCTGTTTACACTGCTTCTAGCATTTGTTTTGTCCTTGAGAATTCAATAGGAATTTATGTTTTGGATACGTTCATCTGTCCAAACTCACACCAAACAACTTACATATATGTAAAACATCAAGAAGCTCAAGTAGCTCCTATGCACACTTGTAGCCCCCATGCACACTTGTTGCCCCCATACAAGCCACCATGCACACTTGTAGCCCCCATACAAGCCACCATGCACACTTGTAGCCCCAATGCACACTTGTAGCCCCCATGCACACTTGTTGCCCCCATGCACACTTGTTGCCCCCATGCACACTTGTAGCCCCCATGCACACTTGTAGCCCCCATGCACACTTGTAGTAGCCCCAATGCACACTTGTAGCCCCCATGCACACTTGTTGCCCCAATGCACACTTGTAGCCCCCATACAAGGCACCATGCACACTTGTAGCCCCCATGCACACTTGTAGCCCCAATGCACACTTGTAGCCCCCATACAAGCCACCATGCACACTTGTAGCCCCCATGCACACTTGTAGCCCTCATGCACACTTGTAGCCCCCATACAAGCCACCATGCACACTTGTAGTCCCCATGCACACTTGTAGCCCCCATGCACACTTGTAGCCCCCATACAAGCCACCATGCACACTTGTAGTCCCCATGCACACTTGTAGCCCCCATACACACTTGTTTCACACTTGTTTTTCTTTCTTAGCTGAGAACCTGAAAGCCACGCTGTCATCCAAGGCCTGTTCGGCATCCAGCCACAGCTCAGACTCCGACACAGACTCTGTGTTTCCTGTCAGGCCTGCTACACTTGTAGAAACCCCCTCCGACTGCTGGGAGGGTTCACCTGAAAACCATGAGGCCAGTGAGCGGAGTTGGAGTGAGGCATTTGTTCCTCAGTCCTCAACCAACTTTCAAAATACAGCTACAAATGGCATTGACTTAAAGGTATTACACTGCTAAGATCCTATATAATGTGTTTTGCTTATATTAATGCCTGCTTAACCCTCATGTTAAAGATTGGAATTATACATCAGGCAAATATTGATGCAGCGATGTGATGAAATGTTTTTCCCATTATAGTTGTAATAGTGGAGTTACAGTGGTGTTGCAGAGGTATTACAGACAGCTGCATCTGAATGTCACCTCTCTCCATTTCTTCACTGATGTGGGGCTCAAAATTGCCAACAGTTGTTTTAATAATTCAGCACAGGCTATTAGAATTACATTTCAGCCTCGATGTGATGAATCATTGATAAGCTTATAATAAAGGAAGAAGTCTATTTAGTTCCCAAAGGTATTGCACCATTAAAAATGGATATGGAGACTTGTTCCAATTATCATACCACAGTTGTGCTGCCATTTGCAGCTTTTTGTGACCTGTGAGGTAAATGACTATGAGAGAGAAAATAATTTGCTTTTCAACTGTTGTGTGATAATTCAACTCTGAAGAGCGTGGTAGGACACTGTGCTCCCTCAAGGGGGCACAAATGTTGCATGAATGCAACTGCAAATTTAATTTTGCCCTGCAAGAAAAATATTTTCAGCTTCTTGTGTACTTCATTATTTAACAGAAAAACTGGAACAAGAAATCTTAAAAACCATACGTAAAAACACAGCAGATTTGTTCATATGTACCCTGTGTGTGGTTTTCTTCATTAACAGGTTGCTCAGAGTGTCCAAAGCCTGACACAATTGCTGTACAGTCTGCAGGTGAGTGCATTAATGTTTTATCACTCATTCAATTGAAGAAACACATTTCCCTGTTCCCCGTGTGAACAGATGCATACTATATTAGTGTCATATACTCTTGAGATGAAGGCTTTAATGCACCTGCACTCTCCTGCTTTAACAAACAGAAACCCAACACTCCACTCTCCTGTTTGAACCCAAACATAGTGAAATACAGGCATGAGGATCTGCTGATGTTTAATCTACCAGGAGATATAGGAGTGTCTTTTGTTTGAGCATATACACACTCCTCTCCGGTGTGACATGTAAATGTATGCGGAGTGAATCTGTGTGTGTTTGCATAAGGGCATGTGTGTGTGCACAAGAGGGTTTAGATCACAAAGCTTTTCATATTCAAAGGTCTGTATCCTTTTCTGCATATGATCCTGAAGACCCACTGTTCTACCAGTGATGGTTTCACTATGTAAAGAGATGCTGTTGCCCTAACACATGAGAAGTCAGTGCACTCAGCAGAGGCTGATGATCATTTCCGTCACATTTTGCCTTTCAAATCACTTTCTCTTACTGCCTGTTGTGAGGATGTACGTGTGGTGGCTGAACATTTTAATGAATCCCTGCAATGTGGCTTTTCATCTGTGTGCTAGGCTGCTGTTACCATCCAGGACAGCTGCTATGAGGTCCAGAAGCTCCTCCTCCAAGATCCTGTACGCCCTTATCTTGGTACCCAGCGACCGCACCTTCCAAGCATCAGGGGGAACACCCTACAAGAACAGGAGAAACAGCGTAACCTGGCTCAGCGGCTCCAGGCTGGACTACGGCAAGAGAAGGAGCGATGGGAGAGGGAGTGTCAGGCCAGGGAGAGCCAGCAGGAGGAGCAGGAGAGCAGGCTGGAGGAAAGAGAAAGAGAATGCCACCTAGAGGCAGAGAGACTGAGGTGCAAGAGGCATGAGCTGGACCAGCAGCTGCAGGAGTACCAGCAGAGTCTGGAGCGGCTCAGGGAAGGCCAGAGGAGTGTGGAGAAGGAGCGTGAGCATCTGGAAAACCAAGAAAAGCTGCTCCAGACGTGGAGACATGACCAGCAAAGGAGCCTGCCTCACATGGTCATCCCTTTAGATGGACAGCAGGTAGGGGGCCACACAATAATTGTTTATTTCTTCTGTCTTTGAATTTTTTAAATCTGAATCATGAATCTGAATCAAGGGCTTAGTGCTCCAGACTAAAGCTCTTGAGGCTGACAGAGTGATGTAGCCATGCAGAGTTTACGGTGTATTCCTTGGCTCAAGTATTTCTTGGCTAATGAGAAGCTTTTCTCAGACAGCTATCAGCCTGAGTTATGTTGGTTCACTTATTTACACAGAGCAGCTCAATCCCCTCTTGATATGTGACCTGTGATAATGAGAGCAATTTCAGCATCATTTGTCTTAGTGCTCCACCAGCTCCACACACCAATAAACATCTTAATGATTGATGATAATTAAACCGTTGCAAATAAAAGCTCCGACAAAATAATTAAAACCAGAGGCACGCAGTCCAAGAAACCAATCAATCGTGTCCAAAAGAACTTAAATTATCGACACTTTGAAAAGCACTACAGTGAATTGTCCCCTGCAGCTAGAAGGCATGGAAGATAAAGTGATCACTGTTCTCTGTGCCCTTTAAGTCTCAATATACCTCACTGAAAAGCAGCAGTGGGGAACTGAATATAGCACATATATTATGTGAGCCTCTGCTGGGTACAGCTTTGTGCTGCTCAGTTCAGTGACTTTTCAGTAGGTGGACAGAGAGCACCAAAATGGACGGACAAATGAGCAGACTCATATTACAGTGTATAATATTACAGTATTCCCCCTCTCCCTCATTAATTTACACACTACCTTCAGCTTCTACAGACCTGGCTGCATGAGCTTCTTCTGACTTTTTGCAGACTTGTTCGTTTCATTTCATCTATTTATATCAAAGTGGAGGCTGCATTAACAGCAGTGGTCTGACAAAGGCGTGCAGAGGCACTGTAGGTCCTAATGTTCCCTTGCTAATGTTTTAGCCAGAGGCAGCGGTTCACAGGGTCAGGGAAAGATCGAATGACACATACACACCAGCTCTTAGGTCATTTCTAATTAGCAGTGCTGCCTCAGCTCAGCAGAGGAAGGATCACGCTGATGTGAAGATGGGACAGGAGAGGATAGGAGGAAAGGCTGACTCCTTTCAGCATACATAAAAGGGTCAGCTGAACTTTTTTCCTGATTTACCTATATTTGTATCTAGCCAAGCATTATTAGTTTCCTATCCATTTTTTTGCCCCGAGCAGTACAGTATGGGGTTCATTTGTGGTAGATAAAGCCTTGAAAATTTCTTTTTTGAAAAATTCAGCAACAATATATATATTTTTAGAAACACCCTATTCATTATTCAGGATAATTCACAGAACACACTGTGATAAATTTTTCATAGATGAAAAAGGCTCTAGAAAAATTCTGTAGGTTTTACGGTAACTCAGTTTTTCAGTGCTGTGAACACCACACACAAAATCTATCTATTTCAGTTGTACTCAGGTTGAGACGCAAATTTCAGATAGCCATTTCAAAACCACCACCAGAAAGCTGCAAAGTACATCCAGTGTCCAATCTGCTGCCTACTGAGCAGTTCTACCTGAGCCTGAAGCGTCCCTTTAAAAAGAATTTAATTACAGTTTTAGACAGTTGATATAAAACGCTTCTGAAATGAATTTCCTGATCCCTCGTGCTAATGCGTGACTGCATTTCAAAGTGGCATCATTTAAAGGTTTCACAGGTGTAGAAATCATCCAACCATCAATGTCCATTCGTTCAGTAGAAGCTTTCAGTTGAACAGAAGTATGAACTGAATCATTGTGCTTGATTTTCATCTGCTGATTGTGACCGTGACATTTGTTCGCTCTGTCAGGACTCTATACTGAGTCAGTCCAGAGACCACACTGGCAACGGCTCCGTGTTTGTGAATGAAGCTGCATTCTCAAGCACCAGCATCAACAACCGCAACATCCACCATAGAAGAAATGACCCCAGTGCTCACAACTGTCTCAACACCCTGCTGGCTCGATCTACCGGCAGACAGCCCCCCATAGCAAGGACTCCCCACAGTCCACACTCAGAGTCCCAGGAATGGGTGGTGGGGACAAGCTACCTCTACAAACCTACAGGAAGCTTGGGACTGCAGCACACACCCACTGGTAAGAATTCCCTTCACGTTTTATTAAAAAAAATAAAAATCAATAAAAAATGTTATTTATAAAAATTTCCTGAAACCCAAAGTGGCATTTTCAGTTATTTTATTTTGTCCCACCAATCGTCCAAGACCCAAGATAATCTGTTTAGCATCAGGTAAAACTCTGTCTGTCTCTGTCTGCTGGCTCCCTAATATAAAGCAGTATCTCCTTGTGACCCATTTTCAAAGGTGTGAGAAGTCAATAAGTTCCAAATTTCTGACTTCTGAATGTGTCTTATTTGGATATTTCTGAGGCACGAGTATTTACAATAATCATTAGCATTAGCAGCATTTCATAAAAAACAAATTACAGGCTCTCAACCCTCAGGTTTGGAAACACTGAGACAAGAATAAAGAAAACAGCACATCTTCACATAAAAGGCTGAAACGAACTATAAATACAGATTTTCAACAAATAAAAGGTAGAAACCAAATATTGAGTAAAAACAGTGCACTATTATTTTTAAGTTGGCATAGAAACATCCACTAATGAAGGCTTCAAGTAGCTCACTTACTAATTTTCAGCACAGATTGTTTAATATCCTGTATCTCTGAGCTAAAAGTGCGATATTACACAGCTCTAGTGCCTCTTAGTACACAATAGTACACTCATCCTGTCTCTGCTGCTCGACATGATTGAGAAATCTGCTACCTGTGAGAATGTAAACAAACCCTCTGCCTCCACTGGTTTCACCCCTGTATGTGAGAGTGTACTGTACATACACATGCCCTGCTGTCAAGGCTGTATCCCTGGTGAGGCCTTGTCTGTCCTTCTTCTCAGTTAATCACTGTTTCCTGACAATGAAACCACCCCCTCTTCCCACCAACTCCACCTGCACCCTCAGCGAGCCGGAGCCCTCGCCTGCCAAAGGAAAAGAAAATCAATGGTTTCTCTATCTACTGACTGGCAGGGCAGACAACAGCATGTGAATCACAGTTCACAGGCGATGGCTGACTGATTGGGACATTGATCTAAAAAAATCTTTACAAAACTCATTACAGCATGACTTGTCATCGCATCAGGCGACGGGGGGAGGTGAAAGGAAAGGAATGAGAGACTCAGACAGGTATTAATCCGTGTTTCACTGGCAAGGTATCAGCTACATTTTCACATTTGATCGGCCGCATTCCTAATCCATTAATTCACACGCTCATTCTCATATTCAGGGCAGGCGGGGAAAATTACAGGTTTAACATGACCTGTCCCTCGGCCTGTATAAAAAAACAAAAACAAAACAATGAGGTCAGTGTTAACTGTGCCTGATGTGGTATTGTTTACCAGCTATAGCAGGCGGCATAATCTCCTCCTTATTGATGAGCCTATTAACCTTTACTCGGTATTAAACACACACGAGTCCCAGTGAAACCTGAGTCACTTTTTAACAAGCATGGGGTGTATACTTGGTTGCAGTCGACACTGCAGGGTGTGTTCCAGCTGAGATCTACCCACAATGCATTCCTCAGTGGATCCCATGAGGCTCTGCGATGAAATATTCAAGACAATGAATAAAATTCCCAACTCCCTGTCTTCACATAATTTTCCATCCGATTTTAACCATTATCTGAAGTCATTTTTCTGTTTTATATCCAACTAGGTTTTAAGAGCTACTTCACAACCTCATGTGGAAAAACCTGGTATCTTTTTTTTTTTTTAGTGGGAAATGAAAAGGAAACTCTTTCAAATGCAAATTGTCCTTTGTGCTGTCAGTCACATGGGTCAAAAAAAGAGCTCATTTCTCATCCTCACCTGAGCATGGGAAGATTCCTTCTCATGGACACACACACACACACCCTTTTTCTTTCAATGGATTTCCATAATCTGTTCCTGCACAATGTAATCTTGGGGAACCAGTTGGATGGAATTTTCGACATTTCTTCTGATGAGTCGTATCAGGTTTTTGTTGCTCACCTTTTCATACAAAAGATGAGAGCATCGTACATACACTGTGGAAGAAAAGAGATGAAACTGGGGCTATTCTCAGTATGTAGATTCATTCACACTTTGTGTAATATGCACAAGCCTGGTTTATGACTTTCTAATAAGCACGGGCAGTGGGACAGTGGTTATTTTCCTCAGTACTGGGGTTATCAGAATAAAACAGATTTTTTTGTGACACCAGGGCATGAAATTTATCTTGGCAATAAACTTTGTAAAAAAAAAAAACAAAACAAAAAAAACACTGGACATAATTCAGTAAAATTATTTTTTTTCTTTCCAGAAAGCAGCAACTCAACTTAAGTTTGGCAGTTATGTTTAAAGACCTTAGCCAACTTGTTTTTGTTTGGCAAGGGTGCGTCACTATACCAGACAGAGATAGTCTCTCTTGATGTACACATGTTTCAGCCTGACATCCAAGAGATTTCATTTCCTTTCTTCCATACACTATAACATCAATATGTCTCTGAAATTCAGTGTATGTTCCTTTTAAAGAACACACCATTTCACACATTGTCTGTTTTCGGGGGAAATGTGTATAGTCTAAATTGCTTTACTTGAGTCAGCGTCAGTTGAGCCTGCAGGCTATAAGTTTGAAAATGAAAAAATCTGAAGGTGCAGAGAAAGAAGAGTGCCCTCTGTAGCCCACTGCTATCTTTGCCTGAGGCTAGATTTACACAATTCTTCCAACGTGCACACCTGGGCAAAATAACCATGTTCTGTCCATAACAGACCAGCTGAATTCATATCAACATTTTATTAGGAACTGGCAGTATTCTCAACATCATCAGCTTAACATTCACGTCTTGTACTTCCATTTCATTGGTGCATTGTTTCATCATTGCTTTAATAACATCAATTTGCTGTCTGTGTTGCCACATATTAATAATGCTAGAATTTTATTACTTCACGGACAAAGCTTTTAGACAGGAATTGAGTGTTTTTGTCATATGGCTGCACACTCATCTATCTGAGGCCAGGTCTGTATGGTGCCTAACAGCTACTCTAACAGACTTATATATATATATAATTAATCAAACTGAGACACTTTCCTACAGGGACACAATGAGGCAATTCATAGTTCATGCCATCTGTTACCATGACAGCACACCTGCCCTAATGCTAGACAGCACCCACTATGCACATAAATGTAGAGATGCAAGTACACACATGCTGTCAGCTAGATACCACTCATGACATGTCATTCACAGCAATTCCAGACATTGAACCCTTATGTGGTTGAACGCTACGATCTTGGTTGTTCGTCCTTCCTTGTTTCCAGTCCCTAGTCTCATCTCTCCTTATTAACTGTCAAGTGTAAAGACGCATACGTCATCAAATCCCAAACACAGTGACTGATTGTTCTGACAAAGATAATTATAAAAGTGGCACATCTAAGTAGAGGGGGAGTGATGGCTAGCTTGAAAATCATTTTGTTTTCATTCTTCATCTCATGCTCCTGAGCAGGCGGGAGCAGCTGGCTGAGCTGCAGCAGCTGTGGTTGTGATCTATATGCTGTTAGTGATTAGATGACTGGGCTAAACTATTAGACTGAACCCATTAAACAAGTTGTCACACAACCCATTCTGGTGACTATTTATCAGTCATTTCTAATTTATAAAGTGTATTTAGTTTGGATTAGGTCAGTGCATTATCAGAATCGTTTCCTCTGCAAGGATCATAATTGTGTTTTTCATGTGCCCACCTTAGATCATATCAGTCATAGCTACATCACGGAGACATATTCATCAACAGCAAGTGGAACTGACCCATGTCCAGTCC
Organism: Mastacembelus armatus; assembly: GCF_900324485.2. Lineage (NCBI taxonomy): Eukaryota > Metazoa > Chordata > Actinopteri > Synbranchiformes > Mastacembelidae > Mastacembelus > Mastacembelus armatus. The sequence goes on along the minus strand of NC_046644.1, from coordinate 17,373,983 downwards.
TGCCGCATCCCGGGGACTCTCAGCTGGACCTCAGTGCACTGGTTACCTTGGAGACGGACAGTGACCGAGAGGAGGGTAGGGAGGAAACCATAGTGTACCTCTGAATGTTCATATGTTTTAGACTTTAAAAAACCAACGTGCACTTGGAGAAAGAACATTCGTGTAGCATCAGAACCAGGACTGGACCAGAGCATCTTCAGAAAGAACTGTAAAAACATTTTTTTGTATATTTGAACGATTCTTTTGGTGAAGTGAAGACATAGAGAAGGAAATTGAGAAAAAAAAGAAACTGAGGTTGTTTCAGGTTCAGTCTTACACGTGTCATGTCCCTTGGTGTGAGACACCACCGGGTGTTAAATGTGTTGTTATTTTGCCCTTTCTTTGTGTCTGTGTTTGCGTGTGGTATTTATTGACTCCCTGCACCCATGCAGCCACACCTTTCACTTCTCTGCTTTCAACAGTCCATCCCTCACTGCCTTCCTTTCTTAGATCCGACATATCTTTTCCTGCAAGCACTATATTTATTAAATTTACCCCACTGGGGAAAAAAAAGCATATACCCAATACCAGCAACACATCAGCCTGTATCTGTGTAGCAGGTGATTGTCTTGCCATGCAGTAAACTGCCCCTTTTTCATTTATCAGACAGACACGTTATTTACAAGCTGAGCAAACCATGAAGCACAAAGCACTAGAAGTAGAAGATGAGGTGCCCATGTTCTTGCTGCCTGTGCTCATCTGTTTCTTTTTATGAGGCACATTCATCTTGTTAAGCAAAATAAGCACAAATTTGGATTTAAGAAAAATGTTGCAAATGTGCTAATATGCCAGTTTTATCAGAGCGTAGAAACTCAACCCCAATAGCCTGAATAAGCATGTTTTTAGTCATCTGTTCATGCAGAATATGAGACTTGTGATGCAAAAAATGGCCATAAGGATAATATGCTGGCTCGAACAATAATTAAGCAATAATGGTAATTATTTTACAAAAATCATCATCACACATCACTGAGTAGATTTTTTGGTTTTGTCCTCTTCCATTTGTGCTTCATTATTACCTCACTAACAGCATGGCTGTAGGGATGGCATGGTTTGTCTTCGGTGTCAAAGAAATGTGTCAAAAACTGTTGGACTGCTGTTGAATTTTGTAAGATGCTCATGGTCCCCAAACAATTATCCTTATCTTGGCACATGGCAAACATGATAATCCCACCAATACCTGCTAAACATCACTATGTTAGTGTTGACATTATAGTCATATTAGCATACTGACATTAGCATTTGGCTCAAAGCACAAATGTGGTGCATGACTGTAGGCTCAGAGTCTGTTGTGTTGGTTTTTTTCCTTTTGTCTTTGTTCACCACATTATAAAAATCCAAACTTTGCTTTGTAAATGTTGCAAAGTGTGGAGGATATCCTGAAATTATCTTTGCCAGAACTCAGAACAACATGAAGTTGCCTTATTCATAATGTTGGGCTTAATACAAAATTATTACACTTGAATGTTCATGTAGTATATTTAATGCTTATGTGCATTTTTATGTAATGAGGTCCCAGTGCCAACGCAAAGCTTTAGTTTTCTCTTGATGTTTTTTTACAGATGCTATAAAAGAAGAACTGATTTAAATACTGATGTAGTTTCCTAATGGAACAATACGGCAGTGGCAGTATTTTTGATGTGATTTTAGTACCACGTTTATATGTTTGTGCTTTTATTTATTTATTGTGGTAAAAAGAAAAGACTTAATGTTTTACAGTGCTTTGTGAAGGGTTGTATTGTACATAGAAGTGCCTGTGTAAACAGGTGTGTTTTGTCTTGTGTGCTTATGTGTTATGTATTCAGACACAGCTATTGATAAAATTACTTTTATTGAACTTGAAACAGTGCCCTGTTTTTCTTCAGACTTATAAATGTGGTTTTGTGGTGGTGGTAATATAATAAAACGGTAAACTGAAACCCAAACAGATTGTGCAGCTTGGGTACAAATACCACTTCAGTTTTTATGTTCCTGGTCTGAATGTGAAGCGTCTCCAGCAGCGTTAACAGATGTGTGAGCGTGCTGCCGTTCAGTTGGCAGCAGTGACAGGTGGCAGACCAGGTGCATGAATGTCAGTGATTTCCTGTCTGACTGCCCCTCTCAATTGAAAGCACAAAAACAACATCAGTATGTGGAGAACTCCTTGTCACTAAATTGATGGGCTATTGCATTCTCTTTGAAAACACTAAGACATTTATGGCCATGAAGAGTCCGGACAAAGTCTGGCTTGAGTAAAGGCTAAAAATAAAAACAGACTCCTCAGTTGCAGCTCCCAGGCTTTCTCTGACAGCAGTAATGAATTTCCACCTGTGTCTCTGTTGCTCCTGTTTCTTTTAGACAGAACAGATGCCTGAGATCATCAAGGTCCCCAGTATGCACCTTACACCTTTTTATTTCACCAAGGTGCTTCAACGCCCACTCTCTTCCTTGTCAGCTACAGTCCCCTGCCTTTTTTCAATTTTATAATTCATGATTTAGAAAGTATATTTCGTATTCTTTTGCAATTCGTGTATACTCAATTTGTTTATTCAATTAATTTTTACATTAGCACAATATATATATATATATATATATTAGTGTTGCTTTGCTTCTCTGGTTCTGAGCATTTACACTGATTCTCCAATAGAGATGCTATTAGACCTCAGTTTTTAGCCTCTGTTTTTCTGCTAGCCATTCAAGGATCCTTTATACTTATCACCTTTGCTGGTAAAAAAGATACTACTGTCCCATCCATCAGCTCTTTTGAAGCCCGTAGCTGACTACCTAACCTAATCAGTTTCGAAACACTTTGTATGCCTCAGCGAGCAGTAGCTGTTGCCAATCATTTTACGGCCCACAGAGTTGCATATAATTCAGTGTTTCTGTTTTTTATGTGATTTCGAAGCTTTCAGAGCTCTGGTTGAAGGAAGCCTGTCAAAGGCGCTGAAGAGCTGAGGGAACGTGTGTGTATGTGACAGAAAGAGACGCCGAGAAGTTGTGGAAAGAGACTGGAAGAGCATGTCATGGAGATGTGTCTGTGTATATACCTGTTAGTTTTGTGTTTGACAGCTCTTATTGCACATACAGGCACATATGTTTATACGAACATGTAAATGCTTGTCAGCCATCTGGATATTTCCATTTCAGCGGAAAGTCCCCAATGACATTAAAAAGGCTTTTCATTTCCTGATAGCCTGACACGGTTGATCTGAATTTATTTATTCATGTTGTAGTCTTTGGACACTGGAGCCAAAGTGTAAATATCTTTAACAAATTCTTTTTCAGTAAACCATACACACTGTACATTTTTAAATGTTGAATATTTTATAGCTTTACCGCTTCACTCCCTTTGCTTCAGATTCAATAATCAGACACTGCTCTTTCCTCGATAAAAACAAACAGGACTGTATGTGGCCTCTGTCCGTCTCCTCTAGATGGTTTTTAATGACCCCTGTGGAAGGTAACCAGTAACAGCAAAGGAAAAAAACGATAAAGAGGAAACATACTATTGCTGAGTCATCTGCTAGGGTGAAGCATGCGTTGCTACAGCTTTTCCCAAGAGGGAAGTCTAATGATTTCTGTTGGCTCTTGGAATAAACCTGCCCAGCCCAAATATAAATAACAGACATTAAAGCTTATCCCAGTAAGAAATGTTTTTATGAGAAACCTGAACAATATAGAGCATATACACAGATGATGTGATTTCTCTTCAGGTGAAATATAGTGACAGGCTAAACTCAATATATACACAACTGTGAATAAACGAGGGTCTGTGATGACTGGAACGACTTTTATTTCTATATTTGTTTAATACTTTTTACCTTTTACATGTTTTTGTTTCTCTCTTTATGGTTCTGGTGGATCCTTCAGTGTAAACATAACAAATTTATCTGTCTGACGTGTCTATGCACAGAATGCAGTGTTATTTTTGAGCTGACATTTAAAGTGGCAGCTCTTCTGATCTTTACTCTTGGTTCTAATTGGTCTCACTCATCACGTCCCTTTAATGTCACGCTCATCTCCTGCAGCTGTGTCCAGACCGACGCTGTTTACCCCAAAATAAATTCTAATTACAGCACTTACACACTAGACAGCTTCAAGTCCAAGCCTCAAAGAAACACCAAACAGGTCAGATACTTCACTGCTGAACACCAAGTTGCCACCTGGCTAAAACTAATGCAGTCTAATACAACAGACAACAAATAAAGAAAGAAACCCTAACCCTCAGGAGGATTAGAATATTTGGCTTTTTTCCTAGGGGGGTTGATTGAGCTGTGTGATGAATTTTGGAAGATGTAGTTTTTGGTGATGTTGCACTACAATATACAGATATGTGTTCTTATTATTCAGCCTGCTTTCACTGATTTAAATGGGTTAGACAAAAAAAAAAAAAAAAAAAAAAAACATAGGCAAGGGCCAACCAATAATCAAATAAGCATTTCCTTCTCTTTTTATTTTGAATGGCAATTGTCACTAGTACATCGTGAATTATGTAACTTTAAGTTATTTAAAACAGGCAATTACTAGAAGTCTTACATATGTTTGTGGGCGGGGTTGACCTTTGACATGTCCTCGCGGTGTGTGTTGCGCAAACAAACACGTTCTGGTTCATGTTTCAGACTTTTTCCGATTCTGCGGTGAAATAAAAACACAATCATGTGTGAAACAGTGAAATAGTGAAATAGTTACTCTGTCTGATGTCATGTCGAAGAAGTTGCGCAAAACACGTGCGCATTTGGCCTAATGGAAACAAAGTAGCAGCGGACTGATATTTACAACAAACCGGATTAAAAACGCGTCTCGGGCCAGTCCAGTCCAGTCGGTCCAGCATTGACTGTAAAGTCATTAACGCGTGAAGTGGCAGATTTATGGACTAAAAGAATCATCTCCATATTCAACTCCAGGTCACGGCGTCTGGGCCTTGTGATGTGAAGTGGCAGCGTCTCCCCCTCCAGCCATTTATGGTAAGATAAAAAGCTACTTTTACTTTTCACGCCCATTGAGTGGTTGTAAATACTGTGGTCATTAATAATGAATATGATACTGCGGTTACTGGAGTCTTGGAGTTTTGCATTAGGAGCATGTCAGATATAATTTTTAGCTTTATGTTTTTTACGTCTGGTTGGTTTCCCCTTTGGCTTTGTTGTTTAGGTTGTTATGTATATTTATTATGTGTATTTAGATTTGTTGTGCTTTGTGTTTGCCAAGTGCATGTTGGAGCTTATTAGGTGAAACATGTGGTAATAATATTAATTAAAACAATATTTAAGTTTCTTTAGTAGTTTTTGATATTAAATTGGCTCAGAATCAGAAAATGGTGGTTATCCTGCAGCAGAATGAACCGAGGGAAAGAAAAATCTGCTTTATCTGATTTAATCTGATGTAAATTGTTTTGTGGTTATCTTTGCTTGGCGCAAATCATCTGTGTTTGTTTGCTTGTGATTTCTATATTTTGTGAAGCCAAATTGGAAAACAACACATCCTCTGGATTACCACTTGGATGTTGGTTTTATAAGCTGGAAAATGGCAGACATGTTTTTTCTGTGTGATGTGAATGTAGCATGAATAGGCTTGTCAACATTCTTACTATGAAACCTCTTTGCAAATTTCTAATATCCTCCATCCGGTACAGTAAGTCTTCTGCATTCTAGGACATAAAAGTTTATCAGCAATAGTCCTTGTTTATTCAGACCCATCACTAGACACCAGTAAACCTCAAACATACTGTATATATTCATGTTCAGACCTACGTGGTAATGGCATCTGAGAAATAAACAGAAATACTGACAAAGCTATTCGTTAAACCCACAGCTAAACCTGAAGCAAACACATGGTCATCTTTAGAAATGATTTACAGAAGCATTGAAGACATCAACACTGTGTTTCTGCTTCTCATCCATTTTCTATAATACTACACATCCTCATAATCTTTGCATTGTTAGCATAATATATTGTGAGCATTAGTTTTTACAGAAGGAATGAAAGGAAATAAGTTTGAAGATACTATATAAATACATGCAGCATCTGTCATGCCACCTGTTGGGGATACTTCTTTCATAGACAGCATGTCATTTTTCATGATGTGTTGTTTCTGTAACATTGTGCTCACCGCCTGCAGTCCTGTCAACACTGCTCCATTCTTTCTGTCATCAGTGCCATCAGTTGTTCCTGTGATTTTGTTGGCACTGGCCTTAGAAGAGCATGTGTATGTGTATATGAGGGAGAAAAGTGTATTTTATAATGTGTGCACTTTAGTTACAGGACATCAGCTGTCTGTAATTTGCATCGGTTTAAAAAAGTTACAAAGGCAGAGAGGTGATGTTTTTCTAATAGTTACTTGACTTCAATGCAGACCTTTTGAAATCTTTCTTTTCCTTTGGGCTGCTCCCTTCAGGGGTCGCCACAGCGAATTATCTGCCTCCATTCAACCCTATCCTCTGTATCCTCCTCACCCACACCAACTATCCTCATGTCCTCCTTCACTACATCCATGAACCTCCTCTTTGGTCTTCCTCTAGGCCTCCTTCCTGGCAGCTCTAACCTCAGCATCCTTTTACCAATGTTTTTCTTAATTGCTGTCATTGTTACTGGAGTTGGTGAGCAGGCACAGCGATGGTCGCCAATAGCCCATAACAGTCAGCACTTCAGTGTGGGGTATAGATGTGATGGTGTTCGTGAGAGTGTGGAGATAAGCTCTTTACTGTGATCCTGCACAGTGACAGTGGGGTAATCCTCAACAATAGGCTCACTCATTAGCTCAGTAAGACCCCCATTTCCTTGTTTATCCTTCTAATTTCTAAAGGACTGTCAAGTGTCCACGTGTTGACCAAGAGGCAGTAGGAATAAAGGAAAATGAATGGGTGGATTCTAAGATATAGGATACTTAATGCAATTTAACGTTGATGTAAACATATGATTGGTCACTGGATTAGAAAGAGATGTGCATTTTGGCACAAACATACACAAAACAGCTCTTATTCTGTAATGAAATGGCAGTATTAGGAGCTATGGCTGCCCCCCCCCTTCTTTGATAACTCCCATATGACATGAATGAGATACTGTATGTGTAGGGCAGGTCAATGTTAGAGCAGGAGGCTGGTCTGTAAACTGATTAATGTACAGAACAGGCTATTTGGGTAATAACTTTACTGCTTACCTTCATTTTTTGCTGGTGTGTTTAAAACCTATGTGATCATGTTTCTTCTCAGCATTTTTAACTTCCTAGGTGCAAGGTTATCATGCAACATATAGAAACATAATTTAGGCTTCAAACAAAAATAAGACCCAGGTTAAAATAAACCAGGAGGATTCTTTAGTTTGGTTCATGTTAATGCGTATACAGTTTTACTCCATCTCTAAATGAGCATCCATTGCCGTGCTCTGAGCTTTACTGTCAGCCTTTTACTATGCCTCTCTTTAATAGTGTCCTTCCCTGAGTTAGGGGTGGCAGTAGTTAAAGGAGGTAGCGTACTGGCCATTCTAGATGAATGCTCGGTCATTAAAACAGGTGAATCCAAGGTCAGTCCACTTCCATCTGCCTGTGCACAGAAAGGAACTGACAATTATAGCTTTCAGCCATCATTTGCTGTTAGTCAAGCAGCTCTGTGATCAGCCAAGAAGGCTGGAGTTAGAGTGATGTGGAGTGATGCACAGCAGCTTTTTCGGCCATAGCAGATTAAAAAGGTTCAACACCCATTGCGGATTAATGTGGTCAGTCATTTTTTTATCAGAATGCATTGATCTTTGACTTTGTGTCATATATGAGACTGTACATGCATCATGTAATGTAGAAGTCGGGTCCTATGCTTTAATTACACACCAAACTCAACATGCCCGTACATTCTTCGGCTGGTTTTCATGTCTACGTGCTTTATGTGCAACTCGTGTTTGAGATGAAACGCCACCTTTAGTAATGCTGTGAAATATATCAGTGCCAGACTGATGGGCTGACAATGACTAATGGCAGGGGAGCGAGAGAAAGACTCATACGTCTTCCCAGTAATTAATGCTAAATTAAAAGCTGCATCTTTGATTTCAGGAATGGATGGGAGCAAGCCTATCTGTCATTATGATTTTTAACAAGACTGTACTTTCACTTAAGGTTAGATTAAAGCAGGCGAAATGGTGCAATTGTCTGTATTTAAACAAATGGTAAATTTCATCCACCATCCCTTTGTGTTGCTCTCTGGTGGAGTAAGGATGCACAGTGTCTTAATGGCTGGATGGCTTTCAAAACTGAATTGATAAATGAGAAATGGCTTCTTACAGCATGTGGGGGATTTCACACAGTCGCAGGCAAACCCGTAATCTGACATGAAAAGGCTATTCACAAGTTGCTAAAAATAAAAGCAAGAGTTCACAGCCATGGTAGCAGCTCTGAGAGGCTGTGCTCAGGGACAACAGTGCTTTGATCTGAATGCTCATAGCAGCATGCTAACATGCTCACAAACACAATGGTGGCATGTTGGGTTTTCACAGGTATTATGCTTTTAGTTGATGTCGGTATGCTAACATTTGCTAAAACGTGTAGCTGCAGCTGTTGGGAGACTTTTGATGTTGAAATATTTAATTGAAAAAAAGGGAAATCTTGACCTGCTGGTGCCACAACTGCAAAGGTTGGTGGATCATAAAAGTCGGTCAAATCCTGTAGCAAATGTTGGTGCAATGCTATTCAATCTTTGTGAAGATGGTTCACCATGAACCTGACTGTGGACTTCATGTTGGCTACAGGGGACAAGTTGGAGGAATTTGGACATTTCAACCAGTATCTGTTGACGTGTTTTAGGCTGGAAGTGGACAAACAGACTGACAGTAGACCTGCAAATTATTTATTTATTTATTTTTTCAATTTTACTACTATACCAGAATACAAGTCTCTGAAATATCTGATTTCACTTTGTAGTTAGTTTGAATGTAAAGCAAACTGCAGTTGTTGACTGACCTACTGCAGCTCAGACAGGTGACACTAGTGTGCATGTGTGATCATGTTAAGATTACCTGATGCCTATTAAATCAATCTGGACACTTCTTAGAGGATACGTTATTGTAGTTGTTGGCTCTCATTTCGCTGTTGCAGTTAAAATGAACTACACTGTTATTAACAAAGTTTATTGGCCTGGAAACTCAGCGTGTAAATTCTGAATTTAAAACTCGTTTTGAGTTTATATCCTGGTCACAGTGTGGTCATAGTGTTACTTTCCAGTCCTGGGCTCTTGCTCAAAGTCTCTTATGTTCAGTTTATTGGACACAAAGATCTTTTTTCCTTTACTGGTATAGTTCAGCTACAGTTTGGATTTAATAATACATAGATAGATAGATAGATAGATACTGGGCTCCAGCAGATCCCCGTGACCCTGGTTAAGGAATAAGCAGGTATAGAAGATGGATGGATGGATGGATGGATACTTTATTCTTCATATATATATTTCTACTTTATTTAATAATGTCTAAAGCAGTATGTTTGGGTTAAGTTAATCATAGTCCACAGACTTGCTGGCCTTGTGAGATGCTACACATTCAGCCTAATATTGATGCTGCACATTTTTGGTCTTTGATGTCTTTGATGTGAGTTTTCCTCTAGAGGAAGGTGCTGCACTTCACCCTGACAGAAGGAGAAATCTGCTCTGAACTCACATATATGTGTATACACACACACACACACACACACACACACACATACAGTTAAATTCATAACTCTGACAGTTAGGGCATGAGTTAAAAGGATTTGGTCTCATTAAAAGCTTTTGGAGGATATAGTGAAAGAGGGATCAGACTTTATTTGATAGCCTGGGGCTGAGGAGCAGAGTACTTCAGTCACAGAACAATTGCTTTAAAATCACAGCGTCTTTCTGTGTTAGCTTTGCCCTCCCCTCACCTGAACTACTGCGGCTCGATGTTTGTTTGCTGTTCATCCTGTTATTGATGCCTGATGTTGTTCTGTGAGGCAATGATCAATTGTCATTTCTCTGAAATTAAAACACATTTCAAAGCTTTATAGCACTGAAACTGGGATTTAGTTTCATCTATACATCATTGTCTAGCAGCAGTTATTTAGGTACACCCATGAATTACTGTACACCATCATTCAATTAACTTTAATATCTAAGATACAAATATTTTATATTAGAGCATCAGTTAAGTTTATTGATAATTTCAGATATTTAACATTGGGGGCTGTATAAGTGATTTAAGAGGTTTTGTAGCCGTAGTTCAGTGGAATTTATACTCTCTGACAATTCAAAATGACCCATATTAGAATAAGTGTTTTTAGTAATAAGAAGCTGTTCATAATTTTGCTGAAATTAATTGCTGGTTTCAAACAAGAATTATTGAAAAATTGTTTCTGGAATCAAATAATTTAAACATTGCCTGCAGCAGTCACAACGGCTGGCTTTGTCTCCCAGCAAAATAAACAATTCACCTTTGACTCTGGCTTTAGAAGTAGACGAACAGCTGACAGGATGTGATACTCCCAAGAACTGTGAGAATCCTGCATCTGTACACAAACAGTGGCTTTGACTTTCAGGCATTTGATGTGATATGCTTGTGATTACATGCATAGTTTTTATAACTAGAGGTCAGTGCTCTTGCACATACAGCTAGCCCTGTATGTGAATGTTTGCTTTTCAAATATACAGTAAGAGGAAGCAGCTTTAAGAAAATGGATATTAAGGTATCCACATTAACAGGTTTAAAATCTAATCATGCAGTTGATTACACAGTCTGGCAGAGTGACATGTAAAAAGCCTGGTTACAAGTCATAAATAGTATTATATCATTATAATGTTAGATTTTTTTCCTGTGCTCATACACTACACGTACACTCTACTTCCCTATTATTTCTAAGAGAGAAAAGACCAAAGAAGTGAGCGAACTAAAAGCTTTGCAGGGATAAAATGCACTCTTTTCACCACAAACAGGTGTAAATGTGTATAGGGAGAAAAAAACACATATTCTCTCCCTGTCATGCACACATTCACAAGGCCACACAATGCGCCACTAACCCCAGAGTCCTGTATGAATTTAATTACAGAAGAGTAAAGCAGTGAAGTGCAAATCCAGACACAATGCTGTAATTAGGCTAGCGGCAGTTTCAGGAGCCCAATTATTTGCAAAAAGAGCAGTGGAAGAGTGCCCTTCTCTTTGCTAACAAGAGGTGTGCAACAAAGGTGAGAGAACTGGCAGCAGACTCTCTTTGGATAATTAATCTCATTATTTAAATTGTGTGATAAAGGAAAATGTTTTTCCAGGCTGGTATACATTAATCTTCTAAAAGTACAAGTCAGGATGTTTAATGAATTTTAATGAAAATGACCTAAGACTCTAAATGCATGTGTTTACCACGAGAAGGCCTAAAACTCCCACTTGATGGAAACTTTCCCAGCGTGACTCACGTATATGCTTCACTTTTTTTATTGAAGGAAGAGGCATTTAGCATTCACTGGTTCCCCTTAATTTTCCATAGAAGAAAGTTGATGTACAAAGATGCAGCCTATTAAAGTTTTCTTACATACGGATCCTCCAATTATAAAAAAGTGACACCCACTTGGTCATGGCTGACTTATCTCTGGCTGCAGGGTCTACTATTTAAAGGGCCAGTTCATCCACCCAAAAACAAAAGATAAGAAAATCACTCATCCTGGATGTAAAAATATGTCCTATTGTAGAATAAAGCAGGTTTGTCTTTGTTTGAGCCATGAAATGTGTCAGAATGATCACAGTTCTATGTTCACTCTTAATTCTCTCAAATGAAACAACCCAATTATGTACTTGTGCAAGACATGCTAATCATGTGATTGCACACTAGAAAGCAGTGACAAGCCATGTTGTCCGAGGCACAAAATGCCATCTTCATTTCATTTGCTGAAAGGGGGGCATGAAAATGACAATCCAACAACAATGTGTGTGTGTGTGTATATGGCACACCTGGCACACATTACGTGTTGGTGCTGTTTGTGCTCGAGAACAACAACAAAAAAGACGGTTCTTTGCCAGTGCCGAAATATATATTCTGCCTGTGCTCTGCATTTTGCTAAAGGCAGCATTTTTTGTTTTTACAAAGAGCAGGAGTATCCAGCACAGTGGAACACAAATTTATTCATGAAGAACATAAACAGACAGTCGAAAGAAGGTAGGAAATGGGAACTGAATGGTGATGGCCTGTTGCATGTCATTGAGTCCTCTGTGACTTGGTGGAAGAGACACAGGTGGATTCACTGAGCAGTGTGACTGACAGCTCCTGTCTCTGCATTTAATTTACATGCAGGGCTGTCGTGCAGTGATAACCTTCAGTGATATAGCTGCAATGGTGGTGACAGAGAAGAGTAGCGATGTGTGTAATTGTGATTCATCTTGTGGTCACTCGTCAGTCGAGGCTGCAGCTATAGGGTGCTGATGATAGATCATGGATAATGAAAGAGGGAGATGTACATGTGTCACACAAGTCATCAGAGCCTATTCCACCTCCCGTAGTTGGTGAATCACCTCTTCTTGTGTTGAGAGAGAAGGAAGAGCAGCAGAAGAAAGGCAGCCTTATTTAATTTGTGAGAGCGTAGCCTGTGATCTATCAGCTGGTGGAAATGACTTTCCAGCAGTGGAGTCAGAGATGGAGCACAGGAACAACACGGTGTTGGGGGCGTCATGTCCAAGAATATTCTTAGTTGTAGCTGTTTTTCTGTCTGCAGATGTTCACCCCAACTTTTTTTTTTTTTTTTTTTAAATTAGGTTTGCTTCAGAAATGTTATTTACACATGCAGTCCCCCTGATCAGGTCCTGAGCTGGCTCTGTCTTCCACACATGCACAGATGAAATGGAAGCGATGTTGTTGTGTAGTTGGGAGATTGGAGAGGGTTCATGATAAATCATGTCAGGAGCACATAAGGACGAGAGAGCGGTGCCATCGATCACCTTAGCTGTGTCATAGCAGCACATTTAATGAGGAAATCTGGGCAGACCGGGGGCGGAGACAGTAGTTTGTCAACATGGGCATCTGTCAATCAATTTCACATTTAAGCATTTAAAAGGCTTAAGTCTTATCCAGTGCAATTCTATATGATACAAAAATGTTTGTCTTCATAAATGCCTTTGCTTGTTAAATGACAGCACATGTCCCACAAGGGGACATGAGGGAGTTTAAACTATGACCACAGGGACCATGTAACAGCGTGCTAATGGATAACCAGCCATGGTTGTTTTCAGGACATTAAAAATAATTACAGTTTATTGCAACATGGGTCTAATTTTTTCATTTCTGGCTATCATTTCTAATAATGTACTCACTAGAGTAAATAAAAGAGAAAATAAAATTCCCAGATCAGGAGCACTAAAAACACAGGGCGAGAGACACGAGGAAGACAGTGTGTTTAATTCAGGCTTATCCAGATCATGCAGACCACTTTATATACTTCGACTGAGCAAGGGGGCACCTGGGAATCAGTTAATAGCCCTTCACGCATCTCAGAGCTCAGCAATTAACTTGATGAAAGAAGTGAAAAAAAAAAAAAAATCCAAAGTTGTAATAAAGTGCCATTAGTTTTTAATATATAAGGCTGGTGATGGTCTGTATTTTTACTGCTGCACCACCATCTTGAGCTGTTCTGGGATTAATGGAGCAAATTTTCAGTGAGAAATGGCTCCCAGCTGAAGACAATGTACCCAGACTCTGGCACCGTCTGAGGTGCATCAGGCAGAAATGCCTGGCAGCTAGAAATACCTGTGCTCCCATCTTGCTATTGTCAACAAATCCCAGGAAACATCCAAAACCAACAATGAATCAGTCCATTAATACTTTCCAACCTCTATATACTGTCTGTCAGCCCCAAGCTCATTCATTCTTATTCAAGTTGTTTTTAGCAAACACCACACAAACAGGAGTAGATTGCATTTGCTTGGGGACTATTTTCAGTGCTAGTATTTGCTGCACCCTTTCCAACTGCTGTATGTGGGACTGACTCAAAATAAATTTCAGTGCCCACAGACTTCAAAATGAACAAACATCTCACTCAGTGCTGTGGAGAAGTATGTTGTAGTATGTTGTAGTGTTTAAAAAGGTCTGACTTTGGTTACACTGACAATAATTAATAGGATCAATCTGCATTGGTAAGGAATATCACCAGCCTTATTTATATTGCAGCTAGATGCTCTTCAGTGCAGCATGGGAGAGAGCTGCATTGTAACAAGTCATATAATGTTACATTGGTATATTGCTACTCCATGTTTTTACCTTCATGCATGAAGGTACATACATAAAGGGAGCAGTAATTGTATTATTTTCTTCCTAGTTCTCTTCCCATTTCATATTAGTGCAGAAATGTGAGCGGGCTGCTTGTTTGAGGGGTCATCTGTGGCAGCTTTGACAGCCAATTTAGTCCTGCAGGAACAGACCTGGCCCTCCAGCACTGGGGGGTTACAGCCGTCACACATATCTCACATAGAAAAGACCTTTCTCCTCTTTTTTTCACCCCATCACCTGTCCTTTTCAATCTGATGTATTCTTGTTCTGATTAGAGGGAAGTCAGATTCTCTTCTAGATGTTTGTCATAAGACACTGACTGTTCTAGAGGTTTTTTTTTTTTCTTCTGACTTTACCAGAACTGCAAAGAAACTGATCATTGTGAACACTGAAATAGTTTCATATGTCTGATCAGCTTTTTGTTTTGTGAAGCTTTTATGCTTTTTTAAAATTTTTTATTACTTTGATATAGATCAGCACAATACGAGAACAGTCTTAAACATTTCCCAGTAACAGCTTGGCTATCTGCTGTTTTTTACTTTCTCTTTGTAGTGTTTGTTTCAATTGGCCATTGATGATTTTGAGAGGAATGGTTTGACATTTTAGGAAATAAACATATTATCTTTTTTCTGTGGGGGTGAGATGTGAAAACTGATGCCAGTCTCATGCCTGTGCATTAATGTTGGGAAATCTAGATCTGAGAGTTGATTTGGTTATGATAAAAAACTGGAATCAAGGGAAACAACAAGCCTGGTTCACTCAAAACCCTCACTCTGACACAAGAGGGGCATCAATCTTTTCATCAAACACTCAACAAGAATGAAAATAAGCACATTTCCCAAAATGTCAAACTAATCGTCCAAAAGCTGAAATAGAAGAGACATTTATCAGTGTTGTTATCCTGCGTAGCTCTTCTCCTGTAGCATTGCACTTCTGGAGAGGGTGCATAAATATATGATAAATGAGACAGAGATACTTTGCCTCAGCTCGAAACAAAGATGCATTGAAAGTGTAAGTCACTGATTTAGAGATACATGTATTTTATTTGCTGAGCCCTTACAATGTGATGAGATGTAGTCATAAGTTTATCATGCTGCTCCATGGCGGAGTGTGTGTGCTCACTTCAGCTCCTGTAAATCAACACGGAGGTTAGAAAAATCACAGCACGGCATCAGATAGCTCCCAGTCCTTGGCTAACCTTCACTGACTGTGTGTGGGTGTTTGTGTGCGCCTGGCTGAGAGGCTCTTTATCTTGTATGTGTACAATTTACCTTAACCTGTCAGAAATTAATATGAAGCTTTGTTGTGTTCAAGATACTTCACTGTCATGTTCATCCTGTCAGTCACCTCTCCAGGTGCTACGGTATGTGATACATTCATTTGCTTCAAAACACTCTCACCGCTGCAGGTGTAAAAGGGCAATGAAATAACAGCTGCCCTGCTCTCAAAGGCACTGCTCACTCTTTTGGCCTTTTCAAAGCTGACACGTGTGATTGTGATGGCATATCTGGGTGCAGATCAGCACACAAGTGTGACATAAATTCTCTTACCAGAGATTCCCTTCTATTGGCTCTTTTTGAGCCCTTCTTCATAATAGCTTAGCCTATTTATATTGAACTAAGATATGCACGGATACTGATACATGTAAACGTTACCTGTAACGTTATTTTCCACACAATGTCAGATGAATAGAGTAGGGAGGTGCTTTTGGTATTGCTGCGCAGTTATAACCTGATTCAGATTTAGATAAAGTTGTTGTGCAGTGTGTGCAATATGTTATCAATTATAGAACAATAAAACCTGACACACTTCTCCCCACAACCCCTCTGCCTCTCACCTTTCATGCCAGAATAAAGGAGGGTCAGCACCGATTCCCCCAGCCATAGTGTGGCTGTGCGTTGGTGCAATAATCCAGCTTGCTGGTATCAATCTATCATCTATGGTCTGAACAAATACACAGTACAATACAAAGGCCGAATC
Source organism: Mastacembelus armatus (assembly GCF_900324485.2). Classification (NCBI taxonomy): domain Eukaryota; kingdom Metazoa; phylum Chordata; class Actinopteri; order Synbranchiformes; family Mastacembelidae; genus Mastacembelus; species Mastacembelus armatus. The sequence continues at coordinate 17,357,755 of NC_046644.1, read as the reverse complement.
ACATCCATGCAAATACAAGTCTAAGGTCAGGAGTCAATACACAGGGAGCCAGATTGGGTCTGCATTAAACTCTGCTGAAGTGCAAGTGATCACATAAGCCCTGGGCTCGAGGCGAGACCAGGAATGTTCAAGCGTTAGTGTACATCAAATAGCACAACAGTTCTCAGTGGTTTTGTGTAATTATCATTTTTCCTCGTCAAGTTTGTAACAATACGCCTGACTATTGAATAAAACATAAAAGACTGCCTGCCTTATTAAGCCTGCAGGCAGATGGCTCTCAGGAGAAGTAGAAACTGGACTATGTGGGTTTGTGTACAAATGACTGCAGCGTTTTCTATATTTGTAAAGGCTGAAAGGAAAGTCAAACCTGTTGGGCTGGCACACAGATGGTGACTACAGCCGAGGACTTTCTGCTCTACGCAGGAATGTACCTGAATTGTAACTGATAGCTGGAATATAATGGTCTGCTACTGATATAGATGTGTCAGTAGGAGCATAAATGGTCAAATTACAGAAAACTTTTGTGTTGTGTAGCAGAAACAGATACCATCTTTGTTATTCCACTCATTCTTCATCGTTGACAAAACCTGGTGCCTGTTACCCACAATGCAGTCTGAGATTTGGGGTGTGTCCTAGAAGTAGCTACTGCAGCCTTGAGCCACTAACCTCAAGCAGAGATGAGAAGTGGGCTACAGAAATCTGGCAAGCTCAGTGCTTCCTAATTCCACACCCCCAGAACTTTTTCTTTTTCAAATGAATAGTATTCAGCCATAACCAGTTCAGTTTCATGTGATGTCTCTTATTAAATTTCATATATACAATAAATGTATATATAATAAATGTTCCCCTGTCTGTTCCAAATAATGCTGTGCAGAGCTTTTTATGTCTGCATGCAATGCAGAGGGATTCATACAATGGGTGACTCTTCCCCCATCTTGTCGAACATTAGGCAGCCATTTTTCAAATCACAACAACATGGTTAGTTCATGAGGACTGACCTACAGCTGTTTTGGATGAGATGTAAGTTTTACCTTAAATCTTAAATCTGCTGTGTGTTATAAGTACAGTAACTGTAGTGCAGCCAGTTTTCATTACTATAAGCTTTGGTATATTCCACTACTATGTTCAAAATAAACTATAGTACATTTGAACAGACATGTGGCTGGTTCACCAGGCTGCAATGCTTTATCACATAAACATAGAGACACACACACACACACACATATACATATATATATATATATATATATATATATATATATATGACCTATTTAGAATAGTTTTTCAGCAGGATGCATAACACAAAGGAGAGCAGTGCTTTGCAATAAAACAACTGCAATAACTAGGTCATTGCATTTTCAGTAGAATATGAATAAACATGTGGTTTTAAAGTAATAAATCAAGGTAGTACAATATGACGCACAGTTACACCCTGTAAGGTACAATACCTCTGAAAACTCTCAAATGCCACACAAAAGAAGGCAGAGCACATAATTAGCAAACATCCAGCAGAAACAGGTTCTGTTATTGTGAGAGACTGAATGCTCATTATCTGCTGGGAAATACAATAAAACAGTCTCCTGTCAGTATGATTGCTCAAAGTCATTCAGGATCAGACATTAAAAAAATGCCCTTGTTATTGTTTGGAGAAATTGCATAAACCCAAGAGCACAGCAGCCACATATTCAGATTAGCTGCAACAATAACCACCCACACATGTCTGCTCTGCAGGATGGCCAGAGAGGGAGAGAGAGAATATCTCTATTTGCCTTGGGTATTTGTGAACTCTTTTTTTTTTTTTTTTCATTATAATTACTTATGGGAAAAAAAGTAGAGCCTGTACATAGTGATATATTAATGGGGCTTTGTTTACCAGAGGAAGGTTAAATGGGCAAAATTAGGCATTCACAAATATCACAGCAGTTTTCAGAAAAGCTACAGTTATAGCTCTCTAAAAGAACAAATCACTACAAAGCAGAGGTATCTAAGCAGCGATTCAAGCTATTATCAACCCCAGCACAGATCAGAGCATCTCAGATGATCAGCAGAGGCAGATATGGGAGGTTTAGCTATTTAATTCTACCTCTGTATTATCTCCTGAGAACTCTATTATGCCATTTGACCAGAGGTTTCAGAAAGCACAAGAAATTATACTCCCATTTTCTTCTGAAGGTTGTTGGACATACAGCAGGCTGCTGTGTGGTTTGTTTCATTTATCATCATGCCACTGTGGTTCACTAATGAAACTGTGTGTGTGCAGTTGACAAAGGGAATGGATTCAAAATGAACGCTATCAAACACCATATATTTAGCCCCATGGGAATAACATATATAAACTTAACCTGCCTCTGCATTTACAGCTTTCAGTTGAAAAAAAAAAAAAAAGCTACCGTATTTATACTTTGAGTCCTTATTAGAAGTTTTGCTATTGCATTAAACTTGTCAGTTTTGATGTGAGGTATACTCTATATGCCAGAGTTTAGACACATTTAGATGGAAAATGTGTATAAAATGAATCCCAAGCCCTTTGTGATGATGTAATGTTTTTTTTTAAACATCTGCAAAGTGATCTGAATCATGATTTGCAGTGAGGTGGTTTGGAGCCATATGGCTTTTATTAACAGTACACTGTCCACGTTTCCCAGTGAGACTGTCACACATGTACCAGAGAGCAAACATATACTGTAGAGACTGAAGTGATGAGTCAGTTCATGATGTCAGCAGATCTATCAGCTTTCACAGGTTGACTCACTCAGGTCTGCCAGTAGTCGAAGCTGCACATTAAGTGAATCATCCTCTGAGTTTAATTCACATTTGCATTTCTCAGAAACTCTCATGAAATATGGATGGACGTGTTTTCCACTTCAGTTGCATGTACCTCTTCTGTTGTCAGGGAAACTTAAAATCCAGGTTTGGACATTGAGTTGGCTATGATAGGACAGCACAGAGATTGCCATGCAAACAGTAAAAGAAGTGGTGGAAAAAGGATCCATAGGCAATAAAGCTCCAGATCCAAACATCTGGAATGAGGTTCTGGCAGACAGCAGAGAGAGAAGAGTCACAGGACGACCAGTGGTCAGGACAGAGAGCCTGGGTGAACTGAGAGGAGAGAGAGGCACACAGATTTAAACAATCTGGTGCTTGAGGGTTGCAGCATTTTACATAAAGGTTTAAAGTAATCTTGTCTGCAGGGCACATGGACTGCACTGACGTACTAGGTTTAGTAAATTAGGTGAGCCCAACAGCAACCCACTGGAAGTGGAATCGTAACAAGAAAAAGCCATGAAATAGTCAAAGGATAATTTAATGAAGAGCATTTTTATTTATTTGGTTGTCCAGGCACTTAATTGTACCCTGTTGTTTTCTTATAAACAAACAAAAGTTATATTTACTGTACATTCGATGCTTCTCATCAAAACGTTCATATCATTCATAGTTGGTGAGATCTACCATTATTATTTGGAGAGATGATGGTCAGTGTTTGCATCCATTGTTACTAGCTTGCAGGCTGCTTGTTGACTACCGTAGCAGGTGCATGTATACACAGCACAAATGAAATGGGGACCCACTCTTAAAAAATGTTGCTCGTCAGTGTTAGTGTGAAACTCCACAGTGTGGTTTAGCACCAAGATGGAGCTTTCAGAAAGGTCAGTTTTCAGGTTATAATTATGACTTGGATGATGATATAAATGAAGCAGGAAGTTGGTAATATTGATATAATGTATTTTTCAGATTTTGCCAGTTTCCAAAGTTTTCTATCTTAAGTGTCTAATCTATATTTCTGTTTCAATCATCCCTCTGTATCCATTTCCTTCCATCTAAAATGAGAAAAGCTAACCGTGGTATTACATTTCTGAATACAGTCAATGTTAACTGGAGTCTGACCCTTCTGACCTCCCGGGTCACGGAGAAGTGGTTGTACGTGCAGCAGCTATTTATCAGTCTCCCCTCTCACCCCTGTTGCTCTGCACTCTCAGGCTGTTCCCACCCTCCATGCTAGGACTCTTTGTTTAAAAGGAAATGCAATTAATTTCAGGGGTCAGACAATGGTACAATGTGTGGGGGGGAAGCAGGTTATTGAGACTGATTGATGGAAAGCTGACAGGGCTGTTAATTCATAAAAACACCAGATTAACCTCGGATTTCTCACATACATATTATTAAAAATTAGATCTAGATTGATTATCTGTTTTTTGCATTTTGTACGTTTAAGTATGTGAGCTGTTATTGACATTTGTGTTTCGGTTGGGATTAAATTTATGAATTTGCCCAAAAGGAACATCAAATTGTTTTAATTCATTAATATGCTCAATACAAGACAAATTACAGTATTGTAGCTGTTCAGATCTGCTGGTCCACCAACACACATGACAACATTCATTTTACTCACTTTTGGACAAATCTCATTAATCAGATCAAAGCTTTTTTTGTATTGTATTCACTTAATTGTCTGCCCTTTTCTTTTTCCTTTTCTTTAATAAGAGAATCAAAGATATTTTGAGAAAGTGCTGCAGTGTTTCTGGCATCTCAATCAAAACCCATTGCACTCCTTATAAAGGGTGCAGATTGATGATGCCTTTCAAGGTGAGCTAATTACGTTTTTCCACAAACCCACCGTCCTCTCTGTGAACATAAGCAATGGACTAAGTCACTGACGTGTCTGTTGATCAAACAGTGCTTCATGATGCTTCTAGACGTGTTTGGGTTCACTGCTTGTGTCTGCTTCATACAATTTTGTCCTTTATTGACTTGAGCGTAGCACTCCATAAGAATGTTTACTTTGAAGACTCCTCTGTCTTTTTTATTATAAGACCTGCTTCCACTCTCTCATGAAAGTGCCTGTCTATATGAGCCATCTGTGAGTTATAGAATCTCATGAAGAACATAAAGACTTTATACATGTCTCTTTGTCAGAAACACAGTACATGACAATAGCAGCAGTCTTGTGATATTAATGTATACATGTCAAGCGCTACTATGACCTTTCACGAACTTCGTGTTTATTTATTTATTGCCTAGATCGAACCATGTGTCAACCATAATATGTTTGTCATAATTAAAATACCCCTAACCTTAAAAGAATAGCTCATTTTGACGAAAAAAATGTTTCTGGCAAAGAGTTGGATAAGAAGCTTCAGTTGGTTAGCTTAGGTCAACACAAGGACTGCTAGCGTGGCTTTGGCTAAAGGTAATAAAACCTGCCTACAAGCCCATGTTTAATCTAATTTGTTTACTCACAATAAAAACAGAAGAGTTCTTGGCTGGGTAGAGTAACACCTTGTTGTCTGTACAGAGTAAACAAGTGATAATGTGTTAGTCTCTGGGCTCTATTTACCAAAATGCAAATAAGAGTATTTCCCAAAACACCAAACTTTTCCTCTGACCATACAGTGGTATGGTATGGTATATATACACCATATAGTGTATATATGTTTTTAGCCTTGAGTGTGCCCATAAACTGCTTCACCCTGACTATAACAGTTCACTGTGACCTTGCAATCTCTTGGCAGCAGGTTGAGTAAGTGCTTCATTATGGAAATCAGCAGCAGCAGGTCCCTTGGTGTTACACGCACTGTCCACACAGGAGTCTAAATCACCTTGGCGTGTAAGGAAAACATTTAAGCCGCCTTTAATAATGATTAATACACCTCCACGACAACACAAAATAGACCTCCAAACACCATCATCCATCACCAATATGAAACCCCATCCTCTATAACACTTAAATTACATTCATTAGTGAAGCCTATGGCACAGCGGCTGCTTGGGAGGTAGCCTGGGCAGTAGCAATTGTTCATATATCAATCACTTATGTGATTGGAAAATAAAACAAAATAAATTAGGAAAAATGAGAGTGGGAGTTTGTTTTTCACTATAAATCCAGTAATAGTAAATCCATACACTAATACCCTTTCTAGACTAAAAGCCCATATTTCCCAAAAGAAAACTGAACCATGTCAGACTCCAATGCTAAAGGCCTGTGATATTGCAAAGCACTCAGCCAGTTAATCTGTCAATGACCTTTTGTTTAAAAACAAACAAACAAACAAGAGATTTGTGTTACATTTTCATGTTTAAGACTGACCTCAAGTTGATTTTGTAAAAAGCTGTCTCTTATTTGCATACACACACACACACTCAGTAACTAATCCATCACACATTACCCACAACTACACCTGTGGGTGTAAGAAATGCTACCTGAGCATTTGCTATCATATATATATATATATATATATATATATAAAATCATCGAAACGTTTGATGTGTTTTTCTCTGTGTGCTTTAAAACATCTTATTTAAGAGAGATTCATGACATTTATGGGGCTTTTCCACTAGCACTACTCAGCTGTACTCGCAAAACAACACCATGGTCCTATGAGGAGGTGCAGACATTTCTGTGCTTGGTGGCATCACGGCGGTTTTGTGCCTGATGACCCCACCCACATTGAGCTTGTAACTCGATTGTAATGGAAAATGACCAAAACCGCGTCGAGTAGAGCCGAGTAGTGCTAAAACTGTGCAGAGGCAAAGGGGCATTACAGACCAGCTCTGCTCAATAAAAGAGACACCCCCTCATAGCTGTTACGGGAATCACTTTGTGCTGGTTTTACACAGCCTTGCAAAATCTCACACCCAGGTTCTGAATTCCTTAACTTCATCCTGAAACGAGTTAGAGCCACATGATAATGGTCCAGCTCATCACACAGAGACAAAGTGCAAACACCACCAAAACTCAAAATAATGCAAACAAATTCAAAAATTTTTATGAAGCCATGAATTTCTCCTCAACTTTTCTCTTCTTCCTTCGTCTTTCCTTGTTATCAACGCTGAGAATTCCTGAGAGGTGTTTCAGTAGATTGCCACAGCTGTGTTACCCTTCAGCCCTGGGTGGTTTTACACCTCCATCAAACCCGAAAATTGGCCGACACACACAAACATAACCCTCTGCATCCACTCTCTTCCTCTCTTTCTTCCTCACACAAGCAAACAAACAAACACAGCCCAGGAGGTAGACTCAAAGGAAGAGGTTCTCTCTCTCTCACACACACACACACACACACACACACACACACACACACACAGTCAAAGACACTTGTAAGAACATGTGTTTAAACACACACATGCATACACAAACACACTTTCACAGTTTGTTCCTCAGGAATGTCTCAGACCTGTGGGGTTTGACACCTCGTCTTTTTGCTTCAGTTTCTTCTCATCCATTTGGTCAGTTCAGTCTCTCCTTCTCTGATGATCAGTTGCTTTCATTCATTTTTATATAATACCTTATAATACAAAATGCTTCCTTGTGTTTGGTGATTTTCTGTAACCTGTTCAGCTTTGCTGTGGTCGGCCCAACTGCTCAGGCATTTTCTACTTTGTGCCAGGAAACTATGAAAGTATTTTCATGTACCATTGAATGCAGCTTTAAGTAACAGGCCTGTTGTGTCCCACAAAGGGAACAGGCAGGCTGTCATTACCACGGATGGGGTTATGTGACGTAAACATGGGAGTATCTCTGTTGGAGTGATGAAAAGTCACATCAGCTGACCACCAAAAAGGGCTGGTTTTTAAGATGCGGTTGCCACAGTAACAAACATTTGTTTCTGATAGCAGCCTCTGGGTTTTGTCTCTTCCATTTACTTTGGAAAAGCGAAGCATAAAGACATAGTAAAATTTTTATGTACATCTTAATTAAATTAGTCACGGCAACATAAAATACAGTCACGCCAAGAGGCACATCTCTGTACACACACGTGCAGACTGGTACTGTATCTGTCATGATATGTATCACTATTTGATGCTGTGGTTCAGCATCTTATTCTGCTGATCGACCCTTTGACTAGTCAGCAAAAATGCTGCTGAAAGGAAATATTGATTTAGAAATAAAACAGGTGAAGCATCATTATGTTTGAATTGCAAATAGCAAGCAACATTTTATGATTCAATATGAAACATATAAACAAGAGACTCAATCTAGCTGCCGCTGCGCATCTAAAACCCTACTGCGTGGAGAGGGAATTATCTAGAAGGTGGATGTGACTTCTAATGAGAACGTAAATTAGAAAGTACTGGTAATAGGAATTAAGCTCAATGCATAGTGAAGATTGAGACGTAAATCGGTTACTTTAATAACTTGTCTGATGGCTTATGTTGGCATATGGTTCATCCAGTAACTTAAACCATAATAGTCAAGTTTTTTTTTATATATATATATATATATATATATATATATATATATATTTTTTTTTTTTATGTATTTGTGTCAGTGCATTGTGAAAAGACTTGATTGCCAGTCTTCACAGGTACTGTCTAATACATGCCCAGAGCAGCAACATTAAAAAGACAATTTTTCTATCATACCTTTATGTTCGAGTTGTCAGACCATTGCACATTTAGATCGATGCAGGGCCGCACTGCAGATGTCCAGGAGTTACTTTTTGCCTGAGTTAGCAGGAAGTGTTTACGACTCTCAGTCAAATCATAATTTAATGCTTGTGGAGGAGGTTGACAACAAAACTAGAAAGATGTGACACTGACAAGATTTGTATTTGTATTATGTTTCCAGACATAAAAAACACAAAATCTTGATAGCAGAAGAGGCCGCAGACAAAATAGATCTAACTTTAATATTGTCTAGCTCTAGCTGTCAAAACAGATTCACTCCCTGCTGTGTACTGTACTGTGTTGTGAGATTTGACTTTCTCTTGACATTTTAGACTAGATGAGCTTGAACTTTATGAGATGTGTCTGAAGGCCATGAAATGTGAGCACAACCGTGTTTTAAATCCATCCGCATTAGTGCGGACATGGCCTATAGGTTGCTGGTCTTGTACAGTAAGAAAAAAACAACACCCACAGAGCAGCATAATCCCTCACATCAAACACAAGGCCATAATTAAGTTTTCTATTTCTGTTATTTCATTCATGTCACTGCATGCAAATATGTTATGCTCTGTTTACTGTCAATCACCTGACGCCAATAGGAAGAAATAGAATCTAATCCGCGCAGCATGGTGGCTGAGTGGTTAGCACTGTTGACTCACAGCAAGAAGGCCTTTCTGTGTGGAGTCTGCATGTTCTCCCTGTGCTTGTGTGGGTTTTCTCCAGGTCCTCTGGTTTCCTCCCACAGTCCAAAAACATGTATGTCAGGTTGATTGGTGACTCTAAATTGCCCATAGGAGTGAGTGTGAGTGTGTGAGGTTGTTTGTCTCTATGTGGCCCTGTGATGGACTGGGGACCTGTCCAGGGTGGACCCCTGCCTTTCACCCAAAGAGAGCTGGGATAGGCTCCAGCAGGTCCCTGGGACCCTGGTTAGGAATAAGTGGGTATAGAAGATAGATTGATGGATGGATAGACTCTAATCCATAAAAACACCTGACAAACGTAGGCAATATACAAACATATAAAATATACTAATTATGAATGTCAGGTTATTCAAAAGTAGACACTCATAATTCTACTCTACCCACATTAGCAGTGGGAGGTATAGATAAGCACAATGTTCACACACATGTGAATATATTCCTTTTCACTGGGTGGGAACTGAAAGTGGGAAAGACAACAAAATCAAGGATGCCTCTGACCTGCTGAGCAGTGCAGGTCATTGCTAGCAGCTGTTTGTTGATGTTAGATTACCGGGGGAGAAATTTGAGGCAGTTTTTCCTAAACATAATTTAGATTCCTCACGAACCTCCCATATGGAACTAGTATGTACTAAGAGAAACAAACATATACTTCATCTTTATCCCACAGTATCTAAACGCAGTAATTCCGTCCAGACATGCAAGTGTTTTGTATGTTTTTACCATGAATTAAATGCCAGTAATATTCAGCCAGTGTATTGTCCCGAGGACCTTGGAAAGTTAACCTGTACATATCTTTATTAGCTGCTGTTCCACCGTTGATTGACACTTTTCATATTTCTTTAAGAAAACCTGTCTCCTCTCTTCAGCTGAGTGCTCTGCTGTGCCCGTCAAGTCTCTGCAAGTGTTTCAAAGGATCAGTCGGAAAATCCGTCTCCGTTCATAATCTTTCTGGACTGAGCTGAGGTCCTGTCATCTGCTTTCATGTTTCTGTAAAGGTGGTGCAACAGAGGAGAAAATAAATGATCTCACTTCAAGAAAATAGTTTCCCTCATCTTGAGCTACATCTCTGCCAGTGATTAAAGTATCTGATGTGTCTTATTAAAGGGAAATAGGAATGAGATTTGGAAGCAAAAACATTTATCTGTGTAGGTAGTGTATGTATTTTATACTTGCCTGATATAAAATGTCCAGCAGCAGTAATACCACACATTTAATAATCTTCAGTAGCAAAACTTCATCGGTAGTAAATAATTTATGGGCATTACGTTATTAAAACAACGAGCCTTTGCTCCTTCAGGCCAACTACTTTTAGAACTGGTGAGAAGTTTCAGTGTTTAATCACTGTGCTGGCAACGGCAGCTTATTTTGTGTTGAGTACTATCTTATGTTTCACACGGAATATTGTGTAAATAAAACCCTGTTATTTAGCAAACCACTTTAGTGGCTTCTGGGCTGTCATTTATTAAAATTTACATGCATTTTTTACAGGAGATCTCCACAAATTAAATTTCTGCAGCCTTGCTCAATGCTCAATGCTCAATAGTCAAATGGAAATCAAGGTTAATGGAAAAATAAATCAGTGTGGCCTTGATATTAAGGGATTATGAGATACCAGGTTTGTGTTGTGAATTATATTTGAGGTTTTTGTAGATACTGAAGTATGTGGACATTATGGATGGATAAAGAGACTGACGTGTCAAGGCAGCAACCACTGTAGAGCTGTAGGTCAGTGAAGCCCCCTGAGTAAGAATGGTTTCTCTGTAGCAAACAAAAGGTCCAATTAAAATACACATAGTACAGTTTGTATAGTAAAAGAACCCATTTCTTCTTTCATTTCACATTTGACAGCTGTTTTGAGTTCATGCTGATGCATCTGTCACTTCTTTTGAAGTCAAAAGTGTTTTCATATTAACATTTATCCAAAACTGTCTTTCTTGTCTCTCAGATTGAGTCTACTAAAACAAACCTCTCATGTACCCTTGGCTAACAAACAGTTCATTAGATAAAATCTTGATATAATTCTCAGCAAGTGTTTAATGGAAGGCTGTCAGTGTCAGAACAGAAGTGCTGCATCTGATGCTCTTTACTGATTCATGAGACTTTAAGCTTGTGTAACACACTCCATGTAGAGGTGTAAACAAATATGAATGTGAATGAGAAACCACTGCTTCTCTCTAACCCTTTGTTTGTTCACTCAAGCACATGGGCCTCCAATCTGTGCGCCTGTCTTCTCTTTCTGCGCCGGCTGTCTATGCTGGAACACCAGCCATCCTGCGATTTGTGTTATCGAGCTAAATAAATAAAATGTGACGTGACATGACTTGAATATGCTCTGAACAGATTTGAGCACGAACATCTTTGCAGCAATACTTGCAGAAATACTTTTTTCAGAAGTTGGAGTTCCGAAATAAATCTTGATTTTTTTAAAATTTTTTTTTGATTAATTACTGTATATATTTCAAATATTCTGCTAATATTTTGGCAGTTTTGTCATTCAGAATCTGTTTGAGCTGATATCCCTTCTCTGTTGTTCTTCCTGAGGTTTCTTCAGATTTTTCCAGTTAAATGGTTTCTCCCCATCTGATTCAAATGTCTAAGGACAGACGGTGTTGTATGCTGCACAGACTGTGAAACCCCCTTGAGGCAAATTTGTGATTTGTGATATTGGACTATAGAAATAAAATTTGACTGGAGTTGACATGGGAGCTAAAAGCTGTAGCTGGCAGAAAACTTCTCGTGCAAACCATCAGTATACGTCTGATTTTGTGGCAGATGTAAAACAGATATGTATGTAATAGTAGATTTTTATTACACTCCTACAGTACTACTGTTAGTAAGACTGATGAAAATACTATTTCAACAAGTATGAATATAAAATATATGACACCAGGTCCCTTTAACAGCCAGTAATACTGCTTCAAATTGCTGTATTTTTATGATTATGTCTTCCTTTGAGCCCTGACCAGATCAAATAAGTTTCAATAATAAGGGAGTAAGAGGATTTTCCTTGTGTGTATTGAGTAAAGATTATTAGAAATGTCAGTATCACAATAAGTGGCTTCACTGGGGTGACTTGGCTGGCATTTTGAAAGCACCGTGGGCTCGACTGTGCTGTTGTTTAAACCATGCTGGGTGACCCAGGTTCACATCTGTGCTGTTGGTGGGTACACCTACTAAAACCGCAGGTCAAGCCGCTCCACTGCTTGGAGCTACTGCAGACGTGGGCAGAGGTTCAATTTGATGCTGGCGAAAATTAAATCTTCAGAGCAGAACAGCTACCAACCTCAGACAGATGAGATGAGACAGCAGAAAGGTTCTGCTCCCAACTGTAATAAAAAGTGTGCCCCAGAAAGTACCATTTGGTGTGATATAAGGAGCTGCCCACGGGTGTGACCGATTCAGTATTCATAATTAACAATGCAGCAGCCATTTTATACACTAGTAATAAATCTTAGAATCTGTTTGTGTTTAAAATGCAGATTTTTTTTTTTTTTTTTTTACCATTAACTGCCTGAATAACTACTTTTGTGACCGTTTCCAGGCTTCACAGTCCCATGTTTATATGCATTCAAATTTAGAAGCCGAGTTTCTCCGACACAGAGACCTGCAGTGAGTGAGGGAGAGGAAAGTGTTTCTCATTCCCAGGCAGTCTAGGAAACAAACTAATAACCACAGCATGTAGTCTCTCCACTGCCACCTCCATTTTATTTACTACAACAATTTTTGCTCCCTTGTGAAAGCAGGTTTACTGAGAGTAGCAAAGCTCTGTTTCATTTTTAATGGTTACCTTTGGGGTCAGGATTGAGTAGACTTCACATAATTATACGTGGCCATGTTTGTGTTGTTTATGGGTCTTTTTTCCTGCCTGTGTTGTGAGGCAGTCATAGCAGGGAGCTCACTGAGATCATCTTTGAATACACTGCATCTAGTAAAAGCCTTTTTGAGGACTATTGATTGGTGAGGGGAAAATGGTGGCATCACTGAGGCAGTGCTGACTCTGAAATGTACAAGTGAGGCACTGAGATAGCTTAAGAAAAACTAATAAAACACATAAAACATTAAGCAGCACTGGAAATGGAATATACTATTAGTTTTTCGACAGTAGTCTTTAATTTCAGGCTAGAAGTGTACTCCCAATACAGTAAAAATTTAATTTGCTGTGTTTGCATCAGCACAACCAAGTGCTTTTGCAAATAAAAAGAGGCACCATCAGTCATGTTGCCATCAATAACCCCAGTATTTTCAAAGAAAGAAGATTTACTTCTTGTTAGAGGTTATAAAAAGTTTTCTCTGCCTCTACTGTGAGCCCAAGTTTCTTGCTGATATAGACATCATTACTGAACAAACCTGCAGTGACAATACATGCAAGCCTTGTACAGCACAGTTATACGGCCAGTCTAGGTCCTTATAGGTCCTATAGTAAATCATCATATCCTGTGAAAAATGTAAATTCAGGCATCATAAATGCATTTTTTGAACAAAAAATGAAAAAACCTTTTAAATATTTTTCTAACCATTTTCCTAAACATTGTCCCAATAGAGATGGGTGGTCAAAGAGTGCAGTGTTATGAAGCAAAATAGCTCTCTTGCTCCAGTGTTTGCGTTTCTCTGCCAGCGTTTGAAGTGGGTAATGTGATTGTGGTTGAGAACCAAAGTCTTGATGATAATTACCTTGCTCTCCCTAACTTTCATAATTTCATGCCTCCAGGGGGCCATTACAGAAGCCTCTACATCTAATTCTGCTGAATTAAAGAACGAGAAAAAGACAGAGAAATATGCTGGGAGCAACACAGCTCATAGTTAATGTCAAGAGAAAAAAGAAATGAAATATTTACTTTCGATTGCTTTAGAGGAGGACAAATTATGTGTGCACATTAAAAAAGCATTTGCTAATTTGTATACGAGCCTTACCCTAAAGTAAAAAATTGTTTTAAAATTGTCCATAAATTAGATATGAAGTGCACTTTTCCTCGAAAACAGCATGTAACTAGCCTATTCTTAAACATTTTGGGAAATATGTTTATTTAATCTCTGGTAGAAATATATCTGTCCGTTAGCTACAGCCAGTTAGTGAACTTTAGGAGTCGTAATGGGTGGATTTTGTTACTGTCGGTTGGAGCCAGGATAATAGTTTTATAGTCTATGTCCAGTCTTTGTCTTAGGCTAAATTGACCTGCTGTTGCCTTGTATTCCTCCTCCTCCTCCTCCTCCTCCTCACCATCATCATACCACTAGTATTTTAAATACATTTATTTGACATGAATAAACTAATAAAAACTAATTATGTGTGGCACAAAATAATACTTACATAGTAGTAATTCATAATTATTTAACAATTACTGTAGATGTTTATCATTTATGAATTTTCCTGCTTTTTGGACACTTTGGGGTGGCTGTTACCTCAGGCCAAATGCTTTCTCAAGTAGGCAGATTATCAAGAGTGACAAGTATGAACTTGATCAGTCATTGGTGACAAGGGCGGTAACAGCATGCTTTACTCAGTCAAGGCCGACTGCTTTAGGTTTCTGTTGTAGTTGATATGTCAAACCACAGTGACAGTCCAAAAAAAAAAAAAAGATTTATTGTCCTAGATGTGAGATAATTAGTGAGTAAAATATGAAGGTGCCTGGGAGAAGAGGCTGTAAACAAAGCTTTCACATTCCTGCACTTCTGAGATAATATCAACTGTTGACATGTGCTTTCAAATGAATGAAAGCTATGAGAATGTTTGTTGAGACTGTATATTTCTGAAATCACAGTGGTGAAGCAGTAAACTATACCACAAAGTGAGTAGTTTAGTCTGTGCTCAACAGGAGGGAAGGGAGAAGAAAAGAAATGGATGTGGATCTTCACTCTCCATTTTGCCAGCACAGAGAGTCAGCAAGAAAGTTTGTTTTCTAAAATGTGGAGCCATTTGATACATCTACATAGAGCATTCATCACCCTAGACAGGGTTATTATCCATGGTATAACAGAAGGCAGAGAAGGAATGCAAATACATAAATTATTTTACAGTGTATTAGGGACTTCAGACCTCCCAAAGTTCTTGTGTCTGACCACATGCTGCATGACTCAGAGTGAGTCATTAGCAGAACAGCTTTATTGGTCAGACTGTGAGGATAAACTAAGTCTGTAATATCGTACATCAGTTACATCTAACCACTCAAACCTGAGCTAAACTGTGACATAACCCTGACTGCGTTGGCTTCAGTTAAGACATGTTGAGACTTGACATTTCAGCGACATTCTTGGCTGTTGACATCAGGGGAAATCTTGATACCATCATCGAGTAAACATGTTTGTGGTCATATGTGGTTATTTTTCTATTAAGTCAGAAACGTATCAATTACTAATCAGATAAGTGCGTGTGTGTGTGTGTGTGTTTTTACATCCTGGCACCAAGTGTACCCCGAGAAAGTACATTACCTTTCAAAGTCAGCTAGCGTTGTGTGTGTTCTGATACTGGCTGTAATATATTCCTCATGCATATTCATAGCCCCAGTAATGACAGGCAGGGGAGAAAATGTATCCTGTGATCAAGGTTGTTGCTAAATGTTAATAATTTCACATATCAATTAGCAAACTGCAACATAAGGCTTCTGTTGGGACTCTGAGTGAAAGTAGTTTCTTTTAACAATCATTCATTGGGTCTGTTTACCTGTACATTGCCTTCTGCAAAGTGTACTGGTCCTAATGGTTGAGCTGAAAAACACCCTTCAGCCTGTGTTACCTACAGTCCTGTTAACACAACAAGGAAGGAGAGACATTCCTGAAATTACTGCATTATGTAAACATCATATTATAAGTGCTCATTATTCATTGCAAGGGCATGGCCGTGCTGCAGCCTTTTTCTATCCGGGCCTTTGAAATGTTTTTATCCGTTTAATTTGGTTTGCCAAATGCATTTGCAGGAAACTTAATTGCCGCTTGGATTACACTCACTGACATTTTTATGCCATCCATAATACTGCACATAAGTGATTAGGAGGGAGGCTGAGGTGGATGGTTGCTTGAACAAAGTACAAGTCCAAACAGTTAAATGATGAGACCATTCATATTTCTCAGTATTGGAAAATGCTGCATTTCGCTTTACAGTTTGTCTCCTTTTCACCTTCTGGCAATGAACTATCATAGAAGGTGCTGGCCTGACCATGAGGTGGATGAACCCCAGCCACACCCAAAAAAACTGAATAAAACCACAGTATTGTCCTTACTGTAACTGAGTCTTTGAGTTTCTTGAGAAAAGCATGAAAACATTCCTATACCTGCACATGTCTTATCATTGTTTTTCTGGGTCTCTTTGTTTTGCTCACCTGTGACTCAAGTACCATTAATAATGTTCATATATTCATGTTTCCTGCATTTTAATAGCAAAATTGTATACTTGATTGGATATCACAGCTGCTAAAGAGATTCTCTCGATTTACATCAGCCCTCTCTAGTTTTAAGTGCTGATGTCTTTTATTGCAAATTTTTATATGTTTTAAATTAAATGATAAAAACACTTTAGAGGGCTCAGCATTGTAGTTTGCATTGGAGTTTGCTAACATGCAGTTATATATGTATTACAGCTTAATGATGATGTGATTAAAAGCACCCATTCATTCCTATTGCAATTACTGTATAGCATGACAGTGAATTTTCAAATGATTATTCAGTTATCCAAAATTTGGCATGGATGCACACAGAAATATAGGAAGTGCTTCATTAATATAAACGTATCCTCATTATTTTGATAAAAATATCCTCATTATATTGATAAAAATATGCTCATTATGCCATTATTTTTCATTATGTTAATGTAACATTTAAAACACAGACTTGCTCAGCCATGAGGGAATTTCAGGCCACTAATAAATATGAAATGAACGCACAGCAATCAGAAAATTCTGTCCATATACTTGGGAATAATGTAGCTACAGGGTACATTTAGTCTAAAATGAGCAAACCTTGCAGGGATTTTGTAGTGGACATCAGTCAAGGCTGCAGTCGACTGTCTGGGTTCCTCTCTGGTGACATCTCTTAACTGGTCTGACAGCAGTATTCTCTGAAGACCTAATTAGCCTGACCATTAAGCCCAAAGCACGGTTGAAGAAGTCGAAGAAACGACATGCAGCAAATATTAGACATTTTGTTTACTGGCGAGGGAGAAGAAGGTGGTTAGAAGCAGAGTGTTTAACCATTAAAGAAAGCACAGCATTACTACTTTCTATTACTTTTATGCAGTTTTAATGAATTATCTCTGCTCTGGTCTGTAATGTTGCCTGCAGTGTTGTAATGCCAGACTACATACATTGTTATATATTTACTGAAGTGTGCATTCTGACAAGTTAGTATATGCGTGTGTCAAGAAGTAGGGGCGAGTAGTTGCTGAATTCCTTTGAGGCGAATGAGTAGGGGATTTCAGGAAGGGAAAAGAAAAGATGTAATCCCTGAAACACGCAAGAGCTTGACATAAACAAACATGCTGGGAGGATTTCAAAGGGACGGCCGCTCACCGGGAATCCTCTCATGTGCCGATGGGAGATAAGCAAGCAAATGCAGTGCAGAGAGGTATGAACACAAACTGTCTGCCCACACACACAGTGCCCTTTCTGTTTCATGTCTTATCAGTGGTTGTTTGTTTGCTGTCAGTTTCCCCTGTCACCAGCCCACAGACTGTATCCATACTGCCAGGCCAGAAATACAGCCATGTCGCAGGGGAAATTCCCCAGGGTTTATTGATCAGCTCAATGAAGCTCGCCTTGTCTTGCATTTGGAAAACATCTGTTGAATTCTTCTGTCATAATGCAAACTCTGTGTTCTGCAGTCAGTGAGAGCTAACGGACATGCAAGTATGCTGCAAATACCTGTGTACATGTCAGTACAAAAATACTGGGGGTGGAGAGGATCATGTCGGAAGCTGCTGCAACATATTTTGATGTCCAATAAAACAACCCTCAATAAATAAGCTGCTGTGTTTACACTTCACACTGCTTTTATTTTTTCATTTTGTTACTGATATATGTTGATATTATGGAAAATGGAGGGAGGTGACTCCAGCCTGATGTAGGTCAGGTCCTGCCTGGTGTTACAGTTGACTGAGAGGAAAAGTCCATGGCATTTATACAGTGCAGCGTTGGAGTAACAGTGATGAGTGATTCAGTGGAGTTGGTGGACAGTTCATGGAAAGAAAACTTTGACTGCTCAGTTTTTTTCTTTACCTTTATGGGAACTGTTGGGCTGGCTCAAAGCGTTTTATCACACCCACTAAGCAGACTCAGCAGCACATTGGAGCTGGAGTATACAACACTCTCATTTAGGCCTCCTGCAAGCTTGAGATCTCTAGATGTGGGAATTCAGCCGTGGGCATCCAATCTTGACTGTTACAGTTGTCCATTATTTAGTGCAGCACTGTGCATTTGACAGGAGGATGTGGAGTCTAGTGTATATTTCATTTAGATCAGAAAACAAACTACCAACAGTTTGGTTAACTAATAGTGCACTGATGGGTTTTTTTTTTTAGGGCAGCTGTAAGAAGTTCAGATTGTCAAAAGTGCTGAGAACATATTGGTGTTGTACTTTTGAAACCCACAAAATTTATTACTGACTTCTTGTGCAGCTCGCTTGCTTGAGTGATTACTCCACACAAATGGTCAGTACTTGACAATGTTCCCACATGTAAACACGTTAAAAGATTACAAACATTACTCGTACAGGGAAATATATTTATTGAAAATCTAAGCTACTGAAAGACAGTGAGACTAGGTAGAGAGTATTGAGGAATGCTAGAGTAGATGAGATGTCAGTAATGAAGCATAGCACTCTGCAGGAATTGAGCACAATAAAACCAAATACTGTTGTGAAAGTACAATAAAATAAAATGTAAAATTCTCATAAAAATCAGAAGCTATAACAACTTATTGCACACATAAAAATTTGTATTACTAAACAAGAAAATCTAAATCTGTATGGGAAATGGTCATTGCAGATCTATGTACTAAAAAGAAGAGGATAAAAACATAATTATTTATAGACTTAAATTAATATTAAATATGGCAGCAGTTGGACAAAAACTACACAGAACAAATATTTTTTATGTGCAAATCAAAAATTGGTTGCACAACAAACTGTCTGCTTTTCAGCATCTTCTCTCTTATACTTTCTCGTCATGTCTTGTGAAGTATTATCACTACAACGGTTCTCCTCTGTATCTGTTGTTCCTGCTCTGTATGTTGCCTTGAGATGGGGAAAGTTTCCCACTTTACTGTCTAAACTCTTGTGCACTGTAGGCACAGATGTTTTACTCCATACCATGGTTTCTTCCAACTTTCCTAAACCACAGTCATTTTTCTTTCTCTTCCTCTCCAGTTTGTTTCTTCCTTCCATGGTTGCCTCCCTCATTGGGAAACACTGAGCTGTAAATTGCCATCTTACAGCAGGGATTTACTCAGCTCAGATAAGATATTTCATCCTCAACACTCATCTGCTGTGATCAACTTTAATCTTGTTATTTCACTGTTGAGCTATTTACATGACTCTCTGTTAAAGACCAAATAAGTGAACTGATTCTCAAAAAGAAATCTACCTGAAAAGCCTCAGTATATCTTCTCTAGAAATCAATGTTCAGTCTGTAAAAATTCATGAGTCCAATTAATTTTTGTGATAAATATGTTATGTTCCTAGTTGCCCAAGGCAATCCATTTGTAGAAACGGATAATAATGATAGTTAAAAATCATTACACAATTATTAATAGGCCATTAATCTTCATATCTGCAAATCTCTGGGTGGTCTAATAAAGTCATTGATATTGTTATGAAGTAGATGCTAAAGAATTGCCTCATGAATTGTCCTCTTGAAACAATAAAGCTGGAATTACCCTGTCACTTCAGTTGAAATAGAACAAGACAAATGTGCCTAAAGGATATAGTGACACAAGGTCCATCATCTGGCAAACAGTAATGAACAAGAGGAATTGCCAGAATGCAACTGCATGTGGGCAAATGTACACTAGAATCTTTCCAGTTGCTTATTTTTAACCTCCCAGATGAAAAGGTAGGAAAATAATAGGCTTCTTTTTGCTGTGTTCTGTAATGTTGAGTATTTGTTTTTGCTTTAATGAATGTTTTGGATTCTTGTCATTCCAGATGGGTGAATGGTGGTTTAATATTTCTAAATAGATGTGCCTGCATATCTTCTACACTATTTTAAAAATTCATGGCTTCTGTCACCCTGAAGAACTTTGTCATAAATGAAATGACACCCTGCTCCAAAGTGTGAAGAAAATGTGACTGAGAATCGAATGTAGTGCACAGAAACAGCTTTAACTGCATATATACAAACAGTCTTTCTGATGACTTCATATTCAGTGGTCATCCCTGACATATTAGAAAAAGAATTTTCCCCTCACAGTTGCTGACAGAAAGTGTCAGATCCAGTATTAACATGATGAGTAGGAAAACTTGACTATAATCCCTAATCCAGGATTTTAGCTGTAATGGAAATCTGCTCTGTCATGATCTAAAGTGTATCATTTTGTCACAGTTATTTGTTAGGTTTAAGGTTAAGGTTGTTTGCCAAATCAGAGAGAGTAGAAATGTTTGTTCTCTTAATTAAAACACTGTGCAGTTCTATCACTACAGCATCTCCAAACTGAGCAGCCTGGATGCTGTTTTGCCAGGATGAAACTGCAACTTACACTTGATATTGTCACTGCTTCTTTTTCCTTCAGCTGGCTCTTTAATTGGTTCCTTTACAGAAAAGCCATTTAAATCATTATTTTTATAAACAGTAATTTAAAGACGCCTGCATGGATGCTGTGCACAGTTTTTCCATGAAGTATTTCATTTCTTCATTCCTTTCTTTTGCCTTTTGTGAGAAGAGAGCTTGGATAGGCTCCAGCAGACCCCTGGAGAACCCTAATTAGGAATAAGTGGGTATAAGTAAATCAATAGATGGATGGATTTCTCAGGCTTCCTCTGGATTCCTCATTTTTTGGCCCAGGTCACTTGCAATTCTGACTGTAGCCAAAAAATTGTCAGTGTCCTTATTACAAACTTTTATGCTGCTTGTTTGTTGCTTATTTCTGTCTCAGTTGTTTTTCTTCAGTTGTTGCTCATTTCCCCTCCACTGCATCAAACCAATCCCTCTTAGTGATTTTGGTGAAGATTTCGGTTCCTTTTGACTTTCCTCTGCTATCCACATCTTAGCCTTACTTGTCTCCTCTGATTATTTCTATGCTGATGACACTCAGCCTTACCTTCCTGTCAAGACTGACAAACGTCTGCAGAGAAATTAGGTTTGAGAAGTTACTAGTAGGATGAAAAAAAAAAAAAGGACTTAATTTGTCTAGAAAAATTTGTAGTCAGTAATTAGTCACACAGTCACATTTCCTTCTTCACAGAAGGAATGCAAAACTGTTTGTTTCTCCATGGAAAGATCTTAGCCCAAATATGATCAAACCAAGATATGACTGAAAACCAAGTGGGTATGTGAACTTACGCAACAGATTTCTTGTGCAAATGTTAAACTAGTTCATTTTTTTAATGGTGACATTACTTAAGTTAGTGGGAAATTGTCTTACCAACCCCACTTTTGACTCACATCTTTTAAGGTAAAAAGTCAAATTTACATTTATTTTGCAGTTTCTGGCATGCAGTGTGTGTCTTAGTTTGTCTGAGGCGATTTGAGATTTGATTCTCATTTCTGATTGGCTGTTACAAGCTGTGGCGTTAGTGAACGATGTCTTATTTATTTAATAAAGTCTACTGAGCTTGTGTCACAGATTTAGCAGCTGTGAGTTAAGGGGATGGATTAGGTGGCATTGTTTTTTTTTTTTTTTTTTTTTTGTAAGACCCATGCTTGATAACACATGACAGCACATAATACAGTTGTAGAATTTGTAGAAGAAATTAAATGAGGTTTATACTGTAGTGTCGTAAACATGTGGTTTCTAAGCTTGCATATACATTGGCTCGTGTGTGTTGCTTGGATGCATGTTGTCAAGAACACACATCTTCCTGTATAAGTGGAGCGAGTCCCGTCAGCCCTTGAACACTGACCCAATGTCTTGTACGTGAATTGGCCATTTCTCCAGGCTCTGACAGCTGGAGGCAGGCGTATCGCTGGCTGCCTGGGTAGACAGCTGCTCCTTTTCCTCGTCCTGTCCTCTAACAGTGGAGCCTTGTGTGGTGTCCACCTCTCCTGAATGTCAGCACTCATGTAACTACCTCACACTCACATCACAGCCTAAGCTTATTTCTCCCCCCACCCTGCCTGTCCCCTCACTCTCTTTCTCCCAGAGGACCTGTCTGTTTATCTGTCTGACATTTGCACCTCTCCTTTGTTTATGTTTCTCATCGTCTCTACTTTCTGCAAGAATGCTGGCAGGTTATAAATTTCACTACTGCAGAGTGAGAACTTTGCTGTGTAGTAAACATCTTTTCACATTTCCACATCCTGAGACATGAATGATAATTCATTGCCTGATATTATATACTAAAATATTCCTCTCATAAAACAGTGTATAAACTTTATTTATACAACCTCACTGTTTGGTCTGTCCTTCCTACAAATAAGCAAAGTAAAAACTTAGGGCTATTATCATTTAGACATCAAATAGGTATATACATGTACTGTACAGTCTTGTCTTCAAAGATATAGTAAGAGCACTTGTGGTATTGGGTGGGTGTGATATTTTAACTTCATATTTAGGAATGCAGCCTCTGTGTATTTTTGTTATGAAGGACAATTATCATGTGGGTGAAAATAAGCACCTTGGACATGGTTGAACTTGTGTTCTGAAGGCTGACACCATGTCAAGTCCAGTCAAGGAATGCCAAGGAATGCTAATGTAAGTTAGGTTCCCACATCAAGAGATGAGGGATAGGCTGATCCTGTCAGCTTGTCTTCAGAGGAGGAGGAGGCTGCGGGAGGATCCGTCACTCTCTACCTGCAACCTGATCTCAGAGGTCAGAGGGGCAGCGCTGTAAAGGCACTGAAAAGAATAAAGATGTATATGAACATAGAGAAGAGAAAGAACCAGGGTTAAAAAATGGAGATGTCAATTACACATCATAGAAATAAATAAATTCTGTCACTCCCAAGGTTTTTCCTCAATGGCAACATGTTAAATTTAGCTAGAGAGAAAATAGAATACACAACTTCATAATCAGTGTTCCTAATTGCAAACATCACCACAAATTAAAGGGATGTACAGAATGTAGAATGTGCCTGATGATGATGTGGTGTGATGCATCCATCCATCTATACATACATGCATACATGTATATGCACCTGAATATGCAAGGATTTTACCTGAGTCTTTTACTAAGTAAAAATAAACCACTTGCAGTATCAGTTTTTTTAAATGTACCCTTGGCCTATATATATATATATTCAAACCTGTAGTCTTCTTTGAGTGCTCTCTTTTTCTGATGCACAAAAAACATGCAGCATAATTTACATTGCTGCTGCCCACACATGCAGCAGTGTGAAAGAAATAATTAGAGTAGAATGAGCACTCAGAACCTAGTGATGCTTGTATGTCAGGCTGTGTGTTTAAACCTTGATGTCTCTTAAGTGCAAATCCTTGCCAGAGGTCATGTGTCTTTGATGCACATGAAAGAATGTGTCCTTGATTTCAGTGACTTTGAATGCTTTAAAATGACAATATGTGTGTGTCAGTGTTTGTGTGCACATGTGTGACAGTGGTTATTATTTTGTTCTGTGTCTTTGTGTGTGAATGTTTGCTGATTTGTTTGATGCCAGTACCAACTGGTTGATCCAGCTTTTTCAGCTGTCTCATTTAGAGGAAGTATCTATGTGAATGCTAGGTTTCACCATCTCCCACACTTCATTTAAAATCATGTTTTCGGTGGTGAGCAACACAAATTCTTTCTTTTCAAAGGTAGACAATACTGGCTTAATCCTTTCAGTGGTGCAGTAAAGCCTTCATGTGTAAATTTCTGCATCAAAGCACATAGGTCATCATAACTGTGTGTATAATTTCTACGATGACAATGATTTATTGTGGCCTCAGTTTTACTGCACATCCCCCAGTCTTTCATTTTTATTCTTGCACTCTCTTTCGGTCTTTTACCCCGTGTGGCCCTTCCTCTAACATGTGCATTTGGAATGTAAATGATCAGCCTGCGGGTCAAAAGGAAAGGTCACCTGTTTTCATGCAATGCTCAATATGCAAATTTCAAGGCAAATTCCAGGATCTTGCAGCCAGCATGCACACGACTGACTAACCTAGTTTCCATTGTGGGAGTGGTGCTGAAAAAAGATTATAATGAGCTCCTTTAATTTCTGGGAATAGGTCTTCTCAAGTATCAAAGCTAAGAGTTAATGAAGAAGAAAATGCACATGCAAATGTCAAAAAAAATATTTGCTTTTATTTCCTAAGATCTGATTTCACTCATTTTATGGTTCCCAGTGTTTGCTGTCACTCATGGTTTTGTGCTGGTTTGAAGAATTTCTCTGTCCCCCTGCTCAGTGTTAATCTCAGGTGCATGAAGCTTCCTGTAGAGAAGATTGGGGTAATTACACATCTAAAGCCCCTCATATAACAACATGCTCTTTGTCCCTCTGACAGGGTGCCTAGCAGGGGGATGGGGAGTGGACTCAGAAAAGACAGTCCAAAGATGAGATTTAAATGTCTGTCACTGGACTCAAGGCACAAACAGAAAAGCACAGGTGGAGGTCTCCACACAGCCAAGCCAGTAAATTTCATTCTTTTAGTTGGTAAAGACACAAATCTAAGCATTGCTTCTTCTCAATTTTTCTTCCACAGGGACTGCAGTCAGAACCAATAATGTTTAAAGTCTTGTTGGTATTCTGCCCTGGAGGTCATCAGTGGGTGGCATTCTTAAGAGCAAATGTCTAGGACGGGGGTGTAATCCACACAGGAAAGTGAAAATGAATGATTTTCTATTTAACATTCTCTAAAGACATTTTTAAAAGGCCAGATTCATTTCCAAACAGTGCATCACTTTTTTTCCAGCTGAAGAAAACACAGTGTCATTGCTTAGTGGATGCAAACAGACGCTCCAGCCCACATCCTGACTTGTGCTAGCACCCACCACCTCCAAAGCAGAAGCACATACCCACAGCAAATCACGACATTGCTAAGTCTCCCATGATAATCAGCAATTTAGCAATTTCTTGAAAATACAGCAAATGTGCATCATTGTACTAAAACCATCAGGAGATAGTAGTTTGCAGGTATAAGGAACCTGCTGTCTGCTTATTAAGGATTAGGTTTTGTACTACAGTATATGAACATATTTATTCTCAGCTTTATCAGGTAACACCACCACTGTGGTCAGTCTGTGAAAGCATCATGGTCTGGCATTTATTGGCAACCAGCAGAACAGGGTTTATGCTGCAGGGTGAATGTTTTGTAATGTTTTGTATGGGAAAGCTGCTGTGGTGCATATGCAAATAACTGCTGTGGAACAGGGCGGAAAAGACTGAAGGCATACAAACATAATCCAACTGGTGGGTGGAAATGTGACACACGGAGTAGTACCAAAAATGAAAGAATATTTGAAAAATTAAGGCGATTTTATGACATCAGGTTGATGTTGCAGAGACAAAGGAGCAAGTACCAGAGGAAGTGAGCAGGTTAAAGGAGCTGCTCAGCTTAACAACACAACTGACTGATAACACAAAGTCACTGGACAAGAGAAAGCAGAGACCTGTTATTTGTGAGCAGTCTGAGGTATTTCAAACCACATCAGTGTGAACAGCTGACAGGTTTTTGTGACAGCATTATCCAGACACTATGAGCATGCAGGCTCTGACATAACATGACTCACTGACACCACAGTGTGCTGATGCAGCTCTGAAACACCTTTAGCCTACTGGTTATATCCCTAAAGTGCAACTAAGAGTGGGTTAGGAGCTTTTTACCAGCAGTCAGTAGTGTGTGCCCAAAAAGCTTTACCCTCTGCCACTTTGCAGGATGCTCAGTGTATTTAGAAGCCCTCCGGGCATGCAGTTTTTTTTTTTGTTTTTTTTTCCAATCCTCAGTTTTGGCTTCAGAACCAGCAGTTTTTCTGAAGGTCTCTGTATGTGACTTGTACCTCACATACTGTACGCATTATTGGTTCTGTAGTATGGAAACTGTGTAGGCATAGACAAGCACTGATAAACTATTCTCTCTTCTATGTTTTTACTTCAATCAAAGAATTGCAGGCTCTTCTGTGGCTTGAGAAACCTCTACCACATGTGGTCTCTTATGAAATCCTTTGAAATCCCACTGGATAAACTGAAAAATCTGCTTGGTGGTCATGCTTAAAACAAGACTCTTTTTTTTTTTTTAACTTCGGAAAAGTTGCATTTCAACTGCATTGGATCGAGGTCGCATATGTACATCAGAGGTGTCATTATGCTTGTTTGTCTGACAGTTGCTGTCAGGACATATTTAGAGATTGATGTTATACACACAGGGAAATGAGACTGTATGTATGTTTAAGCACAGTTTATGTAGAAATCCTATCTTCAGAAATTACATTTGTTAAAGAAACACCAGTGGAGGATAGTTTAATGATTGCAGGCATCCTGTTTCAACACCCTGCCAGCTGGCCGAGGCACGGGTGGTTATGACAAACACTGTATAGTTGTATAGTTGTGGAGTTCAGCTGTTCAAACTCTATACCATCAGGCTAATGAATGCTCAGCGATGCCACTGTGCGCTACTGCCAACAAACAAATCCACAGTGTCAGGTTTTAGGGTCAGCGGGTGAAAATGATCACAACTGGTTTTATAGAAATGCAACAGCATATAAATCAGAGTAGATGAAATTTAAGAGCACAGCAGAAAAAAGAGAGCGATGGGAGAAGAAAGAAAATGGGGCGATGGTGGTTGCTGATGTGGAAGGAACGATCCACGTATTCATTACCCCCCACTTCTGGGCAGGTGGCTCTCACAATAAGACCTGCTGAGTGAAGTACTTGTGTGAGATTAATAGTTGCGATAAGGCTGTAATGAGAGACTGAGGGGGGGAGGAATATAGAGATGGGAGGGGTGAAAATACAGGAGAAAGAGACGAACTGCACGGCAAGAAAAAGAAGAGAAAAGGGGCAGACTTTGAGAGAGCACCCACCTGGCCTCCTGCCAGCGGGATGTCAGCGGTTTCTAGATTAGTGGCTATACATTACCCCAGCCTATTAAAATATTATGCGCACTGATTGATGCTGACAGCCTGACCAGAGGGTGGTGACTGTGTGGGCAAATGTGTCGGTCTTCATTTAGACCCCACTGCCTCCAAATCACATTTCTATTGCCAAAATCCTGCAAATGACATGACTGTGGCTTTCTTGAGGAATTCCGAGACACATGTTTATGAAAATTCAACAAAGAGAAAGCAAATCATTGTTGTGTGTCGCTGCTTGACTGAGTGATTACTTTTTTATCAATTTGTGAGCACATTGTTCGGCTCAATCGCAGCCGTTTCTTTTGTTGTTAGGAGCTAAAGTTATAGGAGACGTTGGCACTGCAGTCAGCTCCAATGGCAGGTGATTGGCCTCTCTCGAAGATGGACTCCAGGGATGGCCCTTCTCCACCTCTGTCAGCCACATCACTAAATAATTACAGGCAGGCAGAATGGCATCTGAATGTGGAGCTGAGTTGAGTTGAAATATGGTGATGGACAGATTCCCATTAACTAAATTCACTTATTGCAGTTGTCCTGAGGGCAAGTAATGTTCAAACGCAGCTTAAGCCATCTATAGAGCAGTTTGACACCCATGCTGACAAAGTAAACCAAGAGATTTTCAGTTATCATTCAGTGCATGTCTACAGTAAGAGTGAGAGTGCCTGTATAGGTGTGCCTATTTCTTGCTTTATGCGTCATCTTTGATCAGATGTCGTCTGTATTAGGAGCTGGTACATTTCTGCTGAGGTGGCCGTGTTTGTGTTCCTGCCGAGACTCAAGGCCAGATGAGGCATTCCCCTCCGTTAAACACAGACACCATTTCCACCACTTTAATTTGTGGCTGTTTGATGAGATGCACTTGTTTGAACTCCTGACCTTGTCCTGGCGTACCTATTCTAGCTGAGTGACCCTGCTCAAGGCTGAGTGGTTTAAGGGAGAGAGTACAGAGATGGTCCTGTCAGAGCTGTGAAGGGCATCTCGTTTGCTGCTCCACTGTAGATTAAATTCTGGAGCCTGTCGTGTACAATGGCTGTATTATAAGCTGGACAGAAAGTTGATTAATGTGAGATGTAACCACTGGAGAAGAAAGCCCGACTTCATGAAAGATCTTCATGAAAAATTTCAGGAAAAATGCAGACTGTGCCCCAGAAGGAGTCAATTGCCAAACAGCAAGATTGGCCACTATCTTGTAAACACCAATCAGCCATAACATTATGACCACCTGCATAATACTGTGTACACAGCAGTCAATGCAGCAGTTGGTTGGGACTTGTGTTATTCTGTAGTTCTCAGTGCATCCTTTGTGAATTTGTTCACCTCCATGTTTATGCTGTCATGATGAACACACATTTGCCTGCCAGTCAGTGAAAAACTGATGTAAAAGGAGTGAAAATTGTAGTCGTGAGGATGAGTCAGAGATAATTTTTTAGACAAATCAACAGCCTCCCCATTCTAGATGTGATAGTGATATATATGTGTGTGTGTGTGTGTGTGTGTGTGTGTAGTAAGTGTACATACTGTATATACACACATACACACATCTGCCTAAATCAGCCAGTGAAGTGTATCTGAAACTGTATTCCAGTGTGTGACAATAATAAGGTTATAGTGAATCTCTCCTGTTTCCCTGTGGGACCCATTAAACTCTAACATTAGCATTAAACTGTAGAGGAGACACAACAAAACATCAGCATAACAAAAAAATACTGGAGATTTTTTGGCAAATATTTTTCCTCTCACTTGTTTTTAATATTGTTCTGCACGCTCTCTCTCGTTCTTCCCGTCAGTGAAGTGACATTCATTTACAAGTGTATTCATTTGAAGTGTTATACTCACAATGACATTGCTGCTGAAATTACAGAATATTGGGCAGCAGAAGTTGGTGCTTTATATGCCTGTCTCTTATTATGTGTCTATATTTGTAAGTGTGTGTATTTGCATGAGTCTCCATGTTTATGCGCATGTGCCTGTTGAACAGATGCTGTTCTGTCTGACTGCCTTACGTGTCCAGTAGGACTCCCTCATGTTTATTTCATGTTTATTTCAATAATATTCAGTAGTATTGCAGAAAAATCCCCGCACCCTGTTCTTTGGACACTGCAGGAGTCACACATTTTATTCACTGTTTTCTTTGTGCGAATACGCCCATGTAAGCATCATGCACAACAATATGTTTAATTAGTATATTAAGTACAGGCATACATGCTTGTGTACATCAATGCAATGTCACCATATAATAATTCAAAAGTCCTCCTATCACTAGTGGTGTAGTTTAGGATTTATTAGCTGAGAATTTCTGTCTCCATTTGCACATTGTTAGAAAAATTTGTTTTGACAGTTGACAGCAACGTGTCCTTTCAGAGATGTGCAGAACATGTACACCAAAGTCAAAAAGAAATTGTACTGCTAAATAAGATAAGATATTATTTTTGGCATAAGTGGAAATTTTTTGCCGTGTCTGTGGTCGTGCATTTTTCTTTATAGTCATCTAAGTCATGCATCAGGTGGATCTGGGAACAAAGCATGCTAAACAAAAACAGAAATGAAACCTAAATTCCAAGCATAGCTTAGTCATGTAAGCATGAGTCACCACAATGGGAGCACAGGCATTAAAGGCTATAGTTAAATCCCTGCACACCATTCTAAGCATCCAAGCTCTCTGCATAATTTGCAGGGTGGAAGGACAAACTTTAAACTGCAGTGTAGAGAATGTGTTTAATTCATAATAATCTGTCGTCTTAAATCGTAACACAGGGCCCCTCAAAAACTTCGGTAACTGAGACAAAGTTTAGCAGTAGGTTTTGCCACAAACTATTTTCTATTGTGAGGCACAGTCACTGGCAAGACGTCTTCTTTTCTCAAAACAGGATAAAGCTGTATTTGGAGCTATTTAGTTATCATAGCTTATTAATGATTCACACTGGATGTGCTTTTCAGTCATGATATAAACACCTGAACCACTGGCAGCTCTCTGTTGAAAAACAAAAATACTATTTGAAAAACAAATGAAACTTTTAACTTTTAAAGCAGCATTCAATTTTACTTTGTTTGACTTTTGGGTGAGCTAATTAGCTTCTCATTGTATTTTTCACCTGTGTCCTGGTTTGTCATCCAGGTGGTTGAGAACATGGCTTGTTTTTTTTTTTGTTTTTTTTTTCCACCCTGCTTTGCAAATCTCAGGTGTCCAAGTGTCCTTGAACACACCAATAAGACGAGCCTCCTGTTTTTTAAAAGCTCTTTCCTTGCCACGACTTTAAGAAATAGGACAACAAAGTGTTGACTGTGATGGATTACCTATCACAAGCAGTGAGTTCAAGGAAGTGCAGCTTGATTTTCATAAAATGTAGGACTGTGCTGTATAAAAGCTCTGCAGTTTATAAATCTTGTGGCCGTTTGCTGTCCTTAACCTACTCACAACCTCTTTTGTGATCATTTGTGTTTTTCTCTTATATTCAATCTGAAGATTTTTCATTTTTTAAAAGCAATAGGGAGGTTCACAATTTTCTTTTTTCCTGGCCATGAGTTAGTCCTCTAAACATTCTACCCAATGCTAATAGATTATGTAAACTGTTACACCACTTATGTTAAGTTAAGTTAATCTAAAATCTATAAATTTCTGCTTCACTTTAAGCTTTTCATTTAAGCTCCTTCTGTGAGGCCTGTGTACATCTCTCTGTCTCTTTACCCAGATAGAAACGAGAAGTTCGGTTAACTATCTGGAGACATCTGCTCCATTTCCAGCCAACACAATCAGGTCAGGAGGAGACTACGTTCCAAACCTGTAGGGGCCCACAGATAGCAGGTCAACCTCTATACTGTACTGTACCTGAGGGATAGTTAGCAGGAATTCAGAGGAACTCAGGCTCTAATTATAGGTTTTATGTCAGTGGGGTATGTGGATGAACTAAGTGTGTTGCTGTGTGTACTTTCAGGGACCAATAAAGGGCACATGGTTGAGAGGAAGAATTCAGAAGAGGCAGCGACAAAAAGACATGAAAGTGAAGGAGGGACTAAACCTGACATAGATGGATGTGGGAAGTCTATGTGTATCTCTGATCCTATCACTTACATGTCTACTTGAATGCAGAGACGGAGAGAGAGAAAAGGAGAGACAATTTGCCTGAGTCTGGGAGGGAAAAGCAAAAACTGTACTGGAGGCTGCTGTTCACCTCCCATCTCCTGCCAACTGTCTTCTTCCAAACTTAGCCAAGATTTTTTTATTTTACTTTAGGTAATATTGTATGTCTTTCTCTGAAATCTGCAGTGCAGTGATCATTTCATATCTAGTAACTGCAGTCAAGTGGTTTACAATGCAAACTTTTTCGGTTGGAAAATTGATGTGATGTCTGGCTTCTCCTGGCTTTATGCAACACTAAGGGCAGTATGGGAAAGATCTGTGGATCCCAAATATCTGTCCTCTGCATACTGGCCATGAAGTGTTCTGGTGGTCGTGTATAGTTTGTTTGCCAAACTTGTTAGCAAACATTTTTCTATGCATCCAGCAGTTACAGAGCAACACCATCATTCAGTCATGTTCCTGGCCCCTCTTTTAGCTCGGTTTTTGGTCTCTACCAGCTCCTGAGGGAAATATCTGGTTACTAATCTCCTAACCTCCTGGTCTCCAACTGTGTCTGTCTGCTGTTTGGTGCTGAGCTAGCACTGTATAGTGGGTTTATCTGGGCTTTTCTGCTGTAAACAATAGCCTATTGTGACCAAAAACGCTGGCGGTGAAATTGCAAATGGTAAAAATGTGGGCCGAAAAACCAAACAATGAGCTGTAACTCACTCAAGTGCCATAAAGCTGAGGGCAGGTTCAGATTTGGATGACAGCTCGCTGTAAGTTCATCACTGCAAGCAATTCTTTTTAAGTTTTCATGGTATCATTTCATGCATTATTATTTCAAACATAAAACTGGCTTGAAAAAAGCTGGTCTTTACTTTCTGCCAAAGTCTGGAAGAGCATGGACGTTAATACATTGGACCAGTTGTTGGTTTCATCAGTTATTTTCTGAATGTACCAGCAACAAATCATGGCTGCAAAGAGCTGCTGCATACATACATGTTAAACCTACTGTTTCTTTTTTTTATACACTTGTTGTTTCTGTATTCAAAGCCTGCAACACCTACACGATGCATCGGCCCTATTCAGTTGTTTGTTTATTGATAGTAAGGAGTTAAAGAGGACATTACTGTATCTCCATTCAGCTACCTTAGTGCTCTATTAGTATTCAGACAACACATCACTCTGGGAAGACCAAAGTGAAAAGATTATATTAGAACCTGTCAGATTGAATCAGATTTAGCAGGTTGTGTTTTGCTGCAGGCTTTGAACATGCAACGTTTCTCAAAGGCTTTTTGAACAGATAAGGCAGTTTTTACCTTTTAAATTTTCAATAACCCTTTCATCTTATCTCTTTCCAAAACACATGTATTTTCTTCTAGCATTTCAGCCTTTATTCTCTGACCTCCTTCCACATTTCACATTTCACACACCTACTGCTCTCAGCCCTACTGACTTCACATCAATAAGAAAGCATTTTTGCTGTGTTCCTCCTCTCTCTGCTGTTCTAGGGGTGTGTGGATCTCTAGTGGTAATGGTTTATAGGGCTGCTCTCCTCTCTTAAATGATATGGGGGCTGCCTTCTACAGGAGAGGCAGATAAGAGCTTAATACATTACCCTGCAGAGCAGCGTCCAGCACTGGCCTCATAAATCACATCATGGTTGTACTCAAGTGTTGACTTTGCGTTTGTGTGTGCTGGCGGTGTGTGGGTTGGGAGATGGAGATTTGGTGGGATCATAACACACATGCATTTATATGTCTGATGATAAATCACAAACCCATATGACAGTGTTGATGTTAAATTGATTTTTTTTCCGTGCAGCTTTCTTCATCACAGTAGTTATATTGCTGTGATTTGTTTTACCTCTGCACCACACGCTGAAACATAATGTCAGAAAGCGGCTGAAGAATTAATACAAAAAATAACTTCTTATATTTATGATCGTGGTGGAAGTTGGATCATCTATCATCGCAGATTTCTACCGAGATAAACATTTATGTAGACGACTGGCCAGAGATTCTGTTTAAGCTGGTGGCAAACATCGTGGACAGGGGTGTAAATGTCTGAATGGAGATGAGTTGATGCTGAGGAGAGCTGACAAAGCATCAACTCTGTCTTTGCCTAAAGATTTGTGCAGCAAAATGTCACTCTAAATTTAGAAAATGTGTTATTTATACTAAAGCTGCATTTAGATCGACTTTAGTCCTTCACAAGGATGTTATCAGGCAAAGTGTTGAGGAGACTAACCAAATACAGGCAAGTGCACATTCCTGGTTGAATACTTTGCACACTGCATTTTTACTGTTTACAGATACAATTCTAACAATCAAAATGTTTGACTTTAAACCTATGGCTCTGGTAATATTATGGTTCATCTGTGTATAAAGGCAGGAGCTGTTGAGTTGTCAGAGTGAGTGATCAGTTAGGATTCTTCCCATACACAGTTTGAACATCTTTGTATTTGGAAAGACTGAATTTATCACAAGTGTGAGTTGTTGTCTGTCTCTGTGTCAGCCCTGCGACAGAGTGGCGATCTGTCCAGGGTGTACCCTGCCTCTCCCCCCATGTCAGCTGGGATTGGCTCCACTGTGACACTGAATTGGACTAAGTGGTACAGAGGATGGATGGATGTATTTGGAAAAAAACATATCAGAGAATTCAAATGAACGTTAATTACTTAGACTAATTCAAAATGCATAGCTTGATAGCTGATCATAAAGTTAGTCTTTCTGCTGGTGTCTTTCAGGTACCTTTTACAGCAATATCTTTAGATGTACTTTGCAACATACCTTTATAGCAATGTAGTTGCATGTTCTGCCAGGGAAGTTGCTGCCAATGTCTTCTGAAATCTGGACTAGAGGTGCTGTAATTAGTCTTTATAATTTTATAATTATAATTTGATAATCTCTGCAGGGATTTGATTTCGGGATGGAATCGCACTATAACAAAATAATTATGCTAGTGTGCTCTGCACTGTGATGGAAGAGAAAGTGACTCAATCTCTTCTTGTTTTCTCTGGCAGTTGCTTTATAGGACAGGCCAAGGAGTTGTGGACATCCCCTCCTGCCTCGTCCTGTCCCATAAGACTTTGCGATCGAGGCAGACATCACTGTGCATGGTTGTTTTAGTTCCTTTGACTCTGTTGAATCATCCTGTGCTGGAGTCCAGTGTGGCTGGATAGCCTCACCACTTCATCATGTTGGATTAAGTCAAATGTCTCCACCCTGGCTACATGCCAACAGAGGTCAGCCTTGGCGGCCTGCCTATGAAAATACAAGTCTCTTCTTCTCTCTCAGTTACACTAACAAGGAAAATTGCTACAGAGACAGGGTGTGGAGTTTTCAGAGATATATATCTCCCTATTCAATCCAAGCAGGATTGGCTAACCACCTCCATGTATATGTGTGGAAGTTTGAGCGAATGTGTATTTGCATGAGTTCATGTGTGTATGTGTGTGTGAATTATGACCTACCAGAGTCTGTCTACATATTATACGCATGTCAGTCTGGGTAGATCCATCTACATTCCCTATCGCCAGCTCCACCCATCTTTAAGGAGTGAACTCACCTTCCAGATGGCTCATTGTTCTCACGGTTCCCGACTAGGTCTCAGCCTCAGCCAACAGCCCACACACAGTGCAATCCACTGTGTTTACATGTATGTTAACAATTTGACTATAAAGAGTCCAATAAATCTGTAATATGATTATTTATTGTGTTCAGCTAATAGAAGTATAACACTCGGTCATTTATTCCAGCATGTGCAGTAAATATAAAGTAATTTATTCTTATATTTCAGTATGTGCATTATTAAAGAGGAGTCTGTGCATAAGCCGTCTTTCATATTGATACACTGTGAGCAAGTTGAAATCTGCCATTTTGTTACAAATATATGAAACACTCATATATTAAAAAAAACAAATGGACTCAAAAAAAGTCTTTCCTGCATTTGGTGATAATAATATGACGTGATATGGTATAATGAGATGTTTCCACAGACCCTTATTTAATCAGATTACTGTACTGTGAATCATGTAAATGCTTTACTTGTCACCTTTATCTGGGAATTTTATCCACTTATATGGTTTATTTGGAAACAGGATCTGTTTCACACTAAGCACAGCAACATTTTTCAGGTAAACAGATATTCATCTTGAGCTTTTTATAGAAAAGTGCGGTACAAATGAGGAAAGGTATGAGCATCAGATTCCTGATTGCCATCTGCCTTCTTGAGCTCACAAAGGTCTTGCAAACAAAATAAAACATACTTTGAGACAGTGCCTGTTTAGCTCCTAAGAAGCATTCAGTCGTTGCCCTGTTTCCTGTTTTAGTCATGTTTTCATGCCGCTTGCCCCTTTAATTTCAATCAGTGCATAAGGAGGAGGAGTTTCTTTCATAAAGCAATCATGCCATTCAAACTATAATGTAAGCACAACTTGCAATCTGCAGCCAAAGACCAGTGTTTCCACTGTGGGAAACATGATGAGCACACAGTTGGCTGGCAGCCTTGTGATAAGGTGTGTGTTTGTGTGTGTTGGAGAAAAGTTCTTATCTTAGTCCACACTTCTATTACAGCCAGGTGAACACTGTCAGAATGTTTTCGGAAAGAAACTTAACTTTAAACAAAGAAGTGATGAATGTTAATGACAAAATCAGACAAACCAACATTATCGCTGTCCCACAGAAGAGTCAACAATGTGGACACTCCCAGCTGCCTTGCACACCTTCCCACACAAAAAGCGATGCCTATTGTTTTCTGCATCCATTAGTGGTTTAATCTCTGCATACTTGTCACACAGTCGTTTTCTAATAAATTCTTTGTGTGAGAAACTGATGCAGTACCAAGGAAGTCGATGAGACAGGTGCTTGCTGTGTGAGTCACGATGAAAGCAGGGATATGTGTAATGTACAATCCCTTGGCCGTGCCCAAAGGTCCCGTTCTGTATCGTTTTTATGGCAAGATCCTTCTTGGATGCCACAGTTCAGCCAAAGGAGACTTCAACTCACCAACGCTCAGGCTCTTAACTCAGATTTCTGTCTCTGCTTTTTCTATACAATCCCTTCTCACTCACCTTGTCATCTGCCCCTCTATTTTTCTTTTACTCTACATTGATTCAGCTCATGTAATCCAGTCATCCATGTATGTGTATATGTATGTATGTGGTTTGTGAATCACATGTTCTCCATCTTTCTTCTCTTAATTCACAATGTTGAGATGTGTTAACACTGACTAACTGATGAACAGACTCTGACTGATAATATCTTTGTGAAACCTAACCTCTAGTAATCTCCTTAAAATCAGCAGCTCATATTCACATTCATTTGATAACTAAATTTAGGATAAGAAACATACTTGGACAAGGACAAAGCCATATATATCTGATTGAAACTGTAACTGGGTGATATACAGCTACACTTGATATTAGAGCTGCCCTTTCCAGCTTCAGTTCATACTCTGGAGAACATTGCATAGGTAATAAAATGTTGCACATCCTTTAAGCTTTGTCTAGAGAGGTGTCCAAGCCTAAACCTATGTGATTTTCTGTCAGGAGGATGCGGTTGATATATGAAGTGTCACCAGTAGGCCTCAGCCTCTCCAATCAATTTCCTAAAGCCCCAAGCTCTGCCGAGGCTCACTAAATCACCTGGCTGTCCTGTCCTCCAGGAGAAGAGTTGAGACGGCAGCACAGTCAGTCACTGTGTCTTTCTTACATATAAATAAGCCACCAAAAAAAGGCAGGAAGGTGTAGTGCATGTGCATAGTGTTAAACGATTGTCTTACCAAGTTTGATGAGCTTGTTGCAGCTGCGGAAACATAATTAGGAGAGAGACCCAGGTTTACTGTACGTCTGAGAGGGGAGAAAGGCTGCTTTCATTATGTAGCTATACAGCTGCAGTGCTGCTGTCATAGTCACTCTAAGGCCAAATGCAGAAAAGAGTCGATCCATGTGGCCTTGGAGGCCAAATGAATCTCTCAGGTTGATGAAACATCTGGACTCCTTGTCTCTGAGTGCAATACTTAACATTTCCAGTTTACAAATCTGCACAGTTACACTCCTGTAAACACTGTATTTATGTGAGCTTAGCAAAAGAGCCATATTTTCCATTTTCCATTCTTCCTCGACTTCATCTGCACTGGCTGATTGTGTTCAGATTTGTCAGACTGGTGTCAGTGGTCTCGTGTTCTATCATTTATCATTCAGTAATAAAAACTCCAGGCTACTGAAAAAGTATAAGAGCCAGAATTAAAACCAAGCTGCTTCACAGTGAAACATTGTTTTTTATATTCACAGATCTAATCTTAGCACATAGATGCATGTTTGTTTTTTTTCCTCATGCCTGTGAAATAGGGGCTTTCTTACAGTATGTGCTTATTTATGGATTTATTCTACTTTTCTTCTCAACCTTTTGCCCCAAAAAACAAAAATATACTACAGTACTTAGTTTTAGCAAGTAGTTTTTTTTGCTGACTGGATTATGTTCTGCAGCAATATATTTTTTAGTGGAGAAAGATCAAATGTGAATCATAGGGAGGTGGTTGAGGTGGAAAGTTGTTGGACTGAATGCACTGGAATTTGATACCAGAGACAGAAATTTGCATCCTAAGTCTCTTAGGGTTAGACTTAGTCAACAAAACCACTGTGGTTATCTTTAATATTAAGCAACCAGCTTCTAAACAAAACCATAATACAGATCTTTTATTTCCAGAGTGGAAATACTGTAGAGAAGATGAATTAAATACTTGGGGTTATTTACAGACAGGGTTGTTTATTTGTAGTGTTGTGCAAACCTGACCCTCACTGTGTATTGTCCTCCGTTCAGTGGCATAGAGAATCACATTTTGTGGATGGTGTGTATGAATATGCATAATTAAAACTGATTGCATTTCGCCAACTGATTCCAACTCTTCTGTCAGAGACGAAGAGCAGACACAGTTTGATCTACTTCTGAGGCGACGATCCACAGGACCCAAACAACAACAACACAGTACAAATGCTGTGAGGCAGTGTAGCTACCAAGGCTGTGAGACTGTAATGTTTTAGAATGAGTCACACTGTGCTGGGGGAGTTTTGGCTTAAGTAATGAATTAGCAATGCCTAATTAGAGTGGGCTATCTCAGATGGGCTTCATGAAATGAGAGTAAACAAAAGTTAAAATGTAATGGAGTGCCAAGAAACACAACAGCACAGACATGTCTGAAAAATATTCACACATTAATTGTGAAGGGTCATACTGGCGTTTAGTTTTGTGCTTTTCTTATTATGTGTAACACAACACAACTTGGCATGTGGTGCTCATTTGTACAGCCTTGATAGGTGGGTGTCAGGAAAGAAACAAAGCTTCAGGAAAATATGAAACTTTTTAAATCTAATTCATGCTGTAACTTCGGCTGAATTTTCTTAGTTAGTTATGCTTATAAAAAAGGTTTTGCCTCCATGGCTTTTAGTTTTACAGGTGCAAATTATCATATGCATTCCTGCTAATCTTAAAGAGACCACAACACCAAATTTTGTAAGGGGGTGATAACAGTGTATTTTTACTTTCCTAGGAAAAGTCCAATCCCATTCATGTGCTCACTGCAGATAGAACTTCCTGCTGTCTGATGTGCTTGACCTGCCGAGAGTCAGGCCATTAAAGTCAGAAATAGTTGAGAGGCTTACTGACAAAAGCAATCCATCATTTTTATCAAGACAGTATTCATTTCGCCTACCGTTTAATGGAACTATTTTCACTTGTACTGTCATCACGCATTATTCATTCTGGTGATGGTAAGGAGGCCAAACTAACCCTTCACTTCTGGGGAAGCAGTTGTCGACAGGACTGCAACAGCAGTCACTGTAGAGTTAAACTCTTTGAAAACATTACCACAAAGGTCATATCTGAAGTGATGGATTGCAGTTTCCTAGGCAGTAAGAAGTCTCAGCTATTTTGTGTTTTGAAATTAAAATTAGATTTCCAGCAAGTAAACTTCAGTAAATCAGACGGTGTCTTTTTAGGGGCGTTGGATTTTTTTTCTTTGTTGGATTTTTTTTAAGTCTGTGATGTTTTTGTTGATCTTTTGGTTTTGATCATATTTAGAAATCAAAAAATCAATGGAAAAAAAAAATGAAAGTGACTTTGTGGCATGGTGTGGTATGGTGACCCATACTTGGAATTTGTGCTCTGCATTTAACCAAAGTGCACACACACAGCAGTGCACACACACAGCAGTGCACACACACACACAGCAGTGAACACACACACACAGCAGTGCACACACACACAGCAGTGAACACACACACAGAGCAGTGGGAAGTCAATGCTGCGGCGCCCGGGGAGCAGTTGGGGGTTCGGTGCGTTGCTCAAGTGTCTCACCTCAGTCGTGGTATTGAAGGTGGAGAGAGTGCTGGCTATTCACTCGAGACTCGAACCCACAAATTTCAGGTTACAAGTCCATTAGGCCACGATTTGATATTGTCTGTGATGTGTGTGTTGGGCAGGCAGAGGAGATTTTCACATCACCACACATCAAAACAAAACATTGCATCCATCAAGAGCAGAAAAGCAGCAGAGGTTTAATTTTGTGTCCTCTGTTTTTTTACTCACACACACATACAGTTTCAGTCCTCTTCCTTATATCTTTGGCTTGTTGCAGTCTCATCTGGACATGTGTGTGACCTCAGTCCTAAGCTGCTCTGATTAGCACATTTGAGCCTTATGTGGGAAAAGAAACTACTCAGAAAACAAATTCATGAATGAACAATTGTCAAACTTATGGCTGAGGGTAAATAAAAAAAAGATTGTATGAGTTCACAGTGTTTGTGTGTGTTTTGTGCTTTGTAGGCTACAGACTTATAAGAAGCCTGAGCTCTGGTACAGTATGTATTGACACCCAGTGGTGTTACAACACCAGTGGCTCACAAGCTAATGTGTGAAATTTTGTGTGGAGGTGATGTGACAAAAAGCTGTGTTTTTACACCGTTTTATACTGAGAATTTTAATGATGGAAAAAGATTTTAGGAGCAGTGCCACAGTGGATGAAAAGAGGATTTTTTTTAATTTTTTTTTTTTCTGATTGCACACAGATCTTGTACAACTTTATTATTCTCAGCAGCCAGAAATGATTCTCCTTCAGAAGTCACAGTCTCCAGTTTGGATTGATTCTGTGAGCAGATCTAAATTGGGTTAGCAGATGAGAGCAACCCTCAGTCACTCTAGAGCACATCGGCAGTTCATGCCCATCACCACGAACCACAATCCTCATATCCACTAGCACTGTAGACCTCGTACAAAGCTTGTGAGGAAAAAAAAGTCCCTGTTTAGGATAGTGGTCATATAGACATAACGTTAGATCATCATAATGTGGCAGCAAACACAGTTGTGGTTCCAAATGAACCCTGATTCTGGTCTTATAGGCTCTGTGTTCGCTGTAGGGTCAGTTCAGTTTTTATGTGTTCAGTTTCAATACAGGAACATTAAAGTTTTATCTTATGTATTATTTGTTGTTTTGTTCTAATGGATTCTATTTACAAGCTGGTAGCCTGAGTGACAGACAAACGAAAAGGTTTACAACAAATTATTCATGATCTATCAGTAGGCTGGGTCCGATAAGAAGTGATTACTGTGGCAGAATGCTGAAGTAAAAGAAAATATAAGAAAGTCTTGTATGAGCCAAGACAACCTGGATGAGCCTCTGTGTCTCTCTTTGCCTCTCCCACATTAGTTTGATGAATAACACTGACACACACAAACATCAGGGGTCATCCATCAGTTTCCTACCAACTCACAGACAGAAAGGAGGACATCAAATATTAACGCCCACAATTCCTCCCTACGCACAACAGAACTCTGACACATATACTGCAGTGAATTATTGAAACTGTTCAGCAACTGTACATTTAAAACCACTGACGCAAACCCAGAGCAGTGGATGGACAGGTTAGGTAATCGGAGCTGTGGTCACACTCTGCACTGGCTTTGGGAATCCATCACAAAGTACAGTATGATGGTTAAAATACTGAGCAGTAAGTCAAGAATAAAAAAACTGTATTTTCCTACCAGGATAGTGGTAATTCTATTTTATTACAGCTTGTGTCTTACATAAGTTGTTTTGGCGACTTAATGTTTGTACTCGCTAAGATCTAGGAAAACAGTAACATCACTAAAATGAAGTTAGATGGCACAAAAACCTAAGTGGTCAGATGGTCAGGCAGGTTGAACGAGCCACCTGTTTCACCAGATTATCTAAAGCACTATATTTTTTGGTAGAACTAGAAAAAATATGTACACACATTTACAGATCACAGAAATGTACATGATCTAGAACATTTAGAAGAACGTTTTGGCACAGACGAAGAAACACATGCAGTTACTGGGAAAATGGGATGAAGTAGAGGGTCTGGCATCCCATCCCCTTGTGTTGTTCCCGTGAGCCCCCAAATGGTCACACAGCGGGGAACTAACAAGAAGATGACGGTGTGTCCCAGTGGGTGTCACCAGCAGCAACAAAGCCTGTGGGGTGAAGAGGTTAGGAGGAAGGGTGTGTCAGTGAGACGAGAGGTGAGAGAGCATGACGAGCATAACACTCTTCCAATTAAGTGGCAGCAGGTGGCAGAAGCTGTCACTGATGAAACTGGTTGTCTCATCAAAATGTGAGGCCAGTAAATTTGTTAGTTACTGCATCAACAACAAGCTTTAAAATGATATCCCATCATCCAGCACAATGACACACATGACCCCTGTGAGAAATCAGCACATGTATGAGTGTGCGTGATTACACTGCATTGTCTTGTATGTTTATTTTTATGAATGAACATTTGTTCAAGGTTAGAGGTGAGAGACATATTTCCAGTCTACACCAATCAAATGTCAGTGTTAAGCATCATATAGTGTGTCTGTTCTGTTCTGTTCTGTTCTGTTCTGTTCTGTTCTGTTCTGTTCTGTTCTGTTCTGTTCTGTTCTGTTCTGTTCTGTTCTGTTCTGTTCTGTTCTGTTCTATGGAGGATTCATCAGGAGAGCGTGGGTATGTTTGGGTGCCTTTAGAGGACGGCCTCAGGCCCTTTCCCAAAACATATGTGAGTGATTGTGACAGATGGGGCCCTTGACTGGGGCTGGAGGAGGGTGATGTAGGGCTTTAATGTCAGGTTGTAGAGGGCTTGCTTCAAGTGGGACTGTTGATGTTTTAGAACTGATGTATTGGTGTGACTAATTCAGCTCTGGAAGTCGCTTTTTCTCTGACAGTACATCAACTCTTGCGCTATATTTCTCTCCTGCCGCCCCCGTGCAAGCTTTTCTTTGTGACTGAGTGCTTTATGGTCTTATACATCTGGGCATATCTACAAGAGAGCGAGAGCAATGTTTTTCCAATGATAGCACTGCGGACAACTGTAATCCCATTAAAATACTGACTGCATTGTAACTCGCCTATATAATAATTATCATGATCTTTTTTTAATTATCTGGCCCAAATCACAGAAGAGAAACCAGCACAGTACGATATAATGTGCTTGTCCATCTACTACTTTTATAAACTACTTTTAAATGAATATTTTGACATATTGCAAAATGTGTTCATTTTATTTTATATATATACTTATATTTTGCTTTGTAGTCAAGTGTTAGATGAGAAAATCAGTCTGATTGTGTACTGAATGTGAAGTAGCTTTAGACATTGGTACTTGTCAACACAATTTGCTCTTGTTTGCTAGAATAGTCCCACTTTGTTCTTGTGTGTTTTAAAGAGATGTGCAGTATTGTTTTTCCTGTCATACATACAGCTTCAACCTGCCACCAGCATCTTTCTTTTTGCTGTCAGTCTGATGCACTGCACTGTAGTGTTGATGTATCTGCAGGGGATAACTCCTTATAATAATGACATTTAATTTGTGCTATTACTGATCCTCTGCTGCTTAATCACTGCAGCCCATCACCTACTCTGTCTTTAACCACATTTATTTAACATTACTGCTACTTAACTGTGTCGAGTAATATTTCCAAGACCAATCGAGGCATATAAACAACAAATGACTCTAAGCTAACCTGCCCACACTGCTGCACTGTGAGTCATTTTATCTCAGTGTTTAATAAGTAAACAAGGCATTATGTTACTGAGCCTTTTCTCGAAGCGTGAGATCCAGGCACAGAAGAATGATGCAAAACCAGCGGACAACCAACAGTACTTATTGTTATTCGCCATAAAGTTTTATTTTCTGGGGAATTGCTGTAGTTTTTCTCTATTCAAATATGGTGAGAATGGTTTCAAAGCTTTGGAGAAACGCAGTGGAAATCTCATTACTGTGTACACATGCTGGAAAAAATGTTGGCTCCAGGGCAAATTAAACGCCTTCTCCTGAATTGCAATAGGCTTGTTAGGATTTTAGTGTGGAAATGTAGCACAGAGGGGAAGAAATGGGCTGGCTAACTGTTTTGCTGCTACCTGACTGCTTTAACAAGCGATGTTAAAGTGTAACCCAGAGTCTGCTGTGCTCATCTCAACAGCAGCTACACAAAATGATTTGCATGTGATGTGACTACTGGAATTTGTTTCTCTGGACAGGCAGTATCGTGAAGCATGTTGGCAGATGTGTGTGTGTGTGTGTGTGAATGTATGTGTAGAACTGTTCTGCTCAACAGATAAACACCCAGTGATATTCGGGTCAATTCACATTCCAGTGTCATGTCCTCACATTCCTGTGATTCCCCCACCATGTTCAGACAAATAAGGGGAATATCATACATATCCAAACCTTTCACCAGATATATCAGCTATTACCGTGTGCTAACGAGAACAGTAGCGTAGTGACTGTATTCATGGTCTCAGATGGAGACACTCTTGGACAATTATTGAAAGTGTGTAACGATGCAAGAATAAATTATGAACAATGCCCCATTTAGTGGTGTCTATATTTTTTCCTAATATTTATACACAGGGGTTGCAGAATATTAAAAACATCTCTGAATACCACACAGTCCAGCGCAATACTT
This sequence comes from Mastacembelus armatus, assembly GCF_900324485.2. Lineage (NCBI taxonomy): Eukaryota > Metazoa > Chordata > Actinopteri > Synbranchiformes > Mastacembelidae > Mastacembelus > Mastacembelus armatus. The sequence goes on along the minus strand of NC_046644.1, from coordinate 17,313,500 downwards.
TTTTTTTACAATACTGTTTTTAACCTCCGAATACCAAAGATTTTTCTGAAAGGCTGAAACATTATGAGATTCATAAATATAGAAGTTGCATTCATTTAAACATTTTTATTAGCTGCAAAAGTCAAATGTAGGTGCAGTGAATATAGTGTATATGTATATATCTTCAAACAGAAAAACACCTGGTGATTTCTTGGTCAATTAACATTCCAGTGTCATTTCATAGAGGGTGACTTAGAGCCCCAGGGGCATTCTGGGATAACAGATGCTCATGACACAGAGCCATACTGTATCAAACTGGCTTCACAACCTGAAGATAAAACTTAGAAGAATGTCAGCCTTTGGCTCCAGGACATTTAATGACACTGAAAAAAATTCCAATTATCACAATGGCCAGGCAGGGAGACAGAAAAAAATTCACAGTATATGACTTACCTCAGGAAACAGAAATGCGAGTACTGAACGATGACCTTGAGTGAGCTTTGAAATGGCGAACACACTCCATCACACATGGACCAGTGCCAGGCCAGAGGCATCCGCGCTGGAACCAGTGGCCAAAGTGGGCTTATTTGAACTGGACCAGAGCCAAAGTGGTGCCTCAGTCAGCAGGTCAGCATTGCTTAGACATGGCCAAGAGACATAGGAAGAGAAGCAGCTGAAGTCTGACCCAACTGCTTTAGCACTAATGGTTTTATGATGCTGGAATAAAATTGGAGAAAGTTGTTCACTGTAGAAGTGCTCCATTAATCAGGACTTCTGCTCAGATAATACGTTTTTGTTCTCCATTGCGATACCTGAGACATTTGGGTTACAGTCCCAGATGGTGTGAGGTAAAGAAGTCAAGAGTTTGCAGTTTGTGGGAGGAGAGAGTTTGCAATGTTTTGGGACTAAAAGCTGTTCCAGCTGATTAGTCATGAGGGAGGAGTGGGCTTGTATGTCTCTCTGCATGTGATCTGATAGATGGAGAATTTCTGCTGCTGCGCTCACACAAAAGTCAAAAAGAGTTGAAAGGTGAAGGGGGTTGGCATCTCTTGAGAGGAGAAAATAGAAAATAGACAATGTCTGGCATTTTTTTGAAGTGGAGAGTAAAAATGGATAGTGAAAGAAAGGCGTTTGCTCAGTATGTCTAATACGTATTTGGTTTCTGTGAAACTGTGAAATGCTTAACAGTGAGTGCAAGAAGACGAGGTGTGAGACAAGTAAAACAAACTACAAACTGTCAGCGAGGAGATTGCAAATGAGCAACAACTAAGGAGCTTTACAAATTTTGCTGCCTTCCAGGATTTTTGATATAAGATGCTCTAGTTTCTAACTGCTGAGATTAATGGGTGTGAAGCTTTTGGGTAGGATTAGAATTGCAGGCTAAGGTGTTACACACCTTCAGACTGCAGACACACACCTACAGAAATACTGAAATTATTTACGTTCTTCTGATTCCCACTGCATCTAACCTAAGGCATAACCTATGGCTTCATCTTTTAAAGGATATCATAGACTACATGAACTTTGAAAGGCAATCATTTTGAGAATATGCTCATAACTATAATATGTTGTTTAGTGAACTCTATAGGTAGATGGAGGTGGATGTTTACCTTTGGACAGAGCCTGTTTCCTTATGCTAAAGTAGATGATCATCAGCTGACTGTAGTTTCATGTTTGGTGTACAGACAATTGTGTTGGTCTTTGACAAGAAAATGTATAAGTGTACTTTCAAAACTGTTGAACTATTCCTTTAAATAATTCCATTTTTGCTGTGGTGTGTTGACTCACAATGTCTTCGACAGGATTAAACATATCAAACATCAGGACACAGCTGAGAAATAGATGTTTGGGAGGACAGTGAGAAATGAGAAGCAGAGGGGTGGAAAGAGCTCTGGACAAGAGACAGTTTGTGGGGAAAAAAGAAAATAAGCAATATCAAAGACATTCTTTCAAGCACATTAACCCTGGCCAGCTACAGTATATCATGCTAAATCCCCCTCAGCTCTCCTGACCATTAGCCATTAGCACTGAGGGCCATGTGTTATCACACTCCAACACACTCTGACCAAGGTTATATCCCTACATGTTTATGACTGTGCATTTTCCAGCAGTTTAACCATGCAAGATTAAACCGAGTCCACTTTTCACCTTGGAACCATATGACAGTAGTCGCAAGGTAACGCCCTAAGGTGTGCATGTGAGATAACAGAAATAAAAAACTCTTATCTGCTTCTGTTTCAACCTGTGTGTGCTCGGTCTTAGATAGGCAGTGCTATTGACTGTTCACTTACTTTAATCTTTATCTTTGGTTCGTGGGCTGGAATATAAGATGGGAAAATGAATGCAAGTGCAATTTTATGATTTACAAACCTTTGCTGTTACATACAGAGAACTTCTTGGATTAGTTGAGAATCTGATGACACAGTAAATAACAAAACCTTCTGGTTTTACTGGGGAGTAATGTACTATTTCTTGGCTGAGGGCAGCTTTACAAGTAAATCACAATTGTTTCTTGAACATCAGTCACCAGGCAGGTAGAGAAGTCCGTCATTTAAATGCTTAATATATTTCCCTCTCCTTTCTTGGTATTATGTTTGTTGTTTCTCACTTCTCTCTGCTGACCATTTTTCATTCAGTAGTATTTTTCTGCTTATGATCTGACCCATTTCCGTCACCGCCTCAGGAATCCAGTGAAGGAATTGTGCCTGTGACTTTGTCAAAGGGCAAACTCATTTTGCACCATAATTGAAATTGTCTGTCATTTCTTTCTAGCTTAGGTTTTTTTTTCCCCAAGAAAAAAAAAACGAGAAAGATGGAGACTGAAGGAGAGAAGAGTCTCCTCAGCATTCCTCCAGTAGGTTCTCTTATTTTTTTTCTCTGCGTTGAGCATAAACAGATTTTCAGGCTTACACAGAGTACACACAGTCATGCCCACAGAGTGCTGCTAGCACCCTTTGCTGTCTGCCTCCCTGCAGACTCCGCAACTAAATCCTTCCACTAATCTCCAATTAAAATGGTGATAATAGGTGTTTGCCCAACTCAGTGCCCACCACTGCACCCCTGCTCCATCCTACCTCCTTGCAGCTTCCCATCAAATGTGTCATGGGGGACTCACACATAACACACACACACACACACACACACACACACACACATAAACCCTGTCACCCTCTTTCCAAAGTGCAAGAAGGATTGACCTACATTGAGCCCACTTCACAAACTAATTTCTGAAAACACAAAGGAGGATTAGCAGAGATTAAAATGACAAGGTCTGAGGACTGAGCTGTAGCTGGCATAGGCCAATTATAATTACTGCCCTGACAAAAAGTGGACTGTGGCTAATCCAGTCACCAGAGGCCTTGTGTTTGGATCTGCTCTGCTCCAAAACTGTTATTTAGCTAATACCTTTGCCACCAACTGTACCTTAAAAGCTATACATGACATAGTACTGCACAGTTTGTTCTGCCTAGACAGCAAAGGCACACATACACCGACTATCAGAAAATGAAATCCGGAGCAATCTAATGGTCCTGAATGGACTGAGATTTATCTTTTAATCATATTTTATGTTCTGAGCAATTTTCAGCAAAGCGTTAACTGATGAAGTCACATCACTTTGTTTTCCTGATTCTGTTCTTTTTGCTCACCCCTTGCAGTGTTGTGGCCCTCCCAGATGTTATGCATGTTTTTTGTACAGAGGGACCAGTTAATCACTATATTCGTCTGTTTGCTGTAATATACAACTGCTCTACAAGTGTGCTTCATTAAATCATTTGTCAGTACATTTTTGATATTACCAGTATTCCTGTAGACAAAAGTGAAATGAAAGAATTCTATTGAAGATGGGAAATTCAGTCCTCTCAGAATTACCTGAAAGCCGTAAATGTGTTATACCTCTAAGAGAGACTCTGACTCCTATTGCTGCTGGTGCTCAACTCTGGAAAGATTACTTTTTTCATGTAGATCCTCTTTTTTGCCAGTGCTGGGAGCACAAAAACACCCCAGCTCCACCTTTTTTTACTCACTACATGTAAAGCAAAATGTTAGAGAGGTGAAATGTCTGTAAGAGGCAGACAAGAATAAAAGTTTGATGTGGGTCACTTAAAGCCATCAGTCTGATAAAGCTCCTTTGAAATGCCAGGCACTTTTCATCATTTCTGACGCAGAGCTTTGGGTGTTTTGAAAAGTTTACACAGCATGTTGGGGACTGGGTGTCTGAGCGACTGTGGCTAACCGAGTGTGTCTGTGGGTGTTTGGAAGTGTGTTCAAGCACGTGTGCTGTGCAGTGTTTATGTACATGTGTGAGTGTGTGTGTGGTCCGGTGCAGAACAAAAGCGGACACTCATCAGCAGAGTTGGCGTGTGCACAGCACATTCGGAGCGGGAAGGAGAGGCAGACTTTCATCTGCACTCATGCTTGCTGAGACCCCAATGGGGACCACATGCCTGAGTCAGGCAAGGAATCCTTTTGTGTGATTAATACTAAAAGTTTAGGGGTCCCCTGCTGTTGAGGCCTGAGATGCGGCTTCGAAAGCCTCATCAGGGGGTCAGTGGAAGCCAATGAAATCTCTCTAAGGTACAGATAACAACCTGCCACGGGGGAAGGCAGGCAAAGGATAAAACAGTCAAAATCCTAAACAGCTGTCAGACGTCTTGCATTACTCTGCTAATTACAAACTCAGTGGGCTTCCTGACTCCCCCTCCTCATGCACTGCTGTCCCAGCCTTACCTCTGCTCCCCCAGTAAACCCTTCTTTAATTAAGGACCTCTTCTAATTGATGAAAGAGAGTGAGAAATGCAACTTCAAACCACAGTCTGACTTGAAGTGCTTATAAAAATGCCTGAGAAATTGGAGTTCTGCTCACCAATGGTGCTCATTCATTAGCTGCAGTGAGTCTCCCTTACATCAGCACACATCAGCTTCGTTGTGACCACGCTTCAGTAAACAGGATTTCCTTTCCTTCAGCAATGTGTTTTTTTTTGTTTTCTTTTTTTCTTGCTTTGGAGATTAAGGTCTTAGCCTGGGGTTGTTTGTACAGACATGCATGGCAGTGTGAAAGCAGAACTGACCTTTATCTGACAGGTAGTTTCAGGGGATCAGGGATGTTAGTCTGCTGTGCATGATGGGTAATAAACAAGTTGTAGCAATCCAGTCATTATTTAGAAAGTTAACAGAGAACATGTATTATTCTCAGTGTTAAAAGGTAACAATTTTGTACTACTTCTTACCTGTTTCCATTTTATGCTGTAGTTTGAGAAGGAAATACTGTACTTTTGTACACCAGTTACTCTTCACGTTAAGAGTTTCCATTTAAAAACTCAAGATAACCTACAGTATGTTCTAAAACAGTTTTTTTTCTTACAAATCAAGCCGTCTCTATTTGAGGTCCCATCAGGTTTTCTAAAAGACATTAGTAGCGTCACCAATCTTGGAAGGTTTCATTTAAATACAAGTTACTAATATTAAAAGTTTCCAGAATGTCAGAAAAATGTAAGAATTGGAAAAAAGTCCCCCAAAATGTGAATACAGATCTGTGTAGCAGATCTTTGTTGTTTATTTTCTACCCCATCAATAATCTCACAGTGCTTCCAGTTATCATATGACCTTCTAGGGCGATTCACTGGACAAAACTTAACACAGCAAGTGAAACTAGCTCCACCTCAACCAGCTAAGAGTGAAATGCTACTTATGCATGCATTAAAATGTAAGCTATATCAAAATACTACTCACAGGGGCCAGTTTTCGTATATTCTTTTGATACTGTTGCATATTGTTGGTACCAGTTTAGATCATTTGTCCCTTTCGTGGATAAAATCTCCAAGTAATCTTTCATAGCTGATTGTTTTGAAGTATTAAAAACATAGATCTTATTCGAATAACACACGTCAGCATGCTCAACTAGTTCCCCCCATTGTATTTTTAAAAGAGCTGACAAGAGTATGGAAGAAGACAACAGTGTTCACTTACACCCACCTCCTCTCTGGTAAATTCCCCTCTTTAATTAGAAGGCTGGAGTTAATTGGTTGTTTTGGCTTCCCCTTCAAGTCAATAGAGAATAAGGTTTATTGTTTAACAGACTTCACTCAAGCTGTTCTACTTTAAAGTGAAGTGAGTTTACCTCATCAACCCACCTAAACCACAGAGCCCTCCTCCTTCCCCAGCCTCATACCACACCCAAATGAAAATCCATATAACAGCAGAAATTGCAGGGCAAATGCCTTTGAGCCACGCTGATTAAAAGACCAAAATGGCCCATTTCAAAGAGAACGTAAACAGTGTTATGAGCATACCGCCTGCAGTGACTCACCCCAAACTGTTATTACATCTGCCTTATGAAGCTGTGCAGCGTTTTGTCTTTCTGCGGTTTTCAGCAGTGAGATAAGCCTGAGATTGCTGAGGTAAGCTAAGTGGCCTTAAAAGCAAACCTAAGCGGTTAATAAGTATGTACTAATGACCCTCAAACACATCTTATCAACATGAAAAAGCCTGATAAAGCTGTACCATACCCAAAGGCTGAAGTTGTGTTTTGATTCACAGGCTCATAAATCTGCAGCTGTCAGAAAAAACGAGTGTAGGTTTTCAGGACAGTTGCAACATGCAGGTATTGAGCCAGCTGTTGAACAAAACACATCAGCTTTCTCTTCTCCAGTCTTACCCCAGCACAACTTCATCCCTTGATCTGGCTCTTTTTGAAACCGTTAACCTCTGCATTAAGAAACCTCTGTTTTCTCTGCTCATCTAAACTGTTTTGGGTTAACATACCGTCTTCAGCTTTGAAGCAACATGACATGTCTGGATTCCAGCAGAGGAGGATTAAGCAGGATCCTCATGCTTCTCTCCAGTGATAACGTGTTTCAGCTCTGATAAGCAGAAGCATCAGATCTGTGCTGTTTTCTCCTCTCTGTTGCATGTCTACCCAAACCGACTGCATAAACAAATTATTTGAGCTTTTATATGTGTCACCTTTAGAAGCTGAATGAATAGTTTGCTATTGTGTGTTATTGTCTCTAATTATGTTGTTTTGTAAATTATAATTTCAGTCCGGATTGTGGTCTCAGCCAGTCTTTGAGAGGTGCTACATTTATGCATGGCACAAAAGGTGTAGGGAGGAGGTCAGTGTAGACCTGGGTCGGCTTTAGGCAAAAGCATTTGTTTGTTTTGTTTTTTTTACCACAGTGGAAGCATGTCAGTGTCCTGCTTTTTGGTTGAGACTGAAAAATCTCAACAGCCTAATGGATTGCCATGAAATTTTGGTTCCCAGAGGAAAAAGGCAGAATGACCTTGCTGGTCCACCTGTCTGTTCCTCTATAGTGGCAGTATCAGGGTTGCAGTTGTGCCTCTGAAGAAAATGCAAAAACTAATGACATTCTCAGCAGTCTCTTTATGTTTATGTTGAGTATTTATTAGCAAGTGTCAGCATACTTGTATTCACACAGACATCTGTCTTGTGTACAAAAAAATGTCTGAGGCCGTGGTGGAAGTGAGGTGCCGTTTCATGAAATACGATCCAAGAAGTCCCGTCGGAGGAATGATGTGGTGTCTGTCTCAAAGCAATCTAACTTGGTAAACTAACAAAAGAAAGGAAGCAACACCAGCACATCTAAAGCTCACTAAGTGAAATGTTTGTTGTACAGGTGTGAGTAGTATCAGTTCTCTTCATCTGTTTTCCAAAACAAACTTCTTTGTTCTTTTAAGTGAGTTTGTTGCCTTCAAAAGTTATTTCAAACAAGCAGGTAGTCAAGGTCAGTCACGTATTTGTGGCTCCCTGGTGTTCCATTAATTACACTGCTTTTCTAAATGTCCTCATCTGATGGGAAATCACTTCAGGTGATGTTCAAGCAGTAAATTAGCTCGTGGCCACAAAGCAACCCAATCAGCAGGGTACCTTTCTACAAATTTTAAAGATGTGGTCAACAGAATTGTCTAGGGAGGAGGCTGAACTAATGACACAAGTGAGAGACAAAGGCACAGGCAAAAAATGAAGAAGACAAAGAAAGCAGCCATTGTACATCTCAGCAGACCGCCCAGACTTAATTACCTCTTATTCATTTTCATTCAGCCGTCTCTCATTAATGCAAGAGGAAGAGGGCATGCTGTGGAGGATAAACAGAGGCCTAATGAAGATGTGTTAGTCATGGACAAAAGTACAAAATAGAACTAATTTAAAGAAATTTGAGACAACAGTAGGAATTTCACTTTCCGAACCCAGAAAACATCTGTGCTGTCACATATGTCTCTAGTGTATTGCAGGTCAAAGCACATTTAAGAAGAAAAGCTGGTATTCAGACGTTAGGGCAGGTTTTCTCTGGTATTAATAGAAGGTAGTTTTAGAAATTGTCAGGAAATTTAAAGGTAAATAAAAGATAACTTTGTCATAAGAAGGTGTTTGCTGTAAATTCCATTTCAGGACATCTGACAGCAACATGCTGGCCCCTGACAGTCCTCTTCCTGGAGGCAGCTTGGTCTTCAGCTCCCTGCCTGAATGCTAATGCAACTCAGAGGTCAGCGCGAGCACAGCCCAGTGGACTGCTTTCTTATTTTAAAAACATCCCTGACATGATCACAGTGTCTGTGAGTGCCTGGAATGGTTTAAACTAGCTCCACCCGGCATGGTATGAATATATTTTTTGTGGGTGGGTTCACCAGCCTTCTTCAGCTTTGTATCCATCTCACTGCACCTCCACCCATCTGATGAAATCCTCTGAAATCCTCAGGGAAGGTGGTGGATTTTGGATCTGAATGATCTGTGTGTGTAATCTTATGACAAAATATAAAAGCATGTAGTGTTTTTGTAGTACTGCATAATCACAAAGCTGCTAAGTAGTTTCAGCACGTATTGCTTGGCGTATATTTTCTAAATTAAGATGAATTGACTTATTCATACAGTATTACGAGACAAATGTTGCAACACTCGGTAATTGTATAAAAAAATAATTTGTTAAAGAAATATAAGACTCTCTTATTACAACTTTATTCACCAAGTGGTATCATTTTATATTTATAATCTGTGATTCTTTTTTTTTATAACACTGACTTTAATATTCTGTCGTCGTACCAGATATAGTTTAGTCGCCTGTGCCACAGAGCTCCAGAGGCGATTAAAAACACATCAGTGAGTCATATTATTACACTGGGTGACCTTCATTACCATGAACACCCACACTAGTTTATTTTGACTTAGTTCCACGTACCATCCTTCTTCTATTTGTAATGTGTTTTTAAGAGATTTAACAGTATGAATAATTGAGAATAACTTCAGTTATTCTGTATAATTTGGTCCGGAAACATTAATTATTGATTGGACTAATATTTTCTGGATCCTTTCTAGTTATTTCTCTTTCTTCTCAATGGTGGTAAACAGCTGGAAAACATCACTCCGTTTAGGTGTGTGTGTGTGTGTGTGTGTGTGCGCGTGCTTACAGGAGTTAGTTGTGGATAATGCCTGTGTTGCCAAGCGACTGGTGACATGTAGGTATATTGTTTTTATCGCACTCGGCCACACATGCAGACTGCCCACACAAAATAGTAGACTTTAGTCTGTTCAGCCCAGCTCTCCATAAGCTAACAGCACCCAAAGGATTCACAGCGGTGAAGGGTTGAGCCATCAGTGGTATGTTCTGGGATGGGGTCCAGGGGGGTTGGGGGACCTACTTCCTGGCTGACAGGAAATTCAACTTCCTGCCTTGATTAATGAGGGGACTGTTGGATCACAGAGGGGGCACTGAGGGGCCTCCCACACACAGATCTCCCACATTTCACCTACATGTCAACCTTTCTCTTCTTCCTGCTCCTCATTCATGAAGTGCTTGAGAAAAATGACTAACTTATGCTGAAAGACTATAGATGAGATCATCTCAGCGCTGTGGCAGTCAGAAGAATGTTTGTTTATTCCATTTGTTCCCCTTTCCCCTCACTGTATGGGCTTTTTTGCGAAAACATGAGGGTCAGGATCCAGTTAAACTGGTGTTTCTCAACCACATGTCACTGGTCAGGAATTGTGTCGGGGTGAAGAATGTAAACAGTGAACAGAACTAGACTCCTCAGAGCTGGAGCTGTAGTGCTGTGCAGTCTGCAATCACTCACTAATGGGATGTTAGACTTGTTACAAACAAGGGACCGTCAAACACAGGAGGGCTCCACCACTGGCGAGCTGCTTTGCAATGCATTTCACTGATGAAAAGTGTGAGACGGGGCGTAGGAAGTGAGGGGGGAGGCAGGCCAGGGAGAGAGGGAGGAGGAGACTAGAAGAGAGGTGCTTTTTAAGATTTCATGTTCTCCCCCAGCCCCCACAGTTTGCAGATAAAGGTTGCCGTTGCCAAGGTGACTTGACAGAGAAAGGGAAAGTATCTGGCTGTGTTTTGCTGTTCTTGTGCAGGAAGCTTAGAAGCCAGGGGCATAGATAAGATGATTTCAGTCCCTCCTCAACAGAACAAAAGCTGTACGCATGATATACTGCCTTAAATACCTCAGGACACTTTGGCCGCTGTATTCACTCCAAAGCTGCCTAAATATGTGAAACATGCAGTAATAAGAAAGGACTCTGTTCTGTGCTGAAGCTGCTTTTCCCTACTAAATCTGCACTATTACATTAATACATGTAGACAGACAAATTATCTCCACACAAAAAACTCCAAGGCCATGCTTTACAGTCAAGAGGAAAAAACTCTTATGTTTATTAGCCATGAATTTCACATTGTGAAAAAAATCACATGTACAAAATAATGCCATAAAAATAGAAATGAAATTCTTACATGACAAAAACAATGAAAGTGATGCACACTGACAGTGTTTTCTGTCTAATTTACATCATTATAGGAAGCAGGATATTGTGCTCCAGTTTGAGCCAGCTGAATTTCCAGATGCAACAGAAAATGAGAGGAGGCCAAGAGTAGAAATGGGAAATGCCACTCAGCAATTAGGTGCAAATTGAAGGGGCATTCATTACCCAGTGTTGCCAGGGAAACTTGTGTTCTATGGGAAAGAAATGCTCTTATCTGATTGGTGGGGCCAGAGGCTCTCTGTTCAGTGGTTGGAGGAGGTCAACGTGATGGAGCCACGAGGGTCTCCAGTGAAGTCCTGAAATTGCCAATAAAAGGCTGAACTTTGGGTGGTTTGAGGAGCTGAGCAGGAATTATGGGGCTGTTTGCAAGTTGGTTTCCACAGATTTGATTTGATTTATGAATACACATGGAAGGACATTTGAAAGAATACATACATATTCCACCAAAACATTACCTCTTACATTGAAATTCAATGTGTTCATTAATATTCAATTGTAAAACATTAATGTTCAGGTCACCTAGACAGGACACAGACAAAAACACTGATTAGAGTTACCAAATACCTCATATGCAAGCGGTGAAGACATTCTCTCTTTTTGGTCTTTAAGAACTTGCAGTATTTTTTCTTATGCGCATCGTTGACACTACGGTGAAAAGCACAGCGGTGTCTGCCCTTATCAGTGCACAGCTTTCTGGATTTAACTCTTTCTCAACCTAACACGAAGTAGACTGTAGTCCAACACAACCCACGCTAGCGCATGTGACCATCCTCCAGCTGTCCCAAGGACAGCTGCAAAGACAGTCACATTCTTAACCATGTCAGGGTTACTCTGTGATGTCCCTGATACTTACTGGGTCACGAACGGCACAATTCCAGGAACATTATCTGTTTTTTTAGCTTCTAGTTTTGATGGTACGACTTTGGCCACAAAGGGACGATTTAAGGCAAGTTTGGAGCCAGGTTGGAGCTTAAAGAGACACTTAGAGCTTCTTTTTTTTTTTTTTAGCTCCATTCAGTCTTCCTTGTGGCCTTAACTGCTTCATATCATCAGTACTATGAGCCATTGTTCTGCTTCACCCATACTCTGACAACTGAAAACCCTGGGAGAGGTTCACCCCTGTCTGTTTTAAAAGAACTGTGCAAAAAGCAGTCCAGCTGAGAGCAAATAAAACACCTGGCCTGACGTGCACAACATAACCCAAACGTACATTCACATATGAATGCAGGCAGAGAAGAAATAAATAGGATTTAGCATATTAACATAACAGAGTAATCATTGTCATATAAATTAAGACTACATTGCAGCAAGTTTAAAAGAGACTGATTAATTCTCAGTTTAGGTTAAGGTGAGAAGATTTCTGTGAACACAGAGAAGCGTTCATGCCAGTTTGAATGACTCGCTATGAGTGGACATGCTCTAAAAAGGCTTTAGCTATGACTCAGCGAGCGAGCTGCTGCTTTTACCAGAATAACAGAAGCACAGCCAGTCCTTTACAGCATTATGTGTACAGCTGAATGTGACAGTGTCTTTCTGAAGCGCTAATTCCAAACACTGAATACTGCCCCTGTGTACAGTGGGTTAGTTAACCGACACTCAACAGGCGTTAATGGGAGCTGTGAAACAGAAAGCATGTAGGGTTGTGACCCTAAGGTACCTTGACCATATACAGATGTCCTCCATCCTCCTCAACCTCAGCTGGTGTTGATCATCAACACCTTGTGGCTTGCAGTGACAGCAAACAGCCAAAGCCTTCATAAGAGGAACACTCAAAGGTTTCTGTGTTTCTGTGTCAGAGCTGATGGAAGCTTGTCTTTGACAGAAGGGAATAGGGTACAAGAGGTCAAACAAAAGAGCTTATTAGAGAGCAGAAGGGGGAGAGTTGCTCCTTCATTGTGCCTTTTATAAATCAGTCATTTTCATTCAAACTGAGTTGTTTTCTGTTCTTTAGCACACCAATCATTGCATTCTCCCCACAATCTAAATAGAGCATCCATCATGCTATGCATTGCAGTCTCAATGAAAAGAGTTTTTTTTTTTTCTTTTTGTTTTAATCGGAGAAAAACGTCTACTCAAATCCTCACAAGCTCATCGTGACTAAATGGGAAAAATGCAGGTTTTGTTTGCCGTCCTCATATGGCAGCATGGGAGCCTGGTATGCCAGATGTAGACAAGGTAGGAGTTTGTGCCTATTACAAGCAGCAGTTTGTTTGGTTTGTTTGTGTGAGCTACTGTATGTCTCAGCTTCTCAGAAAAGAGAGATGACACCCTTCCAGTAAAATGCCCAACTGTATGTGTCCTACGCCTCTTCACAACATTAAAATGAATGTGGCTGTCTGTACATCATTGCTCAGTGTCTCTTTTAGAGTTAGAGAATATGTGCTTCTTCACAGTTGGTGTCCAGTAGATGATGCAAAGCAGGGAAATCTGAGGAAGAAAAAAGAGTAACTTGTTAAACAGGATAAGACGTATGACAATACAGTTTAAAAGTGACTTTTTGAATTTTTCAATGCATTCAGGTACAAAGGAATCCAAAAGATTATACACGTTTCTAGGAAAACAAGGCTCAGGTATAAAACCCATAAAGAGCAGGGCTGTTCGGCGGGTGGATGAAATAAAATTAACACCTGTACAGTGTAATACAATCCAGTGCGCTGGTGGTTGACTGGACTCTTTTGGTGCTCTCATTTGTTAGCTCTGTTGTATTGGATTGCCGTGTATTCAACTCCTACAATATAATACAACACCAGTACAAAGTGCAGCTTCAAAAATCACCATAGAAATTAAACCGCCTCTCTCACACATTCTGAACAAGTCAAGCATCACAAAGTTTTTATTACAGAGCTACTATGTTACATCAGATTTACAGGTATTGCTAAAGTGCCCACTCTGTAGCTCCTGCTAGACTAATAGATTTGATAAATCCTCCTACTCTGTTTCCTCAGTACAGTCTGGCCTCTATCCAGCTTCTTATCCCTCCTACAACCTACTATACTTTTCACATCTGAGTGCATTTTACTCTCCAAATTTCTGACCTTTCCATTTTTAAAGCTTTTACTGAATATGTATATATCTGTATGGCACAGATGGTTAGATGAGAAGATTGACACCGCCCACTTAGCCAAACATTAAAAAGAGGAATCGGAAAAATCAGCTCCTTTAAAACTTACAAATGTAGCATTTATATGTAGAGTTTATAAGTTACTTTTTATGGACCTTAAAGAAGAAAAATGTGACTGCACAGTCAGCATCAAGGAACTCAGTCTAAATATATAAAGATTTTGCCAGTACTTTTTGCCTCCACTAAAAGCTTTGCAATGAAAAATTCAATCTAAAAAGGAGGATTGTGAAACAAGTTAGAATTGTTCCTCTGGGAAAAACTCAAAGAACATTTAATTTCTCTAAAAATACAATCTCATTCTGTGAGGCCTAACATATCTCTTTTACTCTTTTATTCCTAAACAGTGAGCTTTCATTTCTTTTCCTCCACATTTTGTCTTTTCGACACCTTAAATGAGTAGACTGTCAGTTGCCCTGACTGGCAGGCACACAAAAAGCAAATTCCGCATTAAATTAGGGGCAGGATTATGTCCTTCACTGAGTGCTACGTTGCACTGGCTTCAGAATAGTCTTCCGTTTTAGAGAAGAGTCAATGGAAAGAAAAGGAATAATAAGTCTTAAAAAAAATATTTCATCCTGTAGAGAGGAGGAACATCACATTATTGCAGTAGTAAAGCTGCTCTGAGCCTTTTCCTGGCATTGTCGAAAGATGCTGGTCAGCTGAGGATTTGCTCCTCTTCCTCACTACCTCTGGAGCTGAGGGCTGCCAGCCATTTCAACAAAATCAGCTAAACAAATACGACTGCCTGCTTGGGGTATGTGTGGGGTGTAGGGTCTGCGTGATATGATGTGATTGTGACCCTGCAGCTTCCAGGATACAGAAAGATAGGGTTTGTCAGCTGACTACCCATGCTCCACATACGTCTGGCCTGTTTATCGTCAGAGCAGGAGCGCAGAGTTAGATGGAGGTCAGGAAGACAAAGACAGATCCAGAAGAGACCGCCACGTTCAAGAGTAAATTTTCAGAGCGAGACCAGATCTATTAAGGATTATGTATGTGTCACTGAGCTAAGGGGGGAGAGCTGACACCTTCCAGCCCTGTAAGTCCTCCTCCTCACTTCTCCTGCTGCCACTATCAGTCACCTTTACATCTAACTGATGATGAATAGTTTCCGACACTCCATGAGTCGCTGGCTGCCTCCGTTTCTCCCAGTGTAAAGACCATAACCTCATCAAAGGAAGGCGACAGAGAGTGGATTAGCCTCGCCAGCCTGCTGTTGCCTGCTGGTGTGTGACTTGTCTAATTGGCAGACCCCCTTTTCCCTCTTAGAGAGATCTCCCCCACAGGAGCAATAAAAGTATCCTATTCTCTTTCAATTACCCTCTCTGTCCTTCGGCCCATCCCCACAGCTACATAACTCACTTAACTAACGCACACAAGGCCTTATCAATCCACCCCAATGGTTCGCCATCCTCCCTCTAAATCTTCCTCCTCTCTTGTGCTGAAAAGACTCTGCCTATATGGACAGTATTTCTTTCTAAAAACCCAATACTGGGTGTAAGGACTGTCAGCAGGCAGCATGTGTTGGCAGAGTTGCAGGTTTTTTAGGTTGCATTATTTCATTTTCCCCATTCCTTTTCTCAAGTCATGTTCACAATCACTTTGTATTTGTATGTTTATTTCTAATGAAATACTTGTATTAGTATTTGCCTCAAAAGTGTTTTAACTCATACAACTAAATATCAGTGTTTTATAGATGGTTTGACTGTAAAATGGTTCAATGGCTACTTCACCAATTATGGATTGCTCTCCATAACATTAACAGACTCGTTATATATGGTTTAGAAAACAAATCAGTATTGATGCTCAGAACCTGAGGCTTATTTTTTTATTCTATACAGTCTCCTTCCTGGCAAAAACTGGTGCCTGCATTACCTGCAGTGCAACTCAACCACCAGCAACTTGGACAGGGCGCAGACATGAGACATTAGAAATTAAAATTACCTTATGAAAGGGTGTAGGTGCAGGGTTTGTTGCTCAAGCAGGCAGATGTTTCCAGGTGCTGACGAAAGCAGTAGGAATGAGTGAGTATGGCACAGTAGTGATGCTGTTCCAAGCATCCAGTGTGGGGTCATAGCAGTCCAGAGTTTTACACCGTTGTGTACCAAAGTATCCACCCACCACATACAGTTTGTTACCAGATGCTACAGCCTGGCAGCTCATCCGCTTTGCTGTCACATCGCCCACTTTAGTCCACTGGTAGGTCTCACTGCTGAACTTATAGGCCGAACATGCTGAGAACTCTGTATCCCCACCCATGACAAAGATCTGGTTTCCTAGCACAGCAGCAGCTGTGTAGCGCCATGGCTGCGGGCAAGATGCTGGCACAGTCCATCGATTCTCCTGTGGATCATAGCACTGCACCTTAGGCAGCTTGTCATGGGTGACACTGGTTCCACCAAAGGCAAACAGCTTGAGCTTGACACTAACGACTGCTGCATTGCTCACACCTTCTCTTAGAGGAGCCACCATGGTCCACTTGTTTGCCACTGGATCAAACTGCTCCACCTGTTTGAGTGACACTGATGGAGAAGCTGGGAGACAACCAGTTGCTGCCGTGTGACCTCCCACCACATAGAGGCAATGCTTCAGCTCTGCAGAGCCATGGCCAAACCTGGCGATGAGCATGGGAGCAGCTTTGGACCATTCCTCGTGGACAGTGTCATAGACCCATACATCTTTGGACACGCCATTCTCTGAGCCTCTACCTCCAGTGATGTACACCTTACAGCCAATAGCACAGGCACTAAACTCCTTCCTGGGACTGGGGATATCAGCCTTGGGGATGATCTCTTTGGCCTTCTGGTCCACCAGGTACAACTTGTCACACATGAAAGTCTGCCCTCCTAGAAGAAAGAGGGCATGACTGGTTTTTCTTGGTCGAGCACACGGGCTGTTAACAACACCATCGTTCTGCAGGATCTTCAGCTTACAGCGGATAGCTTCATCCACCAGCTCCTTGCTCTTGGCCTGGGCGTTGATCAGCTCTTCTGTTGACACATTCTCCATGAGAAATATGGCAGGCAGTAGAGCGAGGCGGACTGTTCTCAGCAGTTCTGGAAGCTGGCAGTGCCTCCTTTCTAGGTCATAGTTGATCCAATTTAGGGCAGCTTCATAAACCAGTCTCTCATCTTCTGTCTCAAGCTCCTCATGTGATAAAAGCTTCACTACCATATCTTTGGGCAGTTGGAGGAAGTCATCCGTCTTGCAAATAGCAGGGAAGTTGCTGAGGCACATACCCCAGGAGAGCTCTGACAGCTTTGTACACTGGTGGGCATCAGACAACAACAACATGCCAAGGCAGTTGGATGGGTGGAGGTTTCTCTCTAAGAATTCGGCGCAGGCATCTCGAATGTCCTGAAACTCCAACATGTCTCCAGCCTCCAGCAGTGACTCTGCGTTCTCTTCATTGATGACCACACGTGATGAGTATGCGTAATCCAGCAGGAGCTCTAAAACCTCTGGGTGGATGGAGTCACGGAAGTCGACCTCGCTGGCCTGGCTCTCCCTCAGCCCACCACTGAACATGGCCTCGAAGTAGCGACTGCAGGCAGCCAGGACGGCACGGTGGCAGGGGAAGGAGCGGCTGCCAGCATGAAGCAGGACGTCCGTGAAAAGCCTTTGCTGCCGTAGTGAGTTGAGGTGCATGAGGACACTGTCAGCATAGGAGGACTTGTGGAACAGGTAGATGTTCATAGAGCCGGTGCTGGCTCGTGATTTTCGGTTCTCATGGACGCACACGGACATTTTCATTGAATCCTGAAAGAGAAAAGACAGGGAAAAAAAATCTCTCTTGAATGTGAGTCATGGTTTAAGTCCACGGTTTTTCTTTCAATTTGCACCCACAGAAATTCTTTGCTCAAAATTGCTCCTATCCTGAAACTATGACAGCCAACTGAAGAGGCATTCTCACTATCGCTCAAACTATAGACAGTCTAATCAACAGCCCCGTTCCTTCTCAACATCAATGAAAGAATTTGAAATAAATAGTTGAGATTCAATACAGGGCTGTCGTTGATGTGCCAGTAAGACAGAAAGAGAATCGCTCTCTGATTAAAAAGTGACTCATCAATTATTTCTGCTAACCAGAGAACATTTTGAAGTTCTCTTTACAAGCAGTTCATACCTGAATTTAGCATCATAATGAGTTTCCCATAGTGGAAACAGTCTTTCAGTAATAACATGGGAGGTTGTTGCTGTCAAGAGACAGCTTAAGGAAAAATATAGATCACTAGAGTGTCGTAAGAATTTATCTTCTATTGTTCAATCCCAATCTAAATTTATTCCAGTTCTCCAACCCTGTCGTCTCCTCTTCCAATACACAGCTTTCCAGGCATTTAGCCCAAAAGATAATAACTTCTGTGCTAAACATGCAAAGTCATTTTTATACAAAAAAAGGTATGTATGCAGCTTTCTGTAGTTTCTATAGTTCCAAATGGAAAGACAAGGGAGAAGTGCCTGCCCTCTAACATTTATCTTTAAATAGCCTCAAACAGATGTAGCCACTTTTCATCATCATGTTTTTATCATGTCCATAAATGTTCATGTTGGATACAGAATACACACAAAACACTTGTTACCCTGTGGCAAAACTGTATGTGGTTATTTTAAATCAGAGTAAATGATGTTGTTTATCAGAGAGACTGGGCAGTTTGTCTTTAATATTAGACACAGAAAGAGCAGATTTCCCTGTACTTTCTATAAAGTCGTAAAATGGGACTGTTTTGCCTGATTGAATTGCCTCCTGATGTCAGTGCTGAAATATTGCACTGTTTAGCCATAATTTCCATAATATGATCAATGAGATCCGTTTGGAGAGAATATCGCAGTCATTCTCACAAGACAGATAGACATTTAGTAAGAGGTTCTGTGATTACAAGTTGCAAAACAGCATACACCTGGGAGTTATGAGGGTCAAGTAGGGACAACAACTGTCTTTTCTGCGGACGGCAGGAGACCTCTGCTTTCAACTCCAAGCAGTAGTAATCCTCTTCTTGTAGAGATACTGTGATTTACAAGTAAATGTCCCTTTGTGAGGTTTTTAGTGAAAGAGGAGTGAAAGAGACAGCAGGACTCTTTTAAGCCTGTGAGAAATTCACAGAATTTACTTCTCTCCTTTTGAAAAGTCACATCTTCACTATTCTTGCCTGTCCTCGCTCAGAACTCACTTTCATTCCATCCCATTTCACCTGAATCCTTGTCAAGTGCCTCCTGCACTCTGTTTCCTAAGGTAATGAGTCCCTGTCTCTCCTAGTAAATCCACAGCTGACAGATTTCTCAATGACATTTACAGTTCACTGAAATGATTTAAGGAGTGTTGCTTAATGATGATCTTAAAAACCTTAAGGCCAATTATGTTCCTCCCAAAATCTGTCTCTTTAGTGTGGAAACAGGCTTGAGGTGGCTGTAGAATGTCTGTAATTTACTCATTGACAGCAAACAGCTGCAGCTAAAGTCAGATTCATTTTTGTCAATTCCAATGCTTCCAGTTTTCAAGAAAGAATAAGTATGAAAATATCCATCAAACATTTTCAAAACAGAGGATAAGCCACTACCATTCATATGAGCAGCATGTCACAAACACAGTGAAATAACTGACTTCCTACACTGCTCCATAGCTTTAAGTGGGTTTGTGGCCCAGCACGGACATTGTGTATTAAGGATATTTTTATTTTGGAAGAATTATGAGCGGTTTGATAGAAAAGTGACTACAGCTGCCATTGTTTCTCTGTCGGTGAGGAAATGTTTTAGTAGTGAGTGTTTCATACACAAAACACAGATTTCTACTTCACGACTTAGAGAGTTCAAAAGTTCCTGGGTGTCAGAAATGATTCCCCCACAGCACAGATATGTAGAGGACAGGGCAGTTACCATTTTCCCTATGTTGCATCATCTACTTCAAAATGCTCAGAATACTGTCTCATGAATAGACAATCAAGCTTGAACCCTGCAGGTATAGATAAAGGTCCAACAGGGCTTCCTTGTAAAGAAGCAGTACCACTTTCATATTTGCCTTCAGGAGAAATGCATTGTTCCTTGTCCTAAGCTCCAAGGACATGATTGAATTCCAATTGAACTAACTCACAGAACCAGCTGCTCTGTGATTTTGCTTTCAAAACCTGGACACCCAGGTCGCCCGCATGCTGCTGTAATAATGCACTTGTACTGGATTCATCCTTAGCTTTTAACACTGGAGCCAAGGCTGTGAATGAGAAAGACAGTGAGGATGAGAGATAACCTCTTTTAACTGGAAAATAATTGTGTGACTCCTTCATAACAGAATGTTATCCATTTGGTTTCAAGTCTCCCTGTAAGCCAGTATAATGGTTTAAAAGAAACAGTTCACAGCAAAGGTGTTCCTTCTCTTTGTTGTCAGGTTTTAGATGAGAAGATTAATACCATTCCCATATCTGCACGCCAGATATGAAGCTACAGCTAGTTAGCCCAGCTTGGCACAATTAATGGAAACAAGGAAACCACATGCTTGGCTCTGTCTAATCAAAACTGGCACCATAGTCCTTACGCTAAGATAAACTAGCTTTCTCATAACTCAGGCTTTATATTTATCAGTTATTTCCCTACAAAAGATCCCTACAAAATGTGACACACTGGACTAAGCAAAAACAATAAACAGGCATTATTTAAAAGACTATAAAATACATGTAAATCACTTACTGAGAAAACTCTTGCAACCTTTAGGAATGTATTCAGGAATTCTCTTTAAATCGTTGGATGATGACATTCATATAGATAAAGCTTTCTGAGTCATATTTCGTAATCCTAATAAGGGGAAGAAAGTCATTTATCACAAGTCAATGAAATGCAAAACCAACTGCAACCTTGGTTCAACAGGATTTATTGCATTCCAACACTGACAAAACTGGCAACCTGTCATCTCCTGGCCTGTGGCTCAGCTATAATGAGAATATCCTAGCCTGCTCTCTCACCTGTACATGTCACCTCCTACACACACACACAAAAGTGCCCACAGATACACACAGTACTTACACTGCAGCTCGTGTTTTCTAATTGGAATTTGTAAGGGGATGGATTTGAATAAGTGGTGCTAATAAATTGGCACTAAATTGAAGAGGTTTTGCAGATGCTGGTAATTACCATGTTAATAAATATAACTTTCAGTCATCCGTGCAACAGTAGATGACATGTAGATAAACACTGTCATTAGTGTAACAGAAACTTGGCTGAACATAATAAAGTAAGATGATTAAGAACAATTCACCATTTTTAATATATATATATATATATATATATATATATATATATATATAGTATAGTACTTCTCTGCTCATAGTGGAGATAGGGACAATGCAATCATTACTATATATCAAAAACAATTCCTCATTACTAATAACAGTTAACTGAAGCCATGATTAAAGGGTAACTCATCTTAATAGTGTCCAAATAAGAGTCTGAGTCAAGTGTCTAAAATGCTTTAACTCATAATAGTATCTACTCATCTTCACTTCACAAGTGTTTAATCTTATTATAATAACTGTACTTGAAATAAATATACTTGAAATGCCTCAGTGTCTAATGACAATTAGGAGTATTACAGTTTGTACATGTCTGATTTTTCCTACCATATTCCCTTTAAATGATATAATATACCCCATACAATTAACAGAAGGGACATCTCATATAATCAAAGTTTTGCATTTCATCAAACAAACTTTTTCATGGATGAATGAGCTCATTCCTCCATAGAGTGAGTCTCAGTTTAGCTGAACAAAGGGGAGAGCAATAAACCAGATACCTAAACCATTTGCATATTAAAGGATAAAGCCTGGATTACCAACCAGGCCTGCAGGTCCTGAAACTCCTATGTTCATACATTTGTAATTTAAATGGTAATTTCTCCTTTGTTTGCATCCAGCCAGTAAGCATATTTTATAACTGTATATCAAACCTAATCAGAAAGAATTATGTTGTTCTTGTAAATGTTATCTTCCACTTCACAATCCCCAGTTTACACCAGACTTGATGTCATTTTTAGATGTTTCTCGTAAACAGCCACACATCCCCCTGAAGATCAATCCAACACATGTAAACACATGTTATTAAGTCAGATTACTCCAAGCCATAAAACCACTTAAATCTATTACTATAATCTGGTTTTCACAGTAAACAGGTTACAGCAAGACTATAAACATCCTGACGTTACCGTGAAATTCTGGTGTTTATGTAGACATAAACACCTCACTTTTCAAAACTTTTTAACTTTTAAAAACTTGACAGAATACTGAAGATTAAAGGGATAGTGTGCAAAGAAAACTTTTGAAACATTAGGATATTCTTCTAATCTGGCAACTATAAATATTGTTTTGCTGTAAATGAGAATAATCAAATGTTTTTTTTCTGCCACAACTTTATAATCTTACCTATGTAACATTTTGTCCAATTCTCATTTGCTCATAAAAGCCTCTTATTTCAGTACAAACCAATTAAAGTATTAATCTGAAGAAAAATCAACAGCTGATACTTTTCTAATAAAAATAGTAAAAAGCAAAAAGATGCTACACGTTAGTTTATCAATTGTTGCTGTTCTATGTGAAAACCTTTTAGGTGTTGGGCTGTTGGGTCTGATAAAACAAGCAGATTAATAAATGAAACAAGAAAAAATATTAGCAGATGAATCATTAATATTAATAAGTGTTAATTGTAGCCTGCAAGTCACCCACTATAATTACCAGTAATCACTGCTCATGGCATTTCCACTTGTCCTTGGGCTTTGATTGATTTCACAGCCTAGTTTCTGCTTCAGTCCATTCACACCAGCGCGCCCTGAGAGGCAGGAACGATGCCAGCAGTGCGAGAGCGTGTGGTTGGCTGGATGACTGCGAGAGTTGTCATCCTCATCCCCTCACAGAAAACAGATTCACAGGCTCAGAACCAGAAAGCGCACGCTACACGCCACACTCACAAAGCACACAGTAAAAAAAAAAGGCATGCACACGCAGCCTCTGGACTCCATCTGAGGCCTGGCTGCCTGCAGCCTGTTTCAAATCATTGCCAGGTGCTCACAGTCAACCATGGACTCAGGAAGAGGGATGGGAGGGAGAGACTTCAAAAGTAAACACCAGGCTCCTATAAGCCCCGTATACACATCTCCATTAGGAAAAAATGCAACAATACGCAAAGCAAGAGGCGAGACCAGCAGCTATTGATCCATGTCTGCATCGATCTTCATCTCTAACAGAATCAAACGCATAGACTCACGCCAGCTGCCCACAGCTACATCTGTTAACTCTGTTTAAAACCAACATCTGCCACCAAAAACCTCTTTCTAACACTGAAGAGAAATGTCAGAGCTGAAAACATGTCGAGCCTGCAGGACTATGTTGGAACAAGAGGCTGAAGCCTGAAACACAAAGGAGTGAAAGGAAACCTTTGCACGTTTCAGGAAAATACAGAAACAACTCAGTGAATGAACTGAGTGAATCATAGCAGTGAAATAATATTGACAACATCTAGAAATGTCAACATTATCTTTGTCCATTTGCCTGTTTCTGTTGCGCTCTCTCTGCTACAGCCTGGAGTTTTCCATCATCAGGTGATAACAGAGGGACGCATCAGTTGTTCTAATGTAACAATGTGATCATCAGCTTTAATAACATGTGTGATTTGTTTTTTGAAGGTACCTCTTTGGGTGAAAGCAGGAGTTCAATCGCGCCTGCAGTTTCCCTCGAACATGCCACTTCTGAAAGAGCCACGATGCAAAGCGCTGCGCTCGGGGACTGGATGGCTCCTTGGTTATTTCCGAAACGCTGGCGGATACTCGGTCAGGGTGAGCTCGTTTTCCTCCTCTACCTCGGGTGGTCTTCAAATTCACGAAGTAATATGTATGTTTGTATCAAGGCTGTGCGCAAAACAAGCGGACTTTAACGTAAAGGATGAGCTGAGATGTTTGGAGGCGTCACTCCAGCGCCGCTGCTCTGCTCCTGTGTGACGGTCCTCCTCCTGCGCTCCCAGACCTCACTGGAATCAATGGGTGTGTTTACAATGAGAGGGGGAGGACCTGGAGTCCGAAACCCGAAATGGAGTGTGAGAGAGGGGGGAGTGTGAAAAAAAGATGTGGAGGAGAGTTGATCTAAGGCAGGAGGTTCCCGCTAAACAAATGTGAATTCTTTAGCTCCTCCAGGTTAGGCCCTTTAACCTTTTCTCATTTTAAGCCCCTTTGAGGTCCCGAGACCACGGTTTGGGAACCATTGCACCAACGGTGTGAAGAAGAAGAAGAAGCCATTAGGCCTTTAGCATCACGTGTAAAAGTCTTCTACAAAAGTATTATCAGCTCAATGTATTTGCAGTATTAAAAGTAGAAGTATTTGTTCTAGAGGAAACTAGACCCTGTAAATGATGCATCACTGTGTGTCTGATGCCACAACATTAAAGGCTTAGCTGGTTTTGGGTTTTACTCTAGTACTAGTTCAGTCCAGTGGTTCCCAACCCAACAAAGACACCAACTGACTAAATGATAAATGGGAGAGAAAAAAGGGAAATGAAGTTCATATAAATTTATATTCAATGTTGGACTTTAATCTTAGAACTGAAGGGAAATGTGTTTTTGGTAAAACTAACTCAGACATTTCACATATGACAAACATCTGACAGTGATTTTTGAAGCCAGTGTTGGAAAGTACTAGTATAATCTCTAACAATCAATGTGTTGTCTTTTCTAACATTATTCTCTTTTATTAGTAAAGTCTTAATCAGGAATTGGAAATCTTCAAGTAAAGTACAGGTACATTTTGCCTAATTATTTATATCCCAGCTATGTTTTCAGATTTTTCATGAAAAGCATATGATCAGTTTAAAAATATGACGTATTGCAGCTTCAAATTAACTTATTATTCATGGTTTATTGTTACTGTTTCTTCAATAGAGACAGACTGAGCGCAGATTGTTTACTTGTAATTGAGTACAGGTTACACTGTTATAGTGGCAAAATCAGGCCAAATAACATCCAGTGTAATGACCGAAGCACAAACAAAAGAACAGTTTGTAAAATGTTTGTGTAGAGTCACAACTTTTAAAAACTATGGTATGTACATTTAAAAAAAAACAAAAAAAAGGAAGAGGAAATACCAGGACTGAATCAAAGCAAACCCACCAATGAGGGCCGTAAACACAATGTACGTACTATAGGATTATAAAGACATTGTGGTTTTTGGTTGGGGGACTTGGAAACAGGAAATCCAATTTTATCCCTGGACATCTTGTGTGAGTCACATCTGTGGTCCCTGTTGACGATACTTCTGGCTGTGACCTAAGTCTCCAGTGGACCCTCGAGGCTGTAATGTTATTATTCTGTTGGTTTTTATGTGCAGTGTTGATGTGTTGTGGTGATCAGAGAGCTGTTACACACTCACATCCAGCCTCCTTTCCCATCAACTGTTTTTATGACAACACAATAATACTGTTACTATTACAGCTTCATATTTAGGATCATAGAGCACAGGGTTCCTTAGAGAACTGTACGTCGTGAAGAACAAACTCATTCGGGCAGATGTTTCATGTGTAAGACATGAGAGACACCTAGTGGACAAAGTGTTCATACATGCGTACATACATACATACATTCTGTAATATGGAACCGGCAAAACAGAGTAGTATACCCCGGCATAGAAGATATATAGTCTAACAAATGTCACATCAAAAATCCCCAAATCTAAGGTGATGACATGAAAAACGCTTTTTTTTGCACCTCAGAAAACCGAAATCCCAAATATATTCAGTTTCCCGTCAAAAAAACACAGAAAGCAAACAAAAAAGCAGAAATGCTTCATGCTTCACATGGATCTGAAGGCATTTTATCACCAAAATCATTTTAATGGCCAACTGATTGTCTTTCTCTCTAGACTTTCAGAATCAGGTAGAGCAGACTTGTACTCAGGTATGTTCCTGGGACGGTTCTCTAAAGAACAGTATTACATGTAGGGTTTTTTCTGCTCCTTGTTTTAGTCAGGAGAGTGTAGACCACATGCAACTGGCTGCGTTAACAATCTGTACTTTACACAGTATCACATTCCTCCCCTTAGAAAAGCTGCTGAGTATGTAAAGCACCTAAATACACTCAGGGATAATGTCAAGACAGTGTCCTCAACATTATTGAGTTAGCTGCAAGATAGCACTCTACATGCTACTGTTACTGCGTTTGAATGTGCTGTTAAGTCCTCATAAAACATGTAAAAACTGTGACAGTCAAATGAATCTTGACACTGTAAGAGAAGGAAGTGTCCATATTAGGCCTCTCACTTTTTATCTTTGATTTCACTGTTCATTAACCAGTTTTAGCTGTTTTCACAGAGATTGCATGTGTGTTACATTTATCTAGTTGTTACTTACTCTGACTTCTCTTAACAAAATGATCACAGAGTGAAATAACATTAAAAACAGCATTTATGAGATTGAAGGTCGATGTTATTTAATTTTATTTAAGCCACTTCTTACTAAGTACTTGGCTTTTTTTTCACTTATGATTTTTATTTATTTATTTTATCCAGTTGAGATACATTGGTTTGTTTTAACAATTCATTTAACCTTCACTTACTTTTTTTACCCATCCGCTGACGTCACACAGCCTTTTCAAAATAAGAGTTTGGCATGTTACTTCAATGTTTATAGGCAGATCATGGATGTATTATAAGTGTCCGTAGTGTTTTCACTGTCTCCGCTGACTCTTAATGGCTTTAATGTTTGTACTTAGAAAATAAACGATAGAATTTCAATTTAAATAGTATATAAAAACTTAAACCAGCAGGAAAACGCTGCAGTTCCCCTTTAAATCCTGCAGAAAGTAACTTCCGCATGAGAAGTGCCGCCCAGCTCTCTCCACATATTTCTGCTGAGACCGACGGGTCTTGTGATTTTTCTGTCTCCTTCCACAATGATCACTGCTCTAAAGTTGACATTTCTGCTGCTGGGCATCGGCTTTTGCTACCGGCTGCAGCACAGCGACACAAACGAAGAGACACGGGCCGCTCAGCCTTCAAAATACGGCTCTTTGTGGCCGCTGCCGCAGAAAGTGCAAATATCTGAAGTTTCATTCAAATTAAGTCGCGCCAGCTTCCAAATTATTGACGCCGAACAGTCATTTGCTGACCCGACCTGCAGACTCCTGCAGGATGCCTACAGGAGGTGAGAAACTCCTTTGCCCAATTTTTTCTGTGTGTGTGTTTTTCTCTTGGTGTTTTAGCTGCCGTGCTGCATTCACGGACCAGCCTGCGCATGACCAACTCCGTCTGTGTTTACAGGTATTATGAATATATTTTTGTCGGTGCTCAAACGCACAAGTCGAGCAGCAACAAGCGAGCAGGCCGAGCTGAGCTGACGGAGCTGCAGGTGCGGATCACTTCACCTGACACCGAGTGTGGTGGCTACCCCGAGGTCACATCTGACGAGTCATGTGAGTCTCTTCCTCATTTTTTCTCTCTTGTGTCATTGTGGTGCTTCTGCATAGAGGTTGACTCTAACTGCATTAAAATAACAGTGTTTGTTGAGTTTTGATCACTTTCATTGAAACAAAGTCAACTATTGATGATTTTGATCATCCCTCTGAATATATAGAAGCTTTCCCCACAGTATAAAAGTGCATGTAACGCTAATACACACCTGTGTGTGTGTGTGTGTCCACAGATGAACTGTCAGTGGATCAGCCATTTGCTGTCCTGAAAGCACCAAAGGTCTGGGGAGCCCTGCGTGGTAGGGATTTTTCTTTTTTTTTCCCCAGTCTATTATTGCAGCAAACCAGCATTATGGAAAGAACAAAGTGTAATGAGACTATTTGTGGTTTTATGTTGGGTCATTTGCCAATTTCTTGCTTTGGGACCAGTGATATCTGGGCGTTTCTGCCTGTCAGACTCAAGATGAGAAGATTATGTGGGTCAGGTTGATACTTCCTGCAACACGTACATATTGTTATCAGTTTATTGTTCCTGATTTCACAACAAACAAACAAAAAAAGAAGCTAAGACCAGCAGGGACTGCCACATCACTTCCGTAGGGTTTGATCAGATATTGTCCAGAGAGTGACATACATTGTTCCCAACATGGGTCAGTCTCAAAGAAAAGTTTGCTCCTCATTTTAGGGCTGACGAATGAGTTCTTCTTCTATGCAACAATTCATCTTCAGAAATATTCACCTCCAGTTGTTTTCCCCATTTTTGTTTTGTGTGTAATGTTGTATTAACTCTGCTGAGTGTTTGTTACTGTGGAACTTTGCTCACATATCTAGGACAGGTTATCCGTTAACACAAATAAACTTTATAGCATCATAAACAGTTTCAAGGACTTCACATGACCGACTATAACGAGTTAATGTTTTTTTGCATTGCAAAATTTCCTTACACTGTTTTTAGGTCTGGAAACCTTTAGCCAGCTGGTGTATGAAGATGAGTATGGAGCTGTAAGTGAAAGACAGACAGCCTTTCTAACCTCTATCATAATTAGGACAATTTGTTGCAGTTGACTCAAACTTATTTTACCTCTGCATCCTTTCAGAAAAGCATCAATTCCACAGTTATCAGTGACTTCCCCAGGTTTCGACACAGAGGCATCTTACTGGACAGCTCTCGGCACTTCCTGCCCCTTAAAGTCATCTTGGCTAATCTGGTACACCAGTGCGACCTTCTTACTTCTTATTTACTATCTGTCTATTTACCATCTAAATGAGTGATTTCCTTTTGTTTTTTTCATAAGGAAACGATGGCGATGAACAAGTTCAACGTTTTCCACTGGCACATCGTTGATGATCAGTCCTTCCCATACATGAGCCAAACATTCCCCCAGCTGAGCAAACAGGTCAGTAAGTGATTGTCTGTGTAAATCTAAAGACAATAAAGACGAGAAGAGTTTTTCTTTGTCCCAATTCACCAAGAGAAGTTGAACTGTTCACAGGGAGCCTACCACCCATACACACACGTGTATACACCCACCGATGTCAAGATAGTGATTGAATTTGCCCGTCTGAGAGGCATTCGCGTCATCCCAGAGTACGACACTCCAGGACACACACAGTCTTGGGGCAAAGGTGAGTTTGTCCCGTGTTGGTTGACAGAAATCTAATTATTTATTTATTTATTCTTTAAAATAGCCCCGTACTTTAAACAAAACAAAAAAAAAAAGGAAAATACTTCATCCACCACTTCTTTCCCTCTCAGGCCAGAAAGATCTGCTCACACCCTGTTACTCTGGCTCCGAACCTTCTGGCACCTTTGGGCCAGTGAACCCCATCCTGAACACCACATATGACTTCATGAAGCGGTTCTTCACAGAGACCAGCAGTGTGTTCCCTGATGCCTACATTCACCTGGGAGGTGATGAAGTGGACTTCACCTGCTGGTGAGACTGAACAGTAGACACCTTTCAGCCTGAAACCGTTAAACGTTAAAGGCAGCATTTAATATCGGATGATGATGATGATGATGATGATGATGATGTTCTGCCTGCAGGAAGTCCAACCCAGACATTCAGAAGTTCATGGTTCAGCAAGGCTTTGGAGACGATTACAAAAAACTGGAATCATACTACATCCAAAGGTGTGTCCTTAGGTTGCTTGTTGAACAGCAAAGAGATAAGAGATGTGAATTTTGTTTTTATTTTTTTGTCTGATAGACTTTTGGATATTGTCACTACTACAAAGAAGGGTTACATGATCTGGCAGGAGGTGTTTGACAATGGTGTTACGGTAAGTAAAGAAAAATATTGCGAAATGCTATTATTGATGTTATCACCATGCTTGAGCTAAGAATGCAGGATTTTTTAATGATAAGCAATATGTTTAGGGTGAAAACTGAATAAGTACTTAAATAGTACTTATCTTGTTACCAAAGGAATCGTTTGGTAATTTGGTAAATAATTAGATTTCTTGCCGAGAGTTAGAAGAAAAAAATTTAGTGCAGCTGTTTAGTTTAAGTGGAGTTTCAGATTAACTGGTGACATTATCCTTCATAAGTCAGATGTATCATAGGTGTTTTTCAGGTCCCACCAATGAAAAACCAGGGAATTAATATTGTCTTTATATCACATTCACATCTTTAAGTATAGAAACAGAATTGTCTGCTAAATCATCCATTTCAGTCTCAGCAAATACCTGAAAAAAAAAAAAAAAAATAGCTCTACTTATAAAAATCTACAGAAGCGTCTAATCTCTTTTTCTGAGAAAAAAGTAAGTTCTGATTTAATAAGATAAAGTTCAGCTTTTCTGAGAATAAAGTAATAATTTGTTTTTATGAGGAAAAGTTCTCAATTAACACGATATCTTATTAAAAAAACCCTTTTTCTCAGAAAAACAAAACTTTCTCGTAAAAACCAACCACAATCTAAAAATATAATAATTTAACAACTTTATTAAATAAGTTTTCATTCAGATTAGACCAAAAAATGACAGTTTACATATGTCAGAAAAAGAAAAAAAAATCCCCTTAAATAAAAGTTAAATAAAGATGCTAAAAAACAGTACAATTACAGTTTTTTATATTTTTTTTATTTATATTTGTCAGCAATTATTTCTCACATCCTCTATGGAAAATCAGGAAACAAGTATTTTTCTGTTTGTGAATTTACAGCTTTGAATATGAAATTTTGCCAAGAACAAGGTTTTCCCTTTACAATTTAAAGAAAAACAGAACTTTCTCATGAAAACCAACCACAATCAAAAAATATGCCTTTATATATTAAATAACGTTATTAAATATGTTTTCATTCAGATTGGACAAAAAAATTGACAGAATGTTTACATATGTCAAAAATAGAAAAAAATAAGTAAAAGAAAACAAAGTTACAGTTTGACATTAGATGTAAGCACATGATCAGAAAAAAAAACAGGTGGTACCGCTTAGCTTAGTATAGTGCAGAAAGTGGAAACCAATTTATTTTATTTATTTTGGTAACTATTTTCAGATTTAGCATACTAAAACCCTCTAACTCTTGGCAAGAAACATATTTATAGTTCATATGTTTTTACTATTCCTTCAACCATTACCATCAGCTCGTAGCATAACATAGTAGCTTGGCTTGTAACAATTCCAGCTAAAGCCAGACACAGTAGTGCATGTGTGGATCGGCGGAGAGTCTAATGAAGAGATGGGCAAAGTGACGGGAGCAGGATACACCACCATCCTCTCCGCCCCATGGTACCTAGATTATATTAGCTACGCACAAGACTGGCAGCGTTACTACAAGGTTGAGCCTCTCAACTTCAACGGTCAGTTCTTAAATAATTTTGTGTTTGTAACTAATCAGATTATGTGGTGGGTTAAAACATTTTTGGGGCTCAGTTAATTGGGGCAAAAATTCTCGATTCTGTTCAACAGGCTTATGCTTGAAAACTGCACAGTTGTGACAAGAGATATATGACGTGAACATGGGGCAGTGTGGTTGATGGTTGCACATTATATTAGTTCATTAATATGGAGGACCAATCCTGATTCATTTGAAACAAACTAAAAGTAAATAAAATGGGAAGCGGCCAAAGTTAGTGAGGTTTGGTCCTCCATGGACTAATTCTTTTAACATACCTGACAGTACTTTAAGATGTTCCTGTGCGCATTGACGGCATGTTCTGCAAAATATTTAAAAGCAGCATAAGTAGAAGGAGGAACTGAGCTGAAAGAGTAGAAGGCGCTGGCACTATTATCCATATTTATTTTCCCCCTTGCTGACACTTATAACTGTATTTGTGCTGTGTAGCTGAAACAAGACACAGTTATCCACGTTTGGAAAGGAAACCAGCAGCAATACCAGGATGAGATGGCTAATATTACATCATCAGGGTACCAGACCCTGCTGTCCACTCCCTGGTACCTGAACCGTATCTCCTACGGCCAGGACTGGCAGGGGTATTACAAGGCTGACCCGCAGGATTTCAAGGGTTTGTGTCCACATGATTGATTCTAACTGGTCACTTGCTATGTATCGAGTGTTCCTTTTTCATAAGAATTAGGATGTTGCCTGACTCATGCTAGTTCTCTTATTGATCTGACTGAGACTGTTTAGCTGTACTCTTTGACTTTTGACACAGACCTATCGGGAAGTTGTTTGTCCCTCCTGTGCAAATATGTGTAAGCCTGTTGAATGAACACAAAATAATCTCACTATGCTACTATCAAAGGGGAAGAAATCATAATTGTAATTCAGCAAATTAGGTATGTTATTTCCATTCAGCATTCTGAATAGACTATCTAATCAAATCCAATACTACATTTTAAAACAGGCACTGAAGCACAGAAGAAACTTGTAATTGGTGGAGAGGCCTGTTTGTGGGGGGAGTACGTGGACGCCACCAACCTGACACCCAGACTCTGGTATGGCTCAAGTGATTCCTTAATAGAAAATGCACTTTGACCCTTGACCCCTGTGAAAGATTTTTGCCTTATTTATTGAAATTGCAATTTAAGAATTCACTTTTAAATTAAGCTATTTAGTATGCAAAGTAACAATTCTATCCTCAATCCAGTTTAATTTAAAATGTTAGTATTTTTAAATAATTAAAAGGTAATTCAGTTGCTTTTCATACTGTCACATTTTTATGGTCCCTTTATTCAAATGTGCTGGTGAAACTGCCTCCAGTCCATTGCATTTACATTAACTTAATTTACAATAACTCAAGATTTAAATAGAAATGCATACTGGAGTTTGATCTTTATTCAAGAGCATGGCCTTTCATTTCTTTGATTTCATGTTCAGATATTGCAATGCTTTCTCAAGCACCGTGCTGACACTAAAATAGTTCCTGCCTCTAAACTACAAGTTTGCTCTCAGATTTAAAGCTGCCTGCATGTATATTCCTTCCTTGTAGTCTGGCTGCTTGCAGAACATCTGCTCTTGGATTTTTGTGCAATGCAACACTGACTGACATTCTATTGACTGGAATATTTTGACAGGGTTAATCTAAGAGCAAGAGCAGAAATCTGAGGGTAGTGAGCACGTAGCAGCAGCCTGAGTGCTATCAGAAGGAGATAACTGAGCACAGGACATTTGTGCAAGCAGATTTATATCTGCGAAAAATGGTTTGAGACAGAGCAGAGACAAGTATTTTGGGTTTTTGAAAGCATTACAATATCTGAACACCATAACAAGAAATTACATTCTCAAATTAAAAAGATCATGCTCCTTAATAAAGATATGAAATCTGTCATTCTGCTCATCAAGGCGGAGCCTCATCTGTATCTGTTGTCACCCACCCCTACTCGTCCTCTGATTGGCTAACTTTAACCCTAAGACAAACCAACCTAATCAGTGAGAGCCAATCACAAGTAAATCCACACTCCCTTATCAGTTGAAACTGGTGAGGGGTGTCGACGTGCAGAACAAATGTTAACACAGCTTTCCATGTCCAGATAGGCCTGTGTTGGGCACTGGGACACTGGCTCACGGAGCCATCAAGGTCGATGTAGCTGTGCTGTCTGCAGGATGATGTGCTTGTCTAGGTTCAGATTAAAGTCAGGTTCATAGTATAGTAATGCTGCCAATTTACGGAGCAGAACCTCTGTGTTAGCAGATTCTGTTATTTATCGATAAGCAGTTTAACAAGCATTAACTGAAATCCTACAGACAGGTTCTGATTTGTAAAGTGGCAGCATTACTGTACCTAAACATGATTAAGCTGCTGTTGTGTGCATATTATACTGCAGACAGCACGGCTACAGAAATCTTAATGTTACTTAACCCGAGTCGCACGCACTCAGTGAGCTGAAGCCCCAGTGCTTGGCACAGGCCCGTCTAGATGTGGAGGAATAACGTTAGCATTACTTCTATTCTGCTCATCAGCCTTGGTGGCGTGTCAGAGGAGTTGAGCTGCAGATTTCACCATATTGTCTGAATAGAGGGGGTGTCAAGTTTATGTAAATGCATTGAATGGGAACAGTTTCAATGGCACAGTAAAATAAAAAGACCCCCTGGATTGCTAGTTTTTCCCTTCCTTCCATCACACCAGGCCTCGTGCCAGCGCTGTGGCAGAGCGGCTGTGGAGTGCCATGAATGTGACTGACACCACTGATGCTTTCAATAGACTCTCTGTTCATCGCTGTCGTATGGTGGAGTAAGTATCTGAGACCTCTATATACCATTAATTTAATCCGCATTATCATTATCTTAACTGTTCTTTCACTTTATAACTTTTCCTAAGGCGTGGGATCCCAGCTCAGCCGCTGTTTTCCAGCTACTGTCCCAGCGAGTACAAAGGCATCTGAAAACAATGAAAAAGGTGGACTTAAAGGCAATCAAATCTATTTAATGGCAATGCCACACTTAATTTTAAATTAAGAAATCAAATTTTAAATTGCTTTTTAGAAATATATTGCCACTCTTGATACTGTGAGTCACATTACCTTTTTTAAATCTGCTTTGTATAATTTTAATCATGCCTAATTTGTGTAAAACTCCTGAATTTATAGGTGCAGTTTTTATGAATGTTTTTATTATGAATTGTGAATAAAATGTAATTATGAACTGTTCTTGCATTTTATCTTAAAAACAAAGGTAGGAAGTGGGAATGCAAATTTATTTTGCATCTAAATAAGGACATTATTTGTCTTGTGAATTTTCTTAGCACAAATTGCCTTTTAGTCTGGGTTCTGGTGAGTGATCAAACCCGATACCTGGAAAAGTCTCTGAAGGCCAGTGGTTCTTTTGCTGATCCGCTGCATATCGTTGAACAGGGGATCACGAAAGACCAGCCATCCTTTTAAGGAGGGTGTTCTGGTCATGTGGGTTCATGGCCTCGTAGGTGTCCAGCTCCAGGGAGAAGGTTGCGGTGCCAGATGTCAGTGTTCGCAGGATGGTGGAATAGCCCTGTACGCAAGAACAGATTTAAAAACAAGCTGAAAAGCCCACAGACAAACTGTCTTCATTGCATCTCAACTTACCATCATCTCAGCCAACGGCACAGTTGCCAGCAGCACCTTGTTGTCATGGCGACTCTGAATATCTCTGACGGTACCCCGTCTCTGGGCCAAGTCCCCCAGCACAGAACTAAGGTGTTCCTCCCCGACTGTCACCTCCAGTGACATTAGTGGCTCCA
Source organism: Mastacembelus armatus (assembly GCF_900324485.2). Classification (NCBI taxonomy): domain Eukaryota; kingdom Metazoa; phylum Chordata; class Actinopteri; order Synbranchiformes; family Mastacembelidae; genus Mastacembelus; species Mastacembelus armatus. The sequence goes on along the minus strand of NC_046644.1, from coordinate 17,278,583 downwards.
GGACCTGACCTCCTGCCAGCCTCAGGGCCTGTGTTCAGAGATAGAAATGACACACATCAATTGGCAATCCTGTAGTTTACAGTGAAGACAGGAGGCAATGTTTTACCTTAAGCATGCAACGGGACACACAGGCAGACACCATAGCAGGAGATGTTCCTGGCACCATGCTGACACTTTGGATCAGTGTAGATACGCCCTCTAAAGGGTACCCTAACAATGGCCCTGTGTGGAGAAAGGCAGTGAAATCAATTAGGTTATCAACGATGGGACAACACAAAAGCAGCAGGATGTGTTTACTCTAATATTCACTTCCTTCTTTAAAGACCCTAAAATGACACAGGATGTTCTTGATTCTCATGATCTTAATGGGACATTCTTATTAAATAAAACTTGCTAAAAACAGATTATTGATCAAAAATAGAAAAACAGTAACTAATGGTTTAAAAACCCTTCAGACCCTTTACATAAATAAAAGCCGCAAGTATAAATCCAGCATTCAAGCCCTGCTTCACTAAAAATGATTAGAAAAATGTACAAAAGTAAAAGTACTAATTATGTAGAAAATTGATTTCTCTGAAAGGTAATACATATGATGTTTTTGAAGTATTACTGCTGCACTAGTGTATGATGTATTGAACTTCGCTGCTGGAACAATTTTAAATACATAAACTGAATAATCTGTGGCACTGGGGAATATGACATTCTAAAAAACATGTTTGAGGTTTTCAGTGGATGGAAGTTATAACTTAAAAAAGTAATCTCAGCTTTCAGGCAGATGTAGATGTATGTAAGTTGCATAAAATGCAAATATGCATATTTGTACTAAATTGAGTAAATGTACTTACATTCCACCACTGTTAGAAATAAATATAGCATGATCTGGGGAACTATACATAAGGGTTTTGAGAAAGAGAATAAATGAGGCAGAATTACCTTGGAGGTATGAGCTGTGCACTCCGTTCTCCACTGCCTCTTTAATTTCTTGTGATAGTTGCTCCTCCAACTCTTCTGTAAAAGCTGTAAAACCACCTGCAGAAGAGAGCTCCACAGGTCTGACTGCCAGCTTCACTGTCACCACATGTCTTCTCTCTCCAACTGTCCGATCCAGTGTATCTACATAAGCAGGAAAATTCACACAGGAACATAAGCTGGGATTCTTCAACAAATTCACTGATCAATAAATGTTTGCTGCTTGTACCTGTGGTAGATGCTTCATGGAGAATGGTCTCCCTGTAAGCCACCTGAAGTGGTCCAAGGTGAGTCTCAATGCCATACTCTCTTCTGATTCGATCGTGGATGATCTCAATGTGCAGCTCTCCCATCCCACACAAAATGGTCTGTGAATGAGGAATAAAAGGTATTAAGCTGCTTCGTTGTGGCAGAAACTCTTGACTAAAGCTAATCCAATCACTTTTCAGGTACTACCTGCCCAGAATCAGGGTCAACTCTGACTTTAAGACTGGGGTCTTCTCTCTGGAGGCAGTTAAGTGCATTCTCAAGATCTTTCAGGAAAGAGACAACTGTGAGTGACTGAGGTTTCTAGAGCATGTATAGCAGAAGCATAATCATTGTCACTGACCGGACTGTTTGGCCAAGGTGGGTGGTTCTATAGTGCAGAAGAAGACGGGATCGGGGACCTCCACTCCGGAAAGTACCACGCTTGCATGCTCCCCCTTCTTCTTCCCAGTCTCGCTCTCGTTTTGGGCTCGGCGGGCTGCGGCTGCTGCTGAAGCCTTGGATGAAACGATGGTGTCCCCTGTGACTGTCTGCAGTAAAAGCAGAAAACATATAAAAATTGGGGGAGAAAACCTTTAATGCAGCAAATAAAGAATGTTGTATGATGCCCTACCTGCTTCAGTCCTACAGTTAGTGCAATGTTTCCTGCAGTCATTGAAGGGATTTCTACATGCTGATCAGCAAATGGCACCAGCAGCCTGCTCATCCTCTCACTACAGACATGATAGGAAAAATTAAAGGGTTAACATAAAGTAATGATTCGGAGCAAAACATATCAACAGGTCAGAGGTTAATCCAGGCTGCATCACTACGTACATGCTGTTCCTGTTGATGTTGTGAATGGCAGTCTGTGGTTTCAGAGTACCAGAGTAGATCCTCACAAACACCAGAGGCCCACGCTGCTTGTCATGGAGAACTTTGAAGGCCAGTGCACACAAATCATCTTTGTACCAACGCCTGTGGGATGAGAAATGTTGAACAGGGCTTCTGGTCTGACAGTGATCAAATAAAAAAACACATTTCATAATAGAATTGTGCAGTATAGTCACTGAAGTGCAGCATGTGACTGCACTCAGGACTGTAATAAAGACTGCCAACATCATCTGATATGAACAATAGCCAACAACATTTAGTTGTTAAATTCAAGATAAGCAATAAATTATTCCTCCGCAACAAACCATAAAATGACCAGCGTTCTTTATAGCTCATGGCTTTGGTTGCTGCGCTCCTTATTTTTGTAAATGAAAAAACAAAATACATATTATGCCTTAAAACATAACATTGTAAAAACACTATAAAACTATCCACAGCATTGGAATGCAGAGCCTGGCCAAATACACACATGGTGGAATCATTCTTTAACTCAGTTTTATGACAGTGTGAGTGAATTGAATGTTAAAGAGTTCACTCACACCACATCATGGTGCCTTTCACTAGGGGCTGGCAGATAAGCAGTGATGGCATCTAAAAGAGGCTGGACACCTTTGTTCCTCAAAGAGCTCCCGCAGAGTACTGGGACGCCTTTACGGGTCAGAGTCACCCGCCGCACAGCCTCTCGTAGCTGAGGACACATTACCACAGTTTGCTCTGTATTCACAAGTAACACAGCAGCTTTATAGACATATACCTTGGAATCATACATTACCCACTTTGACTGAAGGGACTGCATCAAAATTGTCACTGAAATCAGTTAGCAACAGTTCAGCAAACTCATCATCCAGATCAGCAATCTGTGATTTGGAGCAGAAAAACAAACTAGAAACCTGGAACACCTTCACATTTTATTATTTACCAGTGGCCAATGTTATTGCATGTACCTGTTCAATTAAAGCTGCCCTGGCCTCATTGACCTCCTGTGAGAGTTCTGGCTCATCCAAATGGTCGAGAGGTTTCATTTCAAACACACGTCCATCTTCTCCCATAGAGCTGAGCTTCCATATGAGCTTCTGTTTGCTTAGTAAGTCGACCACTCCTGTGAAGTTTTTCCCACTGCCAATAGGAATCTACGAAATATGAGACATTTAAAATCCAATAAAATCCATGGTGCTGTACTCTCAGATTTCCTCCCTAGTATAGCCAGAATAATAAAGCAGAGAGGATCTGTGGTTGTTGTCTTTCCTGCATCAATGTGGGCCATAATATTTGTCCTTCATCAAGAGATTCATTACTTTTCTCTTTGTATTTGCTGTCTAAAGCCCTACCTGCAGGAGGACTGGATTGGCCTTGAGTTTCTGTCTTATGCTCTCGATGGAAAACCCCAGGCTATAAAAAACAAAACAAAGACATAGAGTTAACATATCCAAATATCTTACATATAGTAGGAGAGTTGCATCACTCACTTGGCTGCAGGTTTATCCATCTTATTCAGGAAACAAACACAGGGAACATGATGCTTCTCTGCTTGTCGCCACACGGTCAGAGTCTGAGCCTGTTGGTGTTTTCAGTACAACAGAAGAGCTCAGAGTCCACACAATTACAGAAAACAACCATGTTTTAAATAAACAAGAAGATGCAGGTTGAAATCAGTGGGCTAACCTCAACACCAGCAGAGGCATCAAACACTGCAACAGCCCCATCGAGAACACGAAGGGCCCGCTCCACCTCCAGAGTGAAGTCAACATGTCCTGCAATCGCACATGCACACACACTCAGCCTGGAGGTCTGCTGCTTAGAATTTCCATTATAATTATTTTTTTCACGTAATAATACTACCTGGGGTATCTATGAGGTTTATTCTGTGACTTTTCCAATCAAATGTGACTGCTGCTGACTGTATGGTGATGCCACGCTCCCTCTCTTGAGCCATAAAATCTGTAACTGTATCCCCATCATCGACATCTAAAGCAACATTGAAATAAACTTAGAAACCGAGACAATAAGGCAATACGTGGCTAACAACTATTTAAATGAGAAATATTCTCATTTTGTTTTCCTACACACCTCCTAGTGCCCTTGTATAGCCAGAGTAATAAAGCATCCTCTCTGTGGTTGTCGTCTTTCCTGCATCAATGTGGGCCATAATACCAATGTTTCTGATCCTGCATGCACAGCACACAGGTTAACATGGAGCATGAATCCACAGACTCTTTCAAGGAACTGACACAGAAAGCGATTACTCACTTGGATATATCAGGGTTGACCACAGCCCGCAATGACTTGACATCATCTAGGATGAATCGTTTTAGATGTCAAAAATAATGGATAGCACCTGTGACAACTGCTTGTGTTGATCAAACACCACCACAAAAGAGTCTGTTTAGTTTCAAACCTCATTTTTGGCCTTTGAAACAGAAGCTGGACAAACAAATTCAAAAGTATCTATCTTAATCTTTCTTAAGTATCTAATCTAGTCTTCATTAGCAAATCATTTGTCTAATCACTGATATGACCCAACAGGTTCTTTGTCAGATGGACTTCTCAGAAGGAAAACACCAAATGCAAACTTGAGGCTGTGAGACTGTGATTCAATAAAATATAAAACCGACTTAAAATAGTGAGAACATACCTGGAAAAAAGCTGTAATGTCTTTTCACATGACAACTCGCTCTGCATCTGAGGCCCTGGAGACCTGCGCTCAATAAACACCTGCCCTGTGAACGACAACACTCGTGTCGTGAAGTCAACGTGATAAAACACTCACATACATCAGAACCAGCACATTACGAACTAAAGTTTAACTTACCCACACCATCCTGCTAACCTTCCTTAACGTTCTTCACCTATCAGCCCATTTTACGACACGATGAACAGTGAAGAGAAGGGAGACAAGTCAACACCGAACATATCTAAGTCAGGAAGCGCTAAAACGACATAAAAACAAGAAAAGGAACAGACTATTCTCTGAAATTGTTTGCTAAAAGTCACGCTTTCCTTGTGTACAGCACACAATACATCCCTAGGAACCAGCGTGCGAAGCATTTAGTTCCGGCCTTGAAAAAAAAATTATGAAAAAAAGTTCAATTGACAGTAACAACTGTAAACTTGCGTTACATATTTAGATAATTTCTGTAAACATCTGTAAATATCTATTTAAATAACAATATCTATTTAAATAAACATGCCATTATCGCTGCCCCGGTATTTTTCTACTAAACCGACGCTTTTCATATTTACACCAACGGACAACCCTTTACGTCACGGTGACGTATTTCCTCTAAGTACTGGCTTCGGGGAAAACAACATCTGAAAGACCCCAGCCTTGATTAAAAACACAAAATACCCTGGATCTGTCCTCTCGACACCGTCCACAGAGCATTCACTGTAACATATAAGTGCTCACAAACAAAATGGTGAGAAAGCTACGTTTTTTTAAATCGCGTTGTTTGACTTTTAGCGAACAGTTTAACGCGTTAGCATATTGTGTTAGCAGCGTTGGTTCACATGTGGCTGCTCTGCTCAGGTGTTTCTATGAAAATTTGTTTCAAATGTGATATTTACTTCTACTAAAGGTTGGCTCTTGTAAAAGGTAGATTTCTTGTTTACACTATGATGTGCTTGTCAGTCCTGGATGTCTGTAGTAGTGATTGATTTTTTTTACAACTTTGACTTAAAAACAAGGCAGATTTAAGGCTGCAGTTAAGTTATTTTCATTATTTATAGAATCTGCCAATATATATATATATATGTATATATATAATTCTTTTTGTCTAACTAACCTGCCTAAACACGTTAATTATGGTAAACCAAGAGGACCAAATAATATTACTTTATAGTCTAATTCTAGATATTTGTTTATAAGCACTGGGAATGCACCACTTTGAATAATAAAAGTTTGTAAGTTGTTTGTTTCATGAGACTGGTTTAATACAATATTCTATCCAGAATTTAAATATATATATATATATGTCAAATATGTTTTAGAACTACTTGGCTGAAAACTATCTCCTGTGCAAAGCTTTTCCTAGAATTAGAAACTGTGGGTTAAATTCAATTGTTTTGTAGCCCCAGAACGAGCATATTGAGTTGCACCGCAAGCGCCATGGGTACCGCCTGGACCACCATGAAAAGAAAAGGAAGAAGGAGAGCCGTGAGGCCCATGAGCGGTCCCACAAAGCAAGGAAGTTGATCGGTTTGAAGGCCAAACTGTACCACAAACAGAGACATGCAGAGAAAATTCAAATGAAGAAGACGTGAGTACAGAAGCAGGAAGAACTGGGTTTGTCTTTTATAAATGCTGGCTGTTCAAAAAATATAAAAATAGACCCAATAAATACCTATTTTTTTATCGTTACAGCATCAAGATGCATGAACAGAGGAAGACTAAGCAGAAGAACGATGACAAGACCCCAGAGGGAGCGGTGCCAGCCTACCTGTTGGACAGAGAGGGACAGTCTCGTGCCAAGGTCCTCTCCAACATGATCAAGCAGAAGAGGAAAGAAAAGGCTGTAAGTGTCAGCAGAAATGTGTTTATCTGCAGGATGTGTAGTAACATTTCACAGAAAAGCCTTCCCGGTTTAATGCTAGTGTGAGTTTTATGGTAGTGACCCAGATTTTGTAAATAACAGCACTTGTGTGTAAACACGCGTTTCCTTTAGGGCAAATGGGAAGTTCCCCTTCCAAAGGTGCGTGCCCAGGGAGAGACAGAGGTGCTCAAAGTCATCAGAACTGGAAAGAGACAAAAGAAAGCCTGGAAGAGAATGGTCACCAAAGTTTGCTTTGTTGGAGATGGCTTCACCCGCAAACCTCCAAAATATGAGCGTTTTATCAGACCCATGGTAAGTCTGCAGTCTAGATTGACTTTAAATGTTTTATGTTTCATGTGATAGATAAAGTTAAAATCTGCATAGAGAATTTCTGTTTTAAATTAAGCACGCCACTCACTCACATTGACTTTGGCTGTGTTCCGCTTTAGGGTTTACGTTTTAAGAAGGCTCATGTCACGCATCCAGAACTGAAGGCCACATTCTGCCTTCCCATCCTCGGCGTCAAAAAGAACCCCTCCTCACCTCTTTACACTTCTCTGGGAGTCATCACAAAAGGAACAGTCATAGAGGTTAATGTCAGCGAGCTGGGCCTGGTTACACAGGGAGGAAAGGTCATCTGGGGTGAGTTTATTCTACTATTTTGGGAATAATTCAACAACACTTGTGTAAGCTTTTGTTTTCAATTTAAATGGTTAACCTCACTATGAGACAACATTCTGGATGAACTTGGAGATGCATGTATCCTCAGCTGTCAAAATCTTGTAAATAACGTACTGTCCTGTTAAAACTGCGAGGTCACTATGTATATTCAAAGTCTGCAAACCTTCCGAAATGTGTTACTTAATGTAAATATTGTAGATATAAAGGTGGCATGTGATAGTGTTGAACTAAAATTATTTCATTTTCCAGGTAAATATGCCCAGGTGACAAACAACCCAGAGAATGACGGTTGCATTAACGCAGTACTGTTGGTATAAGACTCCTGACCTTTTACAGAATGTGCCTAGTAAATCTCAATTTACATGAGATCATGGAAATACGAGCAGCGGACTTCAAATCTCTGGACTGTCAGGAAGATGATGCAGATGATGCACTTCACAAAAAGTAAAGAAATACGGGGCAATTGTGATAAATTTGATATAAATAAACTCAATTTAACACCAGATAATTTTTTAAACTTTTGTCCTTTTTTTTTTTTTAAACCTAGTTATAAAATACTCCAAAGATGTTACTACAAACATGCTCTTTTTACCCTGCTACATCTAACTCCGTCAACCAGTTTCTTCCTCTGCTAAGCTAACTTAAAGTTGCACTTTGCACAGTTGTGTTTTGCAAGCTATTTGGTTATTACATAATTATTTAAGTCCAAATTTTCAGCTGCCCCTTAGGCTTGTTGCATTTCCTGAACCAAGGGAAGCCAAAGCTGATGATTTGGGTTAAAGGGAAAGATAAATGTTTTTAGGAATAACAGCAAATTATCTGATTAAAAAAAACAATTCATTAGGCAGAACTATGTACAACTTAACACACCCCCCTCTTAAAAAAAAAAAAAAAAAATACAGTGCAGACAGCACTGTGCTTTGCTGGATTGGGGAACAACTTTTTACGTTTTTTTTTTGTAAAATCAAAGTTATTTACCAACCAACCAATATTAAACCCAATAACACAAATGTGTATTCTGCATTTTATAACAATAAAAACAAAAAAAAAATCAAGTTTTAGTGATTTTTGTGCTGCAATCAGAGCTCATGCACAGTGCGCAAATATTCTATAAGGCAAATTTACATCAGGGTATTTCAGTATTTTACTGTGGCTTATGTGTATATAGCAGACTATTTGTGAGGTTCTATGAACCTGTTATACTGTATATGAAAAGCATGTGTCAGCACAGTACAGACAACACATCTTGCTAAAGTTGGGTTTTATATAAAATGTGTTCTGCTTCATGTATTGTTGTACTTAGACTTTTTATAAAACGGCTCAGCTGACTGTTTAGAAACTCATGTACAGTGGACATTCCAGTAGATTTTAAAAAACTGAAACCAAGAATAAAATTAAGTGTTTTTAGTAATCCATCTATATGGATTATACCTTAAAAATGCAAACAGTTTCAGTGACGACACACCCTTAGCCATTAAGGCTCTCAGGAAAACACCATCTTAGAGACTCTCACCATAGTGTGATATAAAAATGGAGATCAACCCCCTTAATCAGTTAAAAAGGATAACATTCCACATTCTTTTTTCTATTCAGCTGACACTGTGATTTTATCAGCCCTTCATTTTTACTTTTACCCTTCATTCAGTGTAAGCTCAATGCAACACAGGAGGACCTGTTGATATCTTCTCAGTGGCCACAATGTCAGACAGAAGTCTCACAAACCTCTTCAGAGTTCAGCTTCAATCCCTTGCTTAGTCATTTGGCTGAGAGGGTTTTTCTATATTTAAAAAGTGCACAAAGTGGTGTCCATTACACGCAGATATTATGTGTAGTAGTCCAACTTGCTCTCTATCGTCTTGCAGCCTTTGACGGAAAACACTCTCTCAGATTTGGGAAAATAGACTAAATCTTTGGCCACTATGTCAGCCACCTCCTGGTCTGGTTTGAGGCCTCTGGCTTCCATCTCAGCCAGCACACATTGCACGACATGTCGGTACTCCAGGGGCAGGAACGGAACAAAGAAGTCCACCAGATGCCTGTCAATCAAACTTGTATGATAAAAGCCACCTAAAGAAAGAGATTAACAGAATAGTAAGTAAAACCATCAAAGCTAGTTTCTGGCTGATAAAGACTCAAGAATACATTTATACCCACTTTCGTTGTTGTTGAACACCGATAGAGACACTAATGTTTCCAGGTCTCTAAGCTCGATCTCTTCTCGATTTCGTCCTGCTTTCCAGAACTCTAAAGCTGTCTTTATGATGCTGTCACCTCCAGCGTTACTATGAGGAAGATCAAACAAAGGCAATTTATAGGAATTTGCCTGAAATTACCTGCCACACTGCTTTCCCCCCCATCCCCAGTACATGTTATTAAGGTAACCTCAGTAACAGAGAGACAGATCATAACGACCTACAATTTTAACTGACTTACAATGAATCACATGAAAACATTACAGAAATAAGGGTTCAGGACAGACCATCAAAACTGCATGTGAAGAAGCTTAGGAACCACCCTTCCAACATCGGATTAGGGGGGTCCTGTGCCCAACCATTGCTGTAATTGTCCAAAACCAACAATCCAACTTTCATACCTACCTCATGCTGTGACTTCACTCTACCTTTGAGTGTGGCCCTTCAGAAAAAGCTATAAGTAATTTTGATTTACTATAAGGTAAGACAACATCAGCATATGGCAACCCTTAGGAGATTCTTTCAGCTTTTAACCTGAGGAAGATGAAGATGGCTTTCCGATAAGAAACTCCATCCAGCTTCTCATAGTAATCCAGGTACGGCTTAATGCTGTCAATCAAGCCAGGATGCATCTTGTCCATCTCATCAAAGATAAACATGGAGCGTTCACAGTTGGTGACGTTGCCTTTGATCCACTGTTGCAACTGAGTCTGAGGAGAAAAGGTAGCAAACTCAATTCAGTCACTGAACAGTCACTGTGTTTAAAATAGAAGTACAACAAATGTACTAAGTTCCCCATACCTTGTAGGTATCATATTGACTTGGATGTGGGAAGTGAAGTGTAGATGTGAAAACATGAACAAAACTGCTGTCCATTCCCTCCTTGTAAAGGTTTTCAGCAATCAGCTTACTAACAAAGTTCTTCCCGGTGCCTGTCCATCCATGCAGAGACAGCACCAGCGGCTTCTTTGGGTTGTCATTGCTCATGAAACCATTCACCGCTTTTAAGATAATGCGTGATGCAATGTGCTGCCCAAACAGTTTGCGCTGCAGGTCAGCCTCGAGACCTAAAGAGAGCACAGCAGGAAGTTGACAAAATTAGTGGGAGCAAACACCCGACTCAAACACTTTCTCAGCATTTGGCTCAGAAAATTGTTTAACTGACGTGGTAAGGCTCAAAAATATACTGATCAATTTATTACACAACAGGTCGAAATAAAAATATTAATTCAACATATCAAATCAAATTGTGTGAAAGTGCTTCATCGACGACTGACAAACTGATGAGAAGATGGTACAAATATATACTGTAAACATTCTGTAAGCTAATGCTTACAAAAGATGAATCTAATGTCACACATCTTATTGGCATACACTGATTCTTATTAGTGTCACATCTTGTCATTATATACCAATAACGTGTGTAACCTATGAACGGCTTACTATATTCCACTGTTCACTGTCATACCAGTTGTGCAATACTTCATTATTACTGCATTATTTCACTTATGTAGCCAATAGACACTGCAAAGCCCATCAGCAAAAGACATTTCAAACCTACACAAACTAAGGGAGCCAACATGTCCAACTTCTCAAGTCACCTCGCCGACAGACCTGCTGACTTGTATAAATCATTTAAAGAGCAACAGGGTAGTAACTAGTGAATGTGGTAGATAACATTCCCCAAGTCAAAGGAATGTGACAAGTGAACTTTACAAGTTTTACAAGGAAGGGAAACTGTCTTAATTTAACTTCTTAGCTGTCCTTGTGATGAACATGATTTACTTGTTTTATGAATTCACATTCCCCACGTTACTGACATTGTCAAAAATACGTGCGTGCGTGGGTTTTCTCCAGGTACTCTGGTTTCCTCCCACAGTCCAAAAACATGTATGTCAGGTTGATTGGTGACTCTAAATTGCCCATAGGAGTGAGTGTGAGTGTGTGAGGTTGTTTGTCTCTATGTGGCCCTGTGATGGACTGGGGACCTGTCCAGGGTGGACCCCTGCCTTTCACCCAAAGAGAGCTGGGATAGGCTCCAGCAGATCCCTGGGACCCTGGTTAGGACTAAGCAGGTATAGTTAGATAATGCATGGATGGAATATGTCAATAACATGAGTGACACACTGTTTTGCAGACAACACACCAACAGGACGAGGGTGGCAAACAGGGAGCACTATTTGATCAGGCCTGGCTTCAGACGGGTGCCTGAAGAGTACAAACGTGGTAGGATTGAACATCCTTAGATTTCGTTTTTGAAAAAAAACAATAAAAGACCCAGCCTTGTCACGTCTGTTGACTTTCAGATTAGATGGATCATAATGTAAACGGTCACCTGCGCGGATGTTTTTCCACTGAACGTCGGTGTAGTAAAAACAAGCTGCACAGGCTCACCTGTTGCATTGAAGCCAATCCACTTTGCATCGCAACTTTCATGGAAATAATTGTAGATGGTCCGACCAAGGGCCGCGCCGACACCGACGAATACTGTTGTTGTGATGGGGTCAAACGTGTTGACAAGCACACCGGCTGTCAAAAAAACGTGTAAAAACAAATGTAGGCGAACGGTTCTCATCGTCGAAACCACTTCATCCCAGACATGAGACGTTTTTTTTTGTGCAGAACCGCAGGGCGAGCACGCTAATTACAGCAGGATAGCTAGCTAGCAAAGCTAGTCTTTACAACGCGGAACTTCCGTATACGTCACGAACACGTGACAGAAAAGGCGTTATGTTCAACACAACCCCAGAAATGTTTGACAAAGAAAATGTGTGAAAATTAACAATATTCGACACCTTCATTCATGATTATACACTTTAGCTGCGTGTATAGGTAACTTTTGATGTCGCAAATACGGCCAACGTTAAACCAACTGCTGATTCGAGCTGGTTTAAGGTGGTAAAACAGGTCACACAATAATCAGATGCGGTGACTGGGCCAAAAACTCACCTGTTCTGTTGAAAGAAATCCACTCAGGTCGACAACACTCGTGGAAATAGTATAAAATGTTCTGGTAACTGGCTAAAAACGCGGTCAGAGTTGCAGCCATGCCGACAGCGATGGTGGTGCTGATGGGCTCAATAGCCTGCGTCACACCGGCGAACACCAGCACCCAAAGGAGCAGGACGTGCCGCTTCTTCGGTTTCATTTCGCACAAATACCTCCACTTTCTCAAACCAAGTTAACTAAAAGGAGTTTAAAAGGAGTCTAACGGTTTAGCAGACTGGACTGGGTCAACACGGCGCTGGCACAAGAGGCGTTACGGTGGTCGTGACGTCAGAGTCCAAAGGTTCTTCTTCGCTTAATCTGAATTTTGACTTCAGGATAAAAATCTTTTATTTTATAGTAAAATGTATATTCACAATTATTAAGACATGGAGAAACATTAAATATCCACAAACAAACAAGAGGCATCATATAAGAGAGAACTTCTGATAATATTTATCCATCCCTAAATAAATAAAAAGATATGGGTTCAAAAGGTCAACACACAGTCAGACAGTTCTTTGTCAGCTCTGAGGGGAGACTTTTTCTCTTCATAAACCCAGAGCAGTGAAATGATTACCCATAAGCTTCCAGAAATTTGGCTTTTATTTATTTTTGATTAAATTTTACTGAAATATGAAATGTGAATGCTGAATGGTGAAATGTTTAGTCAGAAGTAGTGGGTTATTCAATACCAAGCCACTTTCTGAGCCCTGTAATTGCACCAAAGACTATATTTGCTATTATGAGAGGAACAAGAAGGTGGGTTTTTCACCATGAACATAAAGTCCTCTTTTTTTTCAATTTCAATGAACAGTGAGAGACTGGTAAATACTAAATAAGAAATAAAGTACAAAAAAGTAAAACAAGTAAAAGCAATTATTTGAGGTGTATTCGCCAGAACAAATATTATGGGGATTAAAGTCAAGAACCAATAAACTAATCACTAACATAATGTTAATCAAACCAACTTTATTGTTCACCTTCGTTTGCACAAAAGTGGAAACTGAACTCCAGCTTGTATGACAAAATCAATCTTATCATAAGTCAAAACATTGAAATGCACTATAGTAGACCAATTTAAGAAATATTGTGTTTAAAGTACTTTGTTTATATTGTTTTGTTTATAGGAAACTGATTCTTCATCTGATTCACAGATGCAAATGTTTGTTATTCTTGTAAAGTTAAAAGACAACCACTAATAGCTGAAAGCTGCAAAGACCAACAACAAGATTTGAATTTATTTTTGCAGTTCAACCACTTCCACACTGAAATACAATAGTAAACTAAGAGATTTTAAAATTCCTTATGATGATGTTACAAGACACTTGAATCCTGGGATAGCATAAATTGTAGAGCGAAGAAGTAAATTTAACACCTTCAAACCCTAACACAATGAACATATTATAACTTAAAGAAAATCACTGGTCTGGTTATGCATTATAACTCAAATTCTTCCAATTATACAATACTGTGTTTCACGTCATAATTTTTAGTGCAAATAGTGTTTCAGTTTCCATCAGATGTTTATATCATGTATAGAACTCCAACCTTGCCTCTACTGTCTTGCAGCCTCTGACAGAGAATGCTCTCTCAAATTTGGGAAAAAAATCCAAATCTTCGGCCAACTTAATTGCTTTATTCTGGTCTGGCTTTTGTCCTCTGGCTTTCATTGCAGCTATGGCACATATGACAACATGTCTGTACTCCAGAGGCAGGAATGGGACAAAGAAGTCCACCAGGTGCCTGTCAATCAGACTTGAATGCCAGAAGCCACCTGCAATAAGAGATTCAGAGGTACTGTATGTAAAATTGCTGATTAAAAATAAAATAATAAAAAAAAGTAAATACGCACTGTTGTTGTTGTTAAATGCTGTTGCAGAGATCAAGGTTTCCAAGTCTTTGAGCTCAATCTCTTCTCGATCTTTTCCTTCTTTCCAGAACTTTAAGGCTGTTTCTGTGATGATCTCCCCTCCTGCATTGCTAAGTGGGAGATTAAGAACAAGAAACATTTGAATCAGCCTCTTTTTGTTGTCAGTGCTTAGATGTATTGGACATAAAACAAAACATAATGATTCAAATCATTTAAAAGTCTCTTAGGATTTTTTTCCATTCAAAATCAATGTTGTATTGATATTAAACACTGATGGAAAGTGTTGTTACTGAATATCAGCAGTAGCAGCTCTGTAGTGTGGCCTTGTTAGCAAAATCTCAGCTACCACATAAATCTTAATGCAAAATGTTGAACACACCCCTTAGTGCAACATACTTGTAAATCTTGAAAGAGACCATTTACTCCCAGTGCACCTCCCTCTATAAAGACTGGAATTAATGAAAGTTTGATTATTCCGAGAATGTTTGGCTTTTAACCTGAGGAAGATGAAGATGGCTTTTCGATAAGAAACTCCATCCAGCTTGTTGTGGTAACCCAGATAGGGCATAATGCTGTCAGTCAAGCCAGGATGCATCTTGTCCATCTCATCAAAAATGAACATGGAGCGTTCACAGTGAGTGATTTTGTCTTTGATCCACTGCTGCAACTGAGTCTGAGGAGAAACACTTGCATATTTAATTCACATTCATGGCCAAACAGGACTGTTTGAATTGGGTTTAGTGTTCATCATACCTTGTAACGGTCAATGTTTTCTTTATGTGGAAAGTGAAAAGTAGATGTAAAAACTTTAACAAAGCTGCTGTCCATTCCCTTCTTGTAAATGTTTCCAGCAATCAGCTTACTAACAAAGTTCTTCCCTGTGCCGCTCGGTCCGTGCAGAGAGAGAACCAGGGGCTTCTGTGGGTTATCGTCACTCATGAATCCTTCCACAGCTTTCAGGATGATGGATGATGCAATGTGTTGTCCTATTAGTTTACTTTCCACGTCAGCTCTGAGACCTACAGTGTGCACAGCAGTTTACTGAATAATGACAAGAAGTCATTTTACAGTCAGACTGAAATCCTGATCTGACACAGAAAGGCTATGAAGGACACCTTAAGAGTTCAAACACTTATTGTATCTCACCCCCATCAGCTTAATTTCAGTCTTGAAGGTAAAAATATCACTTAATCCACAACACCTCACACCTCGGAGTATATGTAAATTAATTAAATATGGATGTGTGTTAATTTGATTCAAAGCATTAACACAACATGTCTGTAGATATTTCCATTCCTCATATTCTTACCTTCTGCGTTGAAGGATATCCATTTTGAATCACAGCTTTCATGTGAATTGAAGATCTGCTGCCACTCATAGTTGATTGGATCCAACGATTTTACCACCACACTGGTTATAAAAATAATGTACAACAACAAATATTTATTTCCTGATTTCATTGTCAAAGCTGCTTAGTTCCTGACAACAGCAGGTAAAACAGTCTTTACACAGTAGAGTGTCAGTGATTCTGCAGACTAATAGTTGCTTCTGGCAGTGACTTCCCACAAAGCAAACCAGTCAAGCAACTTTATATCAACTGGTATTAATATGACAGCATAATTGCAGAAGTTTCGCCATAGGGAACAGGAATGTTAATACAGGCTCACAAGCTCTTTTTTGCACCCAGGCCTCCCAGCAGATCAGTCTGGACCTTAAGGTCGATTGAGGAGGAAAGTTTTTTATGACTAGCCAACAAAAACTTCAGCACCTATTAGCCTGCAATTCACTTGAGTGACCACACTGACTCAGTGTCTACATTATACCCAGGGAAAAAAACGGTCAGTAGGTATGGATTCTACAACAGATTACTTTATTTTGTATTTTATTCATGGAATAGTTCATGAATAATAAAAATTTCTTCTGATTAAAATGTGTGAAATTGTAATGTTTCTAACAATCTTATAAGAGAATGCAATAAGTATTGCAGAGGGCAAGAACAAATTTAATATCCTCAACTTGTCACAGAAGAAACAACAGTAAATGGTGAAGGAACTGGAATACTTTTAATTTATTTAGAATATTTACCTCGACTTGCTCTCTTTATTCATTTGCTTCAAAGCATTGTATTTGTTAGAGGTGCTCATAGTGACTGAACAGTTTCCATCAGATGTTGACATCATGTAGAACTCCAACCTTGCCTCTACTGTCTTGCAACCTCTGGCAGAGAAAACTTCCCAAAACTTAGGGAAATACTCCAAATCTTTGGCCAACTTATGTGCCTTATTCTGGTCTGGCTTTTGTCCTCTGGCTTTCATTGTAGCCATGGCACATATGATGACATGTCCATACTGCAGAGGCAGGAATGGGACAAAGAAGTCCACCAGGTTCCTGTCAATCAGACTTGAATGCCAGAAGCCACCTACAAGAAGAGATTCAGAGGTACTGTATGTAAAATTGCTGATTAAAAATAAAATAATAAAAAAAGGTAAAGACGCACTGTTGTTGTTGTTAAATGCTGTTGCAGAGATCAAGGTTTCCAAGTCTTTGAGCTCAATCTCTTCTCGATCTTTTCCTTCTTTCCAGAACTTTAAAGCTGTTTCTGTGATGATCTCCCCTCCTGCATTGCTAAGTGGGAGATTAAGAACAAGAAACATTTGAATCAGCCTCTTTTTGTTGTCAGTGCTTAGATGTATTGGACATAAAACAAAACATCATGAGTCAAATCATTTAAAAGTCTCTTATGATTTTTTTCTATTCAAAATCAATGTTGTATTGATATTAAACACTGATGGAAAGTGTTGTTACTGAATATCAGCAGTAGCAGCTCTGTAGTGTGGCCTTGTTAGCAAAATCTCAGCTACCACATAAAACTTAATGCAAAATGTTGAACACACCCCTTAGTGCAACATACTTCTACATCTTGAAAGAGACCATTTACTCCCAGTGCACCTCCCTCTATAAAGACTGGAATTAATGAAGGTTTGATTATTCCGAGTATGTTTGGCTTTTAACCTGAGGAAGATGAAGATGGCTTTTCGATAAGAAACTCCATCCAGCTTGTTGTGGTAACCCAGATAGGGCATAATGCTGTCCATTAAACCAGGAGGACACTTGTCCATCTCATCAAAGATGAACATGGAGTGTTCACAGTGAGTGATTTTGTCTTTGATCCACTGCTGCAACTGAGTCTGAGGAGAAACACTTGCATATTTAATTCAAACACATAGCCAAACAGGACTGTTTGAATTGGGTTTAGTGTTCATCCTACCTTGTAAAGGTCAACGTGGCCTTGATGTGGAAAGTGATATGTAGATATAAAAATATGAACAAAGCTGCTGTCCATTCCCTCCTTGTAAATGTTTCCAGCAATCAGCTTACTAACAAAGTTCTTCCCTGTGCCGCTCGGTCCGTGCAGAGAGAGAACCAGGGGCTTCTGTGGGTTGGTGTCACTCATGAATCCTTCCACAGCTTTCAGGATGATGGATGATGCAATGTGTTGTCCTATCAGTTTACTTTCCAGGTCAGCTCTGAGACCTACAGTGTGCACAGCAGTTTACTGAATAATGACAAGAAGTCATTTTACAGTCAGACTGAAATCCTGATCTGATACAGAAAGGCTATGAAGGACACCTTAAGAGTTCAAACACTTATTGTATCTCACCCCCATCAGCTTAATTTCAGTCTTGAAGGTAAAAATATCACTTAATCCACAACACCTCACACCTCGGAGTATATGTAAATTAATTAAATATGGATGTGTGTTAATTTGATTCAAAGCATTAACACAACATGTCTGTAGATATTTCCATTCCTCATATTCTTACCTTCTGCGTTGAAGGATATCCATTTTGAATCACAGCTTTCATGTGAATTGAAGATCTGCTGCCACTCATAGTTGATTGGATCCACCGATTTTACCACCACACTGGTTATAAAAATAATGTACAACAACAAATATTTATTTCCTGATTTCATTGTCAAAGCTGCTTAGTTCCTGACAACAGCAGGTAAAACAGTCTTTACACAGTAGAGTGTCAGTGATTCTGCAGACTAATAGTTGCTTCTGGCAGTGACTTCCCACAAAGAAAACCAGTCAAGCAACTTTATATCAACTGGTATTAATATGACAGCATAATTGCAGAAGTTTCGCCATAGGGAACAGGAATGTTAATACAGGCTCACAAGCTCTTTTTTGCACCCAGGCCTCCCAGCAGATCAGTCTGGACCTTAAGGCCGATTGAGGAGGAAAGTTTTTTATGACTAGCCAACAAAAACTTCAGCACCTATTAGCCTGCAATTCACTTGAGTGACCACACTGACTCAGTGTCTACATTATACCCAGGGAAAAAAACGGTCAGTAGGTATGGATTCTACAACAGATTACTTTATTTTGTATTTTATTCATGGAATAGTTCATGAATAATAAAAATTTCTTCTGATTAAAATGTGTGAAATTGTAATGTTTCTAACAATCTTATAAGAGAATGCAATAAGTATTGCAGAGGGCAAGAACAAATTTAATATCCTCAACTTGTCACAGAAGAAACAACAGTAAATGGTGAAGGAACTGGAATACTTTTAATTTATTTAGAATATTTACCTCGACTTGCTCTCTTTATTCATTTGCTTCAAAGCATTGTATTTGTTAGAGGTGCTCATAGTGACTGAACAGTTTCCATCAGATGTTGACATCATGTAGAACTCCAACCTTGCCTCTACTGTCTTGCAACCTCTGGCAGAGAAAACTTCCCAAAACTTAGGGAAATACTCCAAATCTTTGGCCAACTTATGTGCCTTATTCTGGTCTGGCTTTTGTCCTCTGGCTTTCATTGTAGCCATGGCACATATGATGACATGTCCATACTGCAGAGGCAGGAATGGGACAAAGAAGTCCACCAGGTGCCTGTCAATCAGACTTGAATGCCAGAAGCCACCTACAAGAAGAGATTCAGAGGTACTGTATGTAAAATTGCTGATTAAAAATAAAATAATACAAAAAGGTAAAGACGCACTGTTGTTGTTGTTAAATGCTGTTGCAGAGATCAAGGTTTCCAAGTCTTTGAGCTCAATCTCTTCTCGATCTTTTCCTTCTTTCCAGAACTTTAAAGCTGTTTCTGTGATGATCTCCCCTCCTGCATTGCTAAGTGGGAGATTAAGAACAAGAAACATTTGAATCAGCCTCTTTTTGTTGTCAGTGCTTAGATGTATTGGACATAAAACAAAACATCATGAGTCAAATCATTTAAAAGTCTCTTATGATTTTTTTCTATTCAAAATCAATGTTGTATTGATATTAAACACTGATGGAAAGTGTTGTTACTGAATATCAGCAGTAGCAGCTCTGTAGTGTGGCCTTGTTAGCAAAATCTCAGCTACCACATAAAACTTAATGCAAAATGTTGAACACACCCCTTAGTGCAACATACTTCTACATCTTGAAAGAGACCATTTACTCCCAGTGCACCTCCCTCTATAAAGACTGGAATTAATGAAGGTTTGATTATTCCGAGTATGTTTGGCTTTTAACCTGAGGAAGATGAAGATGGCTTTTCGATAAGAAACTCCATCCAGCTTGTTGTGGTAACCCAGATAGGGCATAATGCTGTCAGTCAAGCCAGGATGCATCTTGTCCATCTCATCAAAAATGAACATGGAGCGTTCACAGTGAGTGATTTTGTCTTTGATCCACTGCTGCAACTGAGTCTGAGGAGAAACACTTGCATATTTAATTCAAACACATAGCCAAACAGGACTGTTTGAATTGGGTTTAGTGTTCATCATACCTTGTAAAGGTCAACGTGGCCTTGATGTGGAAAGTGATATGTAGATATAAAAATATGAACAAAGCTGCTGTCCATTCCCTCCTTGTAAATGTTTCCAGCAATCAGCTTACTAACAAAGTTCTTCCCTGTGCCGCTCGGTCCGTGCAGAGAGAGAACCAGGGGCTTCTGTGGGTTGGTGTCACTCATGAATCCTTCCACAGCTTTCAGGATGATGGATGATGCAATGTGTTGTCCTATTAGTTTACTTTCCACGTCAGCTCTGAGACCTACAGTGTGCACAGCAGTTTACTGAATAATGACAAGAAGTCATTTTACAGTCAGACTGAAATCCTGATCTGATACAGAAAGGCTATGAAGGACACCTTAAGAGTTCAAACACTTATTGTATCTCACCCCCATCAGCTTAATTTCAGTCTTGAAGGTAAAAATATCACTTAATCCACAACACCTCACACCTCGGAGTATATGTAAATTAATTAAATATGGATGTGTGTTAATTTGATTCAAAGCATTAACACAACATGTCTGTAGATATTTCCATTCCTCATATTCTTACCTTCTGCGTTGAAGGATATCCATTTTGAATCACAGCTTTCATGTGAATTGAAGATCTGCTGCCACTCATAGTTGATTGGATCCAACGATTTTACCACCACACTGGTTATAAAAATAATGTACAACAACAAATATTTATTTCCTGATTTCATTGTCAAAGCTGCTTAGTTCCTGACAACAGCAGGTAAAACAGTCTTTACACAGTAGAGTGTCAGTGATTCTGCAGACTAATAGTTGCTTCTGGCAGTGACTTCCCACAAAGCAAACCAGTCAAGCAACTTTATATCAACTGGTATTAATATGACAGCATAATTGCAGAAGTTTCGCCATAGGGAACAGGAATGTTAATACAGGCTCACAAGCTCTTTTTTGCACCCAGGCCTCCCAGCAGATCAGTCTGGACCTTAAGGCCGATTGAGGAGGAAAGTTTTTTATGACTAGCCAACAAAAACTTCAGCACCTATTAGCCTGCAATTCACTTGAGTGACCACACTGACTCAGTGTCTACATTATACCCAGGGAAAAAAACGGTCAGTAGGTATGGATTCTACAACAGATTACTTTATTTTGTATTTTATTCATGGAATAGTTCATGAATAATAAAAATTTCTTCTGATTAAAATGTGTGAAATTGTAATGTTTCTAACAATCTTATAAGAGAATGCAATAAGTATTGCAGAGGGCAAGAACAAATTTAATATCCTCAACTTGTCACAGAAGAAACAACAGTAAATGGTGAAGGAACTGGAATACTTTTAATTTATTTAGAATATTTACCTCGACTTGCTCTCTTTATTCATTTGCTTCAAAGCATTGTATTTGTTAGAGGTGCTCATAGTGACTGAACAGTTTCCATCAGATGTTGACATCGTGTAGAACTCCAACCTTGCCTCTACTGTCTTGCAACCTCTGGTAGAGGAAGCTTCCCAAAACTTAGGGAAATACTCCAAATCTTTGGCCAACTTATGTGCCTTATTCTGGTCTGACTTTTGTCCTCTGGCTTTCATTGCAGCCGTGGCACATATGACAACATGTCCATACTGCAGAGGCAGGAACGGGACAAAGAAGTCCACCAGGTTCCTGTCAATCAGACTTGAATGCCACAAAGTCCTGACCCTCCTTCATCTGCAAAACCTGTTAGGCTGTGACATAAATATGACCAAACGTGAAATGAAGACAGAAAGTAACTTATGAAAGCATGTGTCCAATAGTTTCTGAACGAGTCGCATTAGCTGCTGCCGAATACCAACTTAATTTATTTTTTCTACATTTTGAGAAAAAAATGAATTTGCTGAGAGTGCAGTGTCTTCAAGAAGAAGGCAATGTTACAATTGCAAAATGTATTTTAAATATTTATTTAAAAAGCCACAACTGAATATATTGAATGAGCCACAGAGATAGAGACCTTCCCTAGTCAATCAGGAATAGGAAGCTGCAGTGGCAACTACAAAAATAAATGAATGAAATATTACTGTCATAAACTTTACAGGAATAAGGTGAATCAGGAATCAGAGATAAGTGTAAAATAAAAATTTCACTCTTAGAACTCTGTAAAAGCACATACTGTGCTTATATAGGTTTAGAGGAAATTTTCATTAGGGATACAACTACTGATCTGCTGGACAGGAGAGCAGTGGAAAGTATGGAATAAAAGACATTTACAACACAGAACACTTCAAATCAGAAAAAAGTCAAGTGCTAACACATTAAAATTATACATGTTGTGGTAGGACGATGTTTTAGTACTTTGGGCATCTGTGAAGAGAGAGCAGTTTGGCTATATAGGTTTCCAGTTTTAACAATCATATAATCAGTTACCAGTTTTCAATAATCTGTTGGTAAAACACATCACCACAAGTTCCCTCTATTGAGGGTCTTGAATGATGATGGTGACCTTTTGTTCTCTGCCACCTTATGACACAGGCTCAACACAATGTTGGACTGCAACACCTCAAGGGGCAGGCTAAATAAGATAAAAGGCATGAATGCTCACCTTCTCAGGCATCTCTGCTGCACAGGTTTATTTAGTCTGTCAAATGAGAATGGTGGACGTCTATATAACGTAGAGCTTCACTAAGAGGAAAAAACAGAGAGAGCGTTATTGGCAGAGTCGTACTGAATTGCATTATGGTAAGAGGTGACATTTTATTTTATCCCTACTTACACACATGAACAAGGTAAAACCTTAGGAACACATCTGAACTACAACATTAACCCCTTTATCTACAACCTTAGTAAAATATATAATGGAATTTACACATTTATAGCAATGTCAACACCAAATTAACATTATAGAGGTGTGTTTGTGTGTGTATGTATACAATCAATGCAAAACATCAGCCCTGGTAAATCCAGTTGAACTATCTGGCCCGGTTCCATACCCAAAGCCCACTCAACAGTGGAAATTGAGCTATCATAAGCCAGTTACTTTCTGCCCACTTAATGCGCAGCAGAGACACTGGAGCCAAAGCTGCGTCTCATGGGGCAACATTGACCCTAATGTTAGTTGCAAAGTAAATGTGCAACAAGACCTGTTACCATTCTCTGGAGTGCTGTCATCCCAGTAACAGAGATCAGCTGTTCTTACATGGCCAAAGCCGTGCCTCCTCTTGCTTTGTATGTACCTGCATGAACAGAAATACATCAGAGGAAACATATTACAGGCACTCCAGTACTTTGTACCCACAAGACCAATCTAAAGGCAGCATCTATGAATGAGAAATTAACTCCCCCATATTACATAGAGGAGCACAGCCACAGCAGATTGTACCATCTATGCAATATTATAATATGCAGTATTTGGGTTTTGGACTGCCATTCAGACAAAGGTATGTCTGTCACCATGTGGTCTAGAAACATGTGATGGAACAGTCCACATTTTGTTGATATTTTATTAACAATGATTGATAAAACTGATTAACATTAATTAAACATTACTTCTTAAAGCACCAAATTGCTAGCTGGAGCCCAATCTCTATTTAAGCCATCATATTATATCATGGCATATTTCAGCCAGTTTATTAAGTAGGAAGCTTGTTGACTGGGTCATTTTATTCATTGTACTATTTATATTTTTACATTTCTGTAAACGTCACCAAAACGTTTGACTACAGGGCTTTATACTACAGCGAGGATATATTTCTGCTATCAAATTATCTCATTGTTATATTTCTCACTGCTGACAGCCTAACGTCACAAATGCCTGCCCCACCCAATCCCACACCCAATGCAATAGGAAAAACCTGCTGCACCTATGAAGTACAGTGTGCAAGAATTTGCAAACGCCTTAGACTTAAAATAGCCTTTTGCATAAGACATGCAGGGCGAAACACCTACGGATTATTAACCCAACGCCATAAATTCACGCACTTGCTACGAAGGATTAACGTTAAACTTCGACAATAACAAAACTGTTTACATTGAGCGGAAATTTGCAATAAAAAGTTCTTAATAGTGACACTAAAATTACGCAACGCGTAATCTCGGGTCTTTGCGCAATACGTGAAAACATATTGTAAAATACAACTGTTATTAAGGTATATATCGATTATACAATCAGACAATTTCCACTTACCGTCTGGTCGTCGAAACACATTTTCTCTTATCAGCAAAGGTCACTGGAGAACTTGCACAACTACGGAAGCTGAGAGCGCTCAAAAGACACGTTACGCACGCAAAACTAATATTTAGTGACACTGCAGCACCTCACTCATTTATGCAACAGTCCGACAAGTGTTAGTTAATAAATCTGTAAGATGATCACAGATGTTGTATTAGATAGAGATGTGCATTGCTACAGTATAAGAATTAACACCGTGTCCCAAAACACTGATGCAGTTCAAAGCCACAGCTGATATGTAACAGCAATGTGATGGGACTGGAAAACAATATTGAGCAAAATAAACCAACAGTTGTTCTAATTTTACTTATTTCTTTAATGTACATCACATAAACATATCCTCCACTCCTTTTACACTAATAATACCTCTACTTCTAATGGGTCTATCACAGTTTAGCAGTAAAGTGTTTGAATAAATCACCTTCTGAAAATCAAGTGACTGAAGCTTCGCATGTCATAGATATATGACGTTCTTCATTTGAGACAAGTGCTAACACGTTTTGAAATAATACGCTTTGCAGACGTGAAACAAGTATCAGCACATCAGTCTTATCTGTCCATCTCTAGTCTCAACACAAGAGAGCGCTATTGCCAATTTAACTCAACCTGAGACAATACCAGATATATTCCAGTTGCACATGTATGATAAAGCAGAGCAGCACCCAGTCTTGACTTTTTAAAATGCATTTTTAATGTCTGATTTCAAAGTATACTATATCAGACCATGAAGTAGTTCCATCTGTTTCCTTTTGTCTTTGGCGCGGTTTATGGTCATTTTGAACAAGCGACAGTACAGTTCTACGGCAGCAGGAGTGTCGTCATTTCCGGGCACAGGATAAGTCACCAGGCTGGGATTGCAATTTGAGTCCACCACTCCCACTGTGGGAATGTTCATCTTGGCTGCATCTCTTATTCCCACATGCTGCTGAAATACATTGTTGAGAGTGGAAATGAATATGATGAGGTCTGGTAAGCGGACTCCTGAGCCATACTGGATAGGGGCATTGGTAAGGAGGCCGCCTTGCCAGTACCGTGTATGGGCATATTCCCCACAATCTTTAGCTGTGCTCTCCACCAGGTGGCTGAATTGACGGCGGCGGCTCACAAACAGTATGATGCCACCACGATACGCTACGTGGGCAGTAAAGTTTAGGGCTTGCTGAAGGTGTTCCACAGTCTGGTCAAGATCAATTATATCTTGGTCCAAACGGCAGCCATAGAGGTAAGGCTCCATAAGCCTTAAAAAAATATATAAAGAAGGAGAATATGTCAGCAGTCACCATCTTCAGTTCTGATCTGTTTCTTAATTGTGGTGAACTAATGTTAATGTAAACTTGACTTAAATGAACCCTTTTACATCATAAATAGCAAGTCACTTTTATCAAGTAACGACAAGTATGTATATCAGTATCAATATGAACAGTCTCTTTCTACCTTGCAGAAATGTACATGCACATGTACGGAGGATCTGTACTTTGCTCCACTGCATTGCTTTTGAAGTGCGACAACTCATCACCTATGATTTTAAAAGTGCTGACTCCCAGCTTTAAGGGTGGTATTGATATTAAAATTTAGACCTGAGGGTAAACAACATGTGTTGTATGTGTCGCACTATTTCTGACTGCAAATGCAAATTTGCAAACAAATCCTCCATATGGTGAAATGTTTATGTAAATTTGTCCAATCACACTTAGTCTCCTTTAATTGCAGGACCTGGTATTAAATTCATAGGCTCCAGCAGATCCCTGTGACCCTGGTTAAGGAATAAGTGGGTATAGATGAAGGATGGATGAGATGGTATTAAATTCTTAAGCTCAACACCCTCAAAATCAATATGCTGGATGAGAGAACTAGAACAACACAAAAGCACATATAAGTACAAAGTAGTTTATTTCTTATATTTCCTCGGTGGAGGATTTACAGCTACTAATCTTTTCTCACAGTAAACTAAATGTCTTTGGGGCTTGCTGTTTAGATGAAATGTGTGAATTTATGGACATCATACAGGGCTTTTGGAAATTATAATTGCAAAACAATCTTTTAGTCATTTCTGACATTTTAAACAAAAGTGAGTTGATAATTGAAAAATAAATAGAAGAAGCT
Source organism: Mastacembelus armatus (assembly GCF_900324485.2). Classification (NCBI taxonomy): domain Eukaryota; kingdom Metazoa; phylum Chordata; class Actinopteri; order Synbranchiformes; family Mastacembelidae; genus Mastacembelus; species Mastacembelus armatus. The sequence continues at coordinate 17,252,154 of NC_046644.1, read as the reverse complement.
TGATGATAATTAGTTTCAGTCTAATCCCTCACACTCAAATAGTGCTTACTGCTTGCAAACCCTGTTGTGTGATCAGTGTATTTACATAATCTGACAAATCTACTACTGATTGCAAACCGATCTGACTACATTTGAGCAACAATGCAAATAATTAGACATCTGGCAATTCATACAAACCTGTGCCTGCATCCTTTTTTGTGACCAAGGTGCACTGTGGCGTGGAACAGGTCTTTCAAAGAGAAGAGCTCTGACACACGGAAAAAGTCCGGCTTCTCAAGAGGCTGGTTTATTATGTTATCTGTGGAGAGTGGAAATAATATTATAGGAAGACGAGTGAAAACAGCACTGATTAACTTTATATCATCCACTTCCCTGTTACATTAGCTCACCTGCAACAGCGTCAATGTGGGGCTGAGCTGAATGGACGGACGCTGCTGTGGCAAACTGTAGTCCATCACAGGGGTATCGGGCTGTAACAGCCCGGGACTGTCGCAGCCCCAACAGTCCTGCACATGAGACAAATATGGATCAAAACACTGGAGTTTAACTTTTACCAAGTAGCCGATAATAGCTAATCTACTAGCTAGTGACGTTAGCTATAAGCTACATTGCTAGCTAGCCTGTTGGCTAAGATTACTAACATAAAACAAAGTGACGGCACAATTACACCGGTTAGCGCACTAAAAATGTTATACCATAAACTCCTAACATCTCGACGATAATGCCGATCTGTTAGAAAATTAAATTAAATAAATAAAAACAACTTGTGTTTCGGTACCTTTCACCAGCGACCGAGCTGCCATGCTTGCGTTAGTATCGCGGAAGGTCACCAGACTGCGACTGCGCTGTTTACTTAAAAGATGCCGTAAAGTAACAGTTCTGTCGTGAAGGTTTTCTAGTACTCTGCCCATGATGCAAAAAATAACCCTCATAATATGCAGCTAAAAAAAAAAAAAAAAAAAAAATTGAAACTTAGATTAAACGGGTAATTTAGTCACTGCCGTTAAATGGCATCACTTTATAAAGTGAGAGTTTGAAGAGTTTATAAAGTGATACTACGATACCTCCATAGTCCATATCACAACATTTGTTATCCACACTTTATTTTAGAACTGTCTCACCTGCGCACCTGCTTTACTTGCAAATTGCTGTTAAATGATCCTATTTCTGGTACTTAAAGCAGCTGATTCTAGGGACATATAGAACTTCATAGTTAATGTATCCTATATATTTTCAATGGTAATCAACTTTCCTCAAATGTAATCATAATAGGCTCTTGCATTTCTCCCCATTACTATTTGTCTTCAGATGTTTTGCTTCAGTAATAATAAAGGATAACTACTTTGAAAGCAGATGCATGTGGTTTTCACATTAAAAAAAAACACTACTGCAAAAAACATTATTACACTTTATACTTCATTTTCTTGTGACAAACTGAAAGAGCACAACTTAAGTATGATTTGAATTGATATATATATATATATATATAAAAAATTCCCGTCTCACCCCTATGGGTGGTGTGTCTTCCTCAATCTTGGGTCCTCTACCAGAGGCCTGGGAGTTTGAGGGTTCTTCGCAGTATCTTAGCTGTTCCTAGCACTGCGCTCTTCTGGACTGAGATCTCTGATGTTGTTCCTGGGATCTGTTGGAGCCACTCTCCCAGTTTGGGGGTCACAGCCCCGAGGGTGCCGATTACCACGGGGACCACTGTTGCCTTCACCTTCCACATCTTTTCTAGCTCTTCTTTAAGTCCTTGGTATTTCTCCAGCTTCTCATGTTCCTTCTTTCTGATGTTGCTGTCACTTGGGATCGCTACATCTACCACTACGGCTTTCTTCTGTTGTTTGTCCACCACTACTATGTCCGGTTGGTTAGCCATCACCTGTTTGTCGGTCTGTATCTGGAAGTCCCACAGGATCTTAGCTCGGTCATTCTCCCTCACCTTTGGAGGTGTGTCCCATTTTGACCTTGGGACCTCCAGCCCATACTCGGCACAGATGTTCCTGTACACTATGCTGGCCACTTGGTTATGGCGTTCCATGTATGCTCTGCCTGCTAGCATCTTACAACCTGCTGTTATGTGCTGGATTGTCTCAGGGGCATCTTTGCACAGCCTGCACCTGGGGTCCTGCCTGGTGTGGTAGATCCCGGCCTCTATCGATCTTGTGCTCAGGGCCTGTTCTTGTGCCGCTACGATCAGTGCCTCTGTGCTGTCTTTCAGTCCAGCTTTTTCCAGCCACCGGTAGGACTTTTCGATATCAGCCACTTCTTGTATCTGTCGGTGGTACATGCCGTGCAGGGGTTTGTCCTGCCATGATGGTTCTTGCTCTTCGTCCTCTGCATCGGGCTTCTGTTGCCTGAGATATTCACTAAGTATTCCATCGCTTGGGGCCATCTTCCTGATGTACTCATGGATCTTGGCCGCTTCATCTTGGATGGTGGCTCTGACACTCACCAGTCCCCGGCCTCCTTCCTTCCTCTTAGCGTACAGTCTCAGGATGCTGGATTTGGGGTGAAGTCCTCCATGCATTGTGAGGAGCTTCCTTGTCTTGACATCAGTGGCTTCTATGTCCTCTTTTGGCCAGCTTATTATGCCAGCGGGGTATCTGATGACCGGCAGGGCGTAGGTGTTGATGGCTTGGACCTTGTTCTTCCCATTTAGCTGAATGGGTTAGGGTTAGGGTTAGGGTGGACTAAAAATTTAAAAACAGTAGTAGTGCAGCTTGCAGTGGGAGCCTACACATTAAAAAAAAAAACAAAAAACAAAAAACAGCACAATTATTATTTATTTGTTTATTTATGTATATGACCAGTTGCTAATTATTCAGAAAGGTGGGAGGAAACCGGGGCACCCGGAATAAACCCATGTCACCACAGCAATCAACACTCACAGCCAGACAGGTTCAGGACTGAGAAATGACCCTTCACCTTCTCGCCATTAGGTTACACTGCTGACTGCTGAGGTGGCCCTGAGAGCTTCTGTCTGGAACTCTTTATTTATTATTGTTTTATTTAAAGGAGAAAAACTTGGAGATGGATTTGCCCACAGAGGAGAAGAATGTGGACATGGTGCTATGTTTTGGTCTTGCCACAAACCCTTTGATGGAGGAGGCGATGCATTCTTCAAGGTCAGGACACTTTGAGCATATGGAAAGTAGCATGTGCTCTGCACAACACCACTTCTTACGAAGGTCTTTGTAGATGAATTTTGTGAGGTTTTCATAGAAGCCTTGATTGATAGGAAATTCAATGTTCTGAACTTTAGCCCATATTTCTTCACACAGATGTTCACTGATGGTCTTTGGGATTATAATTTCATATGGTTTGGCCTTTTTAGAAATCTGTAAAATTAGCTTGTCCACGAGGAATCTGACTATGACTTTGTTTTCATCTGCTTGCAGTGTCAAAGCTGCTGTCTCCTCCACAGCGATGGACTCTGGAACCTGTGTTGCTGCCCGTGACTTTGTGCCCATTAAAAGACTTGTCACCCTGTCACAGTGGCTATGAGCCTGACTTTTCAACCACCAGCTCATCAGCTGCAGGAAATGGAGTGCTTTCTCCCTTATGTCAGCATACATAGCAGCATGTGACTGAGGGACAGACACATTTCTGTAAGTTTCATATGTTTCTGAATTATTCTCCATCCTCTTATCTGTAATGTGACTGTAGAGGAGATCACTAAGTTCTTCTGCAAAACTCACAGTACTGACAGTTGAAATGTTTTTGAATTTCCTGACCACATTAAGTTTTTTTCCTTTGGTGTTTTGTGCGTCCTCCTGTTTCAGAATTAGAGTGTCAATACCAGCCATGAGTGACTGGACTGACTCTCTGTTTTCAGTTTTGAAGTCCTGGTTGTATTTAGTCTTTACTTGTGCCACTAAGCGATGTATTAATGCTTTGGCAAACTGCTTTGCAAAAAAGTTCTTTATCCTGTTCTGAAGCCCTTTAAATGTAAGTTTGGGCCTCTGTTTAGGTTTGGAACCTGGTCCCACATCATCTGCCTGTTTCAAACTCCCAGCATCTTCAGTAAGTAACTGAGAAATGGCATCTGCAAAAACCTGAGTCTCTAAAGACATTTCTGATTGTAGCAGCTCATAATCTGAGTCTGCCACACCGTCCAAAAGAGATTTGGTGAGTCTCTTCACTTCCTTGCTAAGTGTTTCCTCCACAACAGAAGTGACTGTCCTCTCAAAGTCCTCCTCTGCTACTTTCAACTGGTTTTCGTTGTCAGTTTCCACACAGATTATTTCCTCTGTGGACTGGCTTCGGACTTTTGGCTGTCTAAATTTCTGTACACTGTTCATCTTAGCCATGGAGGTCTTGAGCAGATCACAGCTATGCCTAATCATGATATTAAGTCTGCGGGTGGGAGTAAAACGATTAACTCCAGGCTCAGTTGAGGACACAGAGCTGACACCTCCTCATAAATCAACTCTTATCAGCTGCTGTGCACTTTCACACTCAACTGGGTCCTTAATGTCCAGGACCCCAGCAATACTCTGAGTGAGTGTATCTGACAGACCGGCCTTAAGATCGTCACTACTGAGAAAACTAGACTGCTTCACAGCCTCTATAAAAATACTTGACAGCATTTTCACCATTTCCAAAACCAGCTCTGCCACCAGAAGTTTGGTGATCTCATCAGGCTGACCTTGTTTCAACAGCAGAATTTTTTGTGCTGTCAAGCCTGAAAAAAAAAGTCTCAACCAGCGGGAGAACAGTATCTACTGTAACTTCTGGTGTCTTCGCTGTCGCTGATGTTTGTCTTTCACCCATGATGATTGTTGTTGGTGTGTTACCTCGAGCTTTACAAACTCCTTGGTTTACTTTTCACGAACGTGTCTGTATCCAACACAGGCAGAAACGGAATGATAATCGAATGTACCCGGTTTATAACCCTAAGACTCTGACGTCATAGATCAAAGGAACCGCTAAACCCCGTCCCAAAGATTCCCTGGTTTGATGAGACAAAAACTGAACCCTTTGGGCAGAGCCTCAAGCACTATCTGGTGAACACCAGTCACTGCTGAACACCTGCTTACTACCATCTACCTTTACCATCAGTGCCTGGGCTGCCATGCTTTCTTGAGTACCACAGAAGATCAGGACCATGTTTGAGAGTTCTATCAAGACAGCTTTATATAATAAGCAAAAGGTTCTATATGCCAAATTGTTACGTTTTTCACCATTTTATTGAAATGCAACAGCACTGACAGTAACGCAATATAAAAATAATGAAAACTGGTGAAAAATAACTCCTGATACTAAATCCATGTGATAATAAGCATAAGACTTCCAACAAAAACAGCAGATTTAGTTTGAAGATGAAATATGCTATCTGGACCAACTCATCTTGCATTATATTTAAAGAATAGCAGCTAAATAAACCCTGAAACCAGAACATTTGAATTATTCAGGAACAATATGACAAATAAACAGAAACATTTTCCACTAATAAGATTTGGAATAACATTCTGCCACATTACCTTTTGGGGGAAATCGACTTAATACAAAACTTATAAATTGGGTATTTGTCAAAAATAAAATGTATTTTAAAATAAAAAGTCAAATACACAGAAAACCTGCAGAAGTATTCAATAACCCACCTAGTGTAAAAACAAACATCATCTACAATGCATCTTTCAAAGTCAGAATGAAGTTTCACTTTATTCTGAGGTGATGTGGTGTCAGCTAGGTCATTACTCTGCAAAAAGATGAAATTAGTCTGAGATGAACAGATTCTCATTTGACTGATCTTATACTGAAGACAAACCACATACCTGAACTGAAGCTTTCTTTTCACATGTTGCACTGCCTTGTTCTGTACAGGACCACTACTGAGATGGGCATCCCCCTAAAAACACCATGTAACACACAACACTATAGGTGTGGAGAACTTTTTACAAAGTACAAAATATTCTCAGGTTTTTCCTGATTGATTGGCCTAATGAGATCAACTAGCATAAGTAAGTGGTTTCATTGTACAGAGATACAATCAGTGGAGAGGTATGAACTGTACAAAAAACTGCCATCTTTCTGTACCTTTCTGTATCTCCTGTTGAACATCCGGCTTCTCTCTTCTGTGTTAAGAGCTATCAGAGATTTAAAAGTAATCCCAGGGTCAATGGCACTGGACAGAGACCTGTTCAAGGCAGAGAAGGAAAAACATGAAACCAGTTTCTTCCAATTACATAATTACTCTCTAAAAATTCATAAACTTCTTTGAGGCAGCGAACCTGAGCTGTAAAAATAAAACAAAGAGTTTAAGGAACAATACAATGATTCAAATATTGAATGTTATTAATGAAGAACAGCCAGTGCCAGTGTTGCTCCATTCTTTATTACACGGATGCACTTAAAAGACACAACAGAAGTTTTTATCTGAAAGAGTAGAACACAAAAAAAAAAAAACACTTCTTACAAAATATTTACAAAATCTGGCAATGCACAGCATGTTCAGTAACTTTCTGGACAAAAATAAATAGCCTTTCACATAGGAAAGTCAAGAAAACTTAAAAAACAAAAACACAACACTTGAGATGTAGAGGTAAATATGTCCAAGACTTTTTAAACTCAAATTTCTAAATTTGAAACATACAATGGACAATAAGCAAAGTGTTTGAAAAGCAAAACTTTCTTGGTATATGTAGTATAATAGTATTTGAAAAAAGATACAAGATTATTCCATTATCCACTGGAAGTTCCAAAGTGTATTCTGGTCTTTTCTCTTTATGTGCAAAAGTTACAAAGGCTTTCCTGAATCTCTGGGCAGATGATAAAGTAAAGACACATGTTCTGAAGTTAGAGCTGGCAAAATAGAGTGACTTTCTTCTAGAGTTCAGTGGGAAGGGACTACCATGGTGAGGAAAGAGACGAGAGTAGTCTGACGACACATGGATAAGGAAGAATTTGGGCAGTTAAAGTCATGGTAAACGATAATATGCTGGATTTGTTCCAGAGTCTGCATAGGACATCAAAAATTTTGGAAAATGTTTCATATAACATACATACGACATGAGTGCTCAGTGATACAAGTACTATCAATTTGTGTTTTTAATTAACTGTGTTTTCAATACTACTCTAAGGTTGTATAAAAACCTCTGACAGAAAAAATGAAATACAAGCACTTAGGAGAACAGCACGGAGATCAATGAATATAACTGCATGTCATAGAAAATGTCATAATCTTAGCAATATCACCCTGTTCATAATGAGATTTTTTTGTGTTTGGGACTGCTATTCATACTTATTTTTTATTACTGATTATTAAGTAAATTCTTATCTTTAGTAGATGTGTTTTTGTGATGAAGAAAAGCAGTAAATTTGAGAACGTGGAACCAGCAGATGTTTGGCATTTTTACCTGACAAATGCCTTCCACACTCACACATAACTAATCACTTATTTCAGCAGTGCTCTGCATGCACATGCCTCCCTTCTTCTTCTCTCTAACCACTCGAGTAATGGTACCAAGCTGACTATAATTTATCAGTTTGACACACTGGGCACCTGAACGTGAATAAATTTGATCATACAATATGTTTTTTTTCTGGCTTTTTTTTGAGATACCCCTGATGAGAACAGCGATTGAAACAATAACATCGACAATAATGCCTTTTTAACTTTTGCCCATAAAACATTTCTAAACATAAGGTCTAATATAATGCAATTACAGCATGTATTTTACCGATTAATGTTGCTAGTTTGTGCTGTCCCACTGATACATTAAATAAGGGACATCTTAATTCCAAGCATTTGGACGTTTTTCATATTGAGAGTAAATTTTTCATTGGACTTTTTTTTTTTCTTTACATAAAATGCGAGATATCTAAGATGATGTCATTTTCTGCATGGAAGTATTCTGCCTTATGATGGTGATACTAATCATGCAGTCTGCCTCTTGTACAGATTGCCAGTGAATGCAGCAGTGAATATTGCTTTTTAAAGGTTTAATCATATCGATAAACCACAAACTGTTTTCATGATTGGGGTATTGTGTTACATAGCTGTATAAATGTACAAACATTAAAAAATGCCTCTTTTGTTTTATTGTTTTAACATTCCCTTGGAGCCTAAAGGAATGAGCTTGATCATAACCTATATTATTTATTAGCAGGGACAATGAAGAAATAATTTCATAAAATTGGATCATGATGCTGTGGGACATAGTGACCTAAGGAAATACTTACAATGTGAAAAAGCCCTGCTTCTTGTCTGGATTTCTCCTGTTGCCTGACTTGCAATCTGCCTCATCTATAAATTCTTCCTCTGGTCTTTTTAGAAGTACTTCTTTTTCCTCTACCTTCATGCTCTCGCCTTTTCTTATTTTCTCACTTAGCAAGTCCACTGTCTCCTTTCCCTCGCTCCTTTCCCTGCTTCGAACCTGGACATGGTTGGTCCTATTAGATTCCAATTCCACAAACACACTCTTGTCTTTAGACATATGCACCATGCTTTCTGTCTCTCCTTCCATGGCGCACTGTGAACTGTGGTCAGGCAGCAGGCTCTGGGTAAAGGACATCCTTGGATGCTGCTGAGCAGTAGACAAATTCAAAACAGGGGGCCTGAATGCAGTATTTACAGTTTTCTCTGTAGAGCAGGAAAAGGGTACTCTGCTGGTCCTTGCAGATGACCAGACACTCACTGGAATCTGTGAATTGAGGCTGAACCTCCCACTTTGATACTGTGTAGTTGCTGATGGAGTCTCCGTGATTTTAGATGAGGTGATTTGGAATGGAGTTCGACTGATAGTCCTTGTGTCAGTAATGGGCAGTCCCAGGCTCTGGCGCCACTTGATTGATTCCGACCAAGAATGAGCAGTGTTACAACTCAAAACTGGTCTCCCCACAGTCTGCGGGGAGACATCTTGGCCGTCATCCCTTCCAGTGGTAGGCCTCCTTGGCTCAGTTCTAGCAGCCCCTGCCCCGTCTGCTGGTTCCATAAGACTGGGACTACAGGACTGGACTGAAGACAAGTGTGACTGTGCACCAACAGTAGAGACACCTGGCAGCAAACTCTGTGGTATCAGAAGAGGATGTCTGTTTTGAGGGGCACTACTCAGAGGAAACTGTCCAGAGAGAGGGGAGGGGGGACTTTCTCTTGAAATTTCAACCATCTCATTTTCTTGTTTAATGTCGTCTTCTTTAAGTGTAAGAGTACAAGCGTCAACAGTAGCATTCCGCGATGCATCTTCTTTGCTTTCCTCTGCAGTGGAAATTTTGGCCTTTTCAGCCAGAAACTTCCTGATCTCTTGCTCAATGCTATCATCACTGTCAACTGAACTGCTGTCCTCCTTGATCTGAAAAGCAGTCTGAGTATTGTACTGCAATGGCATTTCTCGACCTTCAGACTGTTTCACTGTCTCCGTTTCATCTGCTTGCATATCTTGTGTTTTACTTCTATCAGTTTGTTTATGTTGAGAAGTGTTATTTTTACTCAACCCACACTTGTCTTTCATATTATCCTTATTCTTATGTACTTTTTTCACAGTGCTGCGTTTGGAAAGATGGTCCAACTTAAACTTTTTAGTCTGTAAAGCATTTTGTAGGAGTGGTTCTTCATCCTGCAGGCACTTCCTTGATTTCCGCTTTAAGTCTTTTGTCTTTTTCTTTGACTTCTTTTTGGTCTTGAGCAGGTCTTTAATAGCTGTGTCTAGGTCCTCATCACTGTCGAGGGAGCTGCTTTTGTCACCACTTTGCTCATGTAATCCAGCTGTTGAATGTGTTGGACTTCTCTGGGAAAGAAACGATGGGCTAGAATCTTTTTTATGTTCAGTTAACGCCTTAGGGACTGTTTCTTTAACACTGTTATCCACCACTGTCATGTTGGAAATGCTACAGCTTTCCTCCTTGAGTTTTCTTCTTTTTGTCAATGACAGTCTTGGAGGATTCTTCTGGATTGCAACTTGTTTTGTTTTCACTTTCTCTGCTCCATTTATACTTTGATGCTCCTGAGCCAGACCAGAGCTGGGTAGCTGTTTGTTCATTTGGGCCTTCTGCTCAAGAAACTTTCTGATTTCTTGCTCAATACCGTCTTCACTATCAATGGAACTGTTGTCGCTTTCTCCATCTGGGCAGTTTTCAGGAAGTGAAGACTGCAAGGAAGATTCAATAGGGACACAACTGCTAAGGCCAGCACTATGATGGAAGGCACCAGGCATCACAGTTTTTGAAATGTCCAGTATTGCCTCAGCACACATAAGTTCTGCAGTTGTATTAACCTTTGGTGGTGCAGGAGTAGGTTGTTCATTAAAACTGTCAACTTTAAAAGTGAGCTGTGCATTTCCTTTACCTTTTTGGCTGTCTGTAAGTTCATTCTTGGGCATGAAAACAGGTGAAGGAAGAACAGATTTCACATCTTTCTCTGTTCTTGTCTTTTTCTTCTTCAGTTTGTGTTTCTTCATGTTTTCCATACTTGTACTTCCAACACTGTGTATTACTGACTTACTAAAGGGCTTTTGCTTGTGTAGGAATGGCTTCAGAGCACTCTTCTCCTTGAGTTGCTCAAGCTGATAGCAGCGAATAGCTTCTTCGATCCCATCATCACTAGTAGAGTCAGATTCCTCTTTGAATGCATGTGGACTAGAAGCCTCCTTTCTGTTCTGCTGCACCCTTTTCTCTAACTGGTATCTTTGAATGGCCTCCTCAATCCCATCATCACTACTGGAATCATTTGAGTCTTCCTCCACCTTAACTTGGGGCAGGCTTCTTGCTTTGTTGAGGAAGCTGACTGTTGTAGATGGGCTCTGTGTTTGCTCTTTGGGCAGATTTTTGTTTGTTGTACTTTTATTTGGGTCCACTTTTTTAACCATGTTATTGTTAAGGAAGGCTTTGTTTTTTATGTACTTTTTTATAGGTATAGCACTTGGTGCCGTAAGGGTCTTGGCTTTGACACTGTTTAGAAACTGGTTGCTTGTAACCAGAAATGTATTGCTATCAGAATTCTGTTTGGAAATCTCTGAAAAAGGTGGGGCTTTTCTAGAAATTTTAGATGACTGGGGAAAAGTGGAGCATGGTTCTGCCTTGCGTTTGTGATCATCCTTTTCCTTCAGGTATTCCAGTATTGCCTCCTCAATTCCCCTGTCCACGGAATCATCACTGTCGGAGTCACTGCTGTCATTGTTGACACCTGCCTGCTGGTTTTCAGAGGGACCTTTAATTTTGGACTTGGCTCCCACATAAGAACCCACTGCAACCTTGCAGACATGGGGATGACTGTCCTGTCCCGATAGCACATTTCCCTCAATCTCATCGCCCATCTCAATGGAGGACTGGGTGCTCCTTAGGCTCTCTATTATCATCTGGACCTTATCAGAGATAGGTGTACCTCTGGTGGACAACTCTGTGTCAGAGTCATTGAAGCATTGAAGGCTAAAGCCTCCAGGCGGGCTACATGTTCTCCATTCTGTTTGTGTCGCTGCGACAGGTGGTACATTCATCAGGTACATTCTAGTGAAGTAGGATGAGGTCCTCGACCACTGGAGCAGGGTTGCCTCCAATTGCAGTCACATTGTTCAATCTGAGAGGAAAACAGAAACAGAGAAGTAACAGGAATGTAATTTAAAACATGAAATTTCTCTGGGATTCATCTGTAAGAATATTCTGATACATGCATTGCTATTCATTCTGAGTCCATGTCACATCCTTTTGTTTTTGCGTTTTGTAGAACTCTGAATGTAGTCCATTTTATTACTAGAATATTGCTAACTGATCCACCCACAAATATGTCTAAATGTATACAGACTCTGTTACTCTACAGTCTGTCATATTTGTCAACATTGTTAGATGAACCATCTCTGAATACATATACAGCCTACTACACACATTAAAACGCCAGCTGAATAGACATGCTCAGCACTCTGCTGACATCCTGTGGAGGAACTGGATATGACAGCTCTGCAGCACTTAATGCAGGATCTATTTTAGCTTATAAATGAATTGATACTGTGTGGTTCTGCAAGATTTTCCCTGTAGCTCAGGGGTGCAAGAGCTGGTGCCTATCTGTGGGTCACTGAGGTTTTGGAGAACTTAAGTGACCAGTGCCTGTTGCATCTTCACAGAAAAAGCCCTCAGGTGGTTGCCTGTCATCAGTGTACCTGCCCTGTTCACCAAAAATCTCACAACTAAATGCTAAATCAATCAAATACATCCATCCATCCATCTTCTATACCCGCTTATTCCTTAACCAGGGTCACGGGGACCTGCTGGAGCCTATCCCAGCTCTCTTTGGGTGGAAGGCAGGGGTCCACCCTGGACAGGTCACCAGTCCATCACAGGGCCACATAGAGACAAACAACCTCACACACTCACACTCACTCCTATGGGCAATTTAGAGTCACCAATCAACCTGACATACATGTTTTTGGACTGTGGGAGGAAACCAGAGTACCTGGAGAAAACCCACACAAGCACAGGGAGAACATGCAAACTCCACACAGAAAGGCCCCTGACGGGTTTCAAACCAGGGACCTACTAGCTGTGAGGCAATAGTGCTAACCACTCATCCACCATGCTGCCCTCAAATACATAAAAGTGAAACTAAATTGGACCACAACACTGCAACACAACTTCATTATAATTCACACAACAAATTATGGCAAATAAGATCAGGCCTTAAAGCCAATACTGTACCTCTGGAGCAGACTAAAACATGCATTGCCAAAATGATCTGCTAGTGCACCTCAGGTCCATAAAGCTTCTGCCCATTTTGCCCCAGTAATCCAGCCTTCAAGAAGTGTTGGGAATGTTACATGTATTTATTCCACCACAAACTGCGTGAAAAACTCTAGAAAAGGCTCAGAATTAAGTGCAAGGAATCTCTTTTGGTGTAACTACCTAAAAATGTTCCAGCAGCCTCTAATTACTGAATCCACACCCTGAAATTAACAGTGTTAATTATCATGTTTATCCAACTGGTGTCTGTCCACACATTTTCTCCATGTTTTCTTGAAGCTCCTATAGTTTACTCTTTGATGGACAGCTTTGACTGTGCAGATGTCCTGCTGTTTAATTCAATACAGAAAAAATGATGAACGCTGTCAGGGACTAACATGCTGGGCTGCTGGGCTGTCAATGTAAAAATATTCAATATTGAGAACAAACCCTGCAGTCAAGTATCATCAACTAAATGCACGTTCATCATCACGTATTATGTAGGAAGAATGGCACCTGTTATACGATCATATATTATTGGATTATCATTACTGATGCATCAATGTCCATCTCATGTTTAATGTTGGAGCTAATTTTTTACTATTTTACCTGATATACTTTTAGGTAGTTTAATGCTGTTGTTTCCTGTCAAACAATGCACCACACTTTATATTCTTATTGTAGATTTTAGAAGGCAGATTGTAGAAGTTAGTTTATAAGTTAGATTATAAAAGTCTTAACCTGCACTGTAACCACCAACTTTTAATTGGAGACATTAACTACCAGTGAAGTAAAGCAAACAGGTTCATGCTCTCAAGTACTATACTATATACATGCATGAGTACTTTTACCTTTGGTACTTAAAAGTATATCTGCATCATAATACTTTATACTGTATGTAACTCTATTTATATTTAAGTGGGATTTGGGGATTTTGCACTGTTGTACTTGTACTCTGATCTAGTAAAGATGTAGTAGTGAGTATTGTATCATTGCTAAGTACTGAGTTAAATCTTTTTAACTTTCTCCCAAAGTCCAACTTGGACTTTGGGCTAGTATAGTTCAGGTCGCCACATCCTGTTTTGATAGATACTGCTGCTTCATGTGTTCTCATGAGAGGATCTATTAACTCCTTTTTTTTTATTCTCGGTGAGACTATGAGCCGGTCCCGTGAGTAACCCTGCAGAAAAAAGTACTGTGCATCTATGAACAAGCATGTTTTTGGACACGAACTCAGTCTGGGAGTCGCTGTGCAGGAGGCTCTGCTAGCCCACCTAGCCCAGATGCAGATGCCACCTCCCCGCCCAGTGTGCACCCCGTGGGGAGAATGGGGAGCCCGGCTACAGGCTGACACCAAGCGATGATGTCCCCAGCTCTTTAACCATCCTCACCCAACATTACGACCTGCTGAACGTGGTAGAAACGTGCGAATAACTAGACGAAACCATGGATGGGTCACCAGAGACGCCCCGCCAAAAATGCCCCAAATCACCCCAACCGAGCTAAACGTCAAGTTAGCATAACGCAGTCGTAACGTTTTATTACCAACTTTGATATATCGTGTGGAAAGTTTCCTTCAAACGTGCCAAACATTAGTGGGTAGCATTTTCTGTATTACATAACCAAAACGTGTCGTTGCGTGAATTTTCCCTTCCGGACGTTTTCCTGGTTGCAGCGCAGCAACCCCGCCTGTCCCCGTAACTCGCTAGCGGCACGGACTACACCGATGCCCGGCGTGCAGCGTTAGGAGACTCCGCAGAGCAACCATGTTTCTTGGTACCGGCCATGGTTGTCAAAACTCACGCTATTCGGTGGTTAACACCGCTAAACGTAAGTGTAACGTCCACCAATGCTGTTACACAAAACAGCAAGGTGACATTTTCGGGAGAAACGGAGGAGATGGCGTAAAACACCAGAGGGATAACCGTGGCTAGTCGGTGAATTCAAAGACACAGGCGGGCCTCCCGGCTGCTGCAGCCCCGGCATTTTCCCCGGCAAAGAAAGCCTTTGTATTGAGCCCCAGCTTACACTCCTAGCCTCGGCTATTTCCACACACACAAAGCGGCGAAACCGCGAGTGCACACGTTCAACTCACCTGAATATGCCACAAAACGAGCCCTACAGTAAGAGTGCGCTCATTGCTGCGTTGATTTAAGGTCTTAGGCAAAGCCGTCGTGGCGTTTTATCGGCGTCCGTCACCAGCTCACTCACACCGCCTGAAGCTCTCGCCGCCGAGTCGCTCTCCGCTCCGACTGCCGGGCGGGCAGGCTTCCTTAAACCCAGGTCCAGCCGAGCGTGGACCCTTTCAAATATGGCATCTGCATCCTCTCCCGGAAAATGTGTGCGGTTACACATTACAAGGCTAAATCATTACATTAAAAAAAACACACATATTTATAATTTAGTGCATGACAGAAAATTTAGTGTTTAATAAGCGTTTTAAAAATCTCCATATTATCCCAAAGATTCAGTGTAACTATTACAAACCTACATTGTGGAAAGTTTTATCTCCCCTGGCAGAATTGGACAACACCCCGTCAGGCTGAAAGTTAATACTGATATCAACTTTTTTTAAAAAATAAATAAATAAAATCCTACAATATGCCATGTCGACTTGATATTGCTTGATATTTGAAATTTTTACAGTAACAACTGGATTATGTGTGTTAAAAAGACCAGATGTGCCTGTGCCTCAGCCAAATAATTCCTTTTTTCATAAATACAAAATAACTTATCATTTCATTGCAATAACAATACAGACACTAAAGTAGCATTCATATAGCCTCCCTTTTTACAAACATTTGATTTAAAACGTAGTTTAAAGACTTTTCTTCTCTGTGACATTGGTAGTTTTACAAATTTCATCACTACAGAATATTTATCCTCAGGATAGAAAGGATATAACCCTTTGGAAAGGTTGTTCCATAGTTATGGACTTTATTGAAAAGTTGCATGTTGGCAGAATTTGTGCTTTTTGGTAATAAATATTCTTGGCAATGTATTTGCCAAGAGTAATTCACTGGGATCACTGCAACATGTTCCAAAAAGAAAAGGTGTTTACACAGATCCTGCCAGTTCAACCTCATGTTCCCATTCACCAACATTAAAATAGCAGTAGATCAAATCAATTTGAATGTACCACCATAATAAAAGCCAAATGTTTTTGGGGGATGCATTACCTTGCTTGACATAAGACGTATCACTATTGCGAAAAACCTCACTAAGTACTCTACAAAACAGCTTTTGAGCAAAAAGCCTCTTTTTCTATTTATACTGAGTGAGCAAACAAGGTATACAGTAGTATGAAACACTGTGCACATAGAATTGGGGAAGTTTTATAGAAATTTAGAAAGTCTAATGAGTCTTGAACGCACAGATTGCAACAGATTACATGATCTCTGACCGGAAACAAACATCTTATATTTTGACATATGCAATATCAAGAATTGTCAAAGGACAAATGTGTACCTCCAAACATGGCCAGCACATCTAAAACTGGGAAAGTATTTAAAATATTTATCAGAGGCTTTGGACCTCCAGGCAGTTATTTCCAAAACAGCAGAATCTGACTTCCTGTAGCAAGCACAGCTATTTTAGCTTGTCAATCATTGTCAGAGCTGGGACAAAAAGTCGCTTAATTGATTTGTTGATTGACAAAAATAATTGGTCACAATGTTGATAATTTATCATTCTGATTATTTTTTTTAAATAAAATATATTAAAAATGCATGGGTTTAGATTCTCAAATAGATTCATTCTTCTTCTATGTTAAAAATGTCTTTACTTTGTGTTTTTAAAGCTTATAAATTACTTTATGTGTCATTCTTTGGGCATTTATAGGAGCTCATGAGCCATGTTTCAGGAATATTCATAAATATAATGTGAGAAAGCATCTGTGTTTAGGAGGCAGTTGACCACAGTGCTTGACCATTTGCCTTCAGTAGGAAAGCACCCTGCTCTGGTTGCATGTGAATTGGCTTGTGGTCAGTCAGAGAAGTGTAGTTCATTATTTGATGCAAAGGTGGTGCTATAGGTTACACCGAGATTTTCCTTTAATTTTGAATTTAGAACAAATATGCATTGTTCCAAACAATTGATTTTTTATAAAATATCTCAACCTCCCTAAGCCCAAGGCAGCATCATCTAAGATGTTATTTTGTTTAAATAAAACTCCAAAACTGAAAAATATTCCATTAAAAGTAAATAATGACAATAAACATCAGAAAATGCTGTCGTTCAAAACCAGAGACTGTTTGGGTACTTTCTATTTCAGCTTAAAAATAATTTAAATTACTATCCAAATAGCCTTAACTACTTACTTCAACCCTACAGTGCTTCTGTCTGCTGTTATTCTGAAACATTCATCTATATCTTCCCCTGCTCGGTATTCTGGCTGGTCCAGTTTGTGCTTCTGTTCATTTGATCTATTCAAGTTTTGACAGGATGCCACATCGAATGTACTATGCAATCTGGGAAGCTGAAGGCTTGTTACTTTAGCTCAGCCCAAGTTATTCTTGGTGGCAGACAATAAAAAAGTATCTCCAGTATTTTTTTGGCACATGTTTATATTTCATGAAATTGAAGAATACACTGCATAATGTTCACACTCTTTCAATGTACAGCGGCGTTAAAAGCTTTCAAAACCCTTCACTTTTGGCACGCTAGAGGTCTAGAGATTTGGAATAAATGGGCAGTTTTGCCCTTCAGTCTACTCACAATAACCCATAGCGACAAAAGGAAATTATGTTTAAAAAACCCTGAAATTATTCATTTACAAAATTATGCAGCAATTTTGGCAGCAATTCTAGGTTTGGGTCTTTTTGGGTAGGTCTCTTCAAGCTTTGCATGATCCATCATTCTGGTAGGTTCTCCCATCTTTGTACAAGGCTTCAGAAGCTGCGTTAGTGACTGATGCATTCTTGGTCACCTCTCTGACCAAGGCCTTTCTTGCCCAGTTACTCAGTTTAACTGGACAGCCAACTCAAGGAAAGAGCCCGAGTGGTCCCAAACTTACATGTCATAATTACTGATGCTGCTGTGAACATTCAAACCATTAGAAAAGCTTTTCTAACATTAGCCTGAACTCTGCTTTATCACAGTTTTATTTCATTGGTTGACATAGAGGTCATCGGATTTCATGTTTCACTTTTAGTCCTGGCATGTAGTATGATGTGTGAGAACCTATATACACAGGTGTGTGTCTTTCTCAACTATGTCCACTCAATTCAGTTTGCTACATGTGGACTCCAATCAAGTTGTAGACACGTCAAGGATAATTAAAGCAAACATGATGTCCCTGATCATAATTTGGAGGACCACAGCAAAGGGTCTGGATTCTTTTATAACAGAGAAATTTTTAATAGATTTACTGGCAATTCTAAAAACATTTTCATTTTGTCATAATGGGGTAGGTTGATGAATTTAATTGGTTTAAATAATATCCACAACACAATAAAGTGAGCAAAAAGTGAAGGGGTCTGTATACTTTCTGAAACAACAGTGTATCAATTCTCTAAAGATAAGATCGGTGGTTCAAAACAAGATAGTCATTGTGAGATTTAAAGTTGGCATTAATCTGAATATATCAACAATATATAACAACAGGAAAAACTCTGGCAGGTCAACCACTGAATATACTTGTGAATCTGTGTATATGAAGTTGTGTTTGATATGATTTTTAAACAGCCATTTACAGTCTAATTATTTTTATACTGTACTGTCTGGAAAGAGAATTATGTCAGACATCCCAGTTTTGTAAATACTGTATCAAGTTGTATGCCCTGTATTAACTTTTTTCATAATTACCATAGGGCTTAAACAGATATTGGCTGTGTGAATTTTGCACTTACAAAGTGAATTACTGATTTTACTAGTATGTCTACTGAAATTTTAATGAGTAATAAACCCTTTATGTTGCATCTGTAGCAACTGACTGAATACAAACAAAAATAAACAAGTAAATCATATAAAATATTGTACATCTAGAAACATTAAACTCTGAGCTAAGTTCAATAAAATGACGTGTTGAATAAGTAGTTTTATAAAGTGATTTAAAGGATCACTAAAATCCCAGTTAAGACATGTTGAAGGATTCAAATAGTCTAATCAGAGATGTTTTTAAAAAAGCATTCTGACCCCATTAAAACAGTTTCTTTCTTTTTTCTATTCAATGCAAGCAGTGATTATCCGACTTGCACCAAATGTAATGCGACTGAACCAACTGGGCCTGTTTTCATACTGCCACAAAAGCTGAAACAAACACCAGTATATACCTATTGGTGTGTTACTGACCTTGACACATTGTGCCTGCTCATGTGTTGCCATTTGCATTGCAAATGGTGAAGCAGTGTTCTAGTTCTTGGTACCTGGTGAAAAGTGAGTGTGACGTTGCATGGAGAACAGACTTCAGACCAACATCACAGCCGTTCAGCCCTGCAGGCACAGAAGTTAGCAAAGTGAGAAAGGAGGTTCAGCACCATGGACAGCAACATTGCTCAGGAAGGGAAAACAATAGGAGCAATGGATACAACCCGAGTAGTTAAATTGAAGTTTTACTTCCAAAGTACATGGTATGTATCCTCTAAACCTTATAAGCACATTGTTGGCAATTAACATTACAGTTGAGCATGCTAAGTGTATAAACAAGGCTATACCATCTAGTTTTTGAAAGAGAAATGATGAAGGAAGGGGATCAAACATGGTTCCCTGAAGTAGCTACAGCTTGAAATTGCTGATAGCTTTTGCTCTTTTTCTGGGTTTTTATCGTGATTATGGAATAAAGATGAACACATGGAGCAGCCATGGAAAATGACCATAGCTAAAATGCATGTTGCTATTATTTTACCAGAGTCTCAATGTGTATTTTAAAGTATGGTCATTTAGTTAAAGTTAAGTGCAGTCATTTCCTATAATGAGAGTAATTCTGCTAAGCTAAAAGTCTAGAACTGGTTAAAGTAAATAAATCATCAATCTCAATATAAATACTTAAATCTGTCATAAGAAGTCGAGCTTTGACATTATACTTGGATTATTTACTTGCTGCGTAAGGAACTTAGAAAAAGCTTAACTATATTTATTTCTACCACCCTTCTATATGAGCCTGGTGAGTGCTCATTAAAACTGGTCCATGGTATACGTATACATGGAGTCTATAATTGGGTGAAACTGAATGAGTAAAAACAGACATGTAATGTAAAGTGCAAAAATTATAAAAATAGTAAAATGTACCTAATATCTGAAGATAAATATATTTGTGTTGTTGAATTTGAGGAGTGATAAAAGTAGCATCACTTCACTGGTTATTTTACTCAAAGTATCAACCACAACTCATTCCTCAGTGGTTATATTAAAACATGACAATCACCCTTAAAAAGGCCAATGTTATGTGATGTTTAAGGTGGGTGTGGAACACCAAAACTCAATGAAATGTTCTATTTATTTCTCATTGTTCTCCAAAAAAGAGAAAATAAAACTGGGATTAACCTAAGAAATGGTAGAAGTGGTCTGAATAAAGCTTGAACAGTGATGCGGTAGATAAAAACCACTTTAAAGCCATGTCAAATTGAAAGCTGCCTGAAGACAGCTCATGGGTGACAGAATTAAATGCCTTAGGCAGAGCTGCTAACAGGACAGCACCAGCACTGGTGGCATAATTTGTTTCGAACACTGTAGCAGCTGTTGGGATAATCCACACTGACTCACTGCATGACACTTAGCAGTGCCAAATTACTGTCAGTTGTTTTCAAATGCATAACTGCTGCCAATTTTAGTGTTTCATAACTTCTTGTAGTCCAAAAAGCAAATCATGTTATTATCCCTATGTAATACAATTACATTTGTCTGTTTTTTCATATATATCACCAGATGGCAGTGTAGCCCTGTGTAAAAATAGACACAATGTACTGTTGTTAGGCCATTTAGTGTTAAAAACAAACAGTAGTGCAGAATAAAGGGAGTTTTAAACTGAACTGCAGCTGAAATGATGAACTGAAATTGACAAAAACGAATAAAAATACAATGCAACAGTATGAAAATGTTATAAATCTTAAACTTATAATACTATACAATAAATAGTTCATGCTCTCTAGGTCTGGGTTCTGGTGAACATGTACATATAACACAATGTGAGAAGGACTGCTCCTTATTTTTTCTTCAAGTCACGATTCAGTGTTTATTTTTATAGTATGACTAGAGGGCCTTATGGAGATTTACATCCTACCTCCTTGCTTTGTTTGCAACTAGTCAGCCATGATGCATTGGATTGACAAGTAAATTGACAAATAGATTGTATCTGTATCTGTACATATATTGGATACAGTGTGTGTGAGACACTGGTATAAAACCACACACCACGCACTGAAAACCAGCATGCTCTTTGTGTTCTGCACTGTCGTCACCTGTCATCAGTAACTTTTCATTCACTCTTGCCATGTTCAGTATATTTTTTAAAACATGCAATGTGAAGTTTGAGCTTATGTGAAATATGTAGTGTTATAGTAACCAAAACTCACGTAGTGTACTGTAGCTGCTACAGGGGGCAGCAGAGACACACAGCAGAGCTTCCATTTTTTGTTTGCAGTATTTGTAGTATTGAAAGGTAGTATAGTAACAGCCTTAATTACACCCCAAAGTTCCATGGTAATTTGTCTATTTTCATTCTGCATCATCTTGTTACCAGAACTTGAGGGTGTGATATGATGGCTGATGTTTGTTAACCAAAATGAAACTCCGTCAGAGCTTAAAATGCCACTTGGCAGAGTCATTACTTTTCTTAATAGGCCTGTCAAATATCAGAAGTGCACATCTTGGTAGTGTGCATATGAAATCGGAGTTTTTGGTCTAGGAAAAGATGCAGGTTCAGCGACAGACAGCCAAGTTTACCTGTACAGATGAGGCTACAGTAGGCAGGGGAATAATTCATTATCTCAGTTTCTGTTGTTTCCAATATGGGGTTGACTCTTGCTAGGCAATAATCACAGAGGAAGCAGAGGGAGGGCATATTACACTGTAGAAGAAATTAGGAGTTGCACATAGGTTTTACAATGAGATGTAAAAAGGCTTGAATATAGTGTTAAGAAAAGAAACCAAAAGAAAAGACCCTAATTGTGCTCTGACTCCCACACATATACACATATACAGGTCCACCCCCACACAAACACAGTGGGGGTGGGATTTGTGGAAAAAAACTGCATATCTAAACCAACCAGATATACAAGTAAATAATTCTAGGAGTATATTGACAACATAGTTCATATTTATGCAAAATACTAAATGTCTTCACAATTTACTGTAGATACACAGAATATAGATGTTGTGCAGGCAAACGAAGAAATACTAAAGGTACCTGAAGGCACCACAGTTTTTGTTTTCTCAGAGTTCAATCACTGCATAATATTGTTTTTGATTGATTTATATCCCGTCAGGTTATTTCAAGTTTTGCTATTCTTAGAGTCTAAGCCTCTCAGAAAGAGATCAATATTTCTTCCTGTCAGGTTTGACATGTAGCATAATTCAGTTATTTGTTGATCTCTGGCATCCGATTCATGCACACACTTCCAAGCATGCACAATACGAGTGAAGCCTAGTGGCACAGCTGTGGCATCAGCCTTACTGTTATCTCAGGGAATTAAACGTCTTTTTATCCACATTTAGGAACATTTTTTTGTATTTGTAAAAATTCAAGATAATCAGAGAGAGAAATCTGTTTAATTTAACTCTGACATTGTGCTGCGTTTAATTTATTCAGGCATCTCACTCAAGGGAAAGTAGTGCTTGTCAGCATGTTTGTTATTGACCAACAAGTGAACATGAGCAGCTGCCCTAATGTATCTATCTCTCCTGCTATTGCACATTTCTCAGGCTTTCACAGTAGCAGACATGTTTACGTTTACACCATTTGTTTTTCAGTCAAATTTCATTTTTAGTGAATTTTACACTGCATTACATTTCAAACAGCATGAAAAGATAAATGATAGGAGGAGCTCCACAGGATACATATTATTAATTCAATAAAGAAACCACCAATAAATTTGTGAATGTGCTGCAGGGAGTGAATGCATTTATTGTAGGCCATCCAGAGACAGATGAGGCAAAGGCTGATTTAGCAGGCCTATTATGCTTTTTAGCTAAAGTTTGCAGAATCAGAGTATATGTTGACCCTCAGAGCTCTAAGGACAATGTCATGTAAGATAAACACTCGTATTTCTAACCTCAACAAGCCTCTATCATGGACACACAGTGGGGCATTGATTGGTGAATAGTACATTTAATTTCTCTCAGCAGGTTGGCTGAGCCCAGCTGTCCTCTAGACCCCCTTTTTCTCTGCTTAATGGAATATTCCAAAGAGAGAGAGAGAGACAAACATACAGAGAGAGAAAGAGACAGTAGACATGTGCCTCCACACCTCCACTCTGTCACAAATGATTTAATGACTTCCTCTACACTTCATTGATTTATTCTGTCTTTAGAATATGATGAATCTTTTTTATAGGATAGTGCTTATAGATATAATCTGCATTAGTGTGTATGAAGTGTTCTCTCCACCTCACAATGGAAATTATTTAAAATGCTGAATAAAAATATTTGGGGTTTTTCCTACAGTATGTATAATCCTTTCTCTGTGAGACAATAGCATATCTTTGACATTTCAAGGTGTTTTCCATGCAAAAAGACGAAAATGCATAATTTCTTACTGTATATAGATTTTGCCCATAAAAATAGTTGTTAGTTGTTTGCAGTTGATAAAATGTATTGTGTATTATGTATAGTAAAATATATATTCATAAGTTAATCATGCATTTTTATCAAGCAATGATTTATTCCAAAAAAGACATATATTTTGTATTTATACACTTTTTTATTCTGTTGCATCTATTTAGTTATATTATACATAACACTGCTAAATACAAAATCTTTACGTTTTATTAAGTTTCTAATTTCAAAATGATCTCAGCACAAACCCAGCACAAGCCCCAGGATCCACCACCTTCCACCAAAATGTAGTCTTCGTCTGGCTTGCAATAAAAGTCGCCCAAGTTGTGCATTATGAGGACTTATGGCCTTGTTTTTGCTTTTGCTCTGGAACTCAGGCACATTCATTTTCCCTAATGTAACTGGTACTGAATTGTTAAAAAGAGTGGCACTCACCTTTATAATCAGAAAGTTTTTTCCCCTGAAGTGAAAACAGAGCAAGTGGTTGACACATTGTGCCTTTGGGAGTGTTTGTGAATTTCAAAGTACAACCATATGTCTAGTAAAGGGACAGTATCCCCATGTGTCCTGTATTTTTCCTGGTAACCCTTCCTCTGGGGTTTTTACTAACAGATCCAACCTCATTATAAGCATGGATCACATCATGTGCAGCTCTTCCCCTCTCCCTGTTGACTCAATGTAGTACTGTGTTGCTCAGATTACTCAAACACAGGGGAGTTGGCAGCATAAGACAACCTATAAACATATGTGGGCCTACATCTGTTTTGATGGAAAGAATGCACTGTGTAACCTGAAGCTGCCCTCAGGATGCTAATTTGTCATCACTCAATGAAGTATATTGACCAAAACTGATATAATGCAACACCTGCTGTTTCATCATTCACAATTAGATTCAAACTGTCTAAACCAATATCAACCCTATGTAAGAAATACGTCAATGTGAATTTTAACGCTCCCTCAGGTTTAGGCCTGGGATTGTAGTGAAAGGTTGTTTATAAAATATACATATCACACTGGGTGCTAGTGTGTGTGTGTGTGTCTCTGTGATGCTAAGGGATTACTTGACAACCAGAAAGGTGTGGAGGTGTAGTTTAAAATACACTCTCTTTCTGTGAGTAGATTTATCCTTGTAATTATAATACAACCATAATTCACATGAAAATGCAAATGCACAGTAGTATTTTGTTTTCAGTGTGCACAAAAATGATGTTAAAACCCATTTTACATTTTCATGTTCAAATGCATCTAATCTGTCAGTTTTAAAATGCAAATTTAAAGTTAATGTCATATTGAGTATTCTCACATCGCTGTCATACTTTCTGCAGGAGACAGGCACCATCTAACCAGAATCTTAAAATCTGATTTTATTCATTCTGTCAATCATGTGTTCACACACAAGCACAAAAGCACAGAAAAATATGCATCTATTAATGTATAGAGGTTTACATAAAACATGTTGCATGTATACTGAACTTATTTTTGCAGCATTTACAGTTCAACGCCCATGGAGGTCTCTTTTAAACCATCTCCATGGCAGCTTTTAATTTAGCATTATTTTGAATGAGATAGCTATGAGCCAGTGACTGAGATAGTTTCACAGACAATATTGTTGAATTATTACTTTAAATTTAGAATAAAGTAGTATTAACAAAGAGCTAGACAAAACCAACAAATCCAGAGATGAACCAGAAATAATTAGCTACACAACCTTTCTCAACAACAGCAATTCTCAGTGGTTGGTCTTCAGGTGAGGTGGCTTGACATGATGGTCACTAAGGCCCCTACAAATCTGCTTCATGGTGCCAAGTCCAGTTCATGTGGCTATATACACTAAAGACCTAAAGACCTATAGGAAGTTCAGTGTGTCTGATGGCAGGAAAAAGGTCGGGTACCTTTGTGGATTAATCACTGGATTAAAAACTGACTGATGGGACACAAAAAATCCTGTCAGAGGAAGTGCAGGATGCCGAGTCATACATATTTGAGCTTGCTTCTACAGACAACTACTGTTACAATACAACCAGGTGTTCCGAATGAGAGGCGACTTGTGATAGATACAAGAGCTACACTGCCCTGCATTGTTTCCATATTTATCCTACCGCATAACACCATCAAGCCAACACATCCTTTCTAAAAGGCAAAAAGGAAATGTAAAGTCAGTGCTGTATTGCCGATACAGTGAAAATATGAAATCTCCACAGCAGAGATTTCCTGTAGCTCCACAGCAATGCAGCTGCCATGAAATATAAATTCAGCTTCTCAAGCAGGTAGAAATATTTGTTCTTGTGTGCTCTATGCTGCGCCTATATCCGGACATGTATTTATCTGCTGTAGTTCCAGGATGAAAGCTTATCTACCTTTGTGCATTCATAATGACTGAAGGACAATATAACCACACTGACGATGCACTTACAAGAATTATGTTCATCTTATCATATGAGCTATAATGTACCACCTGTTTCAGGCGAAACAGACATTTATTGTAGTTATGAACTTTTTTTTTAACCCAGTATAATGCTCTATTATTGAACCATTTTTTTCACGTTGTAAAGCCATTCCCATGGAAGTCATACCAATCTGACCACATCATAAACTGAAAAACGGCTCCCCTGTGGCCATAAACCACATATTCCTTTCAATAAAACATGGACATGCAAGAACTCCACTGTACAGATGGAATGACTGGATGGTGGTTTGGGATATATGTCACCTCTCGCTGCACTGCCAACCCTTTTTGTTGGTTGCTAGGAGACAACACTGTAGTGCCTAAAGGTTTTCAGAGATGGTGTAATTTCAGAGCCCTAGTTTTACAGCTAAAGTGTGAGAAACATATTTGCAGAGATGGAGGGATTTTCAGTGTGTCAGCCCAAAGAAACCTCCAACCACCTGAAAATGCTAAATGCAGGGAAATACTGAAGGATGACACAGAACTACTGTTCGACTAAAGCTATGACCTGTTACAGTAGTGTCACCAGAAACCTTATATAATAGGGCAATGATAGTAGAAGACATTATGATTACATAAACGACATGATGTGCAGGAATAACTGCAACAAAGGCTCAGTTTTTCTGATTGTCAATCACTTGAATGCCTCCACCAGTGGAGGGCAGTAAAGGTCTATATCTTTCCTTGGCAATTTTGTTCCTTTCCTTTTGCCTTTCTCTTCATGGAATTTCAATTTTGTGTCAATCCACTACAAAATAATGTCTCACAACAGAGAGACTGGACAGTCTATTGGAAAACTGCAGGAAGCCTTTTTCTTCATGTCCTTTCTTCTAAAAATTATGCACACAAAAAGACTGTTTATCCATCATAAAGGAAGGTTTCTCAAAGGAAATAACATGCCAATCTGAAAAATAATAATTTAAAAAGGTTTAAGGCAACACTATCACTTCACCAATTATATCTGTTCACCACCACCTTTAGAAAAAACAGGTGCCTTTAAAGCAGAACTGATGAAGTCCATATGAGCATGTGATTAGGATTTAGGGTTTAGGCAAAGGATTAGCAATGGTTGTGTTTAAACTGTAGATGGTTAGGTAAGGGTTTAATGTAGTGAAGAATCTGCAGTATATAGCACTATAACCATGGTGGGATCCATAAAAACATGTCTTTTGGTTGTGAACTCTCATGAGATGAGGAACAGAAACGTGAGCTTTTCTTGATGATGTAATTGGTGGGTAAATCCTTGACCTTATCCACTGAGCTTGGTTCATCTCAGTTTTGAGCAGCCAGCTGTGATTCACAAAGTGTTTTTGGACAGATTTAATTGGAATTAAGTTGAACTCACCTGGGATTACAAGGTACAACTTTCTTAGAATTCAAATAATTAAAAGATCTACAAGCAATGCTTAAAAAGTGCAGACCACAAAAAATCCTAATGTGCTTCAGCATGTCAGCTGACCTCTACTGAAACTACACTGAGGTTCATGTGAAAACTCCACACCACAGACGTTTTTGCCTAAAGATCAGCTATAACCAACATCATGGTTGCATAGTAATGAGAATGATTTAATGTACCTTGTGCAGCAAAAAGCCTTCTTTATATGCACATATATCACCGCACTGAAATCCTTCCAATGGTTACACTGCTTCAGAAACTAAAGGATGCCTCAAAGAAAGATGGTGTGTGAAACACTAGAAGCACAATTTAATATCAGCTCTGTAAACTGACGAATTTGTGTGGAAGGAGGACGCAGTGAACCAGCACTGTAAGCAGGTAGCAGTAAGCTTCTGAGACTGACAAACCAGCCTAAAACAGAGTTTGCACACAGAGTCAGATTAGAAAGATTAATTGTTCTGATACTGTGATCACATAATAGAACCTAAAAATTTACATTTATTCATTTGGCCTGCTAAAAAATAGCCTTTCTATATCAGGCTAATGACTCATCACCCCAAGCTGTCTCATTAATACATCCATCAACTTTTAACTGATAATGCAAGAGTCCTTTTACTGAGGAGAGCGCTCCTTTAAAATTAGTCTTTTATAATTTCTAAAGTTCAGTTGTAAGAACTCTCAGGTAAGTGCAACTGCAACTTATATTTATTTACCTGCACAGTGTATCTAAAGGCAAACAGCATGAAGCTGTGTTTAGTTACTCAGGTCAGGCCAGTACTAACATGCTCACAGTGACAATACTAAAGTGCTGTTGTGTAGCAGATATAGTGTTTACTATGCTTAGCATCTCAGTATTAAAACATCACTACACACAAAGCACATCTACAGTGTGAGAATATAGTTTTGCAGATATTTGGCCAGAAACCAAAGAACTGGACCAACTGAACTGAACAAATGGCAGCCTAATAGGAGCCAGAAAATACTGAGGGTTCATTATCTGGGAACCATAAATATCTGCATACAATTTGTTCCAATCCAACTGTAGGGTATTTCACTGAAGATTTGATGGCATTAGCAAAAAAAAAAAAAAATCATAGCAATCAAACCAATAGTTGTTGAGATATTTTAGTGTGGACCAAAGTGTTGGACTGACCCGCAGACCAACTTTCCTCCCCTAGAGCCATGCTGCAGACATGGATAAAAAACTGGAGGAAACCTTGACAGCACACCACACATTAAAGAAGCAGGAAGTAATTGCTCAACTCCTCATTCAAAAAAATGCTTATAAAATGCTTATATAAATGCTCCATAGTTTTTGTAAATACAACTCAACTGACACAAATCCCTATGTCAGACGATTGCTTGCTGTGGCAAACAGAGTGAGAACACTCTTTAACTACTTTTATCTTGTCTTGGATTACCTGTTGAGGTCTTAGTTTTCAAAGGTGCTAAACAAGTGGTTTGTGAAGACAGTTGAACATCTACCAAGCCAGGAAAACCAAGATATCCAAGAGTTGGTGGGTCAAACCGGAGATACAAAGCAAGTGAAAATGAGCATTCAGTACTAAAGAATAACAGCACAGTAGCCATCAAAGCTGCCTTTGCCACAAAGACTTCAAAATTAGACTAACAAATAGACAAACAAACCCATAAACCAATACCTTTGACTGGTGCAGAATTATAGCCCTGTCTGTTTTTTTATTTGTTTGTAAAGTTTACTATCTGTCTTGAATTTCTATTAGTGGAGCTGAGACATACAGACTGTTAATGACATCAAATTGTTTAAAGTATTCATAGTTTTCTACTCGTCATTTAGTGAACAGAACTATTTTAGAAAGGGTGAATGACAGATTCATTTAATGCGATATGTCATGTTGGACAAATACCAAAGAAAATGTTGTTTTTTTTTTTTGTTCTTTTAAATTGGAATTTCTTCTATATTCTCGGAGAATACAGGGTGTTTCTCCCCTCAGCTCTGCAACCCACTATGCTCCCTGTGATATGATCTTCAGCCGAGAAAGTCTTAGAGTTTCCTGGCATGCCTGGAGGCCCACGTACCTGAGGTGATTTGGGATTTGTTGTGAGAGACTTTGCTGCAGTGGCAGCGTATGGAAGGTGAAGAAGTGCCAGTGAACTAATGGCCGATTCATTTCTGTTGACAGGATGCTGCTGAATCTGGACTTAGGCCACACTTCCAGGAAGCAGAGTTTAATCCCCAGTGGATCAAGGGCTGAAAACGTATTTGTTGAAAAAGAGCAATTTGTTTAGTGATGTGCTGGCTCTCCAGAGGAAACTCAATTGAAAAAGTGTAATGGAAGTCTGCACTCTGAATAAAGGAGCGAGAGCAGGTAAATTACAACTGGCAACAGGTAGCAGGAATCACTCCCAAAGGATTCTTGCCAATTTAAGTCACATAATTGAAAATTTATCAGTCAGATATAATCAAGACACAACCACCCTGAGCATTTTAAGTATAATAGATCACAGTATTTATGATTTCTTAGTGATAAGCAAGAGCTAGCTCAATAACAAAAGATATAATAGTTTGAACAAATCTGCTTCCCTGTTAGCAAGTAACAAAATACATATGAAGTCGACTGAAATAATGAAATAATTTCATCCACCGGTTTTATGCTAATTTTCATGGCAGTGGCAACAGATTAAAACATCAAGACTGTTATTCTCTTCAAATTAGTAAACATGAGTAAATGTAAATTGTGCCCTTTTCTTCTTTAATAGTTTATGACACCTCATTAGAGAATCAGCAGCATGTCGATACACGCAAGAGCAGTGGATGGAAACATGCGTTAATTTATATAAATGCTTTTGCTAGTTTTCTGGGAATTTGGTGAGAATTCAAACTACATTTGGATGGAAACTTTTCTGAGAACCACTTGTGCTGAAATATGTCATATAATGTCACTCTTCTCATTCATTCAGGCTCTGTCAATTCATTTAGCTGCATATGTTGAGACTGTAGTGACAACTTAATAAGCAAAGTAGACAAAAGTCTACTCTTTCCACTAATGAAAACCTAACAGTAAATAGAACCTTACAAATTAACTCAAGACAGATACCGACAGACTGGAATTTGTTCATAATTAGGAACTGAACATCTCAGAATATTAATGTCAAGTGATGTTCTAAACAAATGTTGAAATGCAGATATGCACCTGGCATATTGTTGGTTTGTATCAGTGCTTCTGTAATGGTACTATTCAGGTTACAGTGATCCTTATGACAGTATCAGTTTGATTCTCCAAAGTTAGATTTGGCATGTGGAATAGATGCCTTGGAGGGTTGTGTGTAGGAGACGTCGTTGGCAGCATCCAGATGTACTGCACAGCTTGAAACTGAACAAAACTGCAGCTGAATTATTAATGTACATTTGTACATTTGAGCAGCCTCTCTAACTGTGATTATACCTTCTCCTAATGCTCTAATGTCTTCCTAACATGCAGTTTTCATACCTAGCTCATGAGTTACGCCTTAATGAACTGCTTGACCTTGTGTGTATGTAGCCACGGTATATTCAGACTGTTGCCTGTATCATGTAGTTGTGTGTACTGGGGGTTGGTTTTCATGGCAGGGTGCTGATGAAGGTGGTCAGGTGGAGGCTAAGCTGCCAAACACAGAAGCACTTTACCAGGCTGAATCTGTCATGGTTGAGTCAGAGCACTCAATGCACAGCAGGTGAAAGGGAAATAGGTGCAAGGAGCCATTTTACAGCACAATGCCCCACTGTTTATACGCTACTCAGCGGCTGTTCAACTGGAATGTCAATTTATACTTTGACAAAGATATTGAGGTCCACAGTCTGGAGCTCTGAGAATTTATTATAACCTTCACTCCCACCAGTGCCAGGAGTAACTGAGCTGAAAGGTGGAACAATAAATCAAAGGCTACTGAGACTTGTTTGTAGCTTTTATGTGAACTTACAGGGGTGCTCCCCTGGCTGTAAGCCTCAGCCTGTTTACAGGTCTTGGGGAGTTCTACTACAGATGTGGGAAATTCTGTATAAACTCTTTTGTATGCATGAAATCTACTAAATTAGCTGATGGAAAAAATCTCTGACTTCTGTAGCCCACTGTTGAAGCTAGCAGCTTAAGGCTGCTGCCAGCATAACACTGACCAAAGTGTTGCTGAGTTTCAGCATTGTGGCAAACTAGGGGCCAGATTTTGATAAGCAGAATGTGTGGAATAAGTAAATAAAACAATATCTCTGGTTTTGCCAAAATGATTCGATATGTCTTGCTCCTCTGGGCCTACAGCACCAACTATAACACATCAATTAGCCAGACTGTCTAACTGCCCGCCATATTCCTTCATTATCACAAACACAGGCACTGCAGTTCATTTTGAGTCAATCCCACATAGACAGTCTTTCTGCTGTAAATATTTAATAGAACACCAAGTATGCAGTAATCCACAGCTGAAAAGACCTCCTTAAAATACATGAATATCCTTTGCCAAACGCTACAGTGCTCAGGTGTTTTAGAAAAGTATTTATCCTTTTAGAAAAATGGAATATATATTTACGACATGGTTTTAATGATTTCCATTTTGTGTGAAAATGATGACAGTGGGATGACAGGGCAGAGAAGATAGAAAGCATTGCGGATTTTATACAGTTCGATGCCAGTAACATAATATCAGCAGCCTTATCCAGGAATAAATATGAATACAAATATAATATGATTACAAGCATTTCCACATACAATATTTGTGCCACACACACACACACACACACACACACACACACACACACAGACTCAATCTATGACCAGTTCTCTTTGTTTTCCAAAATTCATTCACTCTGGATCCACAGATGTGCTGTTAAAATCTGGTGGTTTTTATTCCCATTACACTGATTCATATGAAACTTTAATGATCTCTGTATAGAAACTGGGTCATTGCAGCAACTTTGAATATGGTAAAGAATAAGACAAACAGAGAATATTGAGAATAGTATAAAAAGTAACCCGACTTAAACATATTCAAAATAATATAAATAATAAGTCAAATATAGTGTAATGTGCACATTACATAACATGTATATACAGTATAAAACATTTCTTCCTTGTACAAATTGAAGATGTAAATGTAGATGGAGTCATGGTTCTGATTGTCTGTATTTCCAAGTATTTCACTTTGCCGTAGATTATTTTACAGTCAGATTCTGAAGCACAGTAACAAGGTTTTTGTCTCACCAGCTTCCTTGTTCCACAGTGCTGCAAAAGCTAAGGTCAAAACATCAGTCTAACAGTTTTCTGTCAATTCTTCCATTTCCTAATGTTTTGTACCTTTCAAACATTATCTTCCCCTCTCTAGGAGCTGCATCTGCAGTAAGTTCTCCCACACTCCATCCATCCATCCCTGCATTTTGCTTTGTTACTTCTCTTTGTTTTTATTCAGTGCATCCTACGCCTCCACACTGCTCAGTCCTGGAGGCCCTATGGTTCTGCAGATGGACTCAGCTCAGCCCTCGGGAAAAGAAACAGAGGGGTCTCTCTTCTGGGGGTAATAGAATAATGACACTGTGGACGGGTTGTGCCCTGCAGCTTGACTGTGGCATCCAAGTCTATGGTGGACAGTGAAAATGAACTGCCTGAGTGGGTTTCCTTATTTCTAACCCACAGTCAGTTCATGTGCAAATTGAACACTATGAGAGTACAGATTGGATATGACATGCTTTGAATATAATGAATGTTCTGATACAATAATGATAATGCATACACACAGGCATAGTCTTTCAAAGCAAAAACAAGGGGGTCCAGTCCCAGTTTAACTCCCTGCACATAAAATATGTAGAACCCGTCAGTTTCCCCTTGCATCTCAAACTGTAAAATGGAGTCAGTTGCACCAACTGTATATAAGTTCAAACTTAGCCTAGTTCTAATGTAAGTTTTTACTCAATAAACTTTTATTCACTGTTGACTGTTTAGGGTGAAGAGCTCAAGTGGTAATATAGAATAGAGTTGACAAATGTGACCTGAAGCTTTGCAAAGACTGTCTGATAATAAAAATTCAAAATGACATTTCACAAAAATAACAAAATATCATGCTGATAACACTTCTCTAAAGAGTACATAAGTTAGGTTAGCATACTATGGCACAATATGGAAGCAAGCAATGTTGATTATCTCGTAACAGTGCCACGTGTCAAGGTTTGGCATATGGAATGGTAAATGGTCAGTTCTTGAATTGTTGGATGCTGGGAAATGGGCAGCAATAGAGATCTGAGTGGGGCAAAATCACTATGGTCAGAACAACTCTGAAATGTTAAGGGTTGCAGGCAAGCAGTCTTAAGCACCTACAAAGTGTGGTCCAAGGGCCGAGGACATTATTGATGCATAAGGGAAACTGAGGTGTTTTGGCTCATCGACGGTATAAGCAACTTAAACTCTTGGTCTGTGCGTTTTGTTTATTATGCCTCTTTTACTGGAGCTGGAGTAATTAGATTTCATGGAATTTTTAAACTGTAGAACTTAATTGCTACAACTTTAGAAACTAGCAAGTAACACAACTTATATAACAGTGCCATTGCTGGTCTAGAGACCTGCACAATCTGACCCACTGCAGAGAAATTAAAGACTTATTTTCTGCATCTCTGAGTACATTGTGTCTTTACCAGTTAAATATAGGTGCAATACAGACTAATGTTATTTTCTAAGGATGTACTATGCACCTTTTCTCTTATATTTGGCCTCTCATCTCCGCTTTCTGTTTTTAGACAGCATTATTTGCTTTCTACATCGCAGAGCTAAGTGCTTCGACTTTTGCAGTCTCATACTGGGCCACGTGTATTCTGTCATTTCTATAGTACATCCTGCTGCTGCTGTTGTGCAGTAGTAATGGAAACATACTGGTATAGCTACTCCAGTCAGTCCCCACTGGCTACAAGCCTCATTAAAGCTATGGAGGACTCAATGGCCTGTCACACCACATCTCTTTGCCCATTTATCTCAGGGTAACCACTGTTGCATGGGTGTGTGTGCACCCCCAGTGTGTCAGTGTGGAAAAAAGTCATGATGGGTCCTAGAGTATCAGTAGGTCACTGTGTTAGAGATGTTGATTGTCTGTATCTATTTGCAGCTTTCATGTCACCACAGGCAGCGTGTATCAGTTAGTTTGGCCTATTAAATCACCCACAGACACACAAACACTAGAACAACTGTGTCTCATTGATGATATATATTTTAACATTAGGGAATAAAAGCTTAAGAGTAAAGTGGCCAAAAAGTAATTTCCCAAAAAGCCCCATTAAACAATAAAGGTTGCAATAAAGAGCATTTATTCAGTACCATGTACACCCCCCTTTCCACATATTCAAAGGCAGTCGTTGCTTCTAATAGCCAGTAATGTATGAACTGGATAAATTGTGTTTTTCTGTTTTTTTTCTGTTGTTCTTTGCAGGCTATCTAAAAGCCTTTGCACTTTTGGCATTTTTTTTAGCTTATTAGAATTCCCTGCAGGCATAATCCAAGGACATTCCTATTCTCAAGGTGGATAATTTCAGCTGTCAGGCCACATTTCTACAGAAAGCACTGTAAACAATACATGAGGGTAGTGACAGAATTGCTTCCATGACACCCTGCATAAGAAAGAAGAATGCCTTGGTGCACTGTATTGGCATAGTAAACAGGTCATGCTCTGATTTAGACAGTATGTAGTGTTGCCAAATAGCTTTTTTTTTTTTCTACTGATTTTGAATCAATCTTTATACCCATGTCTGATGTCATAGAGTTACAAGCTTTCTTTCTGGGTGAAACTTTCCATTTTCTCCACCTTAACTCCACCCTGCACCTCGACCTCCAGCATATCCTCATCTCCTGTATATTCCCCACTACACTGCTTAAGTGAGTGAGTAACATGCTGCTAAACTTGAACACTCATATCTTTAAAACCCCCACACCCCAGTTTGTAAGGCATGCTCTCTGCTGAAATGTGTAGTCTCCAAAACCAGATAGCTCTGATAACATCAGCAGGGGTTATCTTGGCTTTCCTCAGACTTGCCATATCTCCTCCTGAATCACCGAAAATGTGACACAACAGCCACAGCTGTCTTTCAATATGTTTAAATTCTCGTGGCTTGGCCAGTAGATCAGTGTCTAATTGTGTCTAGGAAGGAAAATAACATACACTGCTTGGACAATCTGCTACAAAAAATACCAACCAATAATTTGGGGTAGTTGAAAATAAAGAGTATATTCAGACTATGGTCTTGACTATTTATCAGTCAGGTTAGGTGGTAAGGAAAAAAGAAAAGATGATAAAAGAAATGGAGTTCCTCTTGAGAGTGTAGATGCAGTGAAACAACAGAGAAAAAGAAGTGAGATATGATGAGATGCAAGACATTTCTAATAGGTCTGAATTAAAAAACTACACTGCTCTGATATATGTTTGAATTAGGAAACAAATGAAGACAAGCTGTTGAGCCAGGGAATTATCTAATATAATGAATTAGATGTGTAATTTGCACTAAAATGCATCTAATAAGCCACATCTGCAGCTCTAAAGATAATTGCAAACTTACAGTGGACAAAAAAGCAATGAAGCAATATGCAGTTCGATTTCTTGGCACAGAGTGCAAATTTGTGGCATACTGACCCTATAAATTGGTGTTTCTGTCAAACCGATTTAAGAGGGTGTATTGAAATTGGAGGCTTTGTTTGGTGCTGGGGTTATAAAATGTATGCTGCCATTGTGTGACCATTCACCCCCCACCCCCCCAACTTGAAGGTAAAGTGTTTTAATGCATTTATATTTCAATTGTCTGCTAGCTGCTTCATTCCAAGATTCATGAAAGCTGGTACCTCGCACAAAGCTCATGTCTCAGGCATCTGCAACAGTATTTATCATACTTCTGAAGACTTAATATAAAGTTGGATCTTGTTTTTAAAAATACTATACATCAATGCTGTAGCTCATAAAGAATCAGCGAAACAACACTGTTCTCCCAGCACTATCTATTTTAATCCCGATTGTTCCCTGATCAAGTTGTTTTTGTGCCTAAACTTATCCAAATCCTAAAGGAGCTCTTTTTGAAACACGATGACCCTCTAACCCTCCCCACAAACGTGATAAAACACATTTAGTTTTCAACAGTGGTTTGTAATGTTTTTAAAGGACACAGGTAAATAAGATAATATCATCCTGCTGAAGTGTTTAGTTTAGCTTGAAACATGCAACAATTTGCTTCAGTGTTTCCCTTGAAGTCGTGCTGCATTGGTCAAAGTAGGAACTGTAGATGATTAAGCACTTAAAGAGGAAGTTTGCTGATTTTACACATCTGTTTATAGGTCTCGGGGAGTACTACTGCATAACTGAAAAACGTTGCATGAAAGTTTTTCTGGCTCCAGAGGGAGCTACGCAAAGTCTGATAAACTGCCTTAAGTTTGGACTCCAAGAAGTACAAGTTAAAAAAAAAAAATAAAAAAATCTGATGGTGTGGAGTCAGAATTAAGAAAGAAGTGAGCTTAGCAGACATCTACAGCATGTGCCTCATCGCTAATAGCAGCCCGAGGCAACATCAGCATAAGACACTGGAATTAACTGCTGGCAGTGGAGTTGCATTGTGAGCTTTGACAAGGAATTAAGACCACTTATTTTCTAAACTGTCTACAGTGAGAATGACAGTGTTAGAAGAGTGTAATCCTAACTGGTGGACTACTATTTTAATGCTGTACACATTGTGTGCATCTGGCTGATGCACTCAGTGCCACAGCTTGCTGAATCTTGCCATGTGAAAGAATTCTTCCTATGTATGTGGCTGTAACAGCTGTTTTTAATTTAACACAGCTCTCTCGATTGGGAAAAGCAATGATGCAATGGTGTGTGCAAAACATTTAAAAATATTATTTTATAATAAAGTTGAACACAACACTCATACATATGGTGTTAAAAAAGGTGTTAGAGCAATTCCTGCTGCTGAGGCAGATGTGTTCTGTATGTAGGTCACGAGGAGAGCAGACTGTTGGTAAACAGTAAACCACAACATGGCTTTTCTCCTACCTGTGAATTTTAAGAAGTCTGTGCTTTCAGGTTTTACCACGGACTGCCAAGTTCTCTGGATGTCAAGATTTCTCATGTCTGACCGGCATTTACTGACCTCACAAAATGTCACAATGTCTGATTGGGAGGACACAAAAAAATTCCTAAATGTGACCATCATTTAAAATCCAGTGTGTCACATTTAGAGTGGGCACACATTTGCTATATATAATATCTATATAGGCAATCATTTTAGAAGATTTATTTCTAACCTGTGTTGAATGTTAAATGTGCATTACTGTGGGAAGATACTGCCTGGCATGATTCTGCGTATGGATGAATCTATTTTTACCTGGCTATTTTCCACAGGTATGCATGGTTATTTCCAGCCACACTTTTCATTTGGGAATGATTGCCATGAATTAGTAATAGCAGATGTCTGAGTTAGAGAGAGAAAGTTCTAGAAGTTAGTGTGGTCTCAACCATTACTCTAAAAACTTGTCTCCAACATGTCTCCCCAGGAAACATTCACCGGATCAATTCAACCCCATCTGATTTTCTAATAAAAAAATATTGCTTTTAATCAAAATCAGCATTTGACTCGAGGCACAATGGCAGCAACACTGGTCAACACTTGGATCTTGGACTTTACTTGAGTACTTGATACTTCTTCCATAGATTGCAGAGGTAAATAAACTCTATATTTATGAGACCGTACTCCGCTAAAAACAACCCTGATTATTTGTGCAGGCTTTATTACCATAGCTTTGTTTTAGTGTTTAGTGTTTTGTGTTAGGTGAGCTCTAATGATCGCAGCAATTATAACAGGGGCAACGGAGGAAGTCAGGTGTCATTGTATAAAGAGCAATAAAGTAGGCTTGATGGATGGGTCAACAAAACATTGGATTTTAATACATGAAACTGCTGTTTGTTCCTTGTTTCGAAACCATGCTCATTTAAAAACCGTTTTCCCTAAATAAATGAATGAATTACCTGAATTAATGACTGTTAAGTCTATGGCACCATGTCAAATTGAAAACAATTGACCAAGACACTGATTTCTCTGCTAATTGATCACTGGTCTCAACCTGGACTCACATACTATGAAAATGATCAGCAAACAGCTGATTAGGGGGTCTCTCTCAGACTAACTCAGGCAGGGCACATATTTGGTGCACTATGTTCACCTTAGAGCATTAATTAACAATATTAACCCAAGACAAAAATATCACGCAGTACAACAACACACCGATGAATCTGCTGGAGAGAGTGGCATTCCCAGTTTGGCTATCTGACTTGCCCACAGTTTAACACAGAATTTACTTCCTAAATTTGGCACTAAAGTTGCACACACTGCTTTTTTAATGCATTGACACATGAAAAAGTTTTACTGAAAGTGTGGGTGGTGCTGTTGAAAAAATGTTGAACTACTTTAAGTTACCTCAGGGCTTTATATACAGAAATCATTCAAAGTTGAATTCCAAGTTTGTATATCTTCATGAGGCCATCTTTATGCTACATGGAAATCCAGAAGCATTCATCCCTAATGTGTTCACCTTAGGAAGACAAAAGTACAATAACACAGATGACATATATTAGCATTAACAAATGTGCACTTTGCTCTCACTATGCCTTTTATAAATTACATCTGAATATCACAGCTGCCTATTTTTCTTATTAAGCACCTTTGTATCCATAGTAGTCATTAGTAGACCAAGTCCATCCACAGACATAGCTGGAAAAGAAATGTAGAAATTTCATTCAGTGGAGAGGTGCAATGAGATCATGAAGGTACATGCTTCCCTGGCACATAGCTGCTTTGAACAAATACCTAAAATTAGAGAGTGAATAAGCAGCCTGGATAAATGTCGAAAGAAAATACTGAAGGGTTTTGCAACAGTGGAACGATGAAAGATTATGACAGCACGTCACGGATAGAGAAAGGATCAGGAATCCATGTGACACAGAAAAAAAACTCTTGCAGGTTCCTTCCTATCTGTCTCAGGTTGAGTGCGGCTATGGATCTGAATCTAGTTAACCCCAACAGAGACCTCCTGTCAGAGAGGCCACTGTGTTTGAGAGAGCCATGCAGCCACTGCTGCTGTGCTGACAAAGTCTGTGCCAACAATCACCTGGACACCTTGTGGCTGTGTGACTCCTCAGCTGTGAAGGGCCCCTACTGCTCACTGATCAGCCTTTCCATATATAGCTTTCCACCTTACGAGAGACGACTTTGCTCACAAGTCCCAGTCTGTCTCATTATCTAATCATGCATACATTTTTCATGAGAACCTCCACCAACAGATAAAACCTGAAGGTCTTATGATCTATTAAGCTTTTGTGATAGTACCATGTTATTAGAGGCCTCAAAGCTCTGCTGTCATTTTGACTGTGACAAATTTCCTGGTGGAAAAAGCTGAAACTAAGACACCTGGTTAGGACAAATGTGGTGCAATTTGTTCAGTGGCTCATTTTTGTTTCATTACATTCCTGCAAAAAGATCTCTTGATTAAAAAATGTGGTCCCTTTTTTATGCATCTTTTTTTTTTTTTTTTTTTTTAACAAAAGCTGCAGTCGTGGCCTGTGGCTGTTTCTCAGTTAAATCCAACCTGTGTTTGCCAGGTGAAAACTTCTAATGTGATTCAGCAGCAGCTACACTATGAGGTAAAGAGTGTGAACAGTAAATAGGCTGTTATCACTGACACGAAGTTACTCTGGATTCATGTTTACATGGCATCAGTAAACAATCTGCATCCATTGCAGGTAAAGCAGACACTGCTGCCGCCAATACAGCTGCTGTCTATAGGGATCCATACTAAATGGAAGTACATTGTTGGTCTAAGTCAGAAAAGTTCCAACCATACACTGTATCATAAATGGACCGTATGGAATATCACTTCATAGGATTACATTTTTAAGAATATGCACCATGTTTTTGTTACTGCTGCTCTCATGTCTGTATAGTAAATCGTAAGCTATGGACAGCAGGCAGCATAAAGACTGGAAATGGGATAAAGCAGGTCCGGCGCTGCCCAG
The DNA here is from genome assembly GCF_900324485.2 of Mastacembelus armatus. NCBI lineage: Eukaryota > Metazoa > Chordata > Actinopteri > Synbranchiformes > Mastacembelidae > Mastacembelus > Mastacembelus armatus. The sequence continues at coordinate 17,211,925 of NC_046644.1, read as the reverse complement.
AGATAATGAAAACTCACTAATTAACATGTTATATTTGTTTTTTTAATCAGTGCAAAACCACAGCTCATCGTTTTGGTGCTGGTACGTTGATTTTATCACCGCTGGACAGAAGCAGCCCAACTGTTTCTTCCTGTTTCCATATGAGAGTGCTCTCAGTTATTTAACTCTTGGCAAGGAAATGTCAAAATGACTCCTTTAATGACTGCTCTTTAAATCTGTTTCTGTGATGTTGTGTATTCTAACAATCTGATCTCATTTTCCCCCTCACTGTTTACCAAAAAAATCGAAATCTCCCTGTTCCATCTCCCTGTGCTCGTGACTCTTTATGCCCTCCGTTCTTTGTTTCACTTACCTTATCCCTCTATCTTTTCTATTCTGTATGGGCTAAATTAGAGTGTAATGATAGTTGCCAGCTCTTGGCTGTGTCGCTCTAATTCAACAGAGCCTCTCCATATACCTTGGTAATAGTCTGACAGAATCTAAATGAGAGGAGCTCACGCTCCCTAAAGCGAGGCAGATTCTCTGCACACACCGTGTACAGATACCTCACACCAAGCAGGGCTGGAATTGGTACAAATTAGATTTGGAGAAGATGACATGGCTGATAGCTGTAACATTTGCAATGATTGTCATTGTTGGAACAGCAGCTGTTGTCGCTGCATTTGTTCATACTGTGATGTTTGTGTCTGACTGCACCCTAGACCGAGTGTGCGCCTTGTGGCACTGCTTTGAATAATGAACTAGTTAGAAAAGTTCATGATGAATTTTTGTTGTCACTGGAGTGAATTTTGTTTTGGGTCATTAGAAGTATAGTTTTCATAAATAATGCCAGTCATGCATACACACACACACACGCACACGCACACACACACACACACACACACGCACACACACACACGCACACACACACACACACACACACACACACACACACACACAGTGATGCTCATTATCTCCTCAGAGTTGTCCCCGTTTTCATTCCTCCAGCAGCACAGAAGAGGTTTATGAAATCTCTCATGGAAAACACGGCACCACCGAGGCCAATCCTGACCCAGATTTATTTCCTCATTGTTTAAAGCTTTGGAGCTGCAGGTGCACTGTACTGTAGGTACGCAAAATATTTCCCCTTGTTAAATATGCACTGACATCTATGTCTTCATACATTTACTTTGCAGGAACAGAAGCACTGCAATTACATAAACCGTTTACTGGGTTGATTTAATATTGTGGGGCAACAGTAATGAAGGTAACGTAGAAAGGCAGCGCCAGGTGTTGGTTAAGATTCAGAGGAGAAGAGAAATAAGGGCTTGAATAAATTAAGAAGGCATCCGTGGTCGGTAGGTGATAAACTTTGGGGTGCGGTGCATGAATGAATAGCTGAAGTGGAGCAGGGGCTTGTTTAGATGTCATTTATCTGATACACTTAGATGTTCTAACAAAACATCCCACTGTCATCCCCAAACAGCCAAATCCCAGGAGACACTTTACTGGCACAGAAAAAAAACCCGCTGTAACAGTGTAATTGCCCTTCTCCTACAGCTTTTTACCACCACAGAAAAGAAAGAAGAGAATGACAGAGAGACAGCAAGTACGTTCACACACAAAGCCACACAGAGAAATTACCACCAATTTTTATCAACACCACAAGCAAATTCTTCCATCAAGCAAACACCAAGCTGTTAAAGTGCACCTTAATAATGCCTCACTCCTGGATCATTATAGTTTTAATTCACCATATGGCTCTTTGTATCTCCTAAGAGATGTCCACAGTGGGGCTATAAACTCTAGACTGTGCTGCAGATGAAGTGATAGTGTCGCTGTTCCCAGCAGTACGGCAACTACATCAGCTTCTGATGGAATATTTAATGGAAGAGACTCTAGGAATGGACAGCACTTCTCATTTCTCTCATCTCCTCTCCACATATGCGCTCTCATTTCCACTTTATACCTCCCTCTCTTTTCACGAGTGGCCATAAAAGGCACACAGAACAGATGCAAACATATTTTTTAAAAAAGCACCAGCTTTTTGCATAGCTATGATTCTATTTTCCTGTTCATCTATCCATAACTGTATCATAGAAATGTGTAGATGAACAGATGCCTGTAAAGGATACCACTAAACACTGTGATACAGAAGAAATATGCTTTGAAATGAAATGCAGGAGCAAGAGAAGCAGAGGGGAGGGGTCTTACAGGAGCATGAACCAGGTCATCATAAATTATAAACCGCTGAAATAGTTCCAACTCCCATTGTTCTTCCAAAAGAGCTACAGCTCTCTGCGGGGGACAACCCCTCACTCTTCATCAGCAGATAAAAGATTCACAGGCAATGAGGAAAAGAGGGAAACGGAGGAATTCAGACAGGCAGATGGAGGGCAATTAGACAGGGAGAGAACTTATTAGCTAGAGTGACATTTTGTAATATGTAAGGAATAATTTAAATTAGGGTCTGTGGAGCAAACAGAAGGTAGGTGGAGGAGAATGGTAAGATAAAGGCAAACTAGAGAAATGGGGACGAATGGCAGGTAAAGAAACAGAAAGATGTGGACAAAGCTGAAAGGTTTTACTGGAAACCTGTTTCGAGATGTACTGGGGATAGAATGATGGATGGTAAGAGAGGGAGCTCCATTAGATTATGGCAACCTGTTTCCTAATGCCTTTTGCCGCTCTCCTTCTCACTGACACACACATTACTGATGGGAAAAATGCACTTTACATGGGAATTTTGTATGGGTATTTCTTTTTACTATCAATATTAATTGTGTAACAGCAAATTACAGCAAAGAACCCAAATAGTCTTATTAATAGGAGGCTGTTATTTCAACCATGTCTCATACAAAATATGTTTCTCTACGACTGATTTGTTTTGCCAATTTGCTTTGGCAGATTCATTTTCGAGGAAACCTAATTCCTGCCTGATTATGTTTACTAGCAATGTTTTTACCAGTCCAGGGAGTGAGCCATGTTTACTGCACAAAAATAATATTAAGGAGAATCATCAGGTCTGTATATAAACTACCAGATCAAATATGCTTCGAGAGAAATGTAACGCCACCCTAAATTACATTTTTATCAACGTAATGAGAAACATTTTAAATATTTATATGTGCAGTTGCAAAATGTTCAGACATAACATACTGTATGTGACCGCTGTCAGAACAGACAGAATTCATGTTATCTTTCCAGTGAAGTGGTTATCACTGCTGCCTCGCAGCTAGAAGGTTTCAGGTTTGAATCCCATTCAGTTTGGGATTAGGTTAACTGATTGGCCATAGGTGTGAATGTGACTGTTTGTCTCTATGTGACAGACTGGCAATCTCTCCAGGGTGTACCCCACCTCTCACCCAGTGTCAGCTGGGAATGGCTTACAAATTAAATTTTGTGATAAGAACGAACACGGAGGAAGATGAGGATTGTTGTAGACAGATAGAAGCATGTTTTCAGTTTCTCTGATAAGTGCCTTCAGAACAGCAAAACTAGCACTGCACTCTGGAGCCATTTTTGGAAAAAGGTTGTGCTTTCACCTGTCACTTTCTCAAACACTTTGCCTGTTCTATTTTCTTGCTCAACAGCAAGCAATTCCATTTTTTTGGGACTTCAGGTGCAATCACGAGAATCAGTGTGAGCACACATCAAATTACTGTGCAGCAACCACATCAGTCAGTACCAAATCAAATATTAATGCAGAGGTTTCCCAAATACCTATTTTCCATTACTGCTTTGATCTTACCAAACTTCAATTTAAAAAATATTTAGTTAGGTGAACTACTAACAGGTAACAGACGTGCAGCCCTGTACATGCATTTATGCACTGATGCACCACAACAAAGGATCACACACAGTGTAGCTACCTGTTTATTGCTTCACTGTTGATTCAAAGTAGTGGGACCCAAGCTACACAGAATGATTTGCTTCCATTGCAACAAGTGTTTTTAATGCTGGGGAAGCCAAAGGTGGCAATAAGCCAAAAGTAAAAACATAGTCTTCTCATTCCTTTAACTGCCAAAACAGATACAACAATATATTTCGTATTTGGTTTGATTTATTTTGCAGCAAAGACTTTTTTCATAGCTTTGTTTTCATGGAGGTTCAGTCATAAATCATATACCAGAAAAAAGAAGTGATTTTAAAGTGGTCCCACTAAAAGAATATTTTGTTAGCCGAAAACATCTTAGAGCAATTCAGAGCACATCTGAAAATACCACCTCCCAGAATTCTGCACTGCATGAACAGAGGAAACACATTACCTTAAGGCACTGCCATGCAGAGTGCTGTAGTCATCTGGCACACTGCCACTCTATAACCTCGCCATGTTGTGTTATCCACAACACAAACCTTTGGTAATGAATTCAAAATACGGACTGGAAAAAAGCAGGATCAATGATTTGGGTTTGCAAAAATATGCACTAACTCAGAAGAGAAAGTGAGATGAATCTATTGCAGCTAGTTAGATAATAATCATTCGATGGTTTATTCCAATATATGGTGATAGTTCTGGCTTAGAAGATGAAATTATAGGGTAAAGAAGGTGACTGAAAACATACAATTTGCAATAGCACATAGCTCAGCTCAGTTCTCACTTATTTCAAAATGCCAAACATGATTTAACATGATTTATAATTTCATTTTTGTCTCACGCTATTAATAAACCTGTGGAATTATCAGTGAGCAGAACAGACAAACAGCAAAAGACATGCAGCATCTGAAGATAAGAACCTACCAGGAATATGGCACCTCAAACTTCAAACCTCACAAGTAACTTAAGAAAGCAATGTCCAGCAAGCTGCCAAGAAAAGCCGTCAACAAACATCCAACTGACACACAACTTTTCATAGTTACACAAGCCATGTGCTGTTTAATTTACAGGAGATAAACAGGAGATAAATACTAGAACATCCAGTCAGCAGCATTTTACTGATAAAAACTAAAAATAGAGGCACTAGCCAAAACATTTTTCTGGGGAATGATTGTGAATTAAAATATCAGATCCTAATCACAGCTGAACTATAAATTCCAGTCTATATACATAATCAATTTTCTGAGATCCATTTCCTTAAAGGAGATTACTTAAAAGTCAACAGATTCATAGATTAAAAATATGTAGTAATATTCTGCTTTATCTAAGCCAGTAGCTGATCTGCACAACTGACTTACATGAATGCCAAATCATAGCAGCTCTGCATCTTATCCTTCTGTTTAAGACTAGGAAGAGCAGCTGTAGAGGAAACAATTCACACTGTACGATGGCTGAGAAATACTGAACCCACTCACCTCAGCACCGGCCCCATGAGGTAGAGTCTCTCTCTGTGTTTGTCTATTTCATGAAGCCACAATAATGTAGGCTCTAAAAGATAAATGACACATATTTGTCTGCATGTGTTTTTTTTTTTGTTTTGTTTTTTTACTTTGTGCATTCGAAAAGGGATGTCATGGTTACCAGCTCACAAGAATACCAGTTTGTGTGTGTGCAGCAAATCATCCACCAACTATTGGTTTATTTTAACTTGCTGTCCTACTAATTTGTTTTCCAGTATTATAATTATCATTGAATGTAAATTGGAATGCACTGCTGCTAATTAGGACCTAAAGCGGTGGAACATCTTGGTTGATTTTTACAAATGTGTTGATTAGAAAAGGAGGTTGCACCTTGTTCTCCCTCCATCTTTCTCTCTATGCTTTGCTGATGCTTTCTGTATATGTTATTTGGCAGGTGTGAGCTTTTTCCTTCCCACGTACCCCCACCTTGGGTGTAAGATCATCTATACCGCTAAATTACCAACCCAAACTCTACCACCTTAACATTGTCTTTTTTTTGAATCAAAGACACATGCAAAGCCTGCACCAAATATCAAAACACTGACAGATCCAATTCATCCTCCCACATTTACCGGTAATATACTGGAACCATCCAAAATACATATTTTATTTAACCAAACACGTCATTTTAATGTTGTTCTGTTTGTGCAAAGAGATGAAGCCCTATTCTAAATATTGACAAACAATATTTAATGCATTAGCATCTATATAGGTTTTACAAATCCTTAGTAAATCAATATTTAATTTCTTTATCACAGCAAGCAGTTAGTCTCTTTGTAATGTTTAGATTTCCTGCCACATAAAGGGAACAGATGCTTTACGATACCTGCTTTTTGTACAATCCTTAGTTCACATACGTTTTAATGTCTTAAAAGGTAAATCTAGCCCTGATAATTGAGAAGAATAATGACACCAGCCTAATATTTTATGCTGGCAGTAATCTTTTGCCTGGCCGGTTTTTTCCATCATCTTGCTGGACCAGGAGTAAAGATGGGCTGTTTGCACTCATCCCAAATCTGATTTGCCATATTGTGAGTGACATGCTGTGCTGTGGAGACCAAGCTCACAGGACACGAGAAGTCAGTACAGATGACTCAGCACCTTCATGTGGGCAGATACTGTCAGTCATACAATGAGGCATGTAAAAACATGCATGTCACTACACTACACTACTGACCTCATTCTTTAGTGACTAAATATCAGGTGTGGACTCCATAATTTAATTGTGGTTTATTGCTCCAGTTACTGCTTAGACTTAAATATCACCATCTTCCAAGTGCTAGTTAAGAAATGCTAGTATGCTAACACACAAAGGTTAGATAGTGAAGATGATTAGCATCATACCTTATACTATTAGACAATGCTGAACTGTAGTTTTGCTTACTCTGCTAAATCTAATTGTAGACAAAGATCACGGCACACAAATGGTTCTGACTATTGCATTCTGAACACTCGAGCGAAAAAGAGAAAAATTACACCCTTCGTGTTTGTTGGCATCCATGAAGAAGTATTTTCTCTCTTTCGTTCTTTTCCTCCCTCATTTGCTTTCACTTTCTCTTCTACAGAATCACACATTCCTCCTCCCTCCTCTTTCCCTCTCCATCTCTGTCTCACTCTCATTTTCGTTTGCTCCCTCACTCTCTCATGTTTATTTCATGGGGCCCTCCAGCATCTCAGAATAAATAAATTATACATTTCATTATGCACCCATTTCAAATCTCCTTTCAGGAAAGGGACTAAGCTCATTTGTCCCTGAGCTTCTGTTTATCCTAAATGACTGCATCAGACATGATCATGAGCGTCTGGGAGACCTGGCTGTCCACGCTTGTTTGTCATGTACCAGACCTAATTCCATACAGTCCACATTCCTCTTTGTAATGCCACAGCCTTGCACTCCTCGGATTAGATTCACAGAGTAGAAAATACGTAGAAGTGCACATCAAAGGAATGCTCAAATAAATTACATACAGTCGGCGCTTCAAGTTGATGCTCATACTGTACCTGAAACAGGTAGGTTTGAAAGTATTATTGTGAAACTGTTCATACTTAATACTATATACTCCTGTATATTCCACTTATAAATGACAAACTTTTGCTTGAGGAATCGCTGAAAATCCAGGTTTGTGTTTTTCTTCAGTTCCTTCAAGCAGCTCAAATTGGTCCTACTGTGTCAGGCTCTATCTAATCGTGATTATGTGCTTGAGGTTGCTGCTGTGCCATGTTGGTGGACCGTGTGTGCTGGTGTACTGCTGACCGACTGACGTTAGTAAATGTCGTGTTCTTGGCCCTTCTCCTGCAGAGGAGCCACTCATGCTGAGGGTCAGTTTGACCCATGGTGGTGGTAATGTTAAGGTCAGTGGATTGTCCAAAAAGTAGCTTATGCCTTTCATACACAGACACACACAATTTATCTGTACACAGCTGTGAGGTGCACAAACCATAGGTGCATATATTGTGCTAAATCATGCATATTGGCACATGCACATGCAGAAAAAAACACACATTCGTGTTCATGTAGATACACAATGCCCATAAAAAGCTTGGACACACTCTCCGTCCCATATGGACCCTCACGGCCATCTGTCCTACTGTCTACATGCCAGGAGCTACCCGTTGCATCTCCTCTCCCTCTTTCTCTACTGGACCACAGTGCTGCCCAGTCAGTGGGCCTCAGCATTGTAGCTCTTTAAACATGAACTGCGGTACCCCAACATAAATACTATGTACACTTCAACAAGCAGCATACCAGAGGAGCAGATCCTATAAATACAATACTATTATATTAAAAGACAGCACCAGAATAAGCAATTAGCCTACACTATTAAAGGATAAAGCAACAATATTGTATATTTTTGTCACTGTCAACAAATACACACTAGAGAAAAACTGTTCATTAATCCACAGATAAAAATAGTTCCTATGAAATGTACTTTTTACTCTTAAAGTTTATACAAAACTGCACAACTCAATAAAATATTGTAACTATTTTAAGGTTTATGTTTTCTGTATGATGAAATGGGCTTAGGTCTGAGAGCAACAGAGGTTTACAGTGACAAAGCACTGACAAACAGAGAAACGCACTGTTGGTTTTGGTGTTTTCCTGGGATTTGTTGACAAAATGAAAAATATACACCACCAGCCTTATCCTTTAAATTAAAACCCAAACCTACAGTACAAACAGTGGTCTGGATACATAAATATAGACTTTTTTCATGTACATCTCTTTCTTCTAAACACAATCCAGTTGTTTGTCCTAATTACCAGACTGCAAAAGTGTAATAACCTTTGTACACATGCTCTATTCAGTCTAGACCCCACTTTAAATTTCCTTTCTCGCACCACTTGTATCCTTGTGTGTTATCTACCTGCTCTCATCCTGAAAGCATCTTGGTTGCTGAACCAATGATATCCTAGGAAGAGTATGACTCACACTTCTAACCCTGAGACTGTGGAGCAGGAGCACCCAGGGGAGCCAGTCTGTTAAGACGGCTGTTCCAAAGAGCTGATAGGCTCACCTTAAAGGTGTGATGCTATCCTCAGACATGTCACTTCATCCAAAAAAAGAAACCTTTTCACTGCCTGGTAGTGCCTTTTCAGACAGAAAACAAGTGAGAAAACCCAGGGTTATTTTGGAGTTATTTGTTCTCTGTCTCCCCTTTGATCACACGTCTCTTTCTTGTGTAAATTACAAACAGTCCTCAAGGAATATAACAACAGTGGCAATAGTGAGTGAGAGAGAAAATGATGTGTTTAAAGGGACCTCATGAGCCATATTGTTATATATATATATATATATATATTGTCATGTTACTAAGTAGGAAAGTGGTGAGTTGTTTTTAGCTCATCTATCAACCAAGACCAAGGAAACATCCAGTATATGAGTCCACCACACATTATCTTTAACATTGTTGTCCACAAATTCAGTTTAATTATCTATCACTGCTTCCCTTTACAGGGTCGAGGGGACCTGGGGCCTCTCCCAAGGCATGTGGATGAACTTTATCTTCAATATATTTAATATTTCTGAGACACAACAGCATCTACATCCAAAATTTACACAATCTAAATAAAAACACACACTACATTAGTGAGGGAGTGAAAACTGAATTCAGTTATGGTTGTACTGCACTAAGAGAGTTATGATTCTGTGTTGTTTGCCAGGAGAGGGGACACACACACACACACACACACACACACACACACACACACACACTGAATTAGAGCAGATCCCAGATGTTGTTAGTAAATATCTCTCTTTTTCTGGAAATTTTTAATTGAAAGATTCTTGGCATTGTACCTGGCCTGCTCTGACAGGGAGTTAGAGTCATTAACCAAGTTTGATAATAGTTTTCTGGACCTGACAACAGTACATGGCTGTTTTCCTTAGTCTGAATTATAAAAGATGAGTCTGTTCATTTGTATTTTGAATTTTGTCACAGAAGATCCTTGTTGATCAAACCTCCCAGGTCTGATCTGTTTTAGCCTCTTTGCCACCAAAGTCCTAACAAATAGATAAGATATATTTCTTTTCTACTGTAGATTGAAATGGCAAATGTGCTAGCAAAGAGTTTCCTATTTACAGTTCAACATCACAGTTCACATCACAATTTACAGTTCCCGGAAATCTTCTAGTTAATTCTAATATGGCTATTTTGAGGAAGGTGGCAGTGTGTCTATAATTAATAGGAAATTGTTTGTATGCATGTCTATAGGAAATACATCTACAGTTGATCTGAACATCTGTGTGATGCTGTTCTCCTGGTGCACATTAAGAAGTGAAGTGAAGTGAATGACAAATAGACAATGTACAAAATCTACAGTAAAAACATGATGGAAATATTGTGTTACAGTAGGTCATCTATACGTGTCCTCTGCAGAGGAATAACAACACTTGTGCTGTAAAGTTGCACAGTAGATGATTAGTCTCCCAGCACATCAATGACCTCAACTGTGCATCAAAGATAAGCCAGGATGGTTTGAAGTCCAGGAAAGAGCAAACAGCGTTGCCTTGGAGCCAGCACCTCCACAGTCACCACATACCCTCGGTCTCATACATATCACAGTGTATCATTCAGGACATACTTCAAAGATTACTGAATGAGAATCTGAAAATATGGCAGAGATTCATAAACACTGGAGCTATCTGGTCCCCAGAACTTTCCCAAGTGCACAGAAAGACCTTCACCTTCTTTACTTACCTACCTACAGACGACCTTACCCTCACACATCAAAACCAGATACCTCATATTTGAAATCCTTCAGCCATAAGGATGCGGACCGTGATCCAAACTGCTTCACGCTCAGCAGACTCCAGAAATCACAAAATAGGTTACAGCATGATGAACAATATTATCATCAGATTCCAAAGGCATAATCCGGAAGTTACCAAACTGCAACCTGTCTCACAATTCTTATATATCAAAAACAGCACTGGTGACAAGGACATGGTGAAATATTCAGTAACTGGAACTTCCAGACAACCTGTTTCCTACAACTAGTTACAGTCCACATTGCACCTTTAAGTCTTGTCTGACATTCAATATATTTGTGTTAATCCAGATAATTAATATATTTTCTTTAAGCTTCAGATATCTCCAGAGCACAGGAGCCCTCCTCAGCATCATTCTATAGACGTCAACCATCTTGCCAAATAAGACAAGACTTGGTAAGAGAGGTGAACAGAACCAAATTATTATTCCAGCAGACCTTCCTGTCTTGCCGAGGTCCTCTGCACAGACAGGAGAAACAGCAAAAAAGGACAACCATGTCTGCAACACATGGAGAGTGGGTTAAAGAAAGTCAGACAAACACAGTAACAAGACAAAAGAGCCCACTTGGAATTTGCTAAATGCCACTTAGGGGCATCCCAGAGTACAAAAAAAACTTTCAATCAGCAACAAAATGTTATGTAACTCTTGCCCATCTGGTGAAAACCGTCCCATCACTCCAGAGAGGGATGGTTAGGGACTGGGAGACTGATGAGGATAAAGCAAACAATGAACTGAGCCAAATTCAAATCAACATTTAAAGTCCTGTTTTAGAGCGCAGAAGCCCAGACAATGCTGGAATGGCTTCTGAATAAATCCCTGAAAGTCCTTCAGTGGTCCAGTCACAGTCTGGACTTAAATCTGTGATCTCAGTCAAGATCATAGTTGACCGAGATGCCTCATCCCATCTGTGAGGGAACAAGCTGCGACAAAATGCCTCAAATCAGGAGGGATAGAAACGAAGGACAAATCTGTGCTCCTGGTGCCATTACAAAGTCCTCAAAACAAAAAAGGACCAAAACAGGAAAGTCAAACCAGTAAAACAATAGGATGCATACTATTAATGCCATGTTACCATATCTCCATTATTGTGACACTCACGACATCCTTCTGTGTGAGGTACTATACCATGTTGGCTTATGCGTGCAATGCTAGATGTGCGTTAGTCTGGCTTTTAGCTTGTAGACTTGCAAAAAAACTGTCACTGCCTTTAGTGAGTTACAGATGCAGTGTGGCAGGAAAAGGTACCAGTCAGACACGTTGTGAATTCAAAGAGTGACATATCAGCAAATCCCAGACCCACTTTACTGACTTGTATCAGGCAGATTTCCTATATAGTCATGTTCAGACATGCTACTCTGCTTTGATACCTGTCATAGCTTTGCATATCACAGGAAGCAGGGAAGTGTGTAGTAACTAGGGCAGGAAGGAGGAAAAATGAGACAAAAAGTAGACGATCAAATATCAGCTGTGTCGCTAAATCTTTGGGCAACAGCTCAAATTTTCATCCTCAAACAATTTGCAGTACATCTAATAAAAATCTCACTAGTGAAGAAAGAAAATTAACTCAGTTTGAGAGAGTAGCTTATATTTTGGCAAACGTTTCTGTAATATTTTTTTTACCTGGATATATGTAAAGGATGTATCTTCCAGTAGGGATAAGTCCCCCTCATTTTTGTAGTTTGATTCTTTCATTTAATAATCTAAACTGTGTCATTTCTAACTCGTCCAACTACCAAAACTCAGATGAAAAAAACCCTTGTTATATTTTTTGCCCCAACTTTTGCATCTCAGGCAACTTTCAAGCTGCCCCACTTTCTTGGCAGTTGTTTCCATAGACCATAGACATTACCGTGGACTGGAAAAGATCCTACAAATAATTTCACATTGATTTCAAGGGTTAATTGCTGACATGAAATGGGTTGCCTTTTTATCAAATATAATATTTGTTAGATATAACAAATCAGGTCTTTGTTTGTGATTTTAAATGCAGCAAGTTCCAGAGAATGTACTTTCTTTAAAATTGTGTAATTATTGGCTACACGGTTACATAAACATTACAAAATGTTTACATTTGTAAATTACAGTTCAAACCATTAATTCCTTTAAAAAAGTCCAATGGATGAAAACAGTGGACAAAAAAGGTGAAGGGCTTATATAAATGCCCACAAAGGGTAATAAAATATAAAAGACATTTTGTGGTTACAATATGCAGGCAAGCATAAGTAAAAATGATGTCTCTGATGTCTGTGCTACTTCTATTCCTGCCTCCAGCACCAGCCACACATGATCAATTTTTCATAAGCCCTGACTAAAGAACAAGACACACAATAAATAAATATATAACTAAGAAAATATGTACAAATCCTTTTTCTCCAGGCCAGGTCAATAACTTAAGTGGCTCAGGCAACGTTGACTTTGATGTACAAAAACACTTTTCAGGCTAGATTTGTTTATTTGACTGAAGTGTTGTTTGTAGCTGAATTGCAGAGAAGGTCATGATGAATGATAATAGTCGTGTCAGAGGATTAATGTGGAGAACTAAGTTTTGCAGGTCTCAACCTTGTGACCACATGCTGATGCTGTGTACCCGTGTTTGTATGCTGGTTATCTGGAAAGTTTAGATGCTTTGACTCAGGTGAGAGCTAATTCATGGGGGAACTGTCTTACTGCATCACGCTGATTGCTTTACACACCAAAGTTTGGTGTCCTAATTTGCCTGTTCTGTACTTGTATTTTTATTTTTTATGTATTTATTTATTTTTTTGACCTGGTGTTTGGAAAAGGAAAAACAATCATTAAACATTTTAGATCGTAGCTATCTTCCTCTCCAGTATTTATTCAGAAATTCAAGTCTTAAGATTTAATCATGCACATTAAGCACAAGCACATTATAACCAAGGTGTTGGCATGTGGTTGATCTCAATCTGTGTAATGAAATTTCACATCTCCTTTCTGTTAATGGGACCTTATTTACACCAAACAAGGCTTTTATCAGACTGACATAAATGTTACACCTCAGGGCACTTTCAGAGCTCTAAGTAATGAGACCATAAGAATACATAATATAGAGTATAAAGTACAAAGTACAAGTGATATAGTTTAATAGAAAATGCTGTGCAGGGCAGAAGAACATGGTCCATCTGTTACCTGATTTGCTATAATGAAACAGTAACATGAAGTCAGTCAACTGTGAAAACATTTAATTCTAAATGGCTCTTGCAAGATATTATGGCTAATAACACGTGTTTATGTAGCACACACATTCGATTATTAAATGCATAAATTAACAGAATGATTAATAATATCAAATGATTTTACAGAACTTAAATCAACCATAAATGAAAAATGACATACACAAAATTGAGAAGAGCAGAGCATGTGCAGCTATACACAACTGTTTATAATAACGCATGTTCATTGTTGCAGTTTGTGGAAAAATGTACCTAGGCGTTTATATTTGTGTTTAATTGCTCATCTCTCCCTCGTACTGAGACGTGTCATTGATTTCCACCCACACTGAGAGCCGGATTCACAAACACAATCACAACATGTAATTGGTAGAAGAAGAAACTAACAAAAAATGCTTCTTAACTCGTAAAAATATTTGCCAGCTAAGGTGCTGAAACATGGATGGTATATGTCTTTCTCCTCCCCTGTTACTTGAATTGATGCATGCTGGACTGCTGGTGTGATTTCCAATTACATGGAGCTCTGTGGGACGGCTTCACATTACACGACGGGACCTGCTGTCATGAAGAACTGAATGCAGGATTAACAACTAGTGCTCCGGTTTCTTATTCAGTAGCATAAAGTATTTGCTCAATTGTGACACATTTTGTACAGCTCTCTTACAGTATGAGAGAAAATGCTGTTATTACGCAATGTTGGGCTTTTTTTTCACTAATGAGCAGTGAAATTAGTACTTTTATCAGAAATGCTCCTTTAATCTGACAGTTTAGAGAACAACTTGTTTATTGTCCAAAAAGGACTTTGATAGGGATTTGCATCAGTGAGGACAGTGCACTGTGGGATGGATTAGCTTGGTGCAGAGGTAGAAATGATGAGGTAGTCAGACTAACAAAAAAACTAGTAATATGCCTCCTGGAAACTCAAAATCTGTTTCATTTACTTGTGATTTCTTCGCCTATTCTGGCAAACCCTGAGATGATGATGATGGGGTTCAGATGGGGATTCTGTGGAAAATGTGGTGTGGTCTCTCAGGCTAAATACACAGGGGTTAATATATTAACCACAAAATATTACAAAAACTGTAGTGCAGCTTTGCCGGGAAAGTCAGAGGTAAAACTCCCACTGCAGAAACTGGTGCTGTTTAAAAATCAAGGATCAGGATGACTGCAAACAAAAAAAGAAAATACAAGGCATTCAAGTTAAAAAGCCTTTAAAATTACATGGCTGGCACCAATGCACATCAGCTAGAAGTCAAGGTGTTGAACTAAAATAAAAGCACAGACACACATCCTGACACACAATGAGCTGCAGGTGTGTGGATTTAAAGGAGGCAGAGCCAAAAACACTGAACCTCCACCATGGCAAACCAACTGTTCCCACAAGAACCAGCAACAGCAAGCATTCAAAGTACAAAAAGTTACAGAAAGAAAATACACAGAAATTGTGCAACACAAACAACTCTTTGTAATATCACATCTACATCAATGACACAAAACCAACAGACTCATCAATTCTTGGCAATGTTTCCCTCTGAAATCACTTTTTCAGGTCAGTCTCCCCTTCTGATCGATTCAGGCATGACCTTACTACCAAATGCCCTTAAATATCATTGCTGTGTAATCTTATAATGTCTGGCCATGAAATACTGCTCATTGCATTACAAAAGTCTTGCATTGAAAATGAGAGAATATAACCGCAAGGCTCCCATGACTGCTTGAGACTGATGTTCTTTCAAAGTGTTTGTTGCCATCACATCCTGAGCCATTTCCACCACCTGAGTGTTTATCGTCTATTACAAAAATGTCAAAGTTAAAGCCCCAGTGGAGTTGGTTCAGCAGCTAATCCGACTCACCACAAGACAAACACATACTATCTCTTACCCTCTATTTGCTCTTTTTTTTCTTTTCTTCTCTGTCTGTCTCCTTTGCAATGACTCATCTTTTTACAGACACATATTTTCACAACTCAGGGTGAAACTCACATTTTTACACACCTCTTGCAGTCACACCTAACAATAGAAGTGTCAGATTCTGTTTTATTTTCTTCACTGAAGTTGAATCTTTTTCAACAGTGAGAGTTGGCCTTGGTGTGAGTTACCACTACTGTGCAACACAGAAGAAAGGAGAATACACATTTCCTGAAAATACACACAGAGTGAAAATAAGAATATATGGCACAATTGAATAGAAAAGAAATCTTAAGTGTATGTAGTTCTAAAGTGCATTTTTTATTTGTTTTAGTCTTGGACGTGGCTGCAAATTCAAAGCCCCCCCCCCCCCCTTTGAAGCACTTGCTGTGTTTACTCTCAAAGCTTCTGAACAGTCTCATCTATTGCAGTCAGACAGCAACGCAGGCAGTTTGCTCATTAGTGTCTTTATCGAGAGAAAAGCCAGCAGTAATGATGACAGTATACCATTAAGACAAACAAACTTGAGGAAGAATGTGTTCCATTGACCAGAAACAAAACAAAAATATGGTGCATTTACTGAAAGAATGAGTAAAAATTCTAAAAACGGACATTGATATGAAGATTTACAATGAAGAAGGTCTGTTCTGCTGATTGTGGTGGTGAAAAACGTCCACAAACCCACAAAGGTGTTTTCATTCACAATACACTGTCTATTCGGACCAAAACTGGGTGAATCTGTGTTGGGAGTTATGTAATGTGATTATCATCACACCTTAATAGATACAACAAACTAACAAGAGAATAAACAATACACACCCACATGCAGTATATTGAGAGAATTTCTAATCATGAGTGAAAACACCTGTAGTGTAGTATGGTGGGTTTTTATTTTCAAAAGAGTTTTTTTATTTCTAGGACAATCACCCAATGTCTGTTTTTCTGTTCACCACTTGTTTCTGAATGTCTAGATTCACGCAGATGTAAATGTCAGAACTGACAAGTGTACTAAGCTGCAACACACCAGACAATGCTCAGGCAATTAATGCTCAGGTTCATTGTTGCAGATAACAATGAAATCACACTTTCAGCTCCCCTGTGCAATGGCAATACACTAATGATCTTTAGTCTTGTGTTTCCGGCAGCAGTTACTAATGAGGATATGTGTTTTAACTACTATGTGTTAAGCTCCAGATATTTTGGAACATCTTGGGTGTTTGTGATGTGTACACACACAGATTCTCTATTATCATAGAAAATAAGCTGCTGATTTTTTTTTTTTTTTTTTGTTTGTTTTGAGCCAAGGTACAGTAGTTCAGAGGCAAACTGACCAGCTGAACTGCTGGGACTTTTACAGCAGGCTGGCAAACTTGTTCGCTGGCAAGAAGACAAAACGCTCTGGGCTCTTTAGTATTCATGCTGAAGAGATTTTTAGTGAACACATCAAAATAAAATAAAATAAAAATCCACCTTGAAAGAATCTTCACTTCTCTGGCCACTGATGAAATCAAAGGTATGTGTGTGTGTGTTCGTAGTTTGTACTCTTATGCTATCAAATGCTCGATGGTACACAAGGATAAAAATGAAGTGTGACAGGGCTTAATAAATGTTTACTGCCCAGCAGGTCACATTGAGCTATGAAGCAGCCCAAGCAGTACCCTTCATAACAGAACAAGGAACTACAGCTGACTTCACATGACCTGGACAAAATGCATCACAACAGAGGGCTGTATTGGATTACTTAGTGAGTGTGTGTGTGTGTGTGTGTGTGTATACGAGTATGTGCCTGCAAAAGGTTGACAGAGTTTGTGTCTTTGAACCTATCCCTCACCACATTGTGATAAAGGCTAACGTTGGATGGCACGGTGAGTCGAGGCCTGTGCAGAAACACATCTCTCTTAGTGTCGCTTAAAAACAGGCTATTGGGTATTGTCATGAATAGTATCTGAGTGAATCTTCGTCTGACCTCGGCCGGTCTCTGCATTTACAGCCACCCTGAGACAACCTTCAGCAAGAATCTGCCTCTATGGCAGCAACTTCCCTAACACAATGACAGTCTGACATGAATCTTCTGGCTACATGTCAGAGAGATACATAAAGAGGGTGAGAGAAAGAGGAAAGGTTGACGAGAAAGTGAAAAAAAAAGATGGTAATAGAATATGGATGGAGAGATGTACACTACACCACAGTATCATATGTTATAAAATATCCAAATTGGACTATATTTTTTAATGAAAAGTTCAGTATTTGAAGAAATTAGAAAAGAGACACCACTTTAAACCTATAAGCTAAATCCAAGCTAGATCTAAAAGGCTATAGTCAGCAGATGATACGTAAATGCAGCTGGGATCAGCTGTGTGTAAAGGTCACAGGGGGGCTGCAGTACAGATGATGGATGGATGTTTAGACAGGACCAAGCCCTTTTTCCCCATAAATTAATTTGCTCCTGGATGAAGTTTTATATTTAACATACAGCTATGAAATTGTTATCGATTTGCCTTTGTTACTCTTGCCAATAATTATGATAAACATTTCGCCCAAAATGGTTAACAATTCCCTTAAAGGTGGTTGGAGGACAAACACACGGGAAACAGAAATTAAGAATCTTTTCACTGAATTTGACTTAAAACACGAGTCAGTTTTTGTTTGAGAATATTCATATACATGTTTTTTTTTAATTTCAAATTATTATTATGGTTATGTCTTTTTGCATTTCAGCCACAAATGTCTGCATGGATACTGGTATTAATAATTTAATATTTGCAATCAGCTTTCAAGGTCAAAACCATTTTCATTTGCAGATCTATTACATTGACAACTCTCTCTTCATTAGAATGATAGGGAGTGAGATGATAGTGATTGAGTCATAACCACCCAGCTCATAGCCTCAAGCTGGCTTTCCAGCTTATTGCTGTCTGTGTTTGGACCTCCTATCCACCAGCCAGTCACTGATGGAGGGCAGTGTGATCTCTGAGCAGAGCTATCATGGTCCTTGACTTTTCATGAAATGGGGCCAGATGAGTGATGGCTGATGAGGAAATAGACGTGTGACGGGCTTTGATAGCACAGGCTTTGCTGTGAGAAACACACTTTGCCTGAAAAGACATTCTGCAGATTTGTGATCTGGCCAATGGTAACGCATATGTGGCCTAATGTAATCAAAGTTAATTTAAAAGCATCTGGAGTTTTCCTTGTTATGAGGCACATGATATATCTAGTGTTTATCATTAATTAAGTTAAAAATAAAATAATTACAGTCAATATTCTCAGGCTAGCAAATGACTTCAGAGATAGACAACTGGCCTGCTCCACATTTGTATTTGTAGCTACGA
Organism: Mastacembelus armatus; assembly: GCF_900324485.2. NCBI lineage: Eukaryota > Metazoa > Chordata > Actinopteri > Synbranchiformes > Mastacembelidae > Mastacembelus > Mastacembelus armatus. The sequence goes on along the minus strand of NC_046644.1, from coordinate 17,192,912 downwards.
GCTAATGTTATTACATTATAACTTGTGAATTTCCCTGCAAGGCAGTAGATGGCTGAACACAGTTCTCTGCCTAGAGCTAATGAGGTCCCGCCAGAGTCAGTGTAATCAACATTAAGACATAAAGCAGCTGCATTACAATGCTCTCTGTGGAGGTATGAGCTCTGCTCTCCATCTTCACTTTCTTCAGGTCTCCACTGATACTCCGTCCTCCCTTTGTGTTTTTCCTCATGTCCTCCTTTTTTGCTTGAGCTTAATCAGCAAGCCTTGTTTAGCTCTTCTTGTCATTGTTGCACTCTGTCTCTGTCGTGGGAGCCATTTGATGTAGTTAGGCACAATGCCTGTGAGATTCAACTACATCTGGGTCAATTTTCTGTCTAAAGATTAATTTTACATGAACCTATTTCTAGAGCTTCCCCACACACTTGTATGTGCATGCATGCACACACACCAGCTACACAACAGCTATTCATCACTAAACCAATTCAAACATCCCCCTATCCAGGAAAATGAAACAAGACAAATATCCTGGGAGCCATACACACACACACACACACACACACACACAGAGGACATTCTTATTTTGCCGTTTTAACATGCAGCCAAAGAACGAGGCAAAAGGCATCATGGTTATGATCCTCCAGGAGCAGAATAATCTGCTGAGAAGGGGGAAGCGGACGATTTGGATGTGTAGATAATTAAATCCTGGCCTGTGAGAGGACTAATGATGAGATTTTCTCAAAGCTGCCCGACCTTATCGTTTTCATCTGAGCCATGAAAACAGCACTGACTGCGAATCATGCTGGCGTTTTTATTCATCACTCAGCAGTTCACTCCCTGGGAGGAAGTTTTCTGAGACCAGGGAGATTCTCAATATTACCCAGTATGAACCTGATGGTCTGTCCCAGAGCCAAGGATAGAGATGGAACAGATAGAAAAATCCCACTTGAACCAGACTGCACATGTGAGCATATGGGTTGTAGGCACATTTGACAGATTCCTCAAAATTGTAAAAAAAATTAAAGTTGGTTTGTTGGCATTTGTGGACTGGAATATCTTCAACACATATGCAGTAATATTGCCTTCTGTCTTTAAGTGCTTGCGTTTGTACATGTCTCAGTCTCAGTCCTCTGCTAACCGACATCTGATGAAACAAATCGTTATTTTCAGTTTTTGGTCTTTTTTCAGCTTTAAAGACATATTTGTTGAAGGATTTACCATGCCCAAAATAAAGGACTTGTTTGATTATGTAACTTAAAGATTTACAAAAAAACAAAAAACAAAAACACCATTTATCTCTAATAGAACCTTTTTAGTAGATTAAACATTATGTCTCTGCTACATGCTGGCATTTCTTTGGGGACAAGATCCTAACCCTCTTAGAAAGACTACTTCAAATCTGTTGCCTGTTTGTAGCTCAGTGCAGCATTACATCTTTGTGCTTTATTTTAGCCACAGGGAATGCCCCGTTGCCATTTCCTCACAACATTTTTAGACTGTGCTCAGTTTAGCAATGTGATATTGTAAGCTATCTTTATCTAGTTCTTCAGGACTATTGATCTCCAGCTAGAGTAGGGGCATGGTGAAATGGTAATCTCGAACTGGCTGATCGATATCACAGTATTACAGGAGTCTTGTTGAAATTGTTTTTGGAAACATTTTCAGTCTCCCCTGTTTTTCCAGGTGTTAGAGTACATAAGTCTCGATGATGGCTGACAGATTCTTAGACAAGTCTACATCCACAGCAGCTGTGGGTCTGTATATAGCCACAGCATAAGTCGTAACATGCTCATGTTTTGCATTTACCATCTTAGTTTTGTGTGGTTGTAAGCAATCAGCAAAAACGTAATTATAGCTGGGAAGGTCATTAGCTTGGCAGCTATCAGGTCATTATTTTACGATGGCAACAGATAAAAAGTCAGGGGTTCACCAATGTTATTACAAATCATTGTTAGCTGGACATAATGTGTGATCAAGTCTATCCACTGTCAAGACATTTCACTGAAAACCATAAATGTCACACTCATGGCGGCATTACAGGGACAGACGAGAGATTACCAAAGTCATTAGGATTCATCCCCTAGGAACCATGTATGTCTGTGAAAAATTTAAATCCACCCAGTAGCTGTTCAGAGCAATGGGCTGAGCTGATAGACATTGTCAGCCCTCGATCCACACTAGTAATGTGGATGAGAAAATAACGTGTTTGATTTGAGCTAAAACTGAATAATAACATACAAACATTATTAACCTTTTCAGGGATTAACCCAATGAGATTTGTGCCAGTAAATTAAATTGGGTGAGTGGCCGAGCAAACTAATGAGAAAACACAATAACCTACTAAATGAGTGATGTCAGAAAAATAACTGTTCAACAGAGAAATTAACAGATAGTAAGTTCATTGACCGCAAACCAGCAACTCACAGCTTTGAAAAGTGAATGAGTTCAACTCTAACTGAACAGAAGATAATACAATCCAGCTATACACTGCTCCATCTGTCAGGCTTGAATGTTGAATAAATAACTTCACCTTGTGGTTGACCTATGGAACGATGTTCGGTTTAAAGCTACTATGTTATAAATCACTTTGAAACAGCAACATCATTCATTATTTGCTGATTGCTTTACTATTGATTTATCAGTGACAAGGAAGAGAGAGAGAAAAAAATCCCTGGAAAATGCACATGGGTTTGGTTTGTGCATGATGAAATGCCCATATGGAAAATGACTCTTCTCTTGAAACAGAAGCTCGAGATGTAAATTGGCATGGTGTCCACTCCACAATGGAACTATTTTTATCACTTCCTAAACTCTCTGTTCTTGTCTGAACGACTATAATTTAGCCATTTATCAGCACCCTGCTCTTCTGCTGCCTGGTTAAATAAGGTCCAAGGGTACAGTGTTAAATTTAGAGACAACTGGCCTTTCAGACATATTGTGACTGTGAAAGAGACAGTGCTCTAGTTAATAGCAGTGAATCCCGTTAATGGAAAATAATTACCTGACATGCTACACTGATTAACTTGAATGACACAGGGTGTGGATTTGTGTGTAGTCAGAGGTGCCATTAATGCAGTGTGATGATTTATAGTCCAGCTGAGCTTCTGTCCAGACACTGTCCCACCACCACAAAACTAAATGGCATTTACACTTCATCACATCACTTTTTAGCTTAGTAGGTGGAAAGACGTTTCTAAAGAAAACAGCTCAGGAGTAGGAGTAGGAAGAAGAAGCTGTCACAACATCAAAATAGCAAAACACTCTGCATGATACTTTATTGACAACAAACAAACAAAGTGCTGGAAACAAATAGAAAGTTTTTTTGCAGTATAAACTCTTTTAAAACTCTTAACTAAACTCTAAATGCTGGTGGAGGACATAATATAAATTCATTTATGGTACATTTTAATAAGCTCGATTTTGTTTACATATTTCCACCACTATGCAATTACATTAATTTTCCATTGCAGTCAACAACTGAATACAAATTATGCCGAACAAATTAGCTTGAAATTATACTGACGAAGAAACTCAAACACAAGTTTTTAATACAAGACAAAAATAATTAACTTGCACAACCTCTGCAGAAATAAAACACAAAAGGTACTAAAGAGAAATTACTAAAACAAATAGAGTCAAACCTGACTCGAGGATATCTGATAAACAGGCAGTACTAATTTCATTCTAAAATTAGGCAATTGTGACCACAAATTCATTTCTTTGCTTGGTGTGCCTTCTAGCATTCCCCTGTCTATATGAATAAATACATAAATGGAAAAAGTTGTTTTTAAAATGCCAGCTAAGATTCGGATTTTCTGCAAACCTGCGGGTTGGTGGTTGTTGATTGTGATGTTATAACGTCCTTTCTGAAATAAACTTCATGCAATGTGAGGCTACATGTTTACACTAATTACTGCCCGGACACTGACATGCAAGACATTCATTATGTCTTATGACAGTGGGTGTTCAGGGGGAGACGAGATAAACAGAGGTATTAGGGTGATTGTAATATGTGCAATGAGAAACCTCACAATTCAAGATTAGTATTACCGTCATGAAAAGAAGCAAATAAAACTGACTGACAAATGTCTAATACTCTCTGGTCATCAGTTACAGCTGAGATGTGCTCTGTGTAGCAAAGGCGTTAGCTGGGACATCCATCAATGACTCTATTAGCATGGAAAGGGTGATTGTGGTACTGGCACTATATGAATGTGATGCTGCATATTATAACTGAAACTTTGTCAAAGAGGTCTCGCCCTAGATTCTGTCCTCATATATATTTCTTCTTAATCTATCTTATTAAAATATAATGAGAATAAATTTTGAGCAGGGAGTGGCACCAAAGATAATATAAAAAGAGAACAAGTGAAATTTGTATAAAGAGCAGGTGGATAATTTGTGGGAGATGATGTAGAACTGGTTAAACAAGAAGAGGACACAGTGACTTTCTATATCTGTCCTGCTCTGTTGTGGTCCGATGCCACTGTCTGATGAAGGATTTCTGTTAGATCCACAGTGTGAGGGATGAATGGGGGGAAAAAAGGAGAAAACTGCAACAGTTAAAAAGGGAAATAGATGCAGAGAGCAGAGGGTGTGAGGCAGAGAGAAGAATGGAGACGGGCTGGATTTATGATTTGTTCCAGCTGCACTTCAATCGATCTGTTCCAATAGCCAGTTGGTCTGTGTACAGTCAGGCATGTTTAAACACGGGGCTGTTGTCTTCACAAGCCCTTAAGAGCTGGAAATGTCCAATCAGTGCTACTGTGTTTCTCTGCACTTGTACTTGTACTATACAAGTCGCAAGTGCCAATAAGGGCAGGGTAGGTTCAGGAGACTGGAGCCAGTCTCAGCTGTCACTGAGGCAGTGTGCACTATAGTCAGGTCAACCAGTATCTCACAGAACTGACACATAAGACGAATCTCAATTCCCTTATTTTATCACTTGACACTCCTCAGTTATTCCTGTCCGTCATGGTGAAGGATGTCCTAAAACTCTTATTTCTGCTCTGAGGAGCGAGGAGGCTGCCTGGAGGAGCAATAACTGAAGATACATGAGTGCATCCTTTGAGGAAGTCTGTTACAGATTGACACCCCTATTTATCGAAAAACACTTTGTGATAGGTTGATTCATATTAAGGACTGGGGGGGCAGGATGTCCTATGTGTCTTTAAACATTTTTCCCCAGCTCCTTCTTCCTTGCTTCTTACATGAGTGGGACTAAAACACAAGTGAGAGAAATGCGGATGCACTGAGTGGAATTTATCAACAGAGATTCAGGCTCATATTCACACATTTAGAGTTGCCAATCTGCAAATCCTTGTACCTGCAGGGAAGTGATGCAGACATGAGTAATAGGTGCAAACTGCTCACAGAAAGATGGCCTGCCTGTTTGAACCCAGAGCCTGTTTGCTCCGAGACCACGGTGCTAATCACTGCACGGCCAGTCACAAGGATAGGAGTTTCCTGTGCATGATGCAATCTCCAAAATCAATGTGAAAAGATGCAATGAATCTTGAACGTTTGATTAATGTGGCTGTCTATTTACGTGGCTCACTTGTGGTCAGATATTTTGTGGGTTTCACTGGATTTGCACATAAACAAATGATGGAGGAACAACCATATATCATTTCAGTTACTATCAGATGACAATAAAAAAAACATTCAGGATGTGAGGAGTAGCTTAATAAAATTAATCGGTTTAGCCACAAACATGTTTTTTTCAAAAGTATATTAGTGGAGGACGCTGGATGCATAAGACAATGAGAGTTAGTAAATAAGACCTTAACATGTATGCAAAGCATATTTATACATGAGAAGAAGAGTCTTTTAGATGTTGTCCTGCTCCTGAACTTCAGCTGTAATATCTCCATTTAATGCGTCTGTGTACACTGCACCACATACACATGGTCACTGCTTTGATACTAGATTTCTGTGATTTGTTTTTCCTCCAAATGTTCAGCATCAAAGCTTCCTGAAGCAGAATAAAACACGGTATGACTTTCATGTACTGTAATTGACCTTACAGTAGGTCCCACTTGGTAATAAATGTTTGGATTGTGGCTTTGTTCTTCCTTGCCAGCTATTATAAACACATTACTAGAGATACTGCCCAAGAGCTAGCTCTGCAGAAATTGTTGTTTTGCTGTCTTGAAGAAGCAAATGGAGATAACAGCAGCGTATGCCCTGTCAGTCTGTGACAATATATTAGAAACGTAGTGTTATATTTTAAAAATGAAAGATGTAGGAAGTGGTGGCTCATCAGATTTATAACATGGATTGAGTTTTCAGACAGGTAAATGAAAAATATAAGACACACCCCATATCGCCTTTTCCATATTGAATAAGGTTTATTTTAAGCTTTTTCACGTCTGCAGTGGCTGCTTGCCGTATTAAAACATTATTTCAATAAGTAATTAAAGCCAAGTCATTCATCAGCTGCATAAACAAGCAGGTATTTCAGATTGGCGATTTATCATAATTACAATAAAGTAATGTGGTGGTGAGGCTTGTACCTCACCAGTTCTCGGTTGCCCAGAACATTTTTTGCTATCAGCACAACACCTTTGCTCTGTAAACGACAAATGCGTGCTGATAGCTGTGGTGTAGATATGGGGGATTGTTGCCAGTGTTGCCAAGCTCAGACATGATAAATTGAATGAGTGATTTTCTGCACACCTACCTGTCAAGAGAATGTGGCTTTTGGGGAGTAACAAGAAAATAGCTGATGCACACAGTCTGAGCCTTTTTTCAAACTGAGGATAGTCAGTCATTCAGAACAGGAGTTCCACATGGTTCTTTCTTGATTCCTTCTTGTCAGCAATACATTTCTTATGTACTTTATTTATGTGGTTGCAGCAAACAAACATATGATCCACTAGATTTACAGCCTATTGAGGTTTCATTGTAAGCTGATTTTTTTTTAGACTTTTAGACTAATAAACAAAAAAAATACAGTGATACACTCTCATATTCTGAACCTTGGATTTATGTTGATTATGTTCGTTGCTTATATCATCTAATAGAATCTCTTGAGTTTATCTAATGTAGATTTAAAGGTAACAGTTCTTCTTGACTTCCTGACCTTTCCAACATGCAGTCTTCCAGGATGAGTGGGTGCAGTCAGGGGAGGCGAAAGCCAGGTCAGGAAAGAGATACAGCTGGATTGCTGCATTGCCCATGGTGCTCTCTGCATCGATCAGAAAACAGCTATAATAACCTTTTGAAAACATGCTCCTGGCAAGGGAGAGTGTGGAAAAAAAACACCTGCCTGAGTCTGTCAATAGGCATCTAAATTATACTGCAGCAGCCATGAACTGACACACAGTAGGTTTTATGGCTTTTGTTAGAAACCAGTTTTGCAGTGAGATGAGTTAAATCTTTGTCTACTGAGAAGTTAATCACATTTTTATTTTCAGTGTACTGAAGTCTGAATTTTTGCTTCTGAACCTCACTCTAGGGGTGGAGCAGCAGCTAAGATCCATTTAAGGGAATTTACCTCTAAAATTGGAGAAGCAAAGGAAATAAGGAAGAACTGAATTAGGATATGGAGAGCTCATAGGTTCCTCTTTACTGAACATTTTGTGAAAAAAGAAGAAGAGGAAGGTTTAAGAGTTAGAACAGAGATGCACTTAAGTCCCTTTAACTGACATAGTGCTTTTGGATTACTGGGCTGCCAGTGGGAAAGACCATGTGCACAGTGACTTGCCCAAGGAAAGTTCAACATGTGGATGGGTTTAAACTAGGACTCTGATGGAGGACTCCACAGCCACCAGTCTCTTGGTCCATAAATGTTTGAAATTATATTCAGATGTGAAAAAATAAAAAAACAAAAGAACTTAGTATTTTCTTAATTAGTGCGAACAGCAGCAGTGTCTTTATATATCTGTCCTGCTTTGTTGTGGACAGATGCCACTGTCTGATGAAGGATTTCTGTTAGATCCAGACATTGCTCTATAAAATTTGCTGAAAGTTGTCAACACAGTGGGTGGAGCACTTATTTGACTTTTGCCTTATGTCTGTAATAAAATATCCTGCTGTCTGATAGGCATCTGTTACTCACCACCTAGAAAGTCAGCGTCAAGTTGTACAGTGACACTTTTTGTTTTAAGTGCAGCAACTATGGGAATCTAAAAGTAAGAATCTTGTAATAAAATCTGATACTATTTGTAAATCAAAGAAGATTGGTTTTGGATGTGCTGAGAGCGACAGGTTGAATGTGAGACAAGAAAACATTACGGCAGTAGCCACATTTCAAAGTATGAGATATTGATCATATGGGTGTTAAAACAAGCTTAAGTATATGGAGGAGACATAATTTAGTCAAAGATAAGATCATCTATAGAATCTTACATTCCTCTGGGAAACTGAAATGACAACAATATGTGTACAACGACAAGGACAATACATTCAAATATAGTTCTAAGGCAGCAGCTGATTTATAAGTTCATTATGAAAGGCTATGTTTCACATCCATCTTTGTTGCTTCAATATGCATGAACTGTTGCTCCCCAGTTGTGCGCTTTCAATCAGGCCTGCCTGCTCCGGTATGTGGCTAGTCAGGATGTTTACAGATGGTGTCAAAGCAGAAAAGGCAGCAAGAGAAACCGAGAGAGGGGGAAAGGAGAGAGACATAATGGGACGAATGTAAAACACAAAGGCGATGTTGGAGGAACTAAGAGGATATTAACAAAACAAATGCAACAGTACAAAAGCTAAAGACTGAAGCGATAAATACCTCTTTGGTGTGATATAGCACAGATTATCACTTGAATAAAAATAGGCAACAGAGAGAGACTGGTGTGAATTATCAAACACTACTGGAGCTAATATCCTCTGTAACTGTACTACAGTTAATTTCTCAAGAAAGTCAAACAAAAACAGAAGAAAACTCAGTAAAAAAGTGAAGCATGAGCAGAAATTGGCTAAATTGTTTGGAAGATTCCAGGAAGAATCATTACTTTTCATTTACAGGAAACTAATGGTCAATGGATCACGTACAAATGGACCCTGCCAACACACAAACACAGAAGAGGGGGGTGGGGAAACACATTTTCATTTATTTCAGCGCTTTTCCACTGGCCAGCCAACCCTGTTTGGGGAGACACAGAGCTGTTTGGCATGTCTCAGCTCCCACTAAAGAAATAACCCAGGATGTTGTATGTGCAGTGTTGTTCCTACAGACCCTACAGGGAAATTTCCAAAATTGTCCCAGGGTAGATATACATAAATGTGGAAAAGGTATAGTAAACACTGCAGGTCTTGTTACACTTCTGTCCAAGCTCTCACATGACACTGTACACATGAGAAATAAGAAAAGCAAGAAAAATATGAAGCAATTTGCATTACTAGAAATAAATTCCCCCTGTGCTTGCAGAGTTCTCGCACTTGCTCAGGCACTGTCAAAACAGCTAATTTGCTAATCAAGCAGTTTGCCGTGTGATTAAAAATGAAATGTGATTAGATGCTGCTGAGAAAATGATATGTTTGCGAATGCATGCCTACGCACTCACACAGCCTGTGCTGCTGTACATGTGCAATCTCTTCAATAGCAGCTGTCGTCATTGGGATGATGATCAAGAAGAGGCTGATAAGCAGCTATAGCTCTGTGTGTGTGTGTGTGTGTGTGTGTGTGTGTGTGTGTGTGTGTGTGTGTGTGTTTACGTGTGCAGCCAGGGTCATGGCTGAACTACACTCTACACACAAGATCGTGTTGAATTTGAATATTTATAATAGCAATGACAAAGGTGAAGTAAAACAAATCCATCCATCCATCCATTTTCTATACCCGCTTTTCCTGGCTCAGGGTCACGGGGATCTGCTGGAGCCTATCCCAGCTCTCTCTCGGGTGGAAGGCAGGGGTACACCCTGGACAGGTCACCAGTCCATCACAGGGCCACACATATAGACACACAAAGACAGACAACCTCACACACTCACACTCACTCCTACGGGCAATTTTAGAGTCACCAATCAACCTGACATACATGTTTTTGGACTGTGGGAGGAAACCAGAGTACCTGGAGAAAACCCACACAAGCACAGGAAGAACATGCAAACTCCACACAGAAAGGCCGGGAACCCACGACCTTCTTGCTGTGAGGCAACAGTGCTAACCACTCAGCCACCATGCTGCCCCGTAAAACAAATCAATTAAGTTATTACACATTAAACAGAACAAAAATACATTTTAGTTATTACATAGCAGCAAAAGTTATTTCTTGTTACTTGGCTGTACCATTGTGACTACTCACAGCTCCATCAAAGGTGCCTTTAAATAATGTTAAATCCTCCACACCAACAAAATAAATCTTTTCCTGCTCATGTCAAAAAAAAAAAAAAAAAAAAGAAGACATCATGGTTTAACAAGCAGAAATCCTTGCACTTTGGAAGAGTTTACTTGTTATTCACCAGCTACTGTGGCTTAGCCTCACTGACTGCATACAGTTCACCATAAAGTCCAGACCTCTACTGCACAGTTTGCAAAGTCTAAACAAAACAATTGCTGCGCTATTTGCTATTAGTTGTATTTTTTGCATTTCGTGTCTTTGTAGCTAATATTTACTGTGTATATGTGTGTGTGTATTAGTGTGTGTGTGTATTTTGAAATGCCCAAAAGTTTTGATAACTGAATTAGAAATTTTCTGGTTTTGAGGACTGGATACTACTCAATGGATGTTTTTCTTTTTTTCTGCTTGCTTCTGAATGAAAGCTTAACATTGTCTACTCCTTCATTGTACAAGTGATACAAAATTTGAAAAGATTTTCAAAAACAGAGACGACATGGAGTTGGCAGCTGCAGCCCAGCCTGTGCACCGCGTCTCGTCTAAACATGAGTTGTCTTGTTGGCCAGCAGGTGGTCTGCTTGTTTGGCGGGGTCTAGTGACGACTAATGAACACTGACAGACTGGCACCTCCAGATGGAAGTGACATCTAACAAGTCCTTACTTGATTTGCTCTATTGGCCCCAGCACACTCTATATTCTCTCCCTCATGCTTCCATTCCTGCATTTATCCTGTTTATATCTGTTATATATATATATATATATATATATTTGAAGATATATATATATATATATATATATACTTGAAATGCACCTGTATGTATCTGTAGTATCCACTCCTTATACTGTATGTACTGTAGGTGTCAGGCATGCTAACAACATAGTTTGTCATTTTGACAGATATACTGAAGCTGTGTGTTTATGGGCTAAACTAATGAGGTAATGTGTCACTGAGCTTTAGCAGCACCAGATTCTTTTCATTTGTACAGAGTCAGGCTGGTTGGGGTCTTTATGCTATGCTGAGCTAACCAGCTTTATACTGAACAGACACACATGACATTGATATCGATCTTCTGATGTGCTTGCTTGGTCTTGGGAAGAAAGTAAGTATATTTCCAAATTGTCAGGCTATTTCCCTTTAATGGTTAAACCTATAAATTAACAGATTTTTGGCTACTTGCAGGCAGTGAGAAGTAAATACATCACTGACAATTTCTCACTTTATAAAGTTGGTAAGTTCACATTACACATGATCAATGTAGTGTTAGGTTAAATTGTATTTTTTTCATGTATACTTGATAAGCGTCAATAAAAACGTCTGCATACTGTACTTACATATATTAGCCACAGACAATGATCTCAGTGGTTATTGTTGGTGCAGCTGTGAAAAAATGAAATTCAACTCAACCTCAAGAATGAGAAAGATATTGGGGAATATGAAGTAGTGTTGTATAGTGTTCCATGAAATTATACACAATTTCACACCACCATATCCATCTCCTCTCTATCCCCTTCTTTTCTTTTCACGTGCCTCATGGTTTCACCCAAAATGAATCTGTATTCTCAGTATTTTTATTCCCCTCCGGTGGTGTTATTGTACTCTCCACTCTAGAGACCACATATTAAACCTCGCCTCACAATTGATCTCAGATAAACACATTATGTTCCATCTCGAGCACAAAATGCAGTTCTGATCCCACTATAATGACATGGTACACAACAACAAAGCAAAATAGCCATAGCTAACAAACCATGCTCCCATTATATCCAAGAAGGTCTAACCTATCAGATGACAGCTGCTTTTTGACAAGACCAAAACACACTAAAAATAAGAATGCTCATGTTCATACCAGTCTTAGTTTCACAATTTTTTTTTTTTAAATTTCCCCCAGCTAAGGTGATGTGATGTAGAAGGGGCTTCATGTTAATTACCAAGCATGTGGCTTTAAAGGTTGGCCAAGAAGAGGGAGACCTCCATCCTCAAAGCCAGCTGGAACCTTGGAGTCAGATCAAAAGCTTATTGGTTGCAGACGGTGGAAACATGGCAACACCAGCACTAAGTCATTAAGTCACATGCAAAAATGTAAACATGCAAAATGTGCTAGCGTGTGCATGTGCGTGTATAATGTGCATGCATGAGTTTTCACTCAGTCGAATATGACCCTTTGACAGATTAGTGAATATCCCAAAATGTTTTTGTGAGATATAAAATTCTCTTTAATCAGAGAGCTGTGCTGGCAATGTTGAAGATGCCCATGTGCTCGAGCGGTGCTGTATCCCCATGTCATGTCTGTGTGTTTGCAGACTCGTGTGCATGTTGTTTTGGCCGGTATGTGAGCTGGAGAACTACAGTTTTCACCGTCTGCACTCAGAAAGTGTTTGATCTGAATCCAAGGTTGGAGGAATCACTGATGGTCATGAGAATGAAGGTCTCTGTCCACAGATCCTTTAATTCATTGAATTCCACAGCTTCTACACAGCTTGTTGATACAAAATTTTTAGAATTTAGCTCTGTTCGCAGTAATCTATAGATTTTCTAATGATTGACCTTGATCCAAAGTTAGAGGTCCCAGCGGACCCAGTTTGATGGCTAAGCCCTCATCACAGCTGCTGCCTCACAGGCTCCAGCTACAGTACGGCTGGATTCACTCTATGAACATACAGTGGGTACGGAAAGTATTCAGACCCCTTTAAATTTTTCACTCTTTGTGTCATTGCAGCCATTTGCCAAAATCAAAAAAGTTCATTTTATTTCTCATTAATGTACACTCAGCACCCCATCTTGACAGAAAAAAACAGAAATGTAGAAATTTTTGCAAATTTATTAAAAAAGAAAAACTGAAATATCACATGGTCATAAGTATTCAGACCCTGTGCTCAGTATTGAGTAGAAGCACCCTTTTGAGCTAGTACAGCCATGAGTCTTCTTGGGAATGATGCAACAAGTTTTTCACACCTGGATTTGGGGATCCTCTGCCATTCTTCCTCGCAGATCCTCTCCAGTTCTGTCAGGTTGGATGGTGAACGTTGGTGGACAGCCATTTTCAGGTCTCTCCAGAGATGCTCAATTGGGTTTAGGTCAGGGCTCTGGCTGGGCCAGTCAAGAACGGTCACAGAGTTGTTCCGAAGCCACTCCTTTGTTATTTTAGCTGTGTGCTTAGGGTCATTGTCCTGTTGAAAGGTGAACCTTCGGCCCAGTCTGAGGTCCTGAGCACTCTGGAAGAGGTTTTCTTCCAGGATATCTCTGTACTTGGCCACATTCATCTTTCCTTCAATTGCAACCAGTCGTCCTGTCCCTGCAGCTGAAAAACACCCCCACAACATGATGCTCCCACCACCATGTTTCACTGTAGGGATTGTATTGGGCAGGTGATGAGCAGTGCCTGGTTTTCTCCACACATGCCGCTTAGAATTAACGCCAAAAAGTTCAATCTTGGTCTCATCAGACCAGAGAATCTTATTTCTCATAGTCTGGGAGTCCTTCATGTGTTTTTTGGCAAACTCTATGCGGGCTTTCATGTGTCTTGGACTGAGGAGAGGCTTCCGTCGGGCCCCTCTGCCATAAAGCCCCGACTGGTGGAGGGCTGCAGTGATAGTTGACTTTGTGGAACTTTCTCCCATCTCCCTACTGCATCTCTGGAGCTCAGCCACAGTGATCTTTGGGTTCTTCTTTACCTCTCTCACCAAGGCTCTTCTCCCACGATTGCTCAGTTTGGCTGGACGGCCAGGTCTAGGAAGAGTTCTGGTCGTCCCAAACTTTTTCCATTTGAGGATTATGGAGGCCACTGAGCTCTTAGGAACCTTGAGTGCTGCAGAAATTCTTTTGTAACCTTGGCCAGATCTGTGCCTTGCCACAATTCTGTCTCTGAGCTCCTTGGGCAGTTCCTTCGACCTCATGATTCTCATTTGCTCTGACATGCACTGTGAGCTGTAAGGTCTTATATAGACAGGTGCGTGCCTTTCCTAATCAAGTCCAATCAGTTTAATTAAACACAGCTGGACTCCAATGAAGGAGCAGAACCATCTCAAGGAGGATCAGAAGAAATGGACAGCATGTGAGTTAAATATGAGTGTCACTGCAAAGGGTCTGAATACTTATGACCATGTGATATTTCAGTTTTTCTTTTTTAATAAATTTGCAAAAATTTCCACATTTCTGTTTTTTTCTGTCAAGATGGGGTGCTGAGTGTACATTAATGAGAAATAAAATGAACTTTTTTGATTTTGGCAAATGGCTGCAATGACACAAAGAGTGAAAAATTTAAAGGGGTCTGAATACTTTCCGTACCCACTGTATCTGACTGGTCGGAGCTGGGGGATAACAGTCAAGAAAGAGACTGAATAAATCATTCAGGCTCAGCAGCAAATTAATCTGAAGATGTTTGAAATGAAATTCCAAGTCCACAGAACCTGGTGACAATCAATATATCTTGCCCTTGCTGAAGGAGCTAAAACAAAAAACCAAAAAGAGATATGGTGTGTGTGTGGGTGTGGGTGTGTGTGTGTGTGTTTGTGGCACGAGGGGGAGAGATTTACAAGATGATAAAATTTAATGTGTGCTGAGACAGAAACAAGAAAGTTCTAGACACACTTCTAGAAAGCTATTGAATTCTGTACGACCTTCTCAGCTGTGGATGTGACAATAATGATGATGAAGTATGTCTACGTACAGCATATCCATAATCTGTTTGTAGCTTTTGTGGATTATGGCATCAATTAAAAAATACAGAACTGTAGTAAAACTCACATCATCAAATGATGCCCATACTAATATTGCTATCACAATTCATGGGATTTAACACCACATTCCTTTTTAAGACAATGATATATGTATTTATGACACACTGCAATTCTCTTTGAGGAAAATATAACCCAGAAGCAGAAATCACTGCATTCTAGTCCCAAATACTCCATCCATACTGCTTATTCACGTCCACCAGCTCAACATTAAAATGCTGACTCCACATTGATGCAACCATAATAATAATAATAATGATACAGTGATATACAAATGACACCATAAGCTTAACAGCAGTACTTTCCTTTCACAGGGAGTTATTTTACTTATATTTAAAAGTAGATTTAGCTGATAATATGTTCATATTTATTTACATACCGAATGGAATAAAGTAGTTTTACACTGTTTCATTGCTTACAAGGTTTTGAACACTTCTTTCAACACTTTCAGTGCATATTTGCTACCTGGACTTCACATACGCTTCGGTATTCTGGCCACAAAGCAACCATATGGTGATTGCCCTAACAGCTCAACCCATGTCCCTCTTCAGGGACCTCATGGTAGTAATGCTATGGAGCTAGAGAAAGAAAGGTGGTGTTACCTCACAATCTCCACCTGCTGTCACATGTTGCAGATTGAAGCAAGGCCACCTGTGTTTGGAAGGAGGCCATTTAAGCACCTGCGGTGGATTGAAGACCTCTGGTTACCCCTTCAATCATCTTCTCTCGGTCTTATTTTTCTACTTTCTCTCCTTTCTATTTTCTCTGCAGGGGTTATTGACATTTTCTACTGTCAACAAACCCCATATTATAAGCTGAAATATGTGCTCTAATATGTAGCAGAGCATAGATAAATACTCGGTGCCAGTGTGGAGACATGCTACAGTAAAGGCCAGATGGATTTTATACTGTTGTCCACAGTGAGGAAGTGAATAAGAAACATTTGAGATAACATCCTTAGCCTTTTGGTGCCTGGATTTAATGTCTAGCCCAAAACTTTGCTTTCTGCTTCACTGTCTGTGTGTCAGACGAAGGGGAGTGTGAAAAGAAAGACGAAAGTGTAAGTAGCTTAAGTGACTGACACAGGGAGAGTGCTACAGAGTGCTAACAGTTTGGGGGTGATATTGAGAATGTGGGAGAATGAAAGCTAGATTAAAGGCGACAAGATAGAGAAGGAAACTGACACGAGAAGAAAGAGCAAAAAAATGATTAGGCCAAGTCTCCTTTTATATTTGCAGTCTCTCTTCTCACTCATATGAATGTGCTTACGGTACATATTTATGTGAGTCTCCCTCCTTCTATGTGCGTTAATGTGCCTGTATGCACGGGCATGACTAAAGAACCTGAACATGATTAATGATGAATGCAATCTACATTTGCAGAGCAAATTCCTTAAATATAATATTCCCTAAGAAAAAAATGTTCTATTCCCTCTCACTGTGCACAAATTATTTTAAGAAAGGAACATTAAAAAATGGAATAGGGCTTTAAATGGAATATAAAGACAGATTAGGCTTTATGGTCCAAGCACAGAAGAAAAGAGTAATACAGATTATATTGCATGTACTGGAAAATAAGAGATTTATTGCATTTCATAAGCATGCGCTACATTTTAGTCCTTAATACAGGCATAGCTGATTCAGACCAGAAGTAAGAGAAATAGATGATTAGGTCTATGTGTCATCTTTGCCAGACAGCACCCATCTGTGGTTCATTGGACAACATTACATCAGTGTGTCTAGTTAGTGTATGCTGGTGTTTATGTGTTTGTGCAAGAGGGAGAAAGAAAAAGCAAAAGAAAGAGAAA
Organism: Mastacembelus armatus; assembly: GCF_900324485.2. Lineage (NCBI taxonomy): Eukaryota > Metazoa > Chordata > Actinopteri > Synbranchiformes > Mastacembelidae > Mastacembelus > Mastacembelus armatus. Next base: position 17,176,088 of record NC_046644.1, on the reverse strand, counting down.
CCAAGAGGGAACATGGTGCCAGTGAGAATGCACAGCTTGAGTGTATTTTTATAAGCTTTCCTTAACAGGGAAGATAGTGTGGATGCTGCTGTGTGTAAGGCGTGTCATTAAAAGTTTCATAGGCTGGATAGCTGTCAGAACCCATGCCAATTAGTGCCACTTTAGGTGTCAGTCTGGTAGGCAGGAGAGACGAAAGGCAAAGAGACAGAGAAGCACCAGGAGAACCCTGCTCAGCTGAGCATCCTACAAGCATCGGCTTGGCTTGATATCAGTTACAACAATCCTAAACAAGTCCTCTGCTCTCCAGTTATTTTCTACCTTGTAAGCATTCAGTTTAATTGAAACAGGGCAAAAAGAATTACCAAAAAAATGGATTTGAGAGTTGAGAGCTATGTGCAGATTTGTGTTATTCTTTGATCCACTGGCCCATATTAGCTTTGACGTTCTGTTCAGTTTTCTTGGTTTGTTAAATGTACCCTGCAGAGTTTTTGACCTCTAATTGCACTGTCAAGTGTTGGTTTGATGAGCTGGTGCTTTTTTTGTTTGTACTCTGCATTATACGCACAAGGACACATACCCACATCACAAGTGAGTAAACAATGTAGGTTTAAAATAATCCAGAAAAAGCTTTGGAAATGTTTTGCTGGGACTTAAGGAGACACAAAATGTGTTTTGCTGAGAAACAACAATCATTATTTTGTTTACAATGAAAACTCCATGTGGCACCGTTAAGCTTGTTTTATCCATTTTAAAAGAACTGATGAGTGTCACAAACAGCAAATAACTTACTTTTTACTGTGGACCTTATATTGATCTGCCACTAGGTACCTACCAAACAGAATATACCTGCAAAACCAAATCCCAAACCATTAATCCAAACACCAATGTTTCATTAGGTATACTTATTACTTAGTAACAGGAAATCTGATTTCTTTAGTTCCCACAGAAAGCACAGCAAACAAGCAAAATCACTGCTCAGCCACACTGACTTAGAGTGTGGATAATGTGGAAAAGCAAGTAGCAGAGTAAGCTTGGTAAAACACTTTGTGGACATTCTACTACCAGGATGATAAAGTACTGAGAGCACCGAGCATTTGTGTACATCACCAGCTGGAGGGGAATCCAGAGTCAAGTCACAATATAGACACTGGTCTATATCCTGTAGCAAAACCTAACAATGTAGTGACATCTATTATTTATACACATTACCTCAGGGTCACTGGGGTGGGGAAGGGGGAATACAACATATCCCACCATGCTCTGGGAAAAACGTACAGAAACATGATGCCATCTATGGCCTGGATGGTTTGCCATGTTTCAACTGACCAGACATTGGTCAACATTGGTCTGAGTTGTCAGCCATGAGAAAGGATGCTTACGGTTCAATATTACCATGAAGATTTTTGGGAAACCATGCTTGAAAAAGTTGGGATCATCTTATATTCAAGGACTAGACAGTGGTGTGTGCACGACACCAGATATTTTTTTGGTGCAGCGGCTGTGTTGTTCTTTTTTTTTTTTGAGTGATGCCAAGTCCCCAAATGTGCGAAACACAAATGAACCAGTGAGAAAATGTATCCAGCAACCAAGACTCACAGCTGTAATAAGAAGCTCAAAAAGACATGCTGCCTGACTGAGGAAATTATTTTAACCACACCTAAGAGCCTGACAGGTCAAGCTTTACATATAACCGTGTTTCATGTTCTAACATGTTTTACATAAATGACTTGGGTTTCAGCTTCAGATAAATGTTCTGGAAAATCAAATTCATAAAAACTGACAAAGAGCATCAACAGATGCTATGGGAAAGAACTATCAATTAGATAATGGTTTCTATTGATGGAGAAATGGTCTCCAGCTGGTAAAGGGTTATGAAACCAGGACATTACTGGAATTGATTCTGCATTGTCGTCGTTCCAATTATGAAGAGCCTTCTGAAGGTGTCACACAGCCTTGTCCACAGGCTGTTAGTTAATTGCACTATACAGTTGGTGATACGATAAGAGACAAACTGAAACCGTGAGCGTTCCTATTAATTAAAGTGCTTTCCAGCTGTCAACTTCCCTCAGAAAAGTTCCCATCTTGACAGGATATCAATTTAACTAAAAACACAAGGTGCCCTCTTGTTGCTTGAGCAGTTGTGCATTTCTTCTTTTCACAAACAGCCTCATTTGTATCTCCCATTTTGTAATGTATGATATTCATCCATCCTCTTCTAGTATAGCATGAGTTTACAGTTTTCACAGGTTAGACACATTTGCTGCCTAAATAAAAAATAGAATATAAATAATTTGTAGCCTGAACAAAATCATATCACTGTGCCTGAACTCACCTGTCTATCTGGACATGACGGCTAATGGTCAACTGCACCTTCCTCTCCAGCAGCAGCCCTGACTCCGTATAGCAAAGTGTAGCATACAAGCAGAGTGTATTCATCTCAAGTGTGAATAAATGTGAGGGCCTACAGTCAATACTATATCTTATACAGTTTATGTGCAGTGTGAGTATGATTTTTGTGGTCTGTATAGATTTTGCATAAAAAGTGGGGCTCCTTCTGAACCTAAATTCCATATTTGAATACGTGCAAAATAACAGCCTGGTAATGAATAATAAATCTATTTTTCTAGCTACCATCATTAAATTTTTTCTCTTTTAATAAAGCAATTACTTTATGTCAGCACAGCCACCACACTAATACAATTCCCATGGCTTGCTTGGCAAAGCTCCTATTTAATTTGCAGTCTTAGACTGAGGAGGGAGTGAGAAAAAGAGCATTCAGCAAGTGGGAATAGGAATGTCTTTCATGCAGTTTCAGAGACAAGCTGCCCTGCTTACTCTAAATTTGTCCTACACGTATAATGATTAGGTTTGGGTGGTGAACTTCTTGATGTGATATTGATTGGTTTTGTATTTGACTGTGATTTGGCTGCTAACATTAAGATTAGACTCTGGTATGTTGGTCACAAAGAACATCAGCTACTAGTTTCAGCAAGTATAATAAACAAACTGATTGCTGATTTCCTCACTTCCTGAAAATGGCACTAACATCCAGACATCAACATCCAGTTTCTCTGAACCTTCAAAACTCACTGCACCGTCATGTTGCAGTAATGATAATGCTCTTGGAGACATCAAGATTGCATACCAATACTCACACTATAAACACTGAACCTAAAATGTACATGTGTTGACCCAAGTGTTAAATATGCAAGAATGACTTGATTACAGATTGGGATTTGCACAATGAAGTAGAGCGAGCAGGTTATTTTAACTTAGCATAAAGACTGGAAGTAGGAGGAAACAGCTAGCCTCGCTGAGAGGTTACTGGTTCACCAGAACCCAGGAGCTGCGCTAGCTGTCCCTGGCTCTAGCTTCATCTTTAGTGCACAGACACGAGTGTCATTGATTTTTTTTTTTAAATCTGGCCCTCAGCAAGAAAGTTACGTCACACAGTATAGATTATATATCCTCTTTTAAAAGGTTCAAGCTTTTTCAAAAATGAGTCAGGGTCCTATGATTCTATAGAGACACAGAGACACGTAGGCACTTGAGAGATATAACCCAACAATATCAAAACCAGTTCATAGTGTTATTGAGGCAATTTGCTGAGGGCTATGATAGCACAGGGTATCTCTCTGTCCTGCTGACGCGAGCTTTGTTACAGATCAGCGATATCCAGCTGGACAGAGGGACGTTGAGACAAGGGCCGAGGGGCCAGTCAGGGTCGAACTTCACAGGCTTTGTGTTTATATTGTTTGTTTGGTTTGTTTTTAGCTTCTTTTTGCAGCTGTGGTGAAATAAATGTTTCTAGCTAATGTTCATACATTGAGATTGAAAACCATATTTACTTCTGAATATATCACAGCAGAGCAGAGGACACTGAGTGCTGTTTGTATGCTCAAAACAAAGTGATTTCCTTTGTTTTGCAGAGCCGCACCTGCTAACACAGCAATATTTAATGCAGAAAAAAGGTGGCATCTGTCCTTTCTGTTTTAATTTGTCATAGTTTGATATTTATTTCAACTCAGATACAAGAGGGACGACATTTCGAAACCACAGCTTTCCTCGAGAGTAACCACTAAATTGATGTTTAGCTCCAAATGTGCTGCTGATTCAGCACAGTTAGAGAGAAAATCTAAAAAACTAACATGTTCCTAGACATAGCCTGCGCCATCTACTGTCAGATAAATAAAATTAATATAGTTGATTCATTGTGACAGAATGAAATACGCAACAGGAGGAGGGATTATGCTGATCCCCTCCAACAAGACGATGTAATGATCACAAGCATAGAAATCAAATACACAGAAGAAATCCCTTTCTCCCTGAGGCAAATCACACATACACATACACACTGACACACCACAATCCACTGGCTTATTGGTTACAGCTATTATGTACCACAATATACCTGAAGCTAAATTTGCTGAACTCCTAAGAGGAATAGCATCCTGTAAAATAGGGGCCATTTTCCTGCTGCTTGCTGGTTGTCTCTGCACTTTAAGCTCATCCTCCCTCCGCCACAGTAGCCTTAATAACCACTTAAGACGCTACGTACCGGCTCTTCCTATGAGAAATGGCTGCAGTTTGACGTGTGTGGGAGAGAAGAAAGAATGCGTTCAGAGCACAGACGCACAAATCAGTCCTGCAGATCATCCCGACGTTATCTGAAGAATTTATTATATTTTACACGTTTTTATCCATCTGTGCACCATCATCATAGTATTAAATTCCACATAATATTATCAGCAATTACTAAATGAAAGTTATTGTAAGGCATTCCTATTTTCAGACATACATTGATCATAATGATATATAGATGCCACACTCAAACTACTTCACCACCACTTCTGATTTCAAAGAGAGCAACTTCACACCCCCTGCAACCTCTCAATAATGGACTGGGGCCCCTTAAGTGATCTCTAATGGAAGCTCTTAGGGGAAGAAGCACTCATTCATATTCCATATTTCATCCTGCAATACCACTGCTGCTGCAAATGGGTCAAAGAAAATGCCATTTCACACAGGCTTTTGACTTTCCAGGGAATTGCCATGGCCAAAGGAGATGCGGCTGCTGGTAATCCAGATTATATTGAGATTTTTTCCCCCTTTCGTAATCTATTAATTCAAAACAAACAGTGAGGGATGTAAGAACATGCCAGGGCATATGTGACGGTGTTAATGTAGTTTATGCATCATGCCCAGGCTGAGAAAATCTGTATAGTTTGACATTTGGAAATATGTTTCAATCACAGCTCATGTTCATTCATAGGCAGTCACTGCCAACTTGAATCCATTCATCAGCGTGACTCAAAAGCAGACTACAATTTGTGTATTATGCAAATGTTTTCCTTGCAACCTCCACTGTTATTTTTGATGAAATTTATCAACAGTGCTAGGGTGCAAGTAAAGTGAACTCATTGAGAATCATGAAGAACTAGAAAGAAGGATCAGGGAGGAGAAAAAGAGCAAGCCTTGCTAATTAGCCACCGGCAAACAGTCACACTGATCATCCCGCTATCGTTTGCACAACGTTGTGACTTGTTTTTCCATTAAACAGTGAGCAGAACATGGCTCAGATGTAATATTTCGTAATAGACAAAACCACAGTGACAGTTAGGCCAACATGAATACAGTCGCCAATGTCACTGGAATACAAAATATCAGAAAGGGAAACAGTAAGTGCATCAAATATTGATGTGCTTAACAACAACATCTGCTGTGTGTGTTTATGAAATATTCAAGGATACAGAGAATGGGAGATACATGGTGGTTTGTCATGGTCTGGATGCTCCATATTTTACAGCCTATGTGCTGAGTTGGGGAACAGAGCATGAACACAGAACTACTGGTGTAGGAGAACAAGTAGGGTAAGACAGAAAATCCTCTTATGACACACTAAATGCCTGGTGTAAGACTAAAGCAGCAACACACACACACACACACACAAACAATGCACTCTCAGAGGTAATTTAGGCCAAGAGTGTCGGCATTTTGTCTGCACTTTAATGTGTTCTTGGCTAATGACAGTGCCATGTCATTAAAGCCAGATTAAAAAAAGAAAGGTATTTCTGTTGTGTTATAGAAGGCCAGTCCTTCTGCCTCGTCTCAGCTGGAAAATGGATCCACAACAGAAAAAACGTGAATCATGGGAAAGTGCATCATGATCTTCCAGGAAAAGCTTTTCTCTCCCGCCCACCCGCACCAGCAGCTCCTCATCCATCTATCTTCTTTGACTCCACCCTTCTGTTTTCCACAGTTTCCCTCAACCAGCCTCTGGTCCCTCGTGTCTCCACTCCCTCCCCATCTCTCTCATTGTCTTTCACACTCTTCTCTCTCCCCCTTCGAGTGAGTTCTGGGACCCACTAATTCAAAGACCAAGCAGCACCTCATATCTGCAATCAGTTGGGTTTAACCGAACTCCCTTAGCCTGTCGACACATCCCAAGTTCAAAGAAGACAAAAGGAAGAGTGACTGTGGGAAGAGTCAGCCCCCCTCCCCTTCAACTCCCATAAATCTTTTAATCATGACACTGAGAGAAACTTTTTTTTCCCTTCCATCTCCCTTGATATGCCACTAGTTTCTGTTCTTGTTCTCTTTCTTCTCTTGTATTTAACATCCCCCTGCTCTCTCTGCTTCTCTCTCCTCACTGCCATCTCACTAAATAGCCAATGCTTCATCTTTATTTCTACCCCCCATCCCCATTTGACAGCATTTTCCCTTACCCCCTTCCCACTGTCGTCTGCCCACTGTAGAGCTTAAATGAGTATACTGGCAAGGTCTGTAAATTATTCAACAACAGGGAGAAAATCTTCTTTTCCCTCTCCCTCCTGATATTCCAAAAATAGTCTGTATGTTAGGAGCAAATCATACGCAGCTATTACAAATCTGGATGCTCATTGCTTTATTCTGATGGAGTGCTGATTTGACACCATATTGTGATATAGTGGGACAATTACGATCCTATTACTTTGCAGTCGATGTTGCTATGCAATATTAATATGTTGTGACTGTGTGATTGGGTAGTAAACTGTGACACTTAATATTATACAGTTAGTTTATATTTTATATAGTGTAAAATAAATTATTGACACATTGTCAGAAAAAGTTAAAATCATATTACAGTTGATACCATCCTTCCACAGGTCTGTGCAATCAGCTCACTATAAACCAGAGTTATGTTTTATTGTTAAGCAACACCTAGCAGTCATGTGACACTGCATCAATCTTTTCAGAAAATACCATAAAACAACATGTTTATATTCGAGTGACCCCTAAGGAGGTCCCTCAAAGCCCCTGGATACTTATTATGGTTTCCCATGTCAATGTTTCTTTTAACCACGATTGTTCTCTAACCTTACCTGCTCTATAAACCTAACTAGCTTTATATTGCTTACCCTAACTGAACCATAGTCCACACTGTCACATCACAACAGAGTTTTTTCTAAATCAGTTTATTTGTCGCCATCGGGTCGTTATTTCAACAAACTCCACTTTGGGCCATATGAAACAGGTACAAACAGACTTATATGGATTCCTCGGTTGGAGCAGATGTGTAGTGGTGCGTATAGATAGGTACACTGTGTTCAGTGGAGATTGCTGCAAACAGGAGACTTTTGTTCCCTGACTTTAGACTTTATGGCAGTACTGCCCACAGGCAGCAATAGTAGCTTGTTAAATCTGCACCAGGCCTGGGGAGAAGTGCTGCCTGAAGGAAAAACCTGGGCAAGAGAAGGCTTGGTTGCTGACGATCTGTAACCTCCGCAAAAATAAAGTAAACAAGTAAAAACCGTTTGATGATAACATGGATGACAGCTAACAGATGGAAGAAGAAGCATCGACACATAGAGGTGATATAGATGACATCGATGTTCATTTGCACTGGAGAAAGTATTTAGCTTCTTAAAGTTGCTGCACTGCAATACAAAAATACTCAATTACAAGATGGTGCATTGAAAATGTTAGTATGATGTACTTAAAGTAGCAATAGTAAAATACATGGTCCAGACAAATAGCCTCTATGGCTGATACACTATTATGTATTATGTCATTAAATTATTATTACACACATTTAATGTTTGAGTAGCATTTTACTGTTGTAGCTGTTGCAGCTGGAGGTTGTGTCAACTATTTTTTAACACTGACAGTGTAATCAAAGTTTGTCAACTTAATCAGTTTTATGGTTTATCATTTCTTTTTTATTAAAATGTCAAATTGGGAAGAAAACGGTAACTAAAGCTGTCAAAGTAAAGCAAGAGCAGACTTTATCTCCCCAACTGACAACAGCATACTGTATCATCTGTGTGATGTTAATCACAATGACTTCAAGAGAACAAAACATTGGCAAGAACAACACAAATCAATATAATATATATCACATACTTAAACCAGTAGTTGTCATGTTATGGATGGAAAATTCCAGAAATCCCAACTAAAGGAATCAGGCTTTAATATCTAAAATAGAGACCCAGTCACAGTAAAAGTCACAAAGGTGTGCACTGATGAGGGTACAGCTACAAATTATAAAGCTAAACTCTGGAAGTCATCCAATAAATATCACATAGGTGAATGGATCTCCATCAACCTTCACGTTAGTGAGGATGTCCTTATAAAATCTGTGCAAGTGTGAGTCCGTCCGTCCTCTTTCTTTATACGAGTATTTTATAGAACAAATAATCTCCTCTACCTTGCAGTCAATAATAAACAGCAAGTAAACTATTACCAGGGTGCATAGACATTTATGTCCTTTATTGCCAGTGGAAAATCTGCCGCAACTCTCAAGAAGGTGGATGAGAAATTCCGGAACGGACACTTAACTAATTTAACAAGCAGAATGCAGGCAGAGGCAAGAGCAGGGAGAGATGTGGATATTGGGCCAGGGAATACAAGAGTCCTTCAAAGGTGGATAAAAATAAGCAAACACAGAACAGTCCCCAAGTTAACACACAGGACCCCTGCCACCGTGTTTCCCTCAGTTTTAGCACTGAGGATCCTGCCAAAGCATATCGCAGTAGGACAGCAAACACTGGGATGTAGTGGGAAAAAATGGCTGTACAAATGATGCAGTATGAATAAATAACTGCAGCTGAAAAGCCAGTGCTTTAGATAATTGTTAATGGTCAAATGTGAAATGTTATTGTAGAAGATAATGGAACCATTACAACTATTGCAAACAAGAAATGTGTTACTTGTGCACTTAGGGGTGACTTGTGTATTCTGTAGGTATACGGAGACTTCCTATGGAGAATGACGACAGTGGTTCTTGTTGATAGTTTGTATGTTGCTCTGTTGGGTCTGGGTCTGCTGGCCAGATGGGAAGTTAGTATTGCTCTCCACATGGAGAGTTTCTTTCTGTCATTTACAATTAGTGTATTGTATCTGGCTTTTACAATCTCGGCTCTCTCTCACTGGGGAGCAGAAAATGGCCAAATTAAGTCCTCGCTATGCAAGTATGCTCCTCATTGTCTCCTACTAGACTCCAATTTGTGGTGTGGAGTTTCAGTCGAGATATTAGGTTACAAATCCGCCATTGAGTTTAGATATTGTAAGAGCTGTTGTTTTGTTTGCGGACATACACAGTTTCAATTGTTCTTTTATCCTATTATTATTATTATTATTATTATAACTCACTGAGCCTAAAATGGCTGATGAAAAAAGTTTTTGCCTATAATGAAGAATGAATGCACTATGTACAGTGCTTAAGAAGCTATGTTTTTCATAAGCTGGCTATATAGAAGTATTAGTTCTTTTACTGTTTAGTTTTTGGCAGATACAACAGGATTAAAAAAGATGAATTACATTTACATGTAGGATACATCACAGCAGCTGTCCTGCAAAAGTACAAGGGGTGAAAACTTGAAGGCCCAATCCTCAACTGTGCAGCACAAATACACCAGTCAAGGTCTACATTAATATGCACCTGCAATTTGGCCACAGATAATTGGCCTCTTTGGAGGGTTTCAGTCTCATATTTCTTTGAAAATTCACATAACAAGGTTCTGATTTCCAGACCTTTTTTTGTGGCTGCTCAGTTCTGCTAATTGGGATTCAACCAACAGTCATATGCCCCAGTGTATTTTATCTATATTTAACCATCACACTGTTCTGGACCTGTAATCCTGTTATCTTCTCAATTTTTAACACAGGCGAGAATTACAGACCCCGCCACTAGCAGTAATTTCTGCATGTAAATTTAATGAGCAACTAATGCAGAAAAATGCCGAACAAAAACTGCATGAAAAATGCTGCCTGGAATAATGACGTTATAACTTTAGCTTAACCGTTACTCTTGCTTTTTGTCTAGTGTAACACGCTGTCTCCAGCATCTCAGTCTCCAGTTATGTGAAATAAATCATCAGCCTGCCCTGACAAAGAAATGCCTCCCAGAAACTGGGTACTAAAGATCACCAAGGGAAATGACATTTATGTATGGGCTCAGTATTATCATCTCTGCCACCTACCAGACGCTGTACATACACACACGCACGCACACACACACTCCTCAGACCCAAACACTCTATCATATTAGGTGTCAGAAGAGGATCAAGAGATGATGAAACAGCTTCATGTGCAGTATAAGACACCATGCTTTTGATCAGATCCCCAACCCCCACCTCCTCTTTCTCTCTTGCTGCTTCTCTCCTATTTCCCCAGTTGATGTGCGGAGGAAATGTACCTCCTTGAAAATGAAACAGAACAAACAAATGAGATTGGGTGTGTTGACCTCACTTTGTAGCATGGAATATGGATTCTGATGCAGGTATAGTATTGAAGTAGATATTTACCATGCAAACAGTAACAGGCTTGGTGTGTGAAAAAGAGCATGGTGTGTAGCAGGAAATAAAGAAATTCATAATTCATGATTCTGGGATATAATGTCTGACCTGATTAATTAGTGGATATGGTGAGAGCTAAGAGGGAAGGAGATGGAGTGGGGAGGAGGGGTCAGGATGTGATAACAAAAATGGCTGATGCTTGAGTGTGTGCAGAAGGTGAAAGAATATTTATTTGTTCCACTCTTCCCTCTGCTTTTGAACTTATACGTACCACCAGTGCTGTATATTAAACCATGGCCTTGCACCCCACTTCATAAATGCATTATGCCCATGTATACTCTTCCTGTCTTGAACCTTCTAACAATAAATGCTTGCATATTATGCAGGAATTTATTTTTGACATGATAGAAACCAAAGGAGCCAATAGAGTCTGCCTAGACTCATCCGGATGATCAAGTTTTCTGGTGAATGATGGTTGGAGTTCTCAAACATGACACAAAGAGAGCTAAGTTGGACTGTCTTAAAACCACCTTTCTGAGGAAACTATCAAGTCATTTAATAGATGCACTCTTGTTAAATGAGCATGCATTTAGGACTGCACTTCCACAGCACTGTCAGTCTCAGGAATGAAGGCTCTAAAAAACTATCAAAGACAGCACAGCAGAACCAGAGACCTGGTGACTACATTCCCCACAATGCAATTTAACCACTGACAGCAGAGGTTTATGTAGCTTTCAGCCACTAGATGAGATGATAAGTGGACTACAGAGGTCTGACCTCACTTCTTTTTAAATTGGCACCCCCTGATTCTTTTCAGTTGCCAAAGGTATAGTCTCGATCCCAGATGGCACTGACTCATAACATCACTTAAATGCTCAATGTGTAATATTTTGAAGGATCTATTAGCAGAAATGGAATATAGTATTCGGAAAAATGTTCTCATTAGTGTGTAATCACTGTAAAATACCAACTGTTGCACTTTCTTAACCTTACAATGAGCCATTTGAGATGGGATATATTTCTGTGGCTGGCTGTGATTTGGTGAACAGATACTGTAAAGGTCTTTAAAAATAATTTTGAATTTCAGCAATGGGATTCTACATGAAAACACAATTTTCTGCCAAATATAGGGCAGTTTGGGTTATTTCACATGACAGAGTTTCTCTTCATAGGAAATACACAATACCTCAGAGTTTCATTGTGGGTCCCATTCAAAGCTTGCCTATTGTTCATTTAATGTTATAGAGAAAAAATTCAAAGTTTTGGGATCTGTGAGTCAAAGAACAGGGACTAAATATAATAAATAGACGGTTCCTACAAAGATAAAATTGGTGAGCTGTGGCTTTATGTATCTGCAACCTATTTTACTGGTATTTGTTCTTTTGCTGTGACTACTCACTTTTATCAGCCTCACTCTAAACCCTGCAACACATCTGAGATTTATTACATACATGCTGTCGATTGATATCACTGTAAAATAAAGTGCTTCTATAGCTCTGCTGTGCTCCAAGCTACAGCCCAGATGAGCAAATCAGTATAGCCAGTCATGTCCAGGCTTCCTTTTTCTGTGCAAAGAGACCGAGATGTCCTAATACTAAACAGAAAACATGACCTTGTCTCGCCATCACTCTGTCTGTCAGCTGCCTTGTGTATATATCATTATGCTGTTCCGGGTCCCTGACTCAGAAATCTATACCCCGATGCTACATCTGACAGCGAAATGACACCAGAGACTAAAAAAACTAGTGGAGCTTGATTACTGTCATGCTGAAGATTTGACATTACTTGTAGAATCTAAAAACTAAAGAGGTCCTGAGAGCTGAATGTAGTGCACCTAAAGAAAACATATACAAATAGACAAAACATAAATAAATTAAGAAACCCGTCCATTCATCCATCTATCCATCCTCTATACCCGCTTATTCCTATTTAAGGTCCCAGGGATCTGCTGGAGCCTATCCCAGCTCTCTTTGGGTGAAAGGCAGGGGTCCACCCTGGACAGGTCACCAGTCCATCACAGGGCCACATAGAGACAAACAACCTCACACACTCACACTCACTCCTATGGGCAATTTAGAGTCACCAATCAACCTGACATACATGTTTTTGGACTGTGGGAGGAAACCAGAGTACCTGGAGAAAACCCACACAAGCACAGGGAGAACATACAGACTCAAACCAGGAACCTTCTTGTTGTGTTAATGGTTTTGCTGTGTAACCGTAAATTATGAAACCACCTTCCTCAATTTGTAAATGCAGTCACTGCCAACAAACAAATGCTGCAAATACAGAAAACACAACCAAACACAAGAAGCTGCAAACAGCCCAGACTAGAAAACATTTTTAGTGATGGTGAGAAGTGGCCATACTTGCTGACATGCTGTGTCATAAAGATACTGAAGTCAACTCTCCCTTAGTAGCTTTGGAAAATGCACTAAACTGTAAGTGTTCTGTGTGTTTTCATTGCTTGTGTCTTGTTATTTATTGGCATGTGCTGCAGTGCATTGACCTCTTAGGGCTACTACACAAAGACTTTTTTCTGAGTGAATCAGGCAGAAATACTTAGATAATGAAACTTCATTTCCATCCGCTGCTGTTCCAGAATTTGAACAATTTGCCACATACTATCATGTGAGAAATCTCATAATAAATGGGCAATTTGGATTATCCACAGTTCTTTGCTATGAATTTGCACACCAGAGAAGAGCTGGTGTCTATTAACAGAGAGGAAATACAGATTCCAGGATTTCTGCATTGTTGATCAAAGAGGAATAAATGAAAGGAAGAAATAAGACAGAGAAAGAAAATTATGACTGTTCTACTTTCCATGAGGCTGACTGTAAAAAAACAATATGAATGCCTGTTGTGCTCATTCTGGCTCGTTAGTCTTTGAATGGTGCTGAGAAGGAAAAACAGACGCCAGAAGAACAATGAATGCATATATCTGGAGTCAACAATGTCACTGAGCTTGTGCCTGTGTTAAAGCTCTACTTTCTACTGCAGATTTATCTTTTTAAACAGTTTCTACTGATCTACATTATCTCGACCTGTGGAATAAACTAGTTTCAATTAAATGCAGTGGCTTCTTTATAGAGCATTCTCAAAAAATGCTAAGTATACTGGCTTTAGTTTAAAACCTAATCTAGAAGAGGCCATAAAAAGGTGCTGACAATTTCCTACCAGGGGTTGTTGGAGGTTTCAGTGGGGACTTTGTCTCTGTGATATGTTGGATTAATGTGCTTCCTTTTTTTGAGATAAGACCGCTTTCTGGCCTCGGGTGCATATGATGTGCAAGAAAATTGTGGATCACTGATTACAGAATGAAAATGGGAAAATGCAGAGTTAAAAATTTAAAAAATCTAATTACTCCTGTGGCCCGGTGCTCATGAAACCCTACCGTACACCCATCACTCTTCTACAATTAGATTTATACCATATAGCATTCAAGGAAATTGAGAACTAAACAAAAGCAACCAAACATTTGTTATAGTGTATCCTGTAGCTCATTTCCTCCAAGAGTTGTCTCACTTTTCACACTTCAGCCTGCAGCTCTTCACGCTCATTAGTGTTTTCTTTCTTTACCAGTGTTACTGTGTTACTCAGGTGGGGTCAGTCCTGGGACTCAAACGTCACCAGTATAAGCATGTAACTTCAAATGGTTTTCAGCAGTGTTTATCTGCCCCTCTATATTTTTAGCATTAAGAATATTATTATACATGTACCTGTTAGTAGGATTTCAAGTACAGCAGATACATTATGTGACTGTTTCTGTGCGAGATCTTCAATGATAGCATGACAAACACTGAGGCTGTCCTCGCAATGAAACAACCACAGAGATTATCAGTGTAAACTACAACCCACAGGTACAGGGACTGCTGTGTGTTTCCATTTTGTATATAACTGCAGGTGCTGGAAACATTTAAGCTGTAATTATGACATAGATTTTCTTAAAGCTCTGATATTACTGGTTATTGATAATACAGAAGTGCCTGGAAAATCCAATGAAGAATTGATGTACCAACTGTCTTCAGATGTTTGTAATACTTGCATGTTGTAAACATGGGGATCTTTACCATCGCTGCCATCCTTCCTACAGAAACTACCCACCCAAGAAAAAGAACAGCTTTAGCTTTTTAACCTCTTCCACTCCACCCACTCCAAAGTTTCTTGTAAAAGTGTCAGAAACAGTTTTAGCAGAGTTACTGTGGAGACACAGAAATAACGCAGCAGATCTGTAAATTCTGTATAAATCTAAAATTTGCTCTGCCTGAAGACATTATATAGTCTATTGCAGTCTAAATAACTATGACTTTGTATTCCCAGGCAGTAGATATTGTGGGGTTGTAAACAAAATGCCAATGAATAACTGCTAACAATTAACATAAATACTTTTGATTCCAAATGGAGAGGAGGTTTTAAAAGTGTGGCAGAGCTGAAAAATAAAATCTAAAAGGTGCATCAAACTGTTTTAAACCGTTTACAAAAACAACATAAAAGATTAGGTAGTTAAATTCCTCACAACCCCGCATCTCTACCCTCAGTGAAGGACAGAGAAAGTTTAATTTAAAAAAAGTTCAAAGTTAAAGTTACTCAGGCTCACTGCACTAAAACGCACAGAAATATAAAATAAACCGGAGCGCACCATGAAGACGCACGGTTACGCATAGCGACGCAGGATTTTAGTTCCCCAAATGGGCCCATAAACATGGCCTGTGCTGTCGCTCATTGCAAAGCCCAGAATCTCAGCTTTACGCAAAGCTACACAACAACCTCCACTGAGGTTACAAGTCACAAAACACACCAAATAGAAGTAGTTCAATTAATGATGCCAGACATTTAAAAAGCTAAATCCTTCAGCCTATAGTGTGTATTCTTAGCACCCTCACTTCTTTCTGTCTGTAAAATGCATTGGGGTGCAGCAGCCTGGATTAGATCTGGGTGGTATTGATAAACTCATTCCATGTTTACCCTCAGAAACTGCTCCAAGGAACCAGACTTGTTTGATTTCAGCGAGAAAGAAAAAGATAGTGGAGACTGAGGACGCATTAGATAACAAGACACATGTTGTCAAACACAATGAGGTGAAATGTACGTACACACAAGTTGAACTGAGGCGACAAGTCACACAACTCAAGGGAGAATAACCAGGGCCGACCCAAACAGACGCTGTTAACTTAGCCTGCTCACAGAGAGGGTCGAGGCCTTTTCAGCTCAGACACAACTAAACACAGGGACACACACTTGGAATTAGAACCGCGTGTTTTGTGCGAGCATAGTTTGACAGAAGGAGGCTTACCTGACCCGGCTGCCATCCCAAATACAAATCCAGCAACTTTCCACTGTGCGTCCCAGTGATAATATCCATTAAGTGTTCGGACGGTTTCTGACAGGAAGCACATTCAAAATCATTTTAAACTGACGGTGTTTTTGTTTTCAGCTGTTTTCACATATTTCAGTGAGAGCAGGTGCGTTCGTGTTTGTTGTGACGTAGGACGGCAGAAAGGCCAATCAGCGAGGAGAAGCTTTTAAGAGAAATGCGTTAGCGTTCAAATGACAAAGCCCCCAGTGGCTGTAAGAGGTTTGCCAACAACATGCGACTTCCTGTTTTTCTGTAGACTTTCTTTTAATCATGAACATTTTTGACCCCTCCTCTATAAGCACATGGTCACTGTTACCATCCATCCATCCATCCATCTTCTATACCCGCTTTTCCTGGCTCAGGGTCACGGGGATCTGCTGGAGCCTATCCCAGCTCTCTCTCGGGTGGAAGGCAGGGGTACACCCTGGACAGGTCGTCACTGTTACCATTATGACAAAAGTCCATCCATCCAGGATCAATAACACTTACTCCTGCTCTCCAAGGTTTGCAGGGTCTGCAGCCAATCCCATCTGACACTGGGTGAGAGGTGGGGTTCACTCTGGACAGATCAATCCACCACAGCGTTACCCTGGCAAAGGTCCTGTGACCTTAAACAAGCATTTTCATTCTGGCTAAATTTAATCAAACTTTAACCATACTCTTTGTAAGATCAGGAAAACGTTTTGTGTTTGCCCAAAGGCACAGAAAATGAGAGTCCTGCTGATGTAGGCATCAGTCCTGTGTCATTCTGAAGGACAGTTTCAAAATGTGCTTTTTGTAGATTAACCTCCAGGACTTGTACTATGTGATGTGAATGTAAGAGCAAATCTTTGTTTTATGGTGTGTTTGTAGAGATTCTGAGAAGACTGATGGGTTGGAGAGACACTGTCTTGGAAGTCGTGAATCTCTGGGTGAGTCAATCCTCCCAGGCTGGGGAGACAGAATGTATTTACAGGGAACAAACAACAACCTCTTCTCAAACATACAACAGGCTATATGAGGCTGAAGTTAGAACATGCTTTTTGTGCCACATAACAAAGGCTTTTTAGTGATGGCATAAGCAAACATATAGTCTGCTGGCCCTGCACTACAGCAGTAGGCGGTTTTGATTGCGTCGCTTCAGTTAACATTATAGTTTTCAAGCATCCCCAGGTATATTAGGACAGAAGGATTTCAATCTTGAGTTTGAAAGAAAAACACATCATTAGAAAAAAGTTCTAGCTAACTAATTAAAAGCAACATACCCCCCTGTTGCCACCTTCTCCTCCTTATACAGAGAGGTCAGCAGCGGTGGCGGCTCTCATCCCACATAGCGGTTGGGGGTATCCCCTAACTTGCCTTAATTAAACAGGGATAAAAGTGCACCAACTGTGAGAGAAAGTGGACTAGGAAGATAAAAGGCAGCATATATCTTAATTTTATGGAGAGTGGAAAGTAAAGGTTAGTCGGTTTTGGATTTTAAGATGTAAATGGTTGCTGCAACTAAAAGTAAAAATGTCACTGACTGGTTAAAGTGTTGTGTGGATGTAATTGATGGCCCATTGTGGCGTAATGTTTGCATAGCTGGTGGCATCTGCATCGCTTCACTCCACAGAGAACACAAGCAATCAGATGGCGAGAGAGCTGGAAATCCCCCTGTCATAGTCTCAAGCCAAGAACCACAAGCTAAAATCAATTCAGACCAATGGGCCATTTGGGATTAACTAAACACAAAGAACTGCCTTTCTTCTGCTGTCTTCCAGACATATTTGATTTGTTTGTGCCAGCCACCAAGGAGCTGCATGCCAGATCAGTCTACACAGACCAATGGAGGTCCAACTCAGCAGCTTGCCCCAGTGAATTTTAGGGCAGGACAAGTCCCTCTTGGTATTTTCTGGGAGTTGTGCCTTACAAAAGACTCCCAGCAGATCACAAGATCACAGAGATTCTGGCTCAGGGTTCCTGTGCAGCACAAAAAGAACATGCTCATAACATATTTTATCATTTGGATGTGTCTATTTAATTGATCACTTTTCATGTAGTGGTGTATATGGAAACTCACAGGCTGATCGAGGGAGTTGATTTACAGGGCAGTATAGTTATAGAACTAGCATTTCTCTTCCATTTGTCTGCTTTCATCGTTATCGCCACTGGACGGCAAGGACATTACAATTAAACTGTGTTCAATCATTCAGGAAATTAATTAAAGTCAAAACCTCGTGTCTCTGGGAGAAACCTGGCACTCGGCAAAAAAACAGCACACAAGGGACAGGTTTGTCTTGTGTGTCACACTAAAATGCTACTGTGAGCACATCCATTTGTTGTAGGTCATACAGAGAACTATGACACCTGTTGATCAAGATAACTGATATTTTGTGCACTGTACGTGAAGGCCTTTAAAGTATATAAATAGAATCTCAATACAAATGTAGTCAAGGTCAAAACAGGTCATATACTATAAACAGCAAAAGCAACAGTACTTGCAAAGAGGCAGGAAAATTGTGATGGCTATAGAGCGTTTTTAATCCATTATCACTTGGTACTAGAGCTTATTCTTCAGAGCTTAAAGAGCCAAACAAAGATGAGTGGCTGAGAAGCTTTATCTATGATGTGACGCTTAGTTATTATAATTATTAAAAGGCAGTTGAGCGTGCCTCCTTGCAGTTTTTAGCATGTTTGCCGCACATAAGATACAAAGAGGAGTCGAGTCAAGGAAACAGCAGAAGCTTTTAGTTTTGATTTACTGTGTTGGCATGCCTGTTATAATAGGGTGACTTTGTCATCACTGAATTTATGATCTTTGGATTTTCCAGTTTTCACTCTAATGAATTGTGAGTGTTGCTGTCCATCAACCACTGCACTCTATTTTCCTCTTGTCTCGTAACAAGTGAACAAAAATAGAGAAATCCGTTATTGATGGTGTATGTCAAACTTCAAGTCCTGTTAGCCAATTGCAGAATGAAAAAAATACTCCACACTAACTGTTCAATACAAAAGACTTTCTGTCCCTATGCTCTCAGTCTGTAATTGATAAAAATCATACATTTGCCCTTGATTTCAGGAGGAAAGGAAAATTGGTAGTGAAGAAAAGGAGGAAGCATTAGATAATGGGACACACCCAGGGCAAAAAATGACATTTAGATAGCATTTTGCTCTTACTATCTGATGTATTTACTGGAGAAACAAGATTTGTGGTAGTGCATAATGCAGATAGGGATCATTTAAGCATTAGCTAATGGGATATATAGAGAATGTCAATTCAGTTTCAAAGAATAAAGGGGTGACATTGTTAAAACAAGCCTGTGCTTCCATTATAAGTGTTTTTTTCCCTTTATCTATAACTTGACATATTAAAGAACATGTTTTTCCAAACATAAATGTAATTGGATTTGTTTGCTATTACTAAATGGGTGCATAGTGTGCAATAGACAATATATTTGTTTTTGACTATTTTCTCTGCAGCTGTCAGCCTTTTCAGTTTGGGTATATCTATGGCTTGCAGACACTATATAAGGCTTTTCCCTCTAAATGTATATGAGCAGTTCCATCGTCCTGCCGTTTATTGCTGCATCCATAGTTATTGCAGTTTTTTTTCACAAGTGAAAAAAAAAAAACACCAGTGGAGGAGCTGCATCTAAATGAGGGTTTATTTCAGCAGCACAATAAAAGGTCCAAAACATATATTTTCATAATCTAAAGTCAAATGTACACCAGAATGAAATGGAAGCCTTTTCTATACATGCCAACTTGAAGAACTTTGCAAAATTGTCAGTGCACTTTGCCGTTGCTGGCAGAGTGATCAACCCTGGGGATAATGAAGCCTTTGCTTGGGTTCCCACCTTTTGTACATCTTTCAGTTTGACAGGCTGATCATTCCAATTGGTCTAATATCTCTGGCCAACTCTATATCTCCTGTTCTTAATTGTATGCATATGTACTATTTCTAAGTGGGTTTCTCCTGCTTTGTAGAATTCCTTGAACGAACAGTCTTAACAAATGTGTATTGCTCCTTGTTAAACACCTCGTGCAACAAAACAAGGATGAAGATGAAATCCTGAGGTGCCCATGACCAGCAGTGAAGAGGAGGAAATACAGTATCACCTACTAACTGACAAGTGTTGATCCTGTTATCCTACAATAGCAAAACAATTATTTAAAGCAGCCTCTGTATTACTGCATATTTACAGCAGACACCAAATTGATTAAATGATGCTGAGGAACTTTAATCAGTGCAAATAAAGGACCTATCAGTCAGCAATCAAACATTAATTACACACTTTACATTAATAGACGTGCTTTGGCACACAGAGTAACAAGTGAACTCTTGAATTAATAATAAAGCCAGAGGGATCATCACATGGTACTTGCTCAGAATTTTACAGACCACATTGAACTTGACAATGACAGAATTTACATTCAGTGCTATATTTGTTTGCATGGTCTTGACAGTCATATCACACACCAGGAAACTGAGAACTGAGTATTCACTACTTTAAAGGTACAGCAAACTTTGTTAGCTGTAGCTAGCTAGCTAATAGGATAACACCACCTCTATTAATTTGTTGAAAATGCTGTTTAGCTTTCATAGCCTCCTTGTTTAGTATTGTTTCACACACGATAAAAGCTTTTTAGGATGAGGACTGACTAATCTAGCCAATTTTTATCTAGCCTGTCCACACAGACAGGGGAAAATGCAAATCCCCTACACACAGACCCTGGCTAAACCCAGGTTCAGACCCAGAAACCTCTTGCTGTGGGGAGACAGTGCTAACCATTGCACCACCATGCTGCCCAGACTAACAAATGCATTGGACACATATAATGCTATCTTGGACAATATTAGTTGAGGTTGCTCTAGTGCAAATGTCAACAAATCCAGATAAAAGCAGATCAGTGCTGCTAATGATAGCCTAAACTCTGATGGCGAACCACAGAAACTAATGTACTCAACACTGTGGTCATTGGCTTTCTAACTTGCTTAATATCTGAAACCATAAAACAGCTGTAAAATGAAGAGAAGGGAAGTCTAAAGTCATACTTTTGTACGTTTTGTGTAAAGAATTGTTTTCCTAAACCAGGGGTCCTTTGGGGTATACAGTGGTAGTTAGCTGTAGCTAGCTAGCTAATAGGATAACACCACCTCTATTAATTTGTTGAAAATGCTGTTTAGCTTTCATAGCCTCCTTGTTTAGTATTGTTTCACACACGATAAAAGCTTTTTAGGATGAGGACTGACTAATCTAGCCAATTTTTATCTAGCCTGTCCACACAGACAGGGGAAAATGCAAATCCCCTACACACAGACCCTGGCTAAACCCAGGTTCAGACCCAGAAACCTCTTGCTGTGGGGAGACAGTGCTAACCATTGCACCACCATGCTGCCCAGACTAACAAATGCATTGGACACATATAATGCTATCTTGGACAATATTAGTTGAGGTTGCTCTAGTGCAAATGTCAACAAATCCAGATAAAAGCAGATCAGTGCTGCTAATGATAGCCTAAACTCTGATGGCGAACCACAGAAACTAATGTACTCAACACTGTGGTCATTGGCTTTCTAACTTGCTTAATATCTGAAACCATAAAACAGCTGTAAAATGAAGAGAAGGGAAGTCTAAAGTCATACTTTTGTACGTTTTGTGTAAAGAATTGTTTTCCTAAACCAGGGGTCCTTTGGGGTATACAGTGGTAGTTTTACAGTACTTTTAGACAACTTTAATAAAGTATTCTGTTACTATAAGAAGTGGTTGTCTTTTAGAGGGTAACAGGTCACCTGCCTGGGACCTGCTGAATAAGAATTAGGGATACAATCACTAGCCCAGCACAGAGGCCACTGAGGAGCACAGGGTGCAGTCGTATGAGGGGAACAGGGCGAAAAGATGTAAATGGAGAAAAAAAATGGAGAGATGCTGAGTGAAAGTGAGACAGTAGCTGTGTAGTGGTAATATATGTGGGAAAAGTCGGAGGAAGGATGATAGAACAGGTGAGAGGGAAAAAGCGAGAGACACAGTCTGGGATGAAGAGAGAGTGAGAACGAGCCAGCCATCCTGGAGTAAACGATTGGGGCTGTGCTCCCCTGTTGTATGCACCAGATGGTGTTCATTGATTATTCATTGCATGCGATGGATGTCACTGTCACCTCACATGGCTCTGCTCCATTCTGCTCTCTGCCTCAGTGCACCTGGGGCAGAGATGGGGGGAGAAATGTATAGGGCTGCATTAGGCGATATGTGGATGTAGCGTGGCTGGGTTTCTGAAACTGCAACACAATATTTCAAAACCTAATACAGAAAAAACTGCACAAGGATGTCCCAGTTTCTGCATGTGCATTTTCACAAATGTATGCACAGGGATCAGAGGGATTTGGACTGGATTGCGATATTGGTTTAGGATTAGTGACTGGTCAATGCTGATTGGTGTTCAGACATCACTAGGAACAAATATCAACCTGCATTGTGTACAACTAATTTCAGGTTCATTCACTGTGCATAATGCATCATAAAGCTAGAATATGGGTGAAGATTTGAAATCATTTTGAGGGTCGTCTGAGATTTATACCCTGAGTTTATAGAGATTTATACCTGATAGGCAGCAGCAACCATGCACACAAAACAACATGCAACCACAGAATTCAATCACCACCAGAGTTCAACTCTCTCTCTCATAGATCTCGGTCAAGCTGTTTGACTCTCTTTCTTTGATGGAATTCACAATTGCTCTGTCACTGCCAATTTGCATTCTTGATGACTAAGGCAGAGACAGCGAGAGATAAAATGTGACAGGAAGTCAGCCACAGAGAGAAGTAATGCAATCATAATTCTCAGAGAGACGAGAAAAAGACCACCTTGAGGTGTTTATGCATGTTATGCAACCTTTAGAGTGCAGGTCAGAGACTGTACATGTGATTGAGGTGGAGAGGTTGAGCACATAATTATGCCTCAACAGTATAAAAAGGGTCAAACTGCCTGGAAATATTGATCTGGTTATGTAAAGCTGTCCTCACTGCTTCTGTGGAGATTTGAGGTGTCAGGTGAAATAGAGTAATCAGGGAACACTGACATGGCTCCTGCAAAACAGCAGCTGAGTCGAGTAGAGGACACAGCACTGAATTAGTTTCCAAATTGAAGATATTTGACAAAAAGCAAGGCATGCTACGTGAGCAGGCCTATACGGTATTAAAGTAATTGTGATATCGACATCTTTTGGTGCAGATGCCAGACAGTCACAAATCAGGGAAGACCAAAAAAAAAAGGCACTGCTGTAATGAGACTCTCTGCAGGTGAGGGATCTGTGTGACACTATTTGAAGTGCGTTATCAGAGGCAGGTGGTGTTTTTAAAAATATGTGAGGCTCTGTGATAGGCTCTGAAGTGAGTGAGGATAAGAGATTTCACTTTGTCCCCACCACTCTTTAATTTCACTCAGCCACATCATTTTGATTTTGTCCCTTGGTTTCATTCCAGATGAACAGCTGATACTGAATAATTCATTGTTCTGTCACAGCCTGTCTTCAAATAATCTGGAGGGAGGGATTAGAAATGCCTGTAATGAATCAGAAACATGACTTACCATTCACAGGCTACTCTACAGGATCATATCTCACTGAAGACTAATCTAAAATCACCAAAGATCCTAATCACAAATTTTGAAAGCCAAAAAAAAGAGAAACTCCATTTTCTGAGAACAAAAACTGGGCATTGTTTAACTGATAGAACATTCCCAGACTGAGAAATCAATCTGAAAATCTAACACAAGTACATTTTTTCCTGACATGGAAGCCATATTATGTGTATTATATTTATATGTTATTGAAAGGACTGGTGACCTGTCCAGGGTGTACCCCTGCCTTCCACCCGAAAGAGAGTTGGGATAGGCTCCAGCAGATCCCTGTGACCCTGGTTCAGGAAAAAGCGGGTATAGAAAATGGATGGATGGATGTTATTGAAAATTTGAGTGGTGAATAAATGACTAGTGAACATGCTGGAGCTTGCTGCTCTTTGCTTTCCTATGATGATTGGCCAATATCCCTGAGGAGAATACTGGCACGACTCAAACATGAATAAGAGTGTGAAATCTCCTGTATACACAGATGGCACACGTTTTGTCACCACAGCTTGTTAGTAATACATACCCACACACAAATACACATGCACATGCTAGTGCATGTGAACACGCACACACACTTAAGCCTTGACCCTTAGAAAAAGACTCTCCATATTGTCTGGGCAAAATCCTGAATGTGGCACAACTGTCATCACTCCATGCGGCCACTTAACTGTGAAACCAAGTGTACTGTATGCTTGATGGAGCACAGTTATGGTTTGATGCTAGAGTACATGAACATAAGACAGCATTGGCATATACACAAATCACACACCCATAAATACAGAAACACACACATTGCCCAGAGCACTTTGACAAAAATGGGGGATATGAACAGCTCATTAGGCCTCAGTGAGCTTACAGGCTGTTTAAAGGTCCATAGCAGATTTAGCATTTTCCTAGGTCTGTGAGAACTGGACTAAAATGAAAGCTCAGATTTACAATAGTGTTCTGGTACTTTGCTCTGGCACTACAAATTGTGGAAGTGTGTATAGGCCTTGATTGAAATCAGGTCAAAACCAATTCATGAAGTCCAAAGAAGTCTCAGTAGAGCTCTGATAAAATAGCAAGGCATAGCTCAGGGCAGGGGTATAAAACCATTTTCTAAGGCTTTTAGTGTTCCAGCATTTAACACTTAAAAAGGCAGCTATTTCCTTCAGGAACTGGCAGAGACCAAAATAAAATGAAAAGTTTCAGTTCAATATTTGAACTTAAGTGATAAACTGTCAGTGTTGTTTATGCCTTGTTTCAGCTGCCCCCCAAGTGCCCAGAAAGTCAATTCATGCAGATTTAAATACTTTAAAGACTCTGACATGGACTCTAAGCTGGGACATGGTTACTTTTTCAATATTTAGGCCAAACTACAACCTTTCTCAGTGTGGGTGTCAAAATCTGTACTCTGTACAAAAACATCATTACACTGTACAAAGATTTAGACTAGCCTTGGTGTAGCGTCTATACGTCCTATGTATGTGTACCCATGCACCCTTGTGAGAACAGTGTGTTAAAGGAAATGCTAATTAAGAAGCCATTTTGTTAAGGAGCAGGTGTTTGAATTGCTGACAAGGACACTATTGTAAATGCAACCAGTGCACTGAGAATTGCAAAAGGGACATCTGAGTTCTTTTTACTTTGCCTTTTTATTGCACCATAATTAAAATGAATTGTCTTTATTGCTGTTGTTTTTCTCTCTTGGTCCCATTCTTTATGGTTCTATTGATTTATTATTGGCTGTTATTCCAACCCACCCCGGGCTTGTAATTGTTTTAGCATGGAGACTGTTCCCAGCTACAATGAAAACATGAGACCTAGGCTTTATTTCTGTTTTGTTCCCCTGCCAGTGTGATGAATCTGAATGGAAATGTTTGCAATACAGCTATAAAAAAGTATTTCAGAAAGTGTCAGTGTGTGTCATCTTTTATTAAATTTAATAGGGCTCACAGTAACTGTTTGAGTGCAGTGCAGGTCCCAGGCCACAGAAATGCTTTTACTATTTTGACTCTCTTGATTAATCAGGGTGTTATACCTTTAAATGAAACTTACCTATTTGGTAGGTCATAAGACAAAGTGTGTCTGCAACTCCTGTGTAGAAATAACAAAAATGAAATAAAACTGCAGCTTTTATTTGAAAAAGTTTAGGATATTTTTTGCGATATGACAGTTGCAATAGTATCACTGAAATTCAATTTGCACTTTTGCCTTTGCTTTCCAAGTGAAACACTTGGCACCAACATCTAAATGCAGGTAATGATCTACAGTCATTACAATGGCTGCATATGTCAACAGCCTTTCATGTTGACACCTGGTTCAGAGCCTGAATTTTTAATTATCTTATCTGAACTACCAAATAAACCAGCAGCGCATTTGCATTCATTGCCTATATACACATACAATCACTGCATGAATTACAGTCTGGTAAAGCTCATAATGGTTAGTTTAGTGAGACTTAGACTTTGCTGAAACAACTAACAATAAATAACCACATATGACCATTAGGGCTCAATAAAGTCAACAATACCTGAACATTCACCTCAATAACAGGAGGCTGGAAGGGAACACGTTAACAGAGCAATATGGAAAAATGTCAGGTTGTACACCTGTATGAATGTGATTGGCTTTTACTAGAAGAAGGGTAGTGTTCCTTGAGGATCCGTGTTGGGAACCACTGGTCTAGACAGCATCCGGTTACGTGGATTTATGAGCGCTGTTCCTTTTGCTGTTTTTGGTGTACAATTTGATTCTTGAAACTTTTACCTTTTCTGCATTAAATAATTTTACCTAAATGTGTGGCAGCTTATCTCACAT
Source organism: Mastacembelus armatus (assembly GCF_900324485.2). Taxonomy (NCBI): domain Eukaryota; kingdom Metazoa; phylum Chordata; class Actinopteri; order Synbranchiformes; family Mastacembelidae; genus Mastacembelus; species Mastacembelus armatus. The sequence goes on along the minus strand of NC_046644.1, from coordinate 17,149,566 downwards.
GGCAGCTGCATATGATCTTGAATATCAATTAGCAGTTTGTCATCTTTTATCGCAGTCTAAAGTCAGAGTTTTCAAGGCTACAAAGCTCAACCTTCAAATGTACAAAAGACGGAATAAGTCACAGAGATACCGCCTGAGACTTAAGATAAATTGTGTAATTTTGCATGGGGAAAGTCTGCAGTTGTGACAACCTGTTATTTAGATTTCTTTAGTGAAAGTCACTGCAGTGCAATGGAACATTCTCGAAAGCCTCGTGCTTGTGTTTACACTGGCATTTTTTCACTGATAAGTGGCTTTGTCCTCATCAAGGTCAACCCTCTCACTGTGTCTGTCCTTTACTCCCAGAAGTGCTGCTGCAGTAGTTATGGTGTTTAGAGGGTAAAGCATCCCAAAGGTAATCAGCCTACTGCACCTATTTAAGTCTGGAGAAAACACGACACTGGTGCAGAAATAAAAAGAAAGCACCAATGTGCAAAATGATGAAATGAAATGCAACTGTCAGGCGTACGCTCATGAGTTGATATAGAGACTGGAAGGGACTGCAAGGAGTACTGCTGGGTCTCTTGATGCGCCAATCACCGCTTAAAGATGTAAATATATTCAGCTCTTGACTGACAGCTCATTGTGTCATACGCTGCAAGACCTTCCGCCTAACATGTTTCTTTCTCTGCCTCTCTCTGCTATTTTTTTTTTTGTCTGTCTGTCTCTCAAATCTGATCTCTAACTCTTCCTGGGGAGCAGCTTATGTTGGCCAAGCACTTGGAGTGAAAATAGAAGCAATCATTTATTCATCGATTGAAACATCAGAGGACTAAGAGGCAGCGAGGGAGTGGGAGCAACAAAGAGTGGGAAAATAGACTGGTTGAAGGATGAGGCAGAAAAAGACGGGTGATGGTGTGGGTAATTTAAATGGAGTGAAGATCAAACAAGTAGTAAATTTTGTTGAGTGAACAAAAAGTGAAGAGGTTTGCCTTGATAAGAGAACATCAGAACATACAAATAAAAGACAAGTGATGGAAAAGAAAAACAATAGATGTTGTACTAGGTGTTAACCCTCACAGTGACAGACGAGTCCTGACATGCTTAGCAACTTCTGAAGTATAAAAGTATTTGATATAAGTAGTGATCATGATACAGCCACTGTGATTAAAGTATCTTTACCCACAACATACCTGTGTGTGCTGTCGCATGGCGGCTTGTAACTCTTTGAGGCAACAATCAGGATGTCGGATTTCTTTGTTTTATTGACACGAATCATTAACTATCTCATCTCAGATACAACACATGTCCAGCAAAGCGCAAAAAGAGTGAAAAGCTTTTATCCTCAGCAAGGGTATACATTTAAACAGCATTATCCTTCACTAGCAGTGGGGGAAATACATGACATAAGACAGGATTATCCTCTAAAAAAAAAAACAACCTCTCCCTACTATAGGCGCATGATGTGAATTGAAGATAGAGAAGGACCAGGATCCCAGGATACAATGCTTGAGACATTCTGTTATTTGTTTTTTCGTCAGTGAGATGTGAGCTAGATAGATTTCTCCCACACAGTCTAAATAAACAAATACAGAGAGTGGCAAATCCAATGCCAACAGTTACAGTGATACAAGAACATTTCAAAAAATAAAAATGTTTGCAAAGAAATAGAAATAAACAGAACAAGAACTAAATAGAGAGAAGCGGGAAAAAAAGAAAATATTTTTGCAAATGCTGAAATTCCTAAGGTAGCCTATTCTACTGCGTTTCCCCGACCACCCCCCTCCCTTCTTTTTTTTTTATAGTATCATACAGCAAACGACATTCAGAAGAGCAGACCAGAGTGATAGAAAACACTCATGCAAAGAAAGCCTTTTCACACATAGTCACTAACACAGGAAAATCATCTCAAACAACAGCGCTGTCAACAGTCAGTGCCTTCAGGTCTTTTAGTGGATGTTGTTATTGTTGCTTGCTGTTTCTCTACAGACTTTTGATTTGCTACTGTACTTGATAAAAACAATATGACAGGCTGCACCCATTAGGCGCATCAAGTCTTCTGACTAGACTGACCTCCAACTTTTCTCTCTATGGGACCTGGGGATCCAACAGTTTATTAGCAACAGTCTTTGTTTCAGGACCCCCATTGACCAAAAGAAAAGTTCAGCTGGGAAGATCTCTGCAGAAGAACCGGAGCCACAGGAATGAGCTTAGGTTGATATTCCATTATATAAAAAAGGCGTGATGTTATTTTATTTTTTATTTTTTGGCATCTGTTCTTATTCTTTTACATCTGATATAGTGCCTACTTTTACAATCATTTTCTAGGCGGCAAAAAAGAGTTTCATTCCAAAATAAAATACCTCTAACAAAAAGATGGGCGCTAATAAAATAAAGTCTACTATGGGTGACTATTGACATTAGAAGTCATATTATCCTTTATTTACAAAACTGTTCTGTTTGTCTAATAATCACCTGTGACTTTGTGATATTAACTAATAAATCTTTTTTTTTTAATATAACAAATATATCACCTTTTGGAATGAAACTCTTTAGTTTTTTTTTTTTTCAGTGTCATGTATATGCACATTCAATCCACTTTGCATTCACTTTTGATGCAGTCTCTCAGTAAAAGTTATTGGATACTATAAATAGAATAGTCTTGCCATAGTGTTTTTGTTTTGCAGATATATTTTTGTATATAGGGAGATCTCTACACAGACACTATGTATTTATTTATGTAATCCATTTTCCATGGTTACAGTTCTTCGGAGCGGATAACGTGGAACAGTGTGACATTGTAGAGGACCTGGTGGCCATTGTTCCAAGCATAGAGGGCGCGGTCACGCGGGTTGTAGTCCAGCATGGAGATATGTGAGTACTTGTTCTGAAAAGCAATGTCAATGTACTCATAGGTAGAGGAGTTAGTGGAGTAGGCATAGTAGACCTTTGTTCCTCCTGAGTAGCCGTTGGTGACATAGAGAGTACCACAGATCATAAAAGACTCACCGGCACTCCGTTTGGGATGGTTGGTGGTCCAGCTCTTGATGATCTGCAACGTGTTGGGGTTCAGCTTGCTGATGACAATATTGCCGGCATTCTGGTTGGTGGCGTAGACAGCCCATAAGCCTCCCTCATCCACCATCAGGTCAATGTCGGAATGGCCACCCCAGGCGTAATGATACGCATTATTAAAGCCGGCATAGTCAAGCTGCCGGGACTTGCTGATGGAAGAGGTGCGGAAGTCGTATTTGATGATGACGTGGCTCTGGAATTTGTTGAAGTAGATGGAGCCATTGTAGACCACCTGACCTGTTCCTGACCATGGGTGGGGTAACCGGTGAGACGTGAAGTTCTCCGTCGTCATGAACTCCTGCATGGACCCGTACTCCCGCACAAAACGGTTGTTATGGTAACCATCCATGTACCAGACCTAAAGGTCACGACAATAGAAAGATAGATTTAGATCAGAATTAGAAATCAATATTCAGAGCACAGCAGTACTAGAAACCTAATAATAACCCGTCACCATCACTCGTGAGTGAGCTTTTGCGAAAATCAGAGTCTTGCATGCAGATCACACACAGAATAAATCAAATCACAGTGTCAACAAGCATCCCAATTAAGTTAGCACTGAGACTTCCTCAAGGAGCAGATGAAGCCAAGACTCGACATTGTCTGAATGCAAACAGTCAGTATGACAGCCACAGGGTGGCATGAGCTGGGCCCACAGGGAAAATGCCCATCATTCCAGATAAAAGGCCTGTCTCAGCTGCTGCGAGCCAGTTTCCTGCTGGCCTCTGCAGTGGCAAAGAGTTTTCGTTCCGGAGCTGCTGGAGGCTCCAACACTTGCTCATTCTCAGCTGAGACACCTGAAGCCCTTCCTCTACCTGCTTCCATGTGCTGCTGTGATTGATTTAAAAAAAATGATTCACATCAAGGAAGCAGGTCTCCATGGGCCCAGAAGAAAACACAAGGTAAGGAAGTCAAGAGATGAAAGGAACGGGAGCAGGCCCGTCTGCTCCCGTCAATTACGCTCATTCTTCCTTTTCCATCCTTTGATATCGCAGCATATCTTTCATGTGTTCTTTTCAAAATATATTAGTTTCTACAAAAAAGTGGCCTTTACAGTATGCTAAATATAATCCCAGTCAGCAGTAAGCTTCACCTTGCTGCTGAGAATATATTAAATATACACATTATACAGCCTGTGTTGTCATAATTGTTAGCCTTTAGGAAGCAAACTGCACATACTCAGCTACAGTACTGTGCTGCAGGTTCCTCTCAAATGTGATCCCTTTTCTTCCCATGTAACGTTGAGAGTTTTGTGTCCTATTAATGTGTCATAAAGAGCAGGTTCATGCTTAGTGCGCAAACAAACTTACTTAATTTCCACCTTTGCTTGTCAGCACGGCAACTTCCTGTTAAAGTCATATAGATTTATCCCTGCCATTTTAAAGTGCTTCAGTAATGAAAGCAGACCCATTTATTGAGCCAACAAAAGGCCCTACTTGGCAAGTGAAAATCAAATGCAATCAAATCATTTAAAGACAGTTGCCAATTAACACAGATTATGTTTCGCAAGAAGAGCTGACCCTGATCATAGGTGAAGGTTACCTCTAAAGAAAGGCAAACTATTTGTCTTGCAGATCTTCAGGTACTGGTCTCTTAAACAATGAGATGAGGGAGAAGAATCTGATTGTAGATAAATAATACAATCAACTGTTTATCTACCCCAATTTGTGCATGTTGAATATTGGTATGTTAATTTGTCTTCATGTGTTGTATGGACAAAGGAATTTTTATATGACTGCCATATTTAGGCCTACACTCTAAAGTAATGGCACCAGCAGGAGCAAAGTACAAAATAAAAAGCGAAGAAAAAATGGAGGACAACACACCAGACTTGCTGTATCTGTCATCTTGAATAAATAAAAAATTACCAAAGGTCTAAATAAAGCCTTGTGGAAAACTTCATCTCACTGTTCTTTTGTCTTATTTACAAAAGCTGTTAGAAATCACTAAAAATCCTACGAATCTGATTAAAATATATAACATTTAAATATATCACAATAGATGCTGAGTATGCCCCATAAAGCAGCATTTTGATATAACTATAATATGAATATTTTATCATAAGAACAACCTTTTCCAGCCTTTCCGATAAGCTAAGAGAACCGGCTGCTGGCTGTATCTTCATGTTTTCCCTCACCCAATCCTCAAAAGTAAATAAGAGTATTTCAGGAAATGTCACGCTATTGCCACAACACTAGTACTGCACATTGTTTTCAGACTGAGTGTTATTTTGGTAGCAACAAAATGTACAACACCTACAGGAGATGAGCATCTTTGTTCTTCCCCTAAATAAAAGACAGAAACTCGTGATATGACGACCATCACAAAAAAAAAAAAAGCAAGGTACAAATCTGAGCAAGACCTTGATGTTGGCTGTTGGCACTGAGAGTTTAAAAAGCTGTACATTGAAACAAATTCAGTATCATCCTAGGAGATTAATTCCATTCATAGTGTATATCTGCTGCACATACCCGTGTATCTCCTTCGGGTGCCAGAGGGTCGGTCATCCAGGAGCCAAACCTGGATCCAGACGTCTTGATGGTGATGGGATCACTGATGCCTGTCAGTTTGCCGCATGCTGCCAGGAAAGAAGTGAGACGGAAACATCTAGAGCAATGCCCATGTGGGTATTCTGACATCAAACTCTATTCCAAGGGATTCGCGCTCATTTATTTTAAATCTAAGTGAGTTTGCCTGAAGGATGAGGGAGTTGACGTCCAGCTTGTTGCAATGTCTTTCTTTTTGCATAATATATTGTGCACGAGGTGCTTATTATTCAGTTCACACATGCTAATGCCTGTTTTACTCTCTGTGTGGACGTGTGAGAAAATGAAAGGAAGAGTGAATAGGAAAGGGGGAGCCTCTGTGTATTCTGCTCCTGTGTGTTGCTTGTAAGCTGCTGTACTGTTAATTAGTGTTGAGTGAGGTGTTAATGTGAAGTTGACAAAACTATCACTGGGCTCTGTGGCTGAGAGCTGGATAGAATAATGTACCCTTTTTTCTAATGAGAGAGAAATGAAAGACATCATAGACATCATAGTACCAAATAATTCTTCTCAACACTTGACTTTGCAGCATATCCATTTTTCAGATGTTATCTCAGAAAGACAAAGGTCAATTTAAAGATTTTGATGAGTTAATTGTATTCTATGAACATAATGATGCATTTTGATATGCTAATTTAAAAGTGGTTCATTTGAGATTTTCACTGCATCCATTAATCCCTCACTGTAACACTCGACATCGCTCTTTACAACTCTTATCATCTCTCCTGGCATTCACGGTTTTGAAATGTCATTTTAGTGTCAAGAGGTAGCGTGTTTCCTCTGCTAGTCTCAGACACATTTGTCTCACTCCATCTTCGCCTCTTGTTGAATTTCTTCTTCTTACATAATGAGACTGATTTTGCCTTCGTTGGAGCATTTTGTGTGTATCTCTGTGCAACGTGTCGTGTCTGTGATTATGTGTGACCATCACACCTCAGCGGTGGCTGAAAGACGAACACATGGTCACATGAGAAGCATCTACTATTTCTAATGGGGTTTGAGTCTCTTACGTAACTCTCAGTAGGATTAGAGACCACAGTAATACACTGGCCATTGATTTATTTATTTCTTTTCTATCCTCAGATGACTACTATTGCAGGCTGCTGGGAAGCCTACTGATGGATCTGCATTCTGGAGATGCACACAAGGTCTAATCCCCTTTTGGCCTAAATTTGCATGGGCTAAAGCATAGGGTAGCGCAAATGGAAAACCTAATGGGAACTGGGGCTGATAAAACAAAAACACCAACAGTTTACCCCAAAATGTGAGGATTTAGATATAGAATAAACACTTCTATTTGTCAGAGACTGACTGCTGCTAAACCAACAGGGGCAAAAGCAAAAGTGAGCACAAAAACACTGAGGGCTACAACCTGCAATTAGTCTTGTAAACAATTCGATTCCAATTTGGCTGTTTTGTCTATAAAATACCTTAAAATAGTATCAAATATCTCTTATATAATCACTTATAGCCCACAGTTGCTTTTCCAACTGTCTTTCTTTGTCCAACAGTTCAAAACCTAAAGATATTGATTTTATGTATTACAACCAAAAGCCTTCAGATTTAAGAAGAAGGAATCAACTAATTACTGGTCGTCTTTAACAAAGCTGAGGAGATCTAAAAAAATCTAATGAAAAGAGAGGGTGAAGTTGTTTGTAAGAGAGATGGGCATCACGATAACGTCAGTGCCTTATAATTTTATTTGCTACTGAGGAAACTGAAGGTGAGAACAATGGCAGCAGAGCAGGTGGCAGAGGGCTTTACGTGTCGGCATGACCCTTCTGCTCCATTCATCAGTATTGTAGTGTGAAGGCCTGGATTTGCCTGAAGCTGTCTGTGCCACCACATTGCTGGGCCATGACACAGGGTGATGTATTTATTTGATTATTGCCCAGCAAGCTGGCATGTCGTCTTGATGGATGGCCATTGTGTCCTAGCAGCCGCTGGGCTGTTAGTCTCTGTGGTATAAAACAGCTTGAAGGACAGCACTGCAGGGACCCTAGTTACTTGCTTTCACTTTTCCTGCTCTCCTTCAGTTTATCAGTTTCTCCCTTCCCATACTGCCACCTAACTATTTACCTGTCGCTATTATTCAGTGGACAAATATCCCTTACCATCTATTTTCTCTAGCTTTTCCTGTTGTCGTTCTGCTTATGTAAATATGGCTGGTGACCTTCACCAAGTCTAATCTCAATAATGGGAATGTATGCTGTGCTGGAGTGTATTTGTGCACACTATGCATGAATGCCTCTGCAATCGTGTGAAGATGAAAGGAATAGCCACCCTCTGTTCTACCTGAGCCAGTGCCTCACTGGGTGACCTCACCTTTATCTCGCATGCTCTCTCGCACACACACACCCTGGAGTAACTCCCACAGTTCCCTGCTCTTCTGTCTTTGAGAGTCTGACCGCAAATGTGAGGAGCAGGAGGTACATTGAACTCAAAGTAAGAACACGGATTCCTGTCCCACCCTGGTAGGTAGTGAAAGTAGGAGTAGCCTTTAAAAAAGAACTGTGCATGCATAGATAAAAAAAAAAAAAAAAAGAATGACAGAAGAAGTAACTGGGGAGCTGAGATTACAGTGGGTACGGAAAGTATTCAGACCCCTTTAAATTTTTCACTCTTTGTGTCATTGCAGCCATTTGCCAAAATCAAAAAAGTTCATTTTATTTCTCATTAATGTACACTCAGCACCCCATCTTGACAGAAAAAAACAGAAATGTAGAAATTTTTGCAAATTTATTACAAAAGAAAAACTGAAATATCACATGGTCATAAGTATTCAGACCCTGTGCTCAGTATTGAGTAGAAGCACCCTTTTGAGCTAGTACAGCCATGAGTCTTCTTGGGAATGATGCAACAAGTTTTTCACACCTGGATTTGGGGATCCTCTGCCATTCTTCCTTGCAGATCCTCTCCAGTTCTGTCAGGCTGGATGGTGAACGTTGGTGGACAGCCATTTTCAGGTCTCTCCAGAGATGCTCAATTGGGTTTAGGTCAGGGCTCTGGCTGGGCCAGTCAAGAACGGTCACAGAGTTGTTCCGAAGCCACTCCTTTGTTATTTTAGCTGTGTGCTTAGGGTCATTGTCCTGTTGAAAGGTGAACCTTCGGCCCAGTCTGAGGTCCTGAGCACTCTGGAAGAGGTTTTCTTCCAGGATATCTCTGTACTTGGCCACATTCATCTTTCCTTCAATTGCAACCAGTCGTCCTGTCCCTGCAGCTGAAAAACACCCCCACAACATGATGCTCCCACCACCATGTTTCACTGTAGGGATTGTATTGGGCAGGTGATGAGCAGTGCCTGGTTTTCTCCACACATACCGCTTAGAATTAACACCAAAAAGTTCAATCTTGGTCTCATCAGACCAGAGAATCTTATTTCTCATGGTCTGGGAGTTCTTCATGTGTTTTTTGGCAATCTCTATGTGGGCTTTCATGTGTCTTCCACTGAGGAGAGGCTTCCATCGGGCCACTCTGCCATAAAGCCCCGACTGGTGGAGGGCTGCAGTGATAGTTGACTCTGTGGAACTTTCTCCCATCTCCCTACAGCATCTCTGGAGCTCAGCCACAGTGATCTTTGGGTTCTTCTTTACCTCTCTCACCAAGGCTCTTCTCCCACGATTGCTCAGTTTGACTGGACGGCCAGGTCTAGGAAGAGTTCTGGTTGTCCCAAACTTTTTCCATTTGAGGATTATGGAGGCCACTGTGCTCTTAGGAACCTTGAGTGCTGCAGAAATTCTTTTGTAACCTTGGCCAGATCTGTGCCTTACCACAATTCTGTCTCTGAGCTCCTTGGACAGTTTTCCTTCGACCTCATGATTCTCATTTGCTCTGACATGCACTGTGAGCTGTAAGGTCTTATATAGACAGGTGTGTGCCTTTCCTAATCAAGTCCAATCAGTTTAATTAAACACAGCTGGACTCCAATGAAGGAGCAGAACCATCTCAAGGAGGATCAGAAGAAATGGACAGCATGTGAGTTAAATATGAGTGTCACTGCAAAGGGTCTGAATACTTATGACCATGTGATATTTCAGTTTTGCAAAAATTTCTACATTTCTGTTTTTTTCTGTCAAGATGGGGTGCTGAGTGTACATTAATGAGAAATAAAATGAACTTTTTTGATTTTGGCAAATGGCTGCAATGACACAAATAGTGAAAAATTTAAAGGGGTCTGAATACTTTCCGTACCCACTGTAGGTGTCTGCATTTTGTACATTTAATTTCTCTGTCCCCAACAGCTTTGCGTAAAAGAACAGCAGGCATTGTAACCAAAAGCTTCTCCCAATTTCTTTCTCCCAGTGAATAATTTGAAACAGGGACGCAATATGCCCGTGATGTGCAGGATGTAAGTGTCTCTGCTCTCATAATATATCTTAGTCACTGTGGTGTGGGTGTGCATCTATTAGCACTGTGGGCTGTGACAGAGGTGTGAAGAGACTAAGGCAGGGGCTAAAAGCAAAGATAAGACTGAAGGAAACTTGTAAAATGAGGACACTGCCAGTGGCTCTCTTCATCTGTATTCTATCCACTGCTGGGTATTTGTGTGTGCACCTGCAAAACCATGTGAAACACCACATAACCTGAGCATATATTTTCATATCTCATCTCTTTCAGCACAGGAAAGCACTACTCTGGGACATTACGCAACACTCTAAAGTAAAGTATTAATAAATGTCCCAACACATACAGAATGAAAAGGTGGGACTTGTAGAACTTCCACCAAACTTCATTTTATTCTGGAATACTGTTTGTCCATGACCTATTCTATATAATATCAAAATAGTGAAAGTTTTTTAGAGCCCAACGATGCATTTTTATATAGCTTGGTTCAGCCAATCAGGTATCAATTTACAGCAAAAAAACAAGAGTGTAATAACAAATAATCAAATTTTAAGAGTTGGAATCCAGCAACAGTTTAAGGCAATAGGCTTTTTAGGCTGATATATGGTGTTGATTTATGTTCTGTTACTTCAGCACTAGTTTCTTGTTTTTTTGCAAGAAAAATGTACAGATTTAGAAATTACCACAGCATAACTCCAGTTCTGAGTACATGCATCACTCTCATGAACTTTATCATCAGTTACCTTGGCAACGCAGGACTAAACCAACAGCAAAGGCTGTTAACAAGCAAGAATGTATGAAACTGTAAATGGCAAATATGAGGCAAGTCTACAAAATATGCATTGTAGTGGTAGAGCGTCACCCAATGTTCCTGTGATGTTGTCTATCATGTGAATATGCCTGAGGATCTCTTTCTGACCAGTCACAGCAAGCTGTATGTTAGTGTTCGTGCATGCACGTATTTGAAGCAAAGTGTGTGCCAACAACTTTCTGTGCCTACCTAATTTTTGCATGCATGCTCGGAGTCTCTCCTCAAGATTTGACACTCTGTTGTGGAGCTCCTCGTAGTCATAGGCCCCCATCTCCTCCTGTAGTTCGCTTAGAACTGACGTCAGATTCTGGACCTCCTCCTTAAACTGCAATACCAATTTGGCATCGGCTTTGTACTCCTCCAACACTGGTATCAACGGTCTAAGCTCCTCCATTTTCGCCTTTATGGCCTGAAAGGATTAGAATAAGCTCGGTTGAGTGTCATGCGCGACAAAAGGAGAGCCGCTGTCCATAATGGAAAGAAAAGAAAAATAAAAAAAAAATACCTGTCTGAACCTGACTACTCTATCTCTTTCCTGCCTCTTCACTGACATGAGGTTCCCCTGTTTGTGTCCACTTTCAGTGTTTGTGTGTGAACAGCTGTGTTTTGTCCGTGCAGGTGTGTGTCTGAGCAAACAAACCCGAAAAATATTCTCCACCCGCTAGACGAGCAGAGCAGGTGGCTCCGTCCCAGCAGTGACCAGCCATTAAAAAGCAAGCCCTCTGTACACCGACAACAATTGGGAAAGCTCTTTATTGGTCATCATTGTTTAAAATGCAACATCGTATTAAGGGTTACATGCTTTTACATGTCACACACAACAAAGTGTCTCGAATTTTACGTCTAGAATTTTACGCATAGATTTGTTGAGTAACCAAATATGCATAGACAAAAGCCAAAGGAAAATAAAACGAGTAACAGCAATAATAGTAATAATAATAATAATAAATGTATTTACGTTTGAAAAAAGCTTTTAGATGGAAATCTTTGACAGCAGTAACATGCAGGAAGAGATCAGTGGTGGGTTGGTTTAGGAGAGGAGTGGGGTTTCTTAGTCTTAATGGTGCTAAAGGTAAATTAACTGTTTGACGCCCAAATGCTCTCAGTACTCTGGCCCCGTTCAAGGGAATCTGGAATTGACCTGCCTCTTCTTCCCTGTGGCTCTCTTTACATGTCTTAAAGTTAGCCCTGCAAGCAAGAAAATGACAAACTGTTGACAGGGGCTAGAGCTTGCTAACCTATCTTACAGACACACAAACAAACGCACACACACTTAGTACAAACACTTAGACATGTTACAAAATACTCCACACATGCACTGAACGCAGCATTAGTTGCATGCACAGATGACAGGATCACACACATGTAATAGTGACGGTTAGATGGTACAAACAAGAACTGCTTTTGATTCAGAGTGCTAGAGGTAAGAACACAGTAACTTACACTTATTCTTTGTCCAGCTATCTCCTGATTTGAGATAAAATGTCAGTTTTACCAAGGCAGCATTCTCAAGTGGCTGCATCTGCTGCAGCAAAATGTAGCATTTGAGAACTTTGGGTTCTTTTGTTAAACATAGACCAGTAACAACTGATTAGCCGACTGACAGAAAGTAACTGACTTTTGTCATTTGAAGTAATATTTTAAGCAAAAAATGGAAGAAAAAAAAAAAAGTCCCCCAGTTCCAGCTTCTCAATTCAATTCAATCAGATGAAACAAGTAATTTAATTAAGTCCCCTTGGGCTTTCTGACATTTTATAGGCCAATAAAGCCTCGAAGAAACACTCCTTGGAGGCTTAATATCTACTCCATGCTAACAAGAATGCATATCCCCTATATAGAGGCCTTGGTGTTGACTGTACAATTTAACACTTTGCACATTTCAATCTCCCTCTTGATTCATGATCTCACCCCGTGGTTTAACAAGGATATGAATTCTTGCAGCTGGGTTTATACATGCACTTATTTAACATCTTTTATTGTTCATGCATTATGGATTTGTTGCAGGGGTGGTTTAGGCAATTGTGAAGCATCTCCACAGTGGAAACACACCGAAATGACATGGGTAAAGCTGTTTAAAATGGGCTACAGAGCAGTTACAGTATGATATAATGGCAGTTGGATCAATGGCTTGAGATCAGGCTCTGTACCTTGTATTGCTTGGCAATGTTCTGCTTGTGGTTCTCCTCCACCTGCCTGAACTTGGTCTCCAAACCACGGAGCTGGACCTCCATCTTCTCCACATACTGCAGGTCCCTTTGGGTTCGCTGATCCAGCACCTGGATGGACTGGGTCATGTTCTGGACCTGGAGTGCCATTTGAACACACTGGTCAGGGTAATTAAATAAATCTCTATTTCTCATGCTGTAATTAGTGCAATGAGCATGAGATGTAGAGAAAATGCACCAGACTTTCAATATGTTGTTTTGGCTGGGCATTCTTCTTGCAGTGAGTCAAACTCTGACATCAGGCCAACTAGTCAGGGGCCTCAGACACATGGTGCAAGTGTAGAATGCATACTGTTAAGACATTTGGTTTCTCCAAAACTGTCCAGAAACTTGGCTCAACTGCTATTTATTTAATAGAAATCTGTTGATGCCTCGTCTTTTTTGGCAGCTTTTGTGAATCAGCTAACTAGACTGCTTTATTTGGGGATTATCTCTGTCCTTTAATGAAAAGGATTTTTTCATAAATATCCTTAAATGATCCTTTTGAGTAAATGGGGTTGTCATAGCTTGAAGTCCATGGGTATTGAGCAGGGTTGCATCATCAGGTGTTTTGCTTTGGATGAGTGAAGTACAACAAAGCGGCAGTGTGTAGCTGCCTCCGATGATGCCTGCTGGGTTTCCAGGGAGCTCATTAGAACATGATTCCTGTTCTTGTCCAATGGGCAGAAAGGTGAACTGAAGACCACAAACATGGGTGTGTATATGTCTTTATGTGTGAAAACAACAAAAGGTGGTTAATTCTGAGCCCCGTCTTTAATTGCTGGGGTCATTTGTTGTGGAGGAGTTAAGGGGTAATTACCTTCTCTAACAGCTGCCTCAGTTGTTTGGTGCGGGCATCCCGTGAACACATGGACTGCTGGGGTGCCACCACAGTGCAGACACACCTTCCCTCACTATCCTGGGCTGAACTGTACACCTGCCACGATTCCTCTGGGTTTGCTGGCAAAACCTGAAGACAAAGGAGTGGATAAATTAAGAAAAAGGGCTGCTCAAAGGTGATATCAGTGGAGAGGGGAGCGAAGTGTGAGCGGCAAAGAAGAAAGCTCAGACAAAGACAGGAAGGAGAAAAAAATAACTCACTGTGATTAGTCAACGGCATTTAAAAGTAAGATGTTACCAAAGTTGGTGCTTCACTGTTATTTGGCCACTCAGTGTATCGTGATGTGCTGCGACCACCAGGCTCCACCATCATATTATGAACACACAAAGGAAGGACGCAGCCAATCAACACAGCTGAGGCTCTTCACATTATTCAGTGGGCGTGTGTGTGAAAGCAGTGACGCCTCTTACGTCAGGGTTTGGTTTTTTTTTTTTTAGTGAGACATCAGCAATAAACCGAACAGGACAGACCTGCTGATTGATTCAATTAGTGAGAAGGACTTGACAAAATCCAAAGCTACCATCACAGCAGCTGTCAGTAAGAATGTGCTGACCACACAAAGAAAACCACTATGCAGCATCTGTCTTATCTCAGGGTGTCTCAGTGCTTTGACACCGCTCTGAGATTAAAACATCTGGAATAAAATACTCATCTCAAAACTAAACATACGACTAAACGCCTGTTCACTACATCTTTATCTACTGAATTGCCATCATCATCCATTGTTCCTGATTTCAGTGCTAAGCCCCACTTGACAGAGAGCTCACAGTATTACCCTGGCACAGAAACAGCTCGGGATCTGCCAGGAGTCTGACGGAGAAACAAAGAAACGCTTCATCTTGACTCCTTAGCAGCACCTTGGCTTTGCGCGCCTCTCATTCACACAGCCTGAAAGGAAGAATGAGGACTCCCGCTGTTTCACAGGGTAAAAATATCACTGCTCTGAAATCTGTCACGACTGTCTCCTAACTTCCCGCCACTGGATTTCTTATTCATGTCTCTGCCATAAAAATAACGAGGAAAAAAACTTCCCACTTAGTGCAGGTGACTCGTATCGGCAGAGGCAGCAGCTGGAGCAATACCAGACACAAGAGGAGCAGATCTATGATGCCTCTCCGTGTCTTTCTTACTTTTTCATGCAGCCTGCAAGCGCACCAAGTTAAAACTATTTCTCCTCTCAATTTGGAACCAAAAGCGCACAGCTGTTGCGTGTAATTAACTGCAATAGTCGGCATTTATTCAGTAAAAAGCCAAACTGCCGCAGAAAATATGCGAAACTTGCGCACTTACTCCCGTGCTCCGGTCCGGGTACCCTCCCTGTGCCGCTGTAAGCTTGGTAGTATTGAGCCCCACCAGAGAGGGGAGGGTCTGCGACATCCAGTTGGTGATCATCGCCATGGTGCTGAGCACGACGCCGATCTTCAGCAAAGGCACTGACATCTTTGCGCTCTGCTTGGACTTTATTCAAGCCGTCTTCATTCTACAGACTCCGGTGAGAAACAAGCGAGGCGAGTCATGATGCCCAGAGCAGCTTGCTGTTTCACCCGGGACTCCGGCTCGGCTGGTCTTTTTTTGGACATCTCCAACGAAGCACGGGCGGCGAACGAGTCGGACGCGATAGAAACGACCGAAACGGGAAGGTCGGCACGGTGATAAAACTGCAACACTTGATCCAGCAGGAGGTAAAACGGGGGTAAAACCTGAAAACTACTGCTGGAAACGTCCCCAGGTTAGCTCCTCTGTCCGCGTTGTCCCGCACACTGCCTGCTGCCTCTCCGGTTCACCTTTACTATTTCGTTCACGCCCGACGGTCCGCCTCCTGCCTTGGTGCGCTCTGTGATTAAGTGCCACTGACTACACACGCAGGCTGCTCCAAATGGATGAGAGAAGGAAAGAGGAGGTACTACGGATCTATCTATATCACCAGACGCAATGATGTCAGCCAGGTTGGAGTCCGTTCATGGTAATATCTGGGATTGCGCCTGATTCGCCCATTGCTGTCCGACACTGCCTGTCCCCAGAGGAAATGACAATGAGCAGAGGTCGGCCGACTGCGACGCTGGGGGATTATCTATTGCCAACAGCGACATTTGTTCTTCCACTGCCCCAAAAGAAGAGAGACTATGTTCTCAGTAACAGGAGCGAACCTCTTTGGAAAACTGGCCCTGAGTTAAAGTAAAACAAGCAGTGAATAAGGGCCAAAAGGCCAAATACGCACGAAATATTTATGTTAAATGGCGCATTGCAATGACAGTGGGCTGCTCGGACCCAGACCATGTTTTATTTATGGCAGAGTGGATGGTTTCATCTCACGTTGAGGATGAGCTTTTAATTCGTGGGACTCTGGCGCCATCGTGTAGCTGAATTTGGCGTTGCTGAAATCAAAGGCAAGAGCTTTTCCAATGCAAAGGAGAGGGAGATAATATGCACACACGTGTTTTAAAAGACTCACAACTCAAATATAACTCTTCAGTTTTGAGTAACTCTTCAGTATGTAGCTATATTTCATGTTTATGCACTGACTACATGGTGCATAGTGCAGCTGCTTTACAGTTAACTAGTACATATCTGTGTTTGGAATGACATCTTCCACAGCAGGCGTGTTTGTTTTCAAAAGGATACTCAAGTTCAGAAACCAGAAATGATTCATTTGTCCACATCCCAAGAGCACGTCAACAGGCCTGCAGGCTAATGTGCTAGGTTGTGGGCTAAATTGCAATGCTGCATGATACATGAGGGCCTCAGAATAGCCAAAGAGGCTCTGTGTCCTCAGCTATTCCTGTTGGCTCCATAATGCATTTTTCTGGTACACTGAAAGATGGAAGGAAAGTTTGAAATCACTCCACCTCCATATTTCTCTCTCACACTCTCTTTCCCTTCCCTGCTCCTCTCATCGCCCCCACACCTACATGACTTGTGAGGTGGGAGCTTGTAATAGTTATGGCTCCACAGACCACTGTGAAGTATCAGCAGGGGTCAGCTCACCACTGATTTGCAGGATAATCTAGTCTTATGTAATATGATGCACTTTGGCGTGGCCCAGCAGTCACTGATGTAGATACAGTTGGATTCTGAGCCTCACAGGCCTGGAGCCCATTTAGGTCCCATCCAGGTGAAACAAATGATCCAGAGTTTATGGGCCGTCTCTAATATTAAGACCAGGAGAGACGCCACAGGTGCACTGACAAAGACAACTGACTCAGTGGACAAATCAATTAGTCATTCAGTCCTCAGCCAGGCAGTATCTCTATTCATCAAGAGTGATTTATAGAGATTTGTGTATAAAACCAATCTTTTACTAGAAATGCATTACACCACGTATTGTGCAAGCACACAAGAAATGTGGATTCATAATTTAATTGATAACTATGCAGTGTAATATAATGAATGAATAAAGTCAGAGAGGTGTGGTTCTAATGATAGTTTTGTGAGAACGTAGCTGCTGGTTTTATACTGTCACTATCACTGTTATTTTCACTTTGTAATACGAGACACAAATTACAATTGAAGTTGCAGATGAAAAGTGTAGATGTTCCTGCGTTACATCTCACAATATTAAAAAAAAAAAAAAAAAACAACTACTAGGAAATACCAATAAATACCCAGAAAATGGCACATTAAAGTTTCATAGCAGTAGTACGTCTGGCTGGGCAATTGTACTGTATCGTAACAGGTGTTCAAACTTTGTATACAGCAGCATAAGCACACTGACACACTCGGTATACAATGCACCAACTGTTCAAAAAGTAGCAAAAAAATAATCATTTCCAGCCTGCAAGTGCAGTACAGAATGCTCCATATTTCCACCTACTCCTCCTCTGCTCGCTTTCTTTCTCTCCCCCTCTTGCTTCATTGCTCAACCAACCATACTGAATAATAAATAGCCTCAACCTCAGCTGCCAATCACACCACGCATATTGCAATTCAGCTAAACTCCATCTCAGTTTCTTACATAAAACTGAATTGATTTTGGGGGGGATTTCATTACATTAAAAATCCTAAACCATTTCAAAATGTTCCCTTGCTGGAGCCCTTATAGTTTCAGCTTGAGCAGCATAAATGTTGACATGTTGGCAAAGTAGATTTTGTGGTTTCATGTGAATTGAAGGAATGACTTTTTTTTAAAATTTAATTACAAATATTTAAAGCTTAACGTGCTTTACAGTAATTCTTTACTTGGTGTTTGTTTGTACAGTGATCGTTAGTATGTAGGTCTGATTGTGTCAACGTGATGGCATCTGTTGTGTCAGGTGTCAGAGAGATGCTTTAGGATGTGGGCCTGCAGCCATGGGGGAGCCACTAGGTGAGGAACAGATGCCTCTCTAGCTGCTTACTATTCTTCTCTGTGTGAACACCAGCCAGTCGCCAAATCCTTCAGCGTAGAGGATGGAGCTGAATGAATGTGAGCAGAATTAAAGAGGAGAGCTTGCTACTAATCAGGCATCTCCCTGCTCACATGGCCAGATGTTAAGAAAAGAGCTGCAGCTGCCCCACACCGTCTGAAACTGTGTGAGACTTTTGAAGCTGGGTGGTTAGTGTGGCCATTAAGAGGGTGTTATTGTTCGGCATCAAAGGTCAGGGCCATGCTGCCTGGATGGGGTTTTTTTTCCTGATAGGTAATCTGAAACTAAAAGCCTTTCTATCTTTGTATTTCTAGAGACACCTCTCACTTTTTAGGATCTGTCTTCAAAAAGTGAAGAGACATGGAGAGGCCTGGTCTTCCTGCAACAAAATCCACTGTAGGTTTCTATAGCAGAGGCAGTATAAATACAGCCTGTCAGTATATCTTGTATTTCTCTTCTGCTAGAAGGGAGCAGACAGGCAAGGCTGTGGACTAATATCGACTTACCTTCAAGCAGATAACACACACTCCATCACAGAAAGACTGTCACTGTAAAGTGGGCCCTGACCTGCACCACGCCGGACCCGAACTAACTGTCATGAAATCCAAAGTGAAACACTCTCTCCGCCCTGACTGATGACTTTCATCAATCAGTGCAAATAGCCCCATTGTTCAATTGTGTCAGCATTTCTGGGCTCTATGCTGCTGTGCTGGACATCCAGTTCAGATTATAGGCTGAACCTTTTCTGTTTCAGTGTAGGGGAAATAAAATAAGAGCAGTGCTAACTGTGTGTACGGTTCTAGTCTTGATCAAATTACAAATCAAATTTCACATGAATGTCAAAACCAAGCTGCTGCTCTATGAATAAAAATATTCTTCTCACAGCAGTGTGACATTTCTCATAAATTTGTGGAAATCAATTACTGGCATATTTCTGTCAAGGCAATATTACATCTATATTGCTCTAACACGTTGGTTTTCAGGGCCAGCAGGGTTTGCTGCAACCTACTTTGATGACACATTTTATACACTTTGTCACTTAGAGTCGAGTATATTATGGAGAGACCAGGAACGCAGATTCATTTATTGATAGCTCCTCTGAGACAACTGATTTTCTAGTCTCCAATTACCAACTACAATTGGATTCACACAGCACTGAAGCCTATGAAATATGATTCTCTGTTCCAGCACAGGCAATTAAATCATCAAATGCTTCAGTCCAGTGGTGACAGGACCTGGTAATAAATACATTCACTCTCTCCCCCCCACGATACTGTTACAGCAGAATTTATGACGACAACAGTTTAATGTTACAGTAACTATTGCATGTATTGCTGCAAATGACCTTATAGACAGCAGGAAGTTATTACTAGTCCCAGTAAGGCATTAGAGAGATGCACTTTATTGACCAGTAATTTTGTTTACTACTGAGCTACTGGTTTTACCTGGTTGGACTAAATGTTCTCTTCCCCTTAGGAGTAAGTCACACTGTGGTCATTGAGCATGCTCACACCTTCTCTGAGACGCTGCATTTGATTGTGGAGCCCTGTAGAGCAGCAGCCCATAATTCCCCATAACAGTGGTGATTTCAAAGAAAGCTACAGGTAACATGATGCATTAGAAAAACGTTGCAGCTGATTCATCTGATTTGACCATTTGTTAATGATGAAACTGGCAAATCGTGCATCAATTTCCCCCGGAATATCTGTCCCCTTTGTCAGGGCTCTGCTGGATCTATCCGCGCCCGTCAAGCACAATGTATTCACATCATGTAATCCCATCCGATAATCTGTTTAAACGGGGTAGAGGGCTAATTCACCGGGGCTCTTTAAACGAGGTAACCGGGTAATCTATGGGCGGATCTGAAGCCAATTAACAACGGGTTCTAGCTTTTAATACAGGAGGTGGAAAATGGCGTTAAAAACCTACTTGGGTGAGTTCTGTGCCCATGAAGATGAGAAGAATCAGAGTCAGGAGCTTGCTCGCAGGCTGCATCTCTTGCCTCCGGTGTGTGTGGACCAGCGGTCTCACATGCAGATCGAGTCCCTTTGCGTCCCCCCGCACAGCAGTCCTTTCCTCCCGGCTCTCTTTACGCGTTGCGAGTGGCTCGATTTTGCTCTTCTGGTTATCTGATCCCTCAGTAAGCCTGAATGAGAAAGCGACAGCTCTGTTTCACGGAATCGTCTCTGTGCATATTCATTTCATATCGGGAGCCAGTCTTCGGTGCCTCTCCCTTCGGTGTTCCGTGCCCGCACTTATTTATTGCTGCGACGGACTATGATGAACATTGGGCTAAAGACGCACAAACGTTGTCGTGTTCTCGACTATAAACCTTCACTCTGTTATTGCCAAAAGTTTACCTCCCCGCCTCAAGCTGCCGTATAAGCTCTGGAGGAAAAAATGAGAGTGACGGCGTTGTACATGGTGCTGAAAACGGAAGCTGCATCGTCGGGAGAGGGAGATTTAAACTGGCAAACATACAGGAACAAAACGCCTTTCCAAGATGCTTCAGTGTCACTTAGTCCCATCAATATCTGTGCTTTATTATTTTTATTTCAAACTACTCATTGACTCAAATCAATTCATTCCACAAGAAAAATTCATAATAAAATGACAGGATAAAATAAATATTTTTGACAAAAAACTGAAGAAACAAAGCTCATTATATTCAGCTCATTGTTTTATTTAGTCCCATGCTTTAATTTTGAAGGTGGAGTATGGAGTCTGGGAACATTCAACAGGTGTTTTTGATTAGGCCGATTTGATTTAATATTGTATGTCTACAGAGTCCAAACTTCTACATGCAAAAAAAAAAAAAAATCTTCCACAAAGTACCAGGAATACAATTATGGGTCCTCACTTCTATGTTTGTCCAGCGTTAGCCTATTATTGTGGCTAAAATAGCATCTTACCTGAGTAGCATGCAGCTCGTATCTCTCCAAAGTAAAACATTATTTGTGGGTCCAAAACAACCATCCAGGGAAAACCAGGAGCTGATTTAGAAGAACAAAAGTCCACTGATCAATCGGGCTCATGCATCACGAAACCAAAGTAACAATAACAGGAAGTAGCTCGACTCCATACTTTCCACATGCAAGTAGAACAAACTTAGTAGCCGGAAGATGTGAAGATGTGGGAGGATTGACAGATGAGCTGACCAATAAGATTTGGTACTACAGGCCCAGAAGTAAAGCAAACCACTCCCCATCTGTGTAGGCTCCACTGTGACAGCCCTATAGAAAACCTGTACTGTTGACAAAGTCATCAGGTAATGCCTTGCTATGGTGATGTATGTGTCTAAATGGTTTAATAACCATAAACAGTTTAAATGTTTCAACATCAGTGTAAAAATACAAGTCAAAATGTGTTGAACTACACATGAGTCTTAAAATACCTCAGTCCACCTAAAGAAGACCAACCACAGTTGTTGAACATGGGGCTGCAATCAGCAGTAATTGTAATTATCAGTTAATCTCTCTAACATTATTTTCTTGTGACTGAAAATGTTCTGCTGAAAATAGCAAAAGTACTCATTAGAATTAAACAGTCCAAACAGTCCAAACCCAAATATGTTTAATTTATATCATGGATGGAAGAAAGCATGTCTTTCTGTGGTAAATGCATGTCCAAGTATTCTGCCCCTGGTCAGGGCTATGGCTGTGGAGCGACTAATGTGGAGTTATTGGAAAGAAAAAGGCCCCACACACTAAATCCACACAGGTGATTTGGATTATTTTGCCTGACTTGGTCTCTTCTCATGTAGGCCATGCTTGACTGACATCTCTCTGACTCTACCGTTACCTTTCTTGCACTATAAAGGGCAGAATAAATGACACCTATATCATTTTATGAGTCCGGTGACCTCACTGACATCCCTTCAAACTTCACGTTCCACGACATGATCAACAATCTTAACAGCAAGAGGAGAGACAAGTGAAGACACCTGTGGGGATGTGCAGAGCCTTTCATTTCCAGATGTAGGACTATACAGGGGATAATTTAATATCAATTTTTGCACATGTCGGTGAACTAGTGTCTGACCATGTATATGTGTCAGGCTAGCAAAAAATGTTTATGTACAATACTTATCCTATTGTGAATGTCAACAATAGGCTCTGAGCTGGGTGGAAATGTGGTTTGGAAGCTATTCTGCTGCCTTTGACTGCCTGAACCACATGCAGCAGTGGCTCAGTGACCTGTAAATAGAATCTCAGCTGAAATGTATTCTCCATTGGTGGCATATGATGTATAAATCGCTTTGGTAATGAAATTGGGGAAAGGTAATATCTCAGTTCTCTAATGTGGACTCTGATTTGTCTGTTTGCAGATTTTGGCAGTTCATCTGTGCACCCGAAGGAAGGAATATGGGGTCACACTGAGAAGAGGTTTAAGTGAGAAGCCTCATCAGGTTCACATTTTACCAGCAGGATAATAGCTTTCAAGATAATGAGTTAAAGCCCATGACACCTGCTTCATATGCAGCCTCCATGTTGCTTTCCATCAGATTCATAAGTGTAATGTGTGTAGGCCAGACATTCTAGCGTCTGGTGCAGGCACATGCATGAATACATGTTTTAACATGATACCATCAGTGCTAGTAACTGAGTTTCACTTAACTCAGTGAAAATTTGGTTATGACGCAGGGGACGGGATCAGTGAGTAACGAAAGTGGAACGCTCAAGACAAAAAGAAGAGCATTTGTTTCTCGGCAAGAGCCTTCTCTGCATGGTGGTACACAGCCCACACACTTTACAGCAGGAGACATCTCACAGGTACTCTGGCCAATATCAAAGTTTGTCTTGTAAGCATGAAGCCATGGCGGATAGAAGAACCTTTAATCATGCCTGATGAAATGTTTGTTAATAAGAATCAAAGCTGCAAAGCGCCAGGAACGGCACCATGCATGTGAATTTGGTTGTCTTTGGATGTTTGTGTGTGAGAGAAGCCACCCATCTCCACTTAGATTAGTTAGTAGTTTCTTTTTTTTTTTTTTTTGAAAAATAATAATCTAATAATGGAGGCATGTTTTTATCATTCTGTGCATGCAGGTACAGAAGTCTAAGTCTAGTCATGCCAGTAGAAAGTGGCTCATTATGAGGGCAGTGGTGAACAAGTGATGAATGGAAAAACAATCAAAGACTCTTAATGTCAACACAGGAAATAGGAGATGATGGAGCACCACTGCGAATTGGAAGAATTCGATGGAAAAGCTGTTCAGACGGAGCAGAGCTGAAGGGGGATGCTGATTTAATGTGGCTGCTCATATGGATATTCCTCCTCAAGATTAATTTCCTTCCAATTGAGCTAAAAATGCAAATAGCTGAATTGTCTTGTTTGCATGCAGATGTGTGTAAAATGTCTTCATTGCAGGTGTATTCGCTCTGAGTAAAATGTTAACTTCTCTGGGAAGTTGAATTGGATGTGTAAGGTGACTGAGACCAGTTGTAAGCCCTTACCCACCACTCCCCAACACACTATCTTGCTCTCTTTATTTCTTTTTACAGAATTTACTATGAAGCTGAGATTTGGCATAGTTATCCAACTTTCACAGAAAAACATTGATTAACCTTCCAAAATTTGTCCTCATTTGAGCAACACCCTGTTCCCTCATCAGCTGAGTTCCTCTCTTCACAATTAAGTTTTGCAAATGTGTGAAACAGAAAAAAAGCAAAGGAGCTCCAGTTTAAATTTAGTTCCTAATAGAATTTGTGTCTTCCCTCTCAGGCATGCTGCCATTACATCCCCCTTTCATCACCTTTTCTCTTTGCAATATTCAGGCTTGATGCTACAGATAGCTATTAAAAATATGGTTCCCATAGTATGCTGCAGACCCAGTGCAGCTGTAAATATTTTTAACAGGCTCCTATGTGTTGATTTATTATTATTATTCAGCCTATCTATCAATTAAAAATGATTGATTAGTGTTTTGGAGGAAAAAAGGCATGAGATGTTAAACATGGTTTTAGCTCAGGTGGTACAATCAGCCATCTACTGTATCTGTATGTATCTACTGTACTGATGATTAGTCTGCATGCTTGTATAGCAGCTAAGAAATATTGCACTGTGTTTACAGGAGGCAAATACTTTTATTTCATGGTGCTCTCATTCTACAAGAGGGTAATGTCAGGAGACACGGTGCTGGAGCAATTCAGAAGTGGTTTCATCAATGTCAGAACGAAGTCAAACACATTATATGGCTCGTCCAATAACTACATCCAAAAATCATTAAAGCTTTATGGGCTGTTCAGAATCACAGAATATGAATTGGATTGTTAACATCTAGCCTCCCTAACCTAATCTCATTCATCAAATAATGGGAGGCTTTTCTTTAAGCTTGGACTAATATCTCATAGCACACAGCTGAGAACATTTACAGAAACTGAAACATTTTTAGACATATGCTGCTATCACTGGCATGCTGTGCTAATTATACTTACAGTAGCAACACGTTTATAGGGTGCTTTCAAAGTCACATAGCGTATCATTAAATAAAAACATTATTTGGTGGAGTTATACATTATGTTAGAAAAGGTCATCTTAATAACTGGGACATCCACTGTGTATTTACCCTTTACGTGGGAAGTGGTAATGGAAACGATCAGAATTCAGTGTGCACTCTGTCCTGATTCAGGAACTGCAGCAATCCCAGACCAGTCATTAGCCCAGATAGTGTTGCTTTAGCCAAATGCATCCTCATCCTAAAAACCTTTCTCTTTTTATGTAGATACAGTTTAAAAATACGATCAATAAAACATACATTTCTTAAGTATCATAATCTTTATGTCTATCCCAGTATAAGCTGAGCATCCAAACATAGCTATGTCATAAAAAACTTTCTGTCCCTTATCAAACTGTACTGTATATATGTATTACTAGGGCTAAGTATGCTGCTACTTCATTTCCATGCTTTCTTCATAGCCTGTATAATGTTGGGTTTTAGCATGGTGTCATGTATGTCGGATTCTTGATTCAAAATAAGATAGACAACAATTCCAATTATGAAGCTAACAATAATTAGATAACTACCTAGTGACATATAGCATCCAAGGGGCAAATCGGCTATATGTGCATCGCACTTGTGCACGAACAGGAAACTTATCAGTGCCTGCACTAATGGTCAATTTTCCATACTCCTGAATTTGGCTTTTCTATAGCTGCAGATATTTAGGCAGATGGCAGAGACATTTATATGAGTCGGTGGTTCTGTAGGTGGGTTAGGCTGCTGTGACTGTTGCTGAGCACACAGAGTTTGCTGTAAACACAACAAAACCTATGCCCCAGGATGGAGAAGCCTACAAGCCAGGCCTCAGGCCTTGTCTGTGATTCACTGACTAAGCACTGTGATTTGACTAATGCAGACATTTACAGCAACAAAGCAAAATCCTGAATTGAAAATTATTATGCATACTACACTTGCACCATCTGCTATAAACACCATCGTTTCAAAAAGATCTAGACACGTTCACTGCGCGACATAGTCACTGTAGATGCT
Source organism: Mastacembelus armatus (assembly GCF_900324485.2). Taxonomy (NCBI): domain Eukaryota; kingdom Metazoa; phylum Chordata; class Actinopteri; order Synbranchiformes; family Mastacembelidae; genus Mastacembelus; species Mastacembelus armatus. Next base: position 17,123,871 of record NC_046644.1, on the reverse strand, counting down.
CTTTTAGTAGATGCTCTTTTATTTAGTGCTTCCAGTCTGATAGTTTGTCCTGCTCACAACCACTCTGTCAAATATCTTTACAGCTGAGTAACTGTATGGGTTTAGAGGGTTTCAGTATCTACATTATTGTATTTGCTTCAACCCTGTATTAAACATAAGGTCTGTGTATTTCTCTTTTCATCTCTGAATTATCCGTTCCATTTATTTCTTTATTCACCGCATCCAGTGTCTGTGTTGAGATATTATCATCCCCGCTCAAACTGTGCAGCACGTTTCTCTTCCCCTGCCTAGGCTGCAGTGCTTTTAGTGTGTGTTGTCGCTGGGGGGTTTATGTCAGTGAAGAACAGCTACAGTCCTGATTTAACTTTGTGTGTGCGCATGTAGACCTATGTGTGTGAATAGTGTAGCACTGTCCATAATCCTGAGGGGGACCGCTCTGCCATTGAGATCCATGCATCATAATGCATCAGTGATATACAAAATTGATGCCCAGAGGTTTTGTAGGTCAGACCAGAATGGTACTGCAGACATGCACAGAGGGACACTGAGAGTCAGTGGGAGAAGCTGAACAGACTGGAGGCCATCATGGATAAACAGAAACAAAAGAAAGAGCTTTTTAGAAATGCACCAGTAGACAGACTGATAGACAAGCAAAACAAGACATTGGAGAGGACAGAATACAAGGGAGAAGGACAGGAAGAGCTCATAGTCATCCTTGATGTTAGTATTTCTGTCATACAGTACCATCTTTTGTTTGCTCATCACACACAGCATCTCTGTGTGGTTCTTGTATTCATGTCAGAGCTAATTACAGGATGATGCTGCCAGTTGCCAGAGCAGTAGTTTGAGAATGGAGCTGCATCTCAGCAATGTGCTTTCCACCCTACTGGGTTGCCAGATTTGTGAATGTCTTAATTATGCTGTACAAGCTTGTGGCAATGCCTGATCTACTGCATGCCCTCAAATAGTAGCGTTGCTAAGCTTGAGATTTCTTCACTATATTTGCCTTGAAGGTCAACACTGTATTTTAGCATAAATGCTTGTTACTATGGTTCTGTGGACTGCAGTTGTTAATGTGTGCACTATTTTGATAAGTAAAAACAAATAAAAACTGACAAGGAATAATCAAACTCACCTCTATTTTCTTATTGGTACTTGTCAGTTGCTGTAAAAGTCAGTAATTATGTGGTAACCAGAGTTACTAAAATCAAAATGATACATTTTCATTGGACCAATTTTACAATATTTGTGTTGCTTGTAGTAACAAACCCAGGTAATTCTTTTAGCATCATGATTTTTGGTTTTACAAAGAGTTACCAGCAACTTTGTGCTGCAATATGTCTACAACAGTAATGTAGTAATTGTTTTTTTTACTGGACTTTTTACTGGACGTTTTATAGGTACACAAACTTTAGCTCTCTCAACAAATTAGGCTATACTGTCTTTATTATTGTCTGGAATTTAAATTTGTAAGTCTGACACTGCTGAGCACAGCTTCAGACATAAATTGTTCAATTATACATCAGGAAGGAAATTGGCTGAACAGCAGACATGTAAGAAAATGAATGTCAAGATGAGTAGACAAGAAAAGTGACTTAGCATTAAATATCGGTAAGCGGGAAACTGCCCGGCTGCTTGCAGTGTTTTATGAAAGTGAATATGTTTGATTTGTTCTTGAGAGTAAAAACTGCCCTCGTATTTAATACAGATTTGAAGGGAACTTGTCATTCCTACATGAGCATTATATGCTACTGCGTGGAGTTCAGTTAAACACTATCTCAAAGCCCATCAAAGGGAGCATTTGGATTATCATGATGTATTTGCTACTCTCAGACATCACAGTGTGAGTATTACAGCTTCAAAGTGACGATTGGCAAGTTCCATTGGCTTAAACACTGGGGTGCCATAGAAACCAAAAGAAAAAAATCCCTCTGTGTAGCAATAAAGACAGCCCATAAATCAGACGGCATTGAACATCCTCAGTGTATTGTAAGGATAATCTTTCTAACAATCAAAAGAGATCAGGCTTTTATCTCTATCCTTTTTCCTGGCTGTTTATGGCACATGATGTCAGATGTGCCTGACCATCTGCAAAATCATAGTATTTTGTTGTCTTGCAGATATGCCGTGTATGACAGTTTTTGTGCTGTAACTGCAGGGTGCCCAGGCAGGGAAATTCATCATCCTAACATGCTACATATACGCACTAAAAACCCCACACTGCATTTTTTCAATATTCATTATGGTTGTAGTATTTGGTACCTAAGGAAACTTCTGCATCTGCTCAAAGGGCATCATTGAAAAGCATGAAATCAGACAGTATCTGGTGGAATTTCCAGCTATGGAGCAGGTCGATGTTGAGGAATGCTGAGAGCTTCAACACACAGACACACAGAGTCTCCAGAGCAGCTACTTACTGTATGAAGATTTAGTTTTTTTCCATTTGGAAAACATTTTTAAAAAACTACTATGTTCCATGCATGTTCATCACACAAATTTCAAACAACATTACACATATGAATGGACTTTGGTCACATACAATAAAGACAAGAAGTTACACAGTCTGCAGCCTGCCTATCGAAATGTGATTTTCTGTGACTTGTTTATTGCCTTTGTGCCACACACAAATAGAAATGCACCTACATACATTAAAAATGAAATGAGTTTGCCTGGCTCTGTGGATGATAATAATGCTGTTTAACTGTTAGCGTTGTTAATGCCCCCCAGGCAATGAAGTCCTCTGGGGTGGCGGGTGTGCTGTTAAAAGGAAAATCAACATCATCCAGGGAGACAAAACATCCTTGGTCCCAAATAACAGCCTGCCTTTTATTTATAAATGCATTAAAAATATATTCATGACACACGTCAAGATGTGCAAGGTTGTATCAGTTTACTAAGGAAACATTAAAGTTTCTGTCCTTGGGAGTGACCTTTTTCCTATATTTTCCCTATACAGTGTGTTATGTTGTTGCAACATTACATAAACATATGGGTATTGTATATACGGAGATACTTTAGTTTTTAATGGGTGTAACTCATGCTATATTGATATGGTTAGCATGAGAGAAAAGTATGAATACTGTTGCTTTATAAATAATATTTAGTGCCTTCTCCTGGCAGACCACTATTTTGAATGAGAGATGATGCAAAGCAGCAATCAAATGATGTAAAGTGACATTTTGAACGATTGAATTTTGAATGAATTATGAATTTAATGTAGATAATGTATGGTTTGGTGGTTCTGGTTAGATCTCCCCCGGCAAAAATATTTTTTCATCATAATTCTTTCCTGGCTGAGATCATGTTTAGATTTCTGAAGCAAAAACGTCATGACCCCAATTTTAATTGTGTCCTCATTCAACCTGTTGTATGATTGTTCAGCCCAGACCAATACATTTCTGATTTAAAAAAAAAAAAAAATCAGCAATTGATTTCATTAATTTTGTATGAATGGTGGAGCATTTAGGAATGTCTCATTGAAAGGAATGGCTAAGCCCCCACTAGCCAGTCTATCATACTGCAAAACAGATTAATGTTGATCACATGTGTCCAAAGACTCATGATCAGTTTGAGGGTAAAATCAATACAACTCAAGTCTCCTTAAATACTGGGCCCGGCAGGGGAAGAGATCAATGACCCCACCAGAGGCAGGTGCATGATCCAATTACACCTGTGTGGCAGCAAGCATCCGTCTTGCTAGTTGGCATGCACACAGAACCATTAACCCCCCTCACAAAATCTCACACAAAGAGAGAGTGAGAGAGACCTTAGTCCTCCAGTACAGTTGGGATGCAGATTTATCCACTTTCCCTGATTCCTGTAGGTTACGATAGACAGGCATCTGTCCTCTTTACACAGCTCCAGTGATGTTAGCTCACCAGCAGACAATGTGCAGCAAAAATTTGTGCAGCTCTTTCACATATCCTGTGGCACAATGTGATTTTCTAAATCAGTTAATTAAACTATGCCTACCTCGTTAGTCCTCTTCTGTGAGGTTTGTTAAGTCTTTGTTAAAGAAAGAAAAATACAGGGATCTTAATTCAGCTCTAATACAGCATACCAAGAGATATACTCTCACCTAGCTTGAGGCGTTAAACATTACTCTATTAAGTCACTGCCATTCTATTATTTCAGGAGGCTTCACAGTGAATAGAGTAAAGCAACATAACCCCACAGAGCTGCCTTCTGACAAGACATATTTTTTATTTTACAGGAGGAAGTTGTGGGTCTCTTACTGACATCTTAATATATCAGCGCTGTCTGTGAGCAGAATGCTTGCCGAGTTAGATTTGTGATGACAGATCCACATCATGTAAGAGTGTGCTGATGTACAGCTGGCAGGAAGCAGATAGATGATTTTAATATCTATTGCTTCAGCTGGACACTGAGCAAATGAATCGTACTTCATCTTGTCAAAAGCAGCCTCTGTTCTATTTTACATGATTGTATATTCAGTGTGTATGAGGACAAGGCAGTGCTGAAGTTATTTTATTGCACAGTTTAGATTCATGCACACAACCCAACCTTGACATGTAATATTAAACTGCACCAACATCTGAATGAATCAGACACCATGCTAGGCTCAGCTTCTTTAGCTTCTTTGAACTGGTGGAGGGGTGGGGGGGTAAATTGTCAGTGTGATGATGAGCAGTCCGGGTGCAGTTTTGAAATGAGACTGCTCATTTTGAAATAGAATTTCTAATGTAATTTGAACAAGCATCCTCAGGCTTCAATGGGATCTCTTTCTGTTTTTGATTTAGTTGCAGTGGTATAAGAAAAGATATTGTGTTTGCAAATGAATTTCAGCCCTAATGCAGAACAGCGATTCCATCCAAACATCATTAGGCCTTAGTTTCCCCCCCATCTATTTTAGGCAAAGTCAGGCAGCAGCTATGAATGAGTAATTTGCATCACACTGGGCATCATTAGCTGCCTTTATGAATCTTTAGACACTGAGTGTTGTCCTTTTTTTCTCTTTTTTTTTTTTTTTGATTAGACAAAAAGTGTCTTTTCCCTCAAACTCTGCAGGCAAAAGAGGATGCACATCTCTACAACTATCACCATAAAGGGTTTCTATTCTACACCTAATTTCAGTCTGTGAATAATTTAGTACAATAAATACAATAAATACTAATATGAAAGTGAAGCCTATTATATGTAACTGAATATTTTTCTTACACACCCCTCCAAACTATCCCTTCTTTATGTCAGCAAATCCAAACAGGTGTTGTTGTTTAGTGAATGGGCAGTTTTATGGTCAGTAATTAGAAAAGATGCCTCTTTGAAATGCAGGAATAACAGGCTACTTACTTCACTGTATGTGTCTTGCTAAATGTTCAACACACTTCCCATTCACTCCCTGTTTTACTCACACTCCCTCAACACACACACAGAAATACAAACACACAGACACAGAAAAAAGATGCACCAGACATTAGCACTTTTCTTTAGTCAGACAAAATGGCATTTTGTGGTGGGAGGAGAGGAGAGAGAAGCTGAAGATTTACCTTGTAGGAGAGTGGACAGGCTCCTCTCTGCCTCGGGGTAACTTGAGATTTCCCTCTTTACTCTGCTGTACATGATGCAGCTCTCAGCCAAGTAGTCTGGGAAGCAGCATTTCCCTGTAGGAGGATACATTACTTTCATTAAGCTGTATTGTCTTCTAATGCTGCTCTCAGCTTGCTAATATAGGCACGTTACATTAGACAGGTGAAGAGTTCATACAGAATGCTGCCTGTGAGAGAGATAACTGTGATATAGAAGATACGCCTTGTACAAGATGGATGTTCCCGCTTTTCTGCCCAATAGGTGTATATTATTAAACTGCTGTACCTGCACTCATTGAGTTGTAATGCTGTGACTTAGTAAAGGGTGATAGTGCAGTCATCACTACCTCCTGGGCCCGTCTGATATTCTCAGTGACTTCAGTGAAAGCAAAAATAAAGAAATAAAAGCAAGCCTTCAGGGTTGGGTGGGGTGGCAGTCAGGATATGGGGAAAAAGACAGTGATGACATAAAAATATAGGTTCAGATTTACTGGAAATCTCTCTTCCTGCAATACCTCTTACCTCTTGACATCTCTGATCTTTGTTTCCTGTCCATAAGTTATAAAACTCACCAGGAGTGCTTTTACTGCAAAGCATGTCGAGACAATTAGAGATAACTCCCTTTATAACTCTCTAAAACCTTTACAAATCCTAACACTGGGTGTCAGCCAGGGTTTGAGAAGGATTTATCCAGAAGTTAAAGAGCTTCATGTCCTGTAGAGAGAAAAGATACATGCTCAGAGATGGAGAGATGCTAAAATAACACCTCAAAAACTGTCAGTGTCTCCAATTCATTTTCTGGGCTCAGCAAAGTATCTTCACAACATCAGCAGGTTGGGTAAGTTAACTTCTGAAACTCACAGAGTAGCTCCTCTTTGAAATGTAGCGGCTGTGCTTACTGTGCTTTTCCAGCTCACACAAATGAAATTTATTTCAACTCTACTGTTTTTCGTCTCATTTGAAATCTCCAGATTTCTTTTCTCAGCTCCCTTGGCAGCAGCTTTCTAATTAATACAAGTTAAATGCTTCCTGCCTCTTCCTCATCTACCTCTTTCACATCTTGTGACCATGTGTAGTGTAAACTATCACTAATATGCCCCCCTGAGAAATAAAAATATCAATCTCAGCTCACTTTCCTGTACAAACAGGGAAGAAGGAACAACAATGATGTCCAGCTTCACAGAATGGACGTATAAGAAGCAGTAAAAAAATCATAGTGAGAGGCCAAATATAAAAGAAGAGCCAGAGAAAATTGGTGGCATGAAAAAAAAACAACTACAGATAGCGAAAGTAAACAAAGAGAACATGCAGTGCAAGAGAGAGTGAGGGGGTGTTTAAATTCAGCAGTGCAATAAATGTTCACTGCAAGACAAAATAGGAGCCCGAGAAATTGTGGAAGGGGATGGAGTGACTGTGTGAAGATAATGGGGAGGAGAGGTGAGAGACAGGAGGAGATGGTCTCACTGAGAGCATCTTTCTCCCTTTCCTGCTACTTTTCAAAAACTGACAACTACACATATGATGCCAAATCAACAACGAGAGTGATGAAATCAAGAGGGAAAGGCAGAGTGGGAGAGCAAAAACAAAAACCCTCCCCTCATTACCTGGTTCATAAAAAAGTGACAGATGTTGTTAGTCTTTGTCTCGACAACTTAACAGTGTCTGTCTCTAATGTGTCATCCTCATTATTCATCTTTCTAGATTCCCATTACTGAAAGGCCTTTACCAGCAGCACATCAAATAGAGTCCCTCTGTATTCCAAGCACTCGTTTGCATAGAAATAATCACCCACATTTTTTCCACATTAAAACTACATTCATTTATTCTCTGTCCATGAGAGGTATCGGAACAAGCTCCACGAATGCTCCAACAAAGAGACTTTTCATAGCAGTCTCCCCATTGATAACACACAATACCTTTCATTAAGAAACTAAATAAAATCTAAGCTCAGTGTGATGGATTACCTATTACAAGCCATTTTTATTTTTCTCTGTAGGTTAATGAAGTTCCATGTGGTACTGAAATGAAACCAATGGCTGGAAACAAATGACTGCCTGGAAGGAATGAAATCAATCTGAAAATTTCTGGTGTGCTTTGGAAAACGGCTGACACACATACAAAAATCTTTAATTGACAAGTTCAAAAAAATAAACAAACCCAGGGGGTCCGTGCCACTGTCTTTTTTATTTTTCCTTGTTTGGCTTTAATTAGAAAGGGGATTAGATAGTGAGGATAATGTGTTATCACCAGCGTCTGTCTGCCCCTGCTTTTATTAGCTCTGCTCATCATTTTGGATTGTGGAAGAGGGGAGACAGATCTAAGTATTGATAGATTAACATTGCCCCTGAGAAACTGAGGAGCTTAAGCAGGGTACAGCTAATACCAGTGTACAATTTCAGGCATGACATAAAAGCTGTTATGATCCACAGACAGTAAACAGCTCCATAGACACATCAGCTCAGGTCCAACAGCTTGGAGGTCTATGATGTTTGGATGGAGGAGGATTTGGAACATGGTGGGCTAAGTGTGATGGTCGCTGAATTTAAAATCTCTTTCACATCGTCATATATGACAAAATAAACAGCCTGTAGACAGGGAGTGTGACTCACTGTCAGTGCCGTGACTAGCCCCCAACACCTGTTTTGGCAATGTCTCATGATCCAATGTCTCATGTTCAGTCACAGGTTTCTTAGAGAGATTTTAATCCTTAGGAAACATTGAGCTTCTTGGCCACATGCCTGAGGGAACACTGAGCAATGGCTGTATGTGTGTGTGTGTGTGTGTGTGGTGTTCTGCCTCTTCCTCTCTGTGCATGTTTGTGCCATCGTGCTATAATTCTGCCATCTGTCCTAGCTGAGAATCAGGTGCTGAATGCTTTGTGAATTGGCTTCCAGCTAATTCCATGTTCCCCAGCCTCATTGTCTCGCTGAGGCCAGTTTACATCAAAACAAGCCCAACTGAAGTGATGAGGATACTTTCACTGAGCTGTACGCGTCCAATTTGTATCCTGGAACTGACGAGTGTGTCAGAATCATAATACTGCAAATATCTACTGTCACTACTGAACCAAAACAGCAATCCTTTACACTGTTCTTGCTTCCATTTTCATAGGCAAGATGTATGTTTTCATCCAGAAAACTAAGCACAAGAAATGAGAAAGTGCTCAGTGAGGATTTAAACAGTTGCTCAGCTATTAACTAATTAACAATAATATTAGTATTAAGCTGTGACCATAAAGTCATGTTGCCTGATTGCTTGATTCCAAATACAGTATTTGTTTTAGTCCAGGGCACTTACAGTGTTATTGCTGCACAGCATCATTATTAATGCATTGACTGAGAGAACCACGTGGGCCACAGTACAAAAGCTATTTTTGTGTCAAAGCAAATACACTGATTTTTCTTTTATATAGAGCAAAAATGTCAACCACACAGCTATTAACCCTTCAGTGTCTTTGGCTGCTCCCGCCACTCTCACAGGGATACATGTAATAATAAACAATCTAAAATAGAAGAGGTCAGAAAGATGAGAGAATATAGGTACTGAGAACAACACGAAGACTGTTTTGCCTTTCTACAAGGTTATCTTGAATGCAGATTCATAGCTGTGGCAGTAAATCACACCCACACAGTACGTTGCTTAGTGTGTTACTGTCGCCAACATACAATACAACACCCTGTTAGAGTTTATGGCTCCAGCAACCAGTTGTCATGTTACAGGGCAGCTCAGCCATTCACTGCTACTGAGTGATACCACACCTCTCTCCACTAATCGATTGTAATTAATGACATCACAAGGCCTCCTCTCATTCCCATTAGATCCTGTTTCCTCCTGTTCGAGTCCAGCGTCTGAATGGTGTGCAACAAATCCCTTCAGTCCTGCGCAAATGTTTTCACAACTGTTGTCTTGCCATTGACTCTGGCATTAATGTGTGAATGCTGACACACTGTGTCAGGCTCTATGGACATCATGAGAGGGAAATTGGGAATTGGAGGAAGAGGAGAAAAGACAGTAGTAGATGTATGGGAGAAGAGGAATGAGTCAGCAAAGACAGATGGATTTCCAGAGTCACACATGATTTGCAAAACAGATCTGTTGTGCTGTTATAATGGCAGTGTTCTCCAAGTGTAGCAGTCAGTTAATCACCTATGACCTCTTTTTTATGTTTGTTTTCAGGGTGAGACAGATGTTCACAAGCTATTTAATATTCATGCACATGCACATTTTATACTTTTATGTCCACATGCAAACAATATAAAATATGAATATATAAAGATATGGTCGTTGTCCAGACTTAATTTAATCTCTCTCTCTCTCACACACACACACACACACACATAAATATATATGCCACCCCCAGCCAACCCCGATGACATAATGAAATCAAAGTTATAATTTACATATAACATGTTGTTCAAACACATCATGCCCTCAGAGACAGAGCACCATATCAGTCCATATCAATACTGCTAATACTCCCACCATATCAATCCACATATAGTACATATGCTAAACCTGCCCACACATGCACAACAGTCTCTACATGTTCTCCATTTTACAGTAGATGTTCTGCAATTCCCTCACAGTGATTCCCTTGCAGTGCTTTCACTCCTTTGATAGTTGATGCTATCCAGGACGCTTTGCTGAGGATGGATTTCATGTTAGACCTCTATGATTAACACCAGAGCCTTGTGATAAAAGTTCTCATAGTCATGACCTTCACTCTCAGAGCTCAAACTGAGTTTAATTCTATCCTGTCAGCAGTTGCACCACAGCGAGGGTTGTAGCTACCAAGTACTGCAGAAGACGTGGCTCCCATAATGATACTACTGATTGCTGCAGAGTTTTGCTCTAATCAAACTAATACAGAATGCCCCTACTGAATATGGACACAGGGTGGAGGTCCAAATGAACAGGAAGCAAAGATATTGAACATATCAAAACTGTTAGCACTAACTCATGCTTCCCAGACAGGTAGAATCCTGCAAATTGGGATAAGCAGCTTGTATAGTACAACGAAGTGTTGCCATTCTTTTCCAGGCATGTAAGTTAACATTTTGTCCAAGTTGTCCTCTAAAATTGGGACACAATTATAATTAGCATTCACAGAAGACAATCTTTTTGAGAGAGGCCATATATCATGTTTCACCTGTTCTAGAAACTTCCAATTCACATTGCATGCTCAATAAAATTCCCTGCTCCAGTGTAGCACATACAAGGGCCATATGCACATACTGCTATTAAAATGCAATAGAACTGTGTTTGTGTTTTGAAGTGTTTAGTGAGATATTACACTGGGTTTTCAGCTATCAGACTCTAGTTGCCAACTGCACACCTGTGCTGACACTCAGTAGCATCTACATGTCAGACAGGCACGGCTGCACCCTTCTCTGAAAAGTGCCTGAATCGAACAGTTGGAACAAATGGTAAGGATGGGCAGATATGCATAGAGAGGCACCTTTGTTTTAGTGACAGTCTGCCAGTTTATGACAAACAAGTGACCGACTGGATTCTTAATTCAATGTTTAGCGCTTTAATTAGTTACGGAAAAGCATATGGCCACTTATCCCCTTTTATCCCATAAAGAAGTTACTCTCTGAAAAGTAAAGGAAGTGAAGAGTTATGTGTGTATGTGTTGGTGTGTGTTTGCAGTAGAGTAAAAAAATCTGAAAAGGAAAGGAAGGGGGAGAAATCTCTCTTCTTGATTTATCATTTATGGAATAAATTTATTCACTAAGACTTGAATTTAGGATATGCATATATATATATATATATATATATATATGCAAGTGAGAGAGTCAGAGAGAGAAAAGAAATTTGAGAAAAGCAATTATTTGTAAAGCAGACATACAGTACCTTAATTAATAAAGAAACATTACGAAGGTTGTAGATCAGGTAGATTTATTGTAAGAATGGGAGACTGAACAGAAAGAGGAATGGAAATGAAACAAAACCAATTTACCACAAAGAAGTGCATTAAAAAATCTGAATCTGCCTGTAGTGATGAGCTTCTTTTCTTATTTCAGTAGATTTATATCCACATTACCTGGGAACTGACATCTAAAGGAAAAATAACCTACATTACTCTAAAGTACTCTATGTCCGAGGTGTATTTTCATCACTAAAATTAAAAATTTAAACCCCTGATTTAATTACCGCAGTGAAACACTACTGCAGGTGTGCCTTACCTGCTGGAAGACAAAGAGTCACTGCTTTCAAAAATACATTGAACAGCTTGTCACAACATACTGCTGCCTTGATGAATGTAATAAATCATGTTCAACAGCATGTGTGTCTGCCTTTCCATAAAAAAGCTGTGCCATTCAAATCTGGATTCTTGTTTTCTGATGTTACATTTGTCTTGTTCCCATTGACAACTGAATGAACCTACACAACATGATGACACTTCCTATGCAGAGTAACATGCTGCTTGTGGCCACTTAACATCCCCCTTTCATCCTACTGCAACATGTGCAGTTTTCCTTTGCTGTAATACTATTACTACTACTATTACTCACTGTGGCATGGTCTCAGTAGGTGGGAGGCTTTACAAGGTTTTTGATTTGCCATCTATTCTGTTTGACATTTTGATTTTAACAGAATCTCAAAGTGCTGGGGGGAGGAGAATTTCTGCTATGTATGCCTGAGGATTTCATCTCTACGTTTCTGCAGATGACGTGCGTCCTCTAGCTTCATCAACCTGTGATTTGCCCTAGAAAGGAGTGAACTGATCATTTTGGGTTTGGAGCAAACTGCTGGCAAGTTGCTGCCCTAAGTGTCCCAAGCATCTTGTCAGACCATGAGTCGGACAGATGGAGATCCAAGCAAAAGAAATAGAATTTCATTGCAAAACACCAAATCCCACCCTTAGAGACTGAGTTAGCAGCTCAGATAGCTGGAGAAACGTGAAATACAAACAGCTCTGCTGTATGTCAAAAGGAGTCAGTTGAGGTTATTCAGGCATCTGACAGGTGATGTCTTCTTTTAGAGGATTTCTGGGCATATCCAACCCTGAGAAAACCTGGGGGCAACTGGATTGGGAACACCATGATGAAGGACATTTGAGCTGCCCTGCTAACCTTACTGACACTGTGACACGAAATCGGATAAGTGGTTGAAAATGTTGGACGGGTGGAATAATTCATAACCATACAAGAATAAAAAGAAGAGACTTGACTCGCGATAACTACAATAGATTAGAATCCAATAAAAACCTGTGCAAGACACACCACATTTTGAGTAAAGGGCATGAAACAATGTGCATGTACTAATTGGTGAGCTTGCTATTTTTATATGATTTTTTCCCACCTTGCTGTTTCCCTGCTGTTTGTTGAAAGCCTTTTAAGGGAAGAAATCACAAACTAAAATAGAAGTCAAAGGTGGTTGAGATGAAGCGGGTGCACCATCGAAGGAACCTACAAATATTCATCACAGAAGTGTCACAGACTGATGATAACTAACAGTGAAAGAATACCTAAGGGTGGATTATTCCTTTAAAAGTTAATGCTTCCTGATGCCTGCCTAGGCACCATTAAAGATGTATCAGCCAAGTTTATTTGATCCAGCGGGGTTTTGATGATGAACCATCTTTGTTGTACTTCTAACATCGTGTGCTTGGCGTTTCCTAATCTAGCTGTCATTTTCAGTAACAATTAATGACACCTCATGCAGACAAAAGTAATGTGAAGTCAGCTTTTAAACAGAACCTGCTAGAGATGTTTCCTAGCTGCAACACTTGGTTTGAGACCTTGCAGAACTGTGAGATAAGTGCTGAAGGTTAGAGAAATCAAAATCAGCTGGGAGAGAGAGGATAGTTAGGAGAAAGCAGTTGGTAGTTGGTATTTTTCTATGTGGAGTCTATGTGCAAAACTGGATGTGTTCATGTTGGAGTGAACTGAATGGATCTGAATGTGTGTAAGCAGTCTGGGCTACTGCTGGTACCAGGGGAGACGAGTGATGACAGCGGTGAACAGTGTCAGCTTAATACCATTAGATGAATTATTCTCCTCATCAGTCAGCCTGGCTCTGGACAACACGCAGCACAAGCTTGACAAGCTGTAGCCCAGCAGGTCCAGTCTCAGCAGTCCTCTCAGTCTAGTGCACAGAGAACAGAGACTGCATGTTAGATATGTGTTTTGGAACAATCATTTTCTACCACGCACAAAGTTTTTTTCAGAGAAAACATTTTGACGTGTTGTACAATAAGAAGCACAAATGTGACTAATAACTGAGTTTAAGTTTCAGCCAGTATCAGCCTGGTCCCACCAGCTTTTCAGTCCATCTTTGGTGGAAACAGGTGGGTGAAATTCCACCATCCTCTTTGTTTTTTCTTTTTCTTTTTAAACCAAAGAAACAGAAGTGCTAACTCAACTCCATTTAATTTGTGAGGAGATAGTTTGTGCCATTACTGTAGTGGTCTGCACTATATAGGGTGACAACAACAAAAAGGCAAAAACAAATCATTTACCGTGCTGCGGTTAGAACATCAGAATGCTGTAATTGATCTTTATAATAAGATGTGTTTACAGGACTGGTTGGAAATCTGTTTTGCTCCGCGGACTGCAAAAATGGTCTCTTGCAGGCTTCACTGGTTTGATTATCCTCGGCATCACTGTCTCTGCTTGATGTTTAATCAGTGGAAGCTTTTTGACCCGCTGGAAAGGTGTTGATGTTGAAATGACAGTGATGAATTACTTCCATGTGCTGTGACCTCAGGTGGTACATTTATACTTTCATAATTTAATCCTCTCATTTTTTTAGCTTACACCTTTTTTGGCAGAATGCAGTTGAGATGGATGATTCCAGGCGACTATAATCAATACAAAAACAAGTTTGGGAAACCTGACTCCCTGGTATTTTTCAAAATTTAAAAGCTAAAAAAGTTTAACTTGTCACATTTCATTCTCAGGAGCAAAATAAAAGAAATGGAGCAAAAATTACACTTTAGGATGACTTCAAACAAAGAAAGTCACTTCCACTCCCTAAGCACATGCACTGACAAACCTTGTATTGTAATAAAGACTCACAAATTATTTAAATAACTATTTTTCTGACAGATTTAAGTATCACAGCCACTGAATGTGGTGAGTCTGCTCAAAAAAGCTGAACAGTTGTTTTAGTGCCATCAGGCTCAGTGTCTGCATGGAGCTACAGAGAAAAGCCTGGGCTTCTGTTTATGCCTCAATATATAGAATATATAAAACATATTGGGCATTTTTATATATTAAGCCAGTATTGTGATCAATTTTCAAATACAAGGTTATGTATGTAGTCTCCCTATGCTAATTCATACATATGTTTTAGTAGCTGAATTTGCATCTGCACATAACTGGGCCTGGATTCGATTTCACCATTAGACGAATGATTTAATAGCAAATAAAAGCAGAGGAGAAGATTGTGAGGTTGTGTTGTCAAAGGCTTTTTGGCAGCATCATGAAATATTCAGCTGATTGCGCAGACACTAAACTGATTTTACCACATGATTCATTTGAAAGTTAGGAATATGTTGAAAGATGTGATCTTTCACTGGACTGAATCAAACGTGCATGTTCCTGATCTTTTCTCATACTGTTGAACACGCTTAATAAGTTGCATCTAACAGATGCTGTTTTTAAAAATCCATGTACAGTAGGTCTTAAAAGATATAGGAGCAAGCTTCATCTAATATATAGTTAATATCCTGTAATAATGACTTCTTAGTCGTGCACATTCTTCTTAACCTAATTAAATATTTTCCTATTAAATTCTGATTTTAAAGTTTGATATATTGCACCTTATTCTACGCAGTTATGAGCTCAGAAAATGGACCCATAAAAGATTTAATGGCACCAAAAGGTTTATTCATACAGTGTCTACAATCTTTGGCTGAATCCTTGAGATATTAAAGTAATAACACAGGTTGAAGTGCATTTGCATGCTAAACAACTACACAGTGCTGACACTGTCCAGGTCTGTTTTACACTGCTCCAAAATCCATTAACAACTCCTTATTTCTTCCCCACCTGTATTTAACAACTTCATCAGTAAAGAGGCATCTCATCTGTGAGAAAAGGAAACTGGAGGACAGGAGAGGAGAGGGCAGGAGGAAAGACAGCAGCTGAAGAAATATTATGGGAAACTGTTTGCTGACAGAGCCACACATAAAAGTCTCCGGATTTAATCCGAGAGCAAGCTATATTGGTTTCTATGTTCATCGACCTAGTAAACCCTCTTCTGTAAATTAAGCTTTTTCTCTTTTTGTCTCCAAATGACCTCCATCTCCTCCTGCCACTCCACCAGATGTCTTTATCTGTGGACTACAGAGTGGATTTTAGGAAAGAACATAAAGATAAACCTCGACATTCATTTCAATTTCAAGTATGACATTAGCATTCACCTATTGTCTTGGCTTCTGCACAGATAAAGAGTTGCTAGTTACCTTGTGTGTTAACATCAGCTGACTATGAGTGATGGGGTCCTACAACTGGTTGGGCCTTATTTGGAGGAAAGTGATGACAACATTTTAATCAATATTTGATAGCAGTAATTTAAAGCCAGTTTTAAGATTCTGATTATACAAAGAATTGCAGCACATTTCTAACACAAACAGCATTTTTAGGGCAGAAAACACACGAAGCTACAAACACATGTAAAGACACAAAACAGTAGCAGAGCTGGGAAGTACATTCTTTAAGTGAATAATTTATCCTGTCCTTGTTTGCCTCTCTTGAATGACATCAAGGGGAAAAAAATGCACTCACACTGTGTCTAGGAGTAGCAATTAATGCTGTTAATTTGGGCCCGTCCTTGGCTGCTGTTTGGGTCCTGTCGCACACAGGTCTCTTTGACCCCGTCTCTCTACAGGGGATCTCCAATGTGTGGTGGAGAGGCCTGTGACTTCAAAGCTGATACTCTGGGATCCTGAAAATAGAACAGAGCTACTGTATGTGAGTGAAGGGGGAAAAAAGTGCAGGACCATATGCTCTTCCTTCTGGCAGTGAAACAAGATGATCTAATTAAATCAAGTGCAAAGTTTTACATGAGTGGGACAAAGCTTCTATTGCTGAGAGAAGGTTCAAAGTCATATTGATAGCTATTCCTTCTGGCACAGAATCCATCTCGTCAATTCAGTGCCAAGAATTATTCCTTACAAGTCTCACTTTTTTAAGTTCTTATCCACCTACACTGGCACAAAGTGTGGAAAACAAGGTATTTGTGTGTCAAACTTTATTATTTTTAATCCTGGAGACATCTGAGCATTTTCACCTATGAGCATCTTACATCTTCTGAGGAACTGATTTGTATGTTTGTATCCCTCTTGACAATAGCTAAGAGGAACAAAGGAGATGCACGGGATGACAAGACAATTCACTCTCTGCTTGCTAATGATATATGCTGACTCTTATTTGAATATGACTCTGAATATGAACCAAACTCATGTGTTATTTACCTGCATTTCTGCAGGGAAAACATCACCAGCTGCCTGTGTGGTGTATTTACACATCAAACATCTCCTTTGCATCCCCATCGCTGCTTTCCTTTTTTGTTTTCTAGTTTTCCTGCGATCCTCTCCAAGCTGCTCTTATCTCTGATTTTACTGCCACTCTAATCCTTTTACACTGCATGTCTCAAACTCTTCTTTTTCTAAATCTCTCAATCTTTGTCTGGCAAACAACAAAGGAATCTTAAAATCACACTACAGCATATAATTCATTACATTTCAGAGGTCAAATCAGACAGAATAAATAAAAACACACGTCTGTAACAATCAAAGCTACTTCTACCCTGCATTACACTTCTCATGACCTCAGTCTGATTTGTAGCAACTGATGCTATTCAGCAGTTTCATAGTATTTTGCTTGTCCTGTAGTGTGATTACAGCAATTACTACTTACACAATATACTGTACTTGCAAGTTGGATGGAGAAGGTCAGAGTTTTAGTTTTAAGGTACCAAAGTTTTTAAGGTGGACTCATGTATTTCCTTTCCTAAAGATGGCAGCCAGAGATAATAGCTGCCAACCTATGCTAATCACCCAATACTAATTTTGTTTGGGTCGAGGAATCCAGAGGAAAAGGGTTGTGGGTTTTTGCTAAATGTCTTTTTTTTTTTTTTTTTTTTTTTAAATAACCTTCAATGAAAAATGGATCATTATGACGCTGAAACTAGGTTTAATACATGCGTAATGCTGGGGTGGCTGACCCTAATCACATTAGAAAACCACTATCTTGAACTATGGCCACTCCTCAAACTCAAAGCCTATTAGAGCGGAAAAGCCTGTTATTAATATCCCACTATGACAGTCCCTGTGTTGTAACACTATCTCATTCTTTCTTCGCTATCTGATTCATATGTAAGTAGGTCAGTGGTGCTGGGGCTGAGCTATGAATGGGCTCTGTTAGCTCAAGATTCACAGGCTCAAAGCAATTACACATTAACTTGGGGGCTCTGTCCCAAATTTTCCTTTGAATGTCTACCACTGACCCTCCACCCCAGACCACACATTAATACCACTCTTTAACTTTTAATATTTAGACTTTTTATGTGCTCTATGAAAGTTGTCAAGAGATGTATAATTGTTTTTTTTTTTCATTTTATTTCATCCTTAAGTTTGTGATTGGGAGAAGATCAGTGATAGGCTTCATGCACTGCAAGATTTTCTCCAACTAAAATGCTTAAGGTGCTGCAAGTCATCATTACCAGTGATTTGATAAAAGCTTAAAGAAGATTAGACATTACTGAATCTAATGGTACATGTGAGAGTTAACACATACTTTAAAGACATATAGTGGGCGATACATATTCGTTTTCTGGCTCATCCTAATGAACTGCAGCTTTGTAGAAAAATTAGACATACATACATCAGCTGACCACTTTTAGCAGTCCTTGTTGGAGGTGTCAACAATCCAAGGGTGACTGCAAGTCTCATCACAAGAACTTTTTTGTGGCGGACCTGTGGAGCTAGAATTGTTTGACATAATTAAGACATATTTTGTAGAGCAATAAATAATAGTCTTACCTGCTATGCTTCTTAACAGACATCCAGTAATTCAGTGAGCATTTAAATGGTCTGAAATTCAACCACATACACACATTCTCACATAAATACACAGCCCACAGGTTGGAAACATGAACATGACTAGTGATTTATATGGATGTGGGCCAACACAATCCAAAAGGCTGCATTAAAGCAGTCGTATGTTGTGTAAAATAGCATGTGGAGAATTAAGAAGCAATAACTACTTGACAATTTTGTTTTCCTGTGTGCATGTAAAGAGGGGGGCTCTTACACTTACACTATGGTATCATTTAACATTTATTTTTTTATTTTAAATAATACAATAAATATACTACAAACGAACATTGGCTTTGGTAGAGTTACAGTTTCATCATTTTCTCTCCACTTCACAATTGTGGACATGACCTTTTTTTTTTTTTATTCATCTGTAGCACTGAAAAAAAAAAAAAAAACGGATGGATCCTGATGAATAAATTGTGGACTGGAGATCATGCCACTCTACAGAATTATAACAAGAGAAAAAACTTTACAATTTCATGCATACAGATAGGTTTTAATGCTTCAAAAGACATACAAGAGTGGATGGCCACAGTAAACTTGAATTTATTGACATAAAACCAATATATCTTCTATCCTCTTATCCTTACACAGGTTTGACAAGACTGTGAAAACAAACAGACAAACAGAAAATCTACAAATTAAAACAAAAACAACGGCAGCATTACTGCTGGTTCTGGAAATGTACAAAATTGCCATTTTTTTATTGAGAACAAAGTGTTAAATTTGGGTGTACGGCATCAAAATGAAAAATAAAGCCAAAGATCTACAAGCATATTGAGTTATCTTAACAGAAATGGTTCAAGTCACATATTTGAAGATAAAATAGGAAACAAAACAAACCTATGTATGAAGGGCTGTAAAAATTCTGTGGTAGATATTAGTGGTCATAAGCATAGAGAGTGCATAGTTGGAACAGAAGCATAATTACAATAAGGGCAAAAAAGTAGACCAACAAGCTAGTTCTGCTGGTGCATGAGCAAACTCTGATCTGGCTGCTGTGGTCAAATCAAGAAAAAGTTATTTTCATGTTTCTCACACAGAAAAATGGACTTCAAGCCACCACTGCAATTAAAGCTAAATATACTGTATATGTGAAAACCCCTTGGTGAAAAGGTTTTGGATTTATACATAAAAAATACTTTATACTATATCACTTTGGATGCTTTAGCCCAATCACAACATGTCCACATCTCAAATCCATCACTATGATGTGGCACAGATGATCCAACAGCAGGAGCCAAAAATACAGCATCTTAGAGCAAAGCCAACAGCGCCGTCTTAGCTTCCCTTCATTACTCCAACATTTGGCACAAACATTGGACATTTCCTATCTGTGTGGTCTGCTGAAGCACGAGATAACATACGGCACTATGCTGCATGGATCTGTGAGTGGATATGTAGGGAAATGGCATGCAGACGACAAAAATGGAAACAGTAAAGAACCACCTGCGTCAGATGCGGTGGTTTAGAGAGTCGAGGGGCTGCTGGTGATGAAACATTATCACTAAAATTTTCCTTTCATTCAAACAACACAAACTAGAAAAATACATAGCACCACAGAAGAAAGAAAATAGCACCTAGGTTTTTAATTTCTTTGTGTTTTCATTCATATGTGACATCATCTCCCATTGCATAGCCAGACAGATAAATATTTCTGGAAAAGAAACAAAAGCTGTTTATTAAGTTAAGGATATTGGCACCAAAGGTAGGTGTTCTGTTCAGAGGGCACAAAAGGAGGAATGTATTATTTTTGGTTTGTTATGCAAATCAACTGTCATATGAAATCACAGGGCTTGTTTTTGTCTTTTATTTCAATTTTGTTCTTAAATTACAACAAGATGTGCTCCACAACTGCAACAAGACAACTTACCAATTTTTTTTTTGTTTGTTTTTCAATTGACAAGTCAGATTTCCTCACTTTCAATATACGTCTACAATTTAGATGTTATCTCTGTATCCATTGTTTCCTACCTCACAATTAATAGTCACATGCATGTTTTGAAGCCAGAAGCAATTAACATTTCCAGGAAAAATATACAGAATGTACTTACAAACATAAATTTATATATTTTAATATACATACATATATATATATATATATATATGTATAGGAGAAAAGAGAATGGGGAGACAATTATGCACAAAGTTCCTGTAGTGAATGAGCAAACAAACCAACAAAAGAAGAGCGGAAAAGGGCAGGGAGATGAGAAAAACAAGAGATCAGAACTGAAGAAAACAAAAAAGCCAAATCAGATGGAGTCCATGGCAAATACTGCGACCGTCTGGAAGGACTGCAGCTCTCAGGGTCGCCCTTGTTGTTTGAGGCAGAAAGTCTAAATCAACAGTGATGACATGGGGCTATGGTTGCGTGTGGTGGTATATGTGAGTGTGAGTGTGTGGGGCAGGAGGCAGGATCTGACATCCAGTTTCAAAACTTGCATGTGATGGGAGAAGGCACGCTGAGGTTGAGGTTATTTCGTCTTCCTCTATTCCTATAGAATTTCACTGTATTTTCAACTTGATTTCATTTTACTTTCATACTTGTTGCTTTATGGAAAAAAAAAAGTTACTTTTGTACAAATAAAATTGTCCTATTCTGTTTTGTTTTTCATTTCTGAGAAAACAAAAACATGATTTTTTTCTCCATTTGCTCAGTAAACAGTCTTAGCCGATGAAACATACAGGGCCCACTTCAAATCCAAACTTCTGCGTGGAACCACCAAAATCGTTGAACATGATATCCACAAATGGCACCTGTTCCACCTTTGGTGTGTTGATCTCAAGTACTGTCTTTTCATAGCCCTTTTTCAACTGTCCAAGAGAAAAGACACCGCAGGGAGTGTTAGTGTGTGATAAAACCTTCCTTTGAGATTAAAACATTATGCATTTTTGCCCTCTTATTTACTGAGTCACTACAAAGACAACAGAAAAATCATTTCCTGACATTATTTGTCACCTCCATCCATAGAGAAGCATGCACGTCTCTTTAACTTACCGCACAGCCATCGACCAGGGCACGGATGTACGGATTGTTATCATATGACATCTCCTCATCGTTGGAGCCCAGGAAGCGGATAGCCTTGTCGTAGTTGTCCTGCTCCAGGTCGTGCCAGGCCACCGACTGGTAGCAGTTGTATGTCATGTTCTGTTTGGCTGCTGCACTCAGCAACCTCAAGAAAGTCATCTGGACAACGCCGATGGGGTTGCCCTCCGCATCCACGTAGGAGAGCTGCAAGAAATGCAGATGGAGGTAAGCTTCAAAACCGTAACACCAGGAGAAGGAACCAATGAAAGAAAGAAACTCAGGAGAAGATCTGAATACATACATATTGATTTTTTTTCTTGATTTGTACTACAATGACCATGTTCATAGTAATGACAGAAGATGGCAGCCTATGCAACTGTGTGGCTCACTGATGTATTTTTAATAGACGACAACAGAGCTCTGCGAGGCTTCATATGCACAGATAATTACTAGGCAGATCATTGTTGGTTTTGGTCTTTTCTTGGGAGTAATAAATACTAAATATTAAGAGCTTGTGTGTCACATGGAAATATGTGTAAATGTCTCCAGGGGAAAAACAAAACAATGGATCAGGTTGTGTTACTGTAGAGGGAGGACGGGGTAAGAACATTTTCAAGTCCTAGTGCCTGGAAGCTGTGCTAATGTGCAAGGCATGATGGGGGAAAAAAGTCTCCCTTCACAGTACAAAGACATGAGCATAACTAAACAGCTTATTAAAATCTTGTTTATGTAATTAGGTAAAATATTTAATCAATATGGTTAAATGATGGTAAAATGATGGAAATACATTACTGAACTCATACTCTATGTTACATGTGTGCAGTCGTTACTGTGTAATTTTGCTTTTCCAGTTCATGTTACAAAATACTGAGCTATTTCTCATTAAGCTGATTATGGTGCTTTGTAATCCTGACTGATAAGACAGACGATTCTGAACCACGCGCAGTTCAGTTTAATGTCCGTAAGTGACTCTCTGCATACCAACCATCAGAAATCCATTAGATCCACACGGTCGCTTCGTCTTTCAGACAAACGAGACTTACTGAGAGTCGAGCACATGCAGCATCAATGCCATGCAGCCAGAGCAGCAAACTGTGCTCTTCCTTGACTTGTTCTTGCACATAAGCAAATATTCACACAGACACGCAGGCACACTACAGCACACATTCACATACAAACCTAAAGTACTGACACTCAAGCTTGGCATTAATAGACAGCCAATCATTTTTTCATCTATTTTTGCAGGCTAATTAATCACAAGATATAAGATTTTGTTAGTTCTGAGTGTCAGCACCTTGGCTGGTGGTAAATACTGTATATACCACCATTCTCATGTTTCCATCTTTAGAGTGTCTGGATAGTCCCATGATTTTCTCATTTACCCAACCATTCTCCATCCACTCACTCCCTCCCCTGCAGAGCGTGTGGATCCAGCCTTACATCACCAGAGAAACATTACCTCTTTATCATCACAGCTGCAAGTCAACAGTGACCGAGTACCCAGAAGCCCCTGGGTGGTGACTGAGTGCCAGACCTGTTAGACTCAGAGTTTCCCTGCTGGATCTAAGTAGTGTTTAAGGATGACACTGGGAGTGTGAGTGCAGCTGAATGGCTGCAGCAGAGAAAGAATGACACTTATGTTTCCCCTCTTGTGGAGGATAGATGACCTGTTGTGGCAGATGTTGAGATCTTAAAATCTAATGCATAAGAAAGAGCAGTGTAAATTGATGTATTCACTCCTAAGCTTTTTTGTCCACCCTATTAAATTATCTATCTATGGCTATAAAAATGCTTCTTGAGTCATTGGAGTGTCAAGGCACACAGTCATTCTGAGGAGATGCTCTCTTAATGTAGCAGAGGTATGGCAGAGTGAATAATGCAGTCAGAAATGTCTGCAGTAAAACAGTAGTTCATTGTTTTCTATTTATTAAACTTCAAATACTGGGTGTTGCTATAACACAGGAAAATCTCACCTGAATGGCCTCCACACCTCTACCCCATTTAAGAGCATCACCAATGTTTCTGGACTGAAGGTGAGAGCAGCTCATGCTGAATCATGCACCACAATAACAACCAACAAAGCAAGGTGCCAATGTATATACATACTTTGTAGGGAAGAACCAGAACCATGCACAGCCTCAGACACACAGAGTCCAGGCCTCAGCCTGGACTCTGGGACCACAGGCACAGCCACTTACCAGGGAACCTCTCTTGTAGTGACTATACCATGTGCCTGGCGAGTCTTTGGGCCATTTTGCCATTTTGCTCTGTAAAATATAAAAGGCATTCAGGGAAGGGAAAAGGACTGGGGAAACTCGGGAGTCTGGCTTACCAGTTTACCACGTTTGAATTCACTGAACCAGGAGCCGGGATTTTCCTTTACCCAGGATGTGAGCCTAGCCTGGGGGGCATGGATCAACAGAGAGGCAGAGCGGGAGGAGGAAAAGACAGCAAGGTTAAAGAAAGGAAACAGATCTGACAGAAACACATCCACTCTCAGCTTTTTATTTTTCCCTTCTTGCTCCTCCTGTTTGTCCTCTGAGGAGTCTTGTAGACCTGAAACAGTATTCAGGAAGTTCAAGAACAGCAACTGGACCAGGGGTGAAGATTTTAGCAAGCCATTTTACCATTTTGTACAGTACAAACTGTAGCTCACAGTAAATTGCTGTTGAAAAATTCATGAGTACACAGTGATTAATTAAGAAATAGTCGCCTGCAAGGGGCTCTTATACCTTGGCCTTCATCCCTGCTGTTCAGTGTTGTGGAGCCATGATGCACTAACTTTGTTATGCCCTCAGAAATGGCCAACAGGGCACAGTTCCAATGGTCTCAGGCATGACAATGATAAATGTCTCTATAATTAGATAGCAGGGTTTGATATGGAACTGTCATCAATAGCTTAATGTGTTAATAAATGACAGGCCAGAGATCACATATTGCTGGGAGATTGCATATATTAGTCTCACGCTGCCTTGAAGGTGACCTTCAGTTGTTTTGAGTGTACTGTGCACAGGAAGAAATATATCCTCCCAGGAACTCTCTCTTTTTCTTGACTCCATGACAGCATGACTAGCTTTGTGATTATGGCTGTATAGTACGTGGACAGTATAACTATGTGCTCTTATAATAACTGTGCCAATGTAAACGCACGTGGGAGTGTTTTTGGTCCCAGTGCAAAGACTGGCAGCCCAGGCTTTCCTTTTCACCCCTAATACAAATGAGAGCAGCCCATCACCAGCATGCTATAAAAAAAGTCTGCTTCATTATTCTGAGCTTAAGCAAACTCCTGCTCCTCTGAGGCTTGGTGAGTGGGATCATTAAAATGGCTGCAGCACTGTGCTATTATACAACCCCCAACTTGTCAAAGACAGTGTTCTCAGTGTTTCACTATGCTGCTACTCTCCACTCCTATAACCTCTCTTGCATAATGAACCAAAAATCTTGTCAATGTGCCTGTCACCTGTCAAAGGTTTTTAAAGGTCCTTTCTAAAAATTGCAATAAAACAACAGAGTATGGATGAATTAGAGTCAGTGCATATGTTGAATGATGGAGTTGTCTCACTGCAGTTACCAACTGTCAGAACTAAACAAAACATAGTATGTTTGTTAAATAACTTGGGCCCTTATGGGAAGAGCATGGAGTCCTAGTGAGTCATATCCCACATCTTCCTCATAACAAAGTCACTAGGTAATCTCACTGAGGCTAATTATCTGTCTATCTTAAACAGAGTTATTCCTGCAAACAAACCTGTTTTGAGATAGTTGAATTATTTATACACCATGCTCCACAGTTAGACCCAGACATGAGGAACTAGAGAATCATTCACTCATGTGGAGTGTTCTGTAAAACTGTACACCTTTACTGTCAATCAAATCACAAAATGGAAAAAAAATGCTAAAAACATTTGTCTAGTACTATCCCCGACTTTTCTGCTTACTGTAATTTCAACCTGTGTGTGCATTTGTGTGTTTGGCTACATGGGGCCAGACTTACCCCTTCAGACTTCTTATCTGGGAAGATGCAGCTCTCTCCACCTGCTGTGAAGTTGCAATAAACCTTGAAGGAGTCCCGAGAGCAGCCCTGGTTTGGATCAATCCAGTACTCACCTGGAGGGATGGAGATAGGGGAGCGAGAGTATAATCATGTGATATGAAGCTTAGCCTGACCCTCTTCAGGTCAAAGCAATGTCTGCTGTTGTATGGCCTGTGCTGAGTATATATAATGCATGTGTCTACAGTATGTCTGAACTATCAGTCTGTATTGTGTCTATATCATGCCCTACAGAATAATTCACCAAGTCCTTTAAAAATCAGGCTGTTAAATATTGTCTTAACTGGTGTTTTTCACTAAATTCATCATTAAAAGTTAATACGCACAGTTTGAGATATTATAATAACATTGAGATTCCTGTAGTTTGGCCTCATCATTCAGAGATGGAACATTATACAGAGATTTAAATACTTGTATGAACTAGTCCATATATAAATGGAGGTACCATGCAGTTATGATGGATTAGTGACTGAAATTTCCAAAATGCAGTGTGTAATAATGATTGACATTTAACTCTAGGTTAAAATGAATGATTACTTACATTGTCAATAAATCTGCTTAGTATTTTTTCAATCAATTGATTAATCATTTGTTCTTTAAAATGTCAGACAAGATCACCTTTTCTTCACTATAGCTATATAGCTGCTGGGTGAGACATCATTTCAGTGCAGAAATTAAAAAGTGGGAAGGAAACAGCCAACAGATCTCATGCCTCAGTTTAGATGTAATGTGATACAAACCATCAGGGAAATCAGGGTGGCAAAGCTGGAGGTCCTTGCAGGTACGAGCAGGATTGCTCTGTGTACCCATGGGGTGCTTCATCTGCTCAATCTCCAGCTTAAGAGAGTTCAGTGAGCCAAAGATTTCCTCCATGCCATCGTCATAGTCCTTGTAGTTGGCATCTACGGGTGCGTCGTCCATCACCTGGCTAGCATCAATGTTCCTACGTGCTCTGCCCTTAATGGGAGCTTGGATGGGGAGTGGGTGGATGACATCGCCAGGAGGGCCCTGATATGTAGAGACGAAATGAGGAGAGATAAAGGTGGTAATGATATAAACGTCCATAAAACCAAAGAGGAAATGACTTACACTAAGAATAACACGCAAAAATGTTACAATTCAAATGACTAGTGCGTATTCTTACAGGAGGGCCAGGAGGTCCAGGTGAACCAGACTCTCCCTTAGGTCCAGTTTGACCCTGAGCAGAACAAATTAGAGAAACAATTCATTGGTGATTGACAAAATAATATTTATTTATGTCATGATGAATACCTGTTATTGTTTGATAGAATTCAGATTTCAATAAAACACTTACTGCTGAACCTTTAGCTCCTTTGGGACCAGGAGGACCCTAGAGACACAAAGATGACCAAGTAATTGGCCTGGGCATGCTACTGAGTGTTATACATTCTATATTACAACAAGTACAATGAGCACAGTCTTACAGGCAATCCAGGAGGACCAATAGGACCAAGTGGACCGGAGGGACCAGAAATACCCTAAAAGAAAAATAGAAACCATGAATCCCTAACTGGCATGAGTAATATTAAAAGTATTGACTACATTTCACTTTGTTAAATTCAGAACTGATCATACATATAAAGAAAACTATCAATAACTTTCAGTGGGTTGACTCTTGGCACAAATAGTGCTGCTATTCAGCAACACTTGCAGTCTGTGTTTTCGTATGGAGAAAATACAATGTGTGAATGTAATGTGGTTTTATTTACTTACATTTTCTCCTTTGAGACCAGGTGTTCCTGGAGGACCAGGAAGACCTCTGTCACCCTTTTCTCCCTGTTCACCTGAGGGTCCAATAAGACCAATAAGACCCGGATGACCCTGAAGGCAAAGAATAACACACACATATTATCAATGCAAGTGTCAATAACACACCACTGCAAACATTAGCCCTATAATATATCTATCTGGCACACCCTCTAATCATCAGGGTAACGATCTCTTGGCTAGAGGCTAACAACAGATTTAATCAATGTGTTAGTAAATAGGTCTATTTGTCTTCGTTGTAGTATTCACTGTAGTTTATGCTCAACATCACAACATTCACATCAGTTGAGTAGGTGATGGAGCAGCTCACCTTTTCTCCTTTGATGCCAGAATCTCCTTTCAAACCAGGTAAACCAGGAGGACCCTGTAAGAGAAATGTCATATTAGAAAGGAGAGAACAGTTAAATATGAAATCAGTTCACCCACACACATTATGTAAAACATCTCAGTTCCGAGGTCAGGAACGACTTCTACTCACCATGGGTCCAGGAGGTCCATCTGGGCCTGGAGGACCAGGCAGACCTTGCTCCCCCTGCACAAAAATACAAATTACATAGGGTTTTAGCCCCTGGAAAACACTGATTTCTATAATTAGCACAGCTCTTAAACATTAATGCAAATCTGCTTTTCATGCTTTGCATAACATAAATCACTGTATGACTCTATAATGAGGGTGAAAGTAAGAAACACTACTTACAACTGGGCCTGGGATACCTCTTAGGCCTTCAGAACCAGGCTTGCCAGGAGATCCTTGAGGGCCAACAGGGCCTGTCTTTCCTTGGGGACCTTCCAAGCCAGGCTCTCCCTTTACACAGAAACAGGACACACACAAACTGTTTGATTCTTGCTTGTTTGTTGGTTACTTGACATTATTGGTTTAGTAACTAAAGAAAAAAAGCCAGAGACTTAAAATTTTGAAATACTGTGTAATACTATTTTGTACTCAATATTTTACCTTGGCTCCCTTCTCCCCTTGCCTTCCCTCGGGTCCTGCTGGTCCAGGGGGTCCCTTTTTAAAAATAGATGGCAAGAGAATAACATTATTAAACAAAACAGCATTTTAACATCGATAACATTCTGCTAGGATGGGGAAGAGAGAGTGGAGGACAGTACTTACTCTCTTTCCTGGTGGACCAGAGGGACCAGACTCTCCAGTGGGTCCAGGTGAACCCTAGTTTATAATTTCAAAAATTACAATGTTAATGTTTCAGTAATGACACTTGGTACTGTGAAACAGTGACATGTTTGGTTGGTACACAACACTTACAGGCTGACCAGGCTCTCCATCATCTCCCTTGTCACCAGGTGGACCATCTAACCCCTGCATCAGATGTGAATGCAGAATTGCATGAAAACAAGTTTTTAAGTATAGCATTTATACTGCGTTTATACAGTTCATTCACAGTTTAGGTAATGACTCATGTCATACGTACGGCAGGACCAGGCTCTCCAGGGGGGCCAGGATCACCAGGGAAACCACTTGGACCCTGAAATAAATAAAAGTCTTGTTACATTTTTTTTTTTTCACAAGGCCTCCTGTACAAGGTAAAACTGGTAGAGAGTTCATTGTTTTGTCATATAAATTTTTGTGGATTAGAACTTACAGGGCTGCCTTTGGGACCATCATCTCCAGGGGGACCCTTAGGACCAGGAGGTCCTGCTGCACCAGCTGGACCAGCCTCTCCCTTCTCACCCCGTTCTCCTCTTGGACCCTGAAATAATTTACGGTACATTAGCAATTCCAATTTGAAATTTGTGGTAGAAAAAACGCAGAAAATGGCAAAGAAAGAGAAACTTACTGGTGGACCAACTTCTCCCTGAAGACCAGGTTCTCCTGTTTCACCAGCATCTCCCTAATAAAATAGAGATGGAGAGAGAGAGAGGGGGGAAAGACGTATAGGGATATTAGGGTTAGAGAGACACATATATCATCAGAAAGGCTATGTGTTGACCCAACATGGCTCTAAAAGTCCCATCCTTTACAGCAGATCTCACTGTCCCTGTACCCTTGTCACTCAAATAGGGATAGAAAGAGATGACACAAGAGATTTAAATCCATCAAGTGCAGGCAGATTGGGTGGCTGGAGCAAAGAGGGCACTAACCTCACTGTTCTCCCTGAACCCTGTTCATATATTTTGTCATCTTCCTGCCTTATTGGATAGTTGCCCTGTTGACTCACCTATACACTAGGCACTGTCGTTAGTCACTGTCTAGCCTACTGTCCTCCGTGCTGTGGTTTATTGCAGATACACTCTGCCACACCTGTGCAATGACAAGCTGTGTGGTGGTGTGTTATGATAAGCATATCCAGATTTTCTCTAGCATGAACAACAGCTCTGTATTGTGAACATCAACCAGTGCTCTAAAGTAAAGAGTATATGGCTGTCTTCCAAAACCTCTCCTCTTCTTGTCAAGAAATCCACTCTAAGTAGTTGCTACGCCTAAAAGCATGACTGATCCTCCTGTATTAGGAGTGTACACTGCTCTTTATTCAATATTGCATTTCTGAGAAGCCCTGCAAGAGTCTCGACTCTATCCTTATGACAACCTGATCATACCAAAGGGCTGATGGTTAAAGCTGCTGAGAACTCAGAAACAGGGCGTAAAAGACAACTGCTCATCACTTGTTATATGAAGACAGAAAACCTGAGCAGGCTAATAAAATGGCAGATCAGCTACAGCATGATTGAAAAAAAAAAAAAAAAAAAAAGCAGCACGGTGTTTGCACTGGTGAAGGACAGGCTATCCTCAGGGAGATTATAAAGGACCAAAGGTGATTCTATTGACTAAACGAGATAAAAGAAATCACACCATCACTATGGATGGAAAGTGATGAAGTGCACTGCTGTCCAGCAGCTGCATGATGAAATGGCAGGGACAAATAAGAGTGGGAGCCGATTTTATGAGAGCTGCCTTTAATAATACAGTTATCATCTAGAATTGCAAGTATGGTGGCTTTGAGTATT
Source organism: Mastacembelus armatus (assembly GCF_900324485.2). Classification (NCBI taxonomy): domain Eukaryota; kingdom Metazoa; phylum Chordata; class Actinopteri; order Synbranchiformes; family Mastacembelidae; genus Mastacembelus; species Mastacembelus armatus. The sequence goes on along the minus strand of NC_046644.1, from coordinate 17,093,437 downwards.
TATTCAAACTCTTCACTCATCACCAGTACTGTTGGGGTGGCAGCCTGTTCATTTGACTTACTATCCATCTATCACTGCAACAGGTGATCATGTCCCGTTTAAAAGGGTATTATCTAAATACGCATATATGTAGTAATAATTGTCACAAAAACCTTGTAAAAAGATATTCACAGTCTTCAACACACAGCACTCAAACAAACTGCTAGCACACTAATTCTGCCTCTTCAAAACTGTTATAAAACCAGTCAACCAGATAAGGACTGTATTCCCTCTATCATATGCAGGTTAGAATGTAAAATGTGTCAGATACCATACTGATCTAGAATTCATGAGATCAAACCCCTTTTGTTGTCTTGTCTACCTCTCTGGAAAAAAATACATGAACACAATATTTACATATGGAAAATTCAAATCTAAAGACAGACAGATTGAATCCAGGATGGTTTAACTTTGGAAGGTGTAGAGTCTTAGAACACATATGTCCAGCATCACAAATGTGACTGAAATGTAGTATTCATATGGTGAAAGTAGACAGACCTTTTCTCCAACAGCACCAGGGTTTCCAATGCCACCAGGAGGTCCCTGAGGGCCATCAGCACCTGGAGGTCCTGAAGGACCTCTGGGACCAGGGGGACCAGGTGGACCCTACAGGGAAGACAATTCCATTAAACACTTTCACCTTTATATTGTTTGTAATGCCAGGTACTGAATAATACCACATGCAGTTCAATACATATAAACATATAAACTTGTTAAGATCATACCATTTGACCAACATCTCCAGTTTCTCCTTTCTCACCAGGTGGACCAGGCAAGCCCTGAGGAGTGTGCAGAGGATTTAATTATATTTTCCCAGTGACTCTTGATAACGTTTCACCACAGTTTAAATTTTTATTGTAGTCTGCACCTGCAGCCCTGCTGGGCCTGGAGGTCCAGGGAATCCTCTTGCTCCTTCATCACCTTTCTGGCCAAACAGACCCTGCTGACCTCTGGGACCAGGCTCACCATCTGCACCCTGCACAATGTGACAGATAAAGTGTCTGCAGTCAGGAAATACAAACACTGGTTACACTGTTGGCCTAACAGATACAATATGTAAGTCCATTAATAATCCTAATACATAACCCAAAGTTGAAACATACAGCAGGACCAGGTGCTCCAACAGGTCCTTGAGGGCCAGTGGGACCAGGTGGACCCTGCAGAGGAGAAAGAAGAAATAAAGGTAACAATTTTATCTGTCTCCATTTAAAACCAATGTATAACACAAGCAAACTAGATTAGCCTCTCAATCCATAGAAGTAACATAACAAATAAATAGCAATTTTTCTCTAATGCTGTCAACTTACATGTTCTCCTTTGTCACCCTTGCTTCCTTTCTGGCCTGGCTCTCCAATCTCTCCCTAAAGAAAAAAGAAAATCAAAGAGTGAAATCAAAACAGAAAAAACTAACAGTTCAAAGTAATGCAACAAGTGAGACCAATTGCTCCTCGGAACACAGGATTGCAATTAAAGCACAATAAAATACACACTCAACTAAATTTCAACATTTTTAAGAGATCAATTACATCACTCCTTTTCTGACAAATATAGCTCACATCTGAGGGGGGCTAATCATGATGGTTGAGTCACTAGTGCTACTTACAGCCAAAATAGAATAGATAATTAGTCACATTTCCAACTGCTTGTGCCAGAATTCCCAGAATGAAGAACTTTGCACCATTCTGTCAAAGCCTCCACATGCTGTGGGTGTTTGGAGAAATAATGCTAATAACTACCAAAGCCAAAGGCATTTACTTTTGGATTTGAGTCAGACAATGCTCTTTGTGAGGCACTATCTTAAATAAAGGCTTCAGAGTTGTCTGTTCCCAGTGGACAGGACTTATAACGAGAAAGTGTCTGAATGTGTGTAAACATTAGCTTGAGAGATCTTTTTTATCTACATGGCAAATACCCTCCATATTCTCTGAGTCCGTCTACACCGCAGGGACCATTGTGAGGCCAGTTAAGAACTGAAACATTCTTCAAAGGATAAGAGATTGTCCTCTGAGTATCTCCATAGCTGATCATCCGGCAAATGTTTTTAGAGGGGGTGAGATGTTCTACCTTGTGAATATTAAAGGGTGACTTTCACATATTCTATCACTGCCATGAAATCCATCCCTCATCTCTGTTTGTACAAAAAGGTACAAAGGAAAAGGTTTGTCTTTTAAAGATCTGTTAATCGATGCAAATGGTGTCAGACAAATTCCCCTTAGAGAGTTTAAGGTCACAGAGAAATACGCAAAAGGAGTCCAAATGTAATGTTTAGTGTATTTGTAGGCTGGTATACGTTCCTGTACTATACAGTATATTAGAGTGTGTGTGTTGCAGAGTGCTAAAAAAAACAAACAGAAAGCTTCAGTGCATCCTGAATTTATTATATTTCCCTTAAATTGCACATGGAAAAAACACAAAAAGTTAATTCACCTTGTCTCCATCCTCTCCAGGTGGTCCAGGAGGGCCTCCAGGCCCTGGTAGACCCACAGGTCCCTGTATACCATCTCTTCCAGCAGGGCCTTGAAGACCTTTCTCTCCCTAAAATTTGTTCATAGTATAACAGAGTTGTCAGTTAAGTTTAATCTGTTTAGACTTTTTCTAATGTCTCAGAAATCAAAAAAAAAAAAAAAATCATGTTCTCACAGGTCCACCCTTCTCTCCAGCAGGGCCAGGAGGTCCCTGGGGGCCAGGGCGTCCAGGAAGACCTGTAGGTCCAGCAGGTCCAGCAGGACCTCGCTCACCAGGAGAACCCTACGGCACAACAGAGTTAGTTATCAGAATAAATCAGTAAAAATAAAGCATCAAGGGTTTAAAAGAAACAAAATTTTAGGCACATCATCCCTACAGGACGACCTGACTTATGTAACTAGCACACTGTGCATACCATTAAATTATGTAATTTCTGAGGGTGGAAACTTTACTACAAAGACAATTCCCAGAGATTACAACAAAATATGGAAGGTGAGAGTGACCATCTGAGGATGTAGATGAAGTAAATGGTACTTACAGCAGGGCCAGGTGGGCCAGGAGGACCCTCATTTCCTTTCAGGCCATGAGCGCCCTGAAGAACACACAAAATGAAGGCATGAGAAAAACAAACATCTGCTGGGGAAAGACACATCCTGCCTTACACTGGACTGCCTATCTTGAAGCAAGCTCAGCAGGAGATGGAAAACCCCAGTCCCCATAGTGGACACTGAGCAGCAGACGAAGAGACCCGTTATTTACCAAAACATCTGTTATATTACAGAGGAACAGGTGTAGCCTATAACTCCTCCATAGCACAGTTTAACAAAAAATCTTTCATGCCAACAGGTCTTCAGTCAAAAAAAATGAATGCGTAACTATCAGGACTTTGTCAAATTAAATTTTTAATTAAAAAAAAGGCTGTAAAAACAGCCCACAGCATAGTGTTCCTCTTCTGAAGCCCACTCAAAGATCTGATATCATGTCCGATTCTTGAAGTGCAGCACAGTCAAAGTAATTTAATAGTCCAGAACTATTATGCAACAACAAAACTGTGAGAGATGTGAATTTGTACCACGCAAAATACATTACTAACCACAGGGCCAGGAAGACCTCTCTCTCCAGGAAACCCTCTTGGCCCAGGAGGACCATCCTTACCAGCTGGGCCAGCAGGGCCAGGGTCACCCTGTAGGCCAAAGCACAATACCATTAATTGTATAAATGCAGTGTTATACACTCTAGGGTTGTATGTTCCAGATTACACTTCAAATCATTCCATAAAGCAGAAACTCTGGGTGGGATAGGAAATGAATGTCCGTAGTGTTGCTACAGGTATGTATTATGCTGACAGAACGCTGAAACAAACTTAAGTGGAGCTTCAAGATTTACCTTGGCTCCTTCTTTTCCTGCAGCTCCAGGTAGACCCTGCTCACCAGGGGGGCCTGGGGGTCCAGGGTGGCCACGATCTCCCATTGGTCCAGTCTCACCTGTTGGTCCCTATAATTAAAAAAAAAAAAAAAAAAAACGAAAAAAAACTAAAATGAAATACACTATAGAATACAACCCAGTAGCAGAGGAGGTGTGAAGAAGAAAAACTACAGTTAAAAGGAAGGCAGAAAGAACACTGTGAGCAAAATCAGCAAGTTAAATACAAAATAGATGTTACAATGTCTCAATTTATTACAAAACGTGGCATGGTGAAGCTGAGCATTTGCTGTGTGGGAGGCCTACTAGTCATTAAGGCCACATACAGCTCTGTTATCATCAATGTTCTCAGTTGGCATTAGCAGAGCGGTTAGGAGGGAAAGTCTGTTAAATGTTTATGCATAATGGATGAAGAGCCCATTGCTAATATGAAAGAGGATAAACAACACTTAAGCAATGGTTCGTGAGGTATAGGCAAGAGGCTAGATCAATTTTTGTCAGACAAACAAATGCTGAGAAAGTGTTCTGGTAACTTTACAGTTACACATCTCAGTTGTAGTCTACAAGTTCCTGTTGTGTTTTTGTGCACACACACTTTGGAGAGTATCTCTCTGAGATCAATACAAATGCATATTTATTTGTTTCTGTACAAATACAATACAATCAACAGAAGCTGCACAAATACAGTGCAATCACCAGAAGCTGTGCAACTAAATCAATAACACAGTAAAGCAATCACAGATGGTAACTACATTATAAGAGAGGAAGTTTGTCATCTCACCTGAGGTCCAACCACGCCTGGAGGACCAGGTGGGCCAGTCTTGCCTTGGAATCCCTGTGTATTACACATGAGAAAAAATTATCCTACATTGTAACTGACTGTGGAATACAGATGAAGAGGTGGGAAATCAGACCGGTTTACTTACAGTCTCTCCTCTCTGTCCAGGGTGTCCAGGCAATCCGTCTTTTCCTGCAGGTCCCTGAGAAAATCACATATCCATGAATAAGCAGTACAATACGTACAGTGAGCTCTGCCTTGTGTATGACTTTGGACTTACAGGTGGGCCCTTTGGTCCTGGAAAACCTGTTGGTCCCTGAGGTCCTGGCAGACCCTGAAGCAAATAAATGACTGCTGGTCAATCATCAGCTGTCTCTTATGGAAACTGACACATTATCAAGCAAAACTGATCCTGAATGACAGTGTGACGGTACATACCCTCTCACCAGGAGGTCCAGGTGGGCCGTCATTTCCTGAGTTACCCTGAAGAGACAAAATAAGAAATAAATGGCAAACCTGTATACCACAGTACATGTAAGACAGTGGTAATGAAGTATTTTACACACCTTTGGTCCAGCTTTTCCTGTTGGTCCTCTTGGTCCTCTCTCTCCTCGAGGTCCCTTGAGAAAAGACAAAGCGATTAAAATCATAAAATGGGTCCTAAGAGATATTTGTGACCTGAAAATGTTCAACTTAATTATTGTCTCAGTTTTAATTCCTCTCATGCATGCCCAGATTGAAGCTCCATGTTCACTCTGGTGCCAAGCTCGCCATCTGTATACAAGCACGAGTCTGCTGAGTAAGACTAACCGTTGGTCCTCTCTGTCCGCGTGGGCCAGACTTCCCTGCTGTTCCCTGTGGTCATGAAGAACACATAATGATCAAAGGAGCAACATTCACATCATTAAGTGGCTGCATCCTCTAGAAGAATGAATCTAATGCCAATCGACACTAACATTTGTAAGCAGATTTCACCAGAAATAGCCCATACAGGAGGGTCATCTTTTTTCATTAATTAGGAATAACCTGTCAGATCAGTATCAATGAATATTTATCATCACTTACATTAGACTTATTGCCTTCAAGTGGGACATGTTAGTAAGTAATAATACACAATATAATGATTTTACAGCATTAGAACAATTACAGAGGCTTCATTCAATTTTAATGAGAAAAACAATTAAATCTTTTGTGTAGCATTCAAGTTCCCGACAAGTGCTGTGAAACTATGTTAATGGCCCTATTATCCTCTTGTGTCTGGGAGCTTGGTCTCATAAACTTTACAAATGTTTTGGGAAGATAAAAAGCTTTATGTGTGTTGCTCCACTCTTGGTGACAAACCATTACTCTTGCAAGCAAACTAATTGCCCATCACTTAAACAAAAGAAAATGAAATGGTCCTCAAGTACAGCAAAAGTGATAAGCAATGGTTTTGGTGGTTCCAAATGAGATGTGCAAGTGCTGATGAAGAAGGATTGCAATTATCTTCTGTTTTTGGTCAAAATCTTTATTTTACAGCCATGCAATTTCCTTTAGGTTGATAGTTATGAAGCTGGGACAGGGGCCTGTCTTCACTGCTAGGGAAATACTGTATTGATCCAACCCTTGTAGAAATTAGAATAATAAGTGTGTCTCACATACCCGAGTTCCTTTCTCTCCATTGGCACCAGGGAAACCTTGGAAACCCTGAGATCCCTGTGTGCAAAAAAAGAAACTAATTACGTGATAGACAAATCATAAATATTTATTTTCCTTTTATCCCTATTTAAAAAATGCAACAGGAGATTGGGCACACCACAAATAAAAGCAGTGTTTTATTGTTGTCATATCTAAAGCTCAGTGCTGACACCAAAAGGCATATTCAAATCCTAAGCACTTTGATCAGGGAGCTTCAAGCATGTCCAGTTGTCAGACTGCAGCTTTTGCCTCAGAGAAGCAAAAGGATGAGCCATCAAAAGTTCAACAAAGCAGCCTTCACATGCACTTGTATACATTTTTTATTCTCTTTCAAATTCACACAGAAACATGGCTGTAGAGACATTCTGGACAAATTCTGTCCCTCACCAGTGGGAATGTAAAAGTTGCTCTTAACTGAAATAATGATAACATTGTTCAGAAATATTTGTGCAGTTACCTTTGGTCCTTGTCTTCCTGGGTACCCTGGCAATCCGGGAACTCCAAGTTTACCCTGTAAAAGAGAAAGGCCCCAAAAACATTTGATTTGACAAATCCCATAATACGTCTCAATAGCTTATCTTATTATTGCAGCTTACTGCAAAAACTCAAAGAATTTAAGAGGTTTGTAATGAATAAGAAAACCTTACAACGGTCTGATGGGTAAACTGAACTTCATGGCTAAAACTGGTGGCATGTCCCTTTAATGCGTCAATGCGACATTATGGCATGCAATATTGCATGAGGCTTGTGATTCATACATTCAATATATATAATGCTCTTAGTTTTAAGGCAAAGTTTTAGACATATTGAGTATTATATTTGGTTATCAGATATGCAAGTATATGTAGAAATACTACAATGTGAATCTCCTTAAGGGTATCTCGCCTGCATAAATGCAAGGTAAGCTAAGTGCATCAGGTCCACATTGTATTAAATTGGTACAACTGTGACAATAAATATGACAATACTATCAGTTTTTATCAGTTTTATGTTAGTATTAAATACTACATTAAAAAGTACCTGCTAAACACAGCAGCACTATAAGAAGCAGCTGAGCTTTTAAATGCAGAAATGTTGGCTGCTGTGCAAATTCTAATTAAATATAAAAATGATTCAGCTGTCACCTCCTGTGCGAATCAAACAGACCAGTGTCTAATGCTGTGTTAGCGCCATAATGCTCCATCCTCTTAAGGAATGAATGACATTGCTTTTAAACCACAAAAATTGCTGAAGTGTTGTGAACAACAGCTTATCCAATATTCAGTTTAACAACAAACAATGTTAGCAACTGATTCCACTTTATGCTCCCAGCTGGTTCAAAAACAGAACAGAGAGAAAACTATTTACCTTGTTAAGCCCTGCTGAGCCATCACCCTAAATCAAACATGGCTAATAATACAAAATAACAGCTTGGGTTTTTAGTCTGTTTCATCAGTCAGCATTACATTTAGGCAGAGTGTCTGAGGGATATCAGAATAACGCTGCCATAGGAGCCAAACAGGCAACAGGAGCTTACCTTCTCACCACTTGGGCCAAGAGGACCAGGATCTCCTGGGAGACCTACACGTCCCTTTGGCCCCTCAGGCCCATCTTCTCCTCTGGGTCCTGCTGGTCCGAGTTCTCCCTGAAAAGTATATGAAGTGCAAGAAAAAAAATTACAAGCCTGATTCTTAAACATAATGCAATAGATCTGATGTTATCAGGTTTGAACACTTTTATCCGAATATCATACATGGGCTTTTAGGTACAATGTGGATTTTTTTCTTTTTTTTTTTTTGCAAACATGTTTAATGTATTTTTTACATTAAAAATGCTTTAATGTATTTTAAAGATCGATTGTTTGCATCGATATTTTCTTGGGTGAGCACTCTTCTGCCTTTTGCTGGTGCACTGCTACATTTCTTGATCCATTATGGAATAGTGTGAAACACACCATTACACATTTGCATTACTGCCCTCTACAGCTGGAAAGAACACCTATTGTGCTTTGCACATCCGAGGTCCCTCATGAAAACACTGTCCCATAATGTCACCACTGGTCAAAATCTCCAAAGAGATTAAGACTTTCAAAAAACTATTGTATGTTGGGGATGAGTTCCTAAACAAACACATAACTTTCTATGAGTTTTTATTTATTACACACTAATGAAATAATAGCATATAAGCCCATCCATTATGAGTAATCCAGATCATCTTTCTAAGTCGGTGTTTAAAATGGTTTCAAAGTTGTGCAAAGGCTATTTCCACTGATGCCTGCCCCTCAAAGCAGTCGGTTCTATTATGGCTTCTCTCTGTAAGCAGTTCTCTCCTAGCAGGGGGGACAATAAATGACAGTACAAAGTCGCTCTGATAACCAGTTGCTACTGAGGAGAACCAGTGGTGTGTGAAAGGTATCGAGTTAAAGGCTTGTGCAGACTTGCACAGGCAAGCAAATGCACACCCACACCCAGGCAAACATAAAACGGGATCAAGCAAACTGTACTTGATTCACACTTGCAAGCTCATCAAAGGGAACTCTTTAAATTGAGCACTTGCACTCTCTCTCTCACACACACACGCACACACACACGTTTCACGGGCATGCTTAAAAATAATTCATTTAGATTCTACTCCATGTGTGTCTCCTCCCGAGTAAAGAGCCTCCTCAAATCTTTGCTTTCATCTGGATCTGCTACATCTCCAGAGGAAAACAGACTGGAGTCCCACATCTGTCTCTTGGGTTTGAAGAGGTTTAAAGTGCCATTGATTTCTCCTTCCTTTCTGCACTTGGATAGACAGGCTGGTCAGGGATTGGGGCTTTGATGTTTGCAGTAAGGATGTTATGTTTCTCACTGTATAAGGTGTTTTTCCTCTGAGTTAACGGTGTAAATCCCCAATGCTGTTTAGAAAAGGAAGCTGCTGCTATGTACACTTGTCAAACCTGTACTTGTCTTCTGGTGTTGTCAAGGTTAGGACTGACTGAAAAAAGGGAGTCAACAACAGCTGGCAATTAGAACAGTGTTTGCTAATACCCACAATTCCACAGTAGTCAGAGGCTTAGGATATAAGGGACCAACATCACAGCATCGGTTGGTGCTTTAATTTAAGTTTAAGAAAAGACCATCACCAACAACCTAACTATTGCTATAACTAACTAGTGTAGTTCATTTGAAAGTTGCTTCCAGCCCCTGAGGTCAGATTGACCAGTATTGAGTAAAATATAAACAAAGAAGCCTTACCCTGTCACCCTTGATACCCATATCCCCCTTAAAGCCAGGGAAGCCATCTTCTCCCTGGCAAGATAATAAAGGAGACAAGAGAGGTGAGGTAATGAGGGACAAATTAGATAATACAGATGTTGAAACCATTTGTGTTGTATTCATACACAGGCACACACCCGAAGACAAGCACATGCACACGCAGATGTGCAGCCTTGGCGAGAGCTCCTGTTGCCATAGAAACTCTTGACAGCTCTTTTTCTTCAGAAGAGTTTCACAGCATTTCATTGAGATTATCATTAGCATGAAAGATTTCAGTACTACGAGCATCATTACCATTAATGTGAAGTGTAATTCATACAAAACACTGAAGCTCAAAATCTTTTCTCTTCACACAGTCACTCACCTTTTCACCCTTGTTTCCTTTAAGACCACGCACACCGTCGGCTCCCTGTGATGCAAGGACAGACAGAAGTTATGGGCCAGTAGGGTGCATTGCTTGACAAGGGAGGAAGGGTTGAATTACAGCTTTAAGTAGAGTATTAGTTCCACATTGACAGGATATTGACTTTATTTTTTAAAATAAAGCTATAAAGGCACAAAATAGGTTTGAAGTAGGTGCCATTTCTTTTTCAAATATGTCAAAGAAGCATACTGTGAAGGGTACACCTAGTGATGGCTGCACTTAGATGTTTTGTCTGCACTTTTCCTCACTTCCTTTCTTGGCCAGCTACAGCAGACGCTTCAGGATTCAGCCATGTACCAAGTCACTTGTGTAATCCCCTCCTTCCCCATTTGACGCTTTAATAGTTAGACCGGTTGGATCCTCTTGCAAACAAGTATTTGATGGGATTTCTTTTGTTTTGATTTTATCAACAAACAAAATAAGGACTGCTCACCTTCAGTCATTCTCAGCCCTTCTGACTAACCTGAGCAACACCTTATTGAAGCTAACAGATCTAAAAGATGACTTTCTGTTTTTAACTTTTGCATCATTATGTCCCCCATCATTATCATTATCATTATACCTTTATGTCAGTGAAACAAAAGCATACTGAACCAATCAATACAGCTCTTAAAGGGAATGTAATTTAGCAGGAAACTTTTAATTTAACAACTTTTATATAATACTTAATTGGTTGGAAAAACCTTGGAAATAATCAGCGTTTTTCAGAGAAACTATAATAAGTTCACGGGCAACTATTATTCCACAACCAAAACAGCTGTTAATTACAAAGGGCTGTAATAATTTTACAGACAAATTTCTTTCTTGGGTGGTAATATACTCACCTTCACACCTCGGGGTCCAGGATAACCAATGGGTCCTTGAGGGCCAGCAGGGCCCTGGGGAGACAGATCTTTGGTTAGAGCTTGAAATGCAAATAATTAATTAATGCAAAATGTTTTATGCAAAACTGTCTAAGAGGAAAGAAACTTAAAGAGTGAAATGAAAGAAAAAAAAAATTTACCAAGTGTCCTTTCTCTCCAGGAGGTCCTTCCTTTCCAGGGTGACCCTGTAAATCATTACCAGAATTATTATTGCTTTCATTACAGGATAATTACCACACCCTATAGCTGAGGGACTGGGGTTGTAAAACTATTGTAGGACACATTGTACTGAAAACAAATCCTTACAGCTGAACCTCATTTGGGATTTTTATTTTTAATGTACAGTATTAAAGAGGCACTACTTCACATTACTGAGCTCCAAAAGCCAAGACTGTCGTATTGTGATACACAAAACACATGCACTCGTAATGTTCATTCATGTCTGCGTATGAAATGCAAAACTCACAAAAACACAAATCTAATACACACATAGATTTCAGGTAACAAAAAAGATTGGAATGAAATTGTGTTCTCAAAGGAGCTCTGCAAAGCCCCTGATAAGTTTTTAGTGAAGTGAGAGACGAGGAAATTGATACTAGAGAGGGCAAAAATGAGGGGCAGGGAAGGAGCATTTAGATTGGCAGGGAGAATATTGCATCTGATGGAAGATGCAACAAATGGATGAATTAAAAAAAAAAAAAGCTGAGTGTGTAAATGGCAGAGCCATTTCTACTCCACAAAGAATGAAAGCAAGAGGACATTGTGTTCACTCTCCTCTATCACCTTTTCCTCTTTCTCACAAAATCCCTCATTTTTACACCATCTCCCTGTGTCCTTTTCTTTCAGTGCAGTTATATTTCACAGCCTCTCTTGTCTGGTCTGTCTTACTGTAGGTGCCACCTGACGCATTCAAAGACACAGCTTCCATTAGGACAGGTGTCTCCTGCGTTGTCTGTGGAAATATTAGTGTTTGTGTATATGTACGTATATGTCTGTGTGTAGGTGGCTTGTCCTTCTGTTACACAGCTGTGGTAATGTGTTGTATCATACATATGTTTCAGCCAAGGAATTATCTCAGTTTTCATTGAAAGTGTTAAGAGGTTTTAAAAGAGTCAAATTGTAGGTATTGCTTTACAAATATTGTGCCTCACAGTTGTGCCAATCATAAGCGATTTTTTTTAAATCAACATATAAGGAAATAGAGAGATGTGATTGTATGTGCTTTCACTTCTCTGTGTTTTTACTACATATAGACTCACCGGTGGACCATCAGCTCCTGGCATTCCTGGTAAACCTGGCTTTCCATTAGGGCCCTAGATAGATTGAGGCCAAGACCAGATGTTAGGGTAAACAGCCCATTGCAAAGTTTGACAATACAAGGTAATAAAAGGTTATAGGTATCATAAATGCCTGCATAAATAAACTGGTGAAAACAAGTCTATAGCCATGCTAGTAGCTTTCTGAGCTCTATGAGGCAGTACCTACACATGGTACTGACATCAAGGTTGCTTACATTTATACCGATTCAATTATCCAGATATGTCTGTAAGTATGATTAATGATCAACCTGAGCAACTGAATGTTTTCAAAATAGCATTTTCCAGTAAATGATTTTGTATGTATTCTTTATTCCATTCCATTATGTCTCATAAAACACCATAGGCAGAAATATTTCATTTATAATCAAGAGGAGCATAATACCTACGTTATTCCTTCTCAAATTCCAATTGTTCGACAATAAACCATCCACATAATCTGGCAAATGTGATTTAGCTGAAATTGGATTAAAATGTATCAGGATTAAAATCTGCCTGTACTGTCTACTAAGCAGTATTTGGTCTTGCATTGGGGATGGGGAAGCGTTTGCATAATAGCATGATAAGCATTTGGAACTGCATAAGCCACTTGGCTTTCAGCTCATGCAAACAAATGAGCTAATTTCCTGCAGTTTTATAGATTTTGGAGCTGTGTTTATTAACATTATATAAAGCCGGCAGAATTTTCCCTTGTGGAGTTGCATGCTACACAATAAATAAGAGTTATTCAGCGACCATGTAATATCTTACCTTCTCTCCTGGTGGGCCAATGGCTCCTTGGGGTCCTGGGAGTCCCTGTGGAGAAGATACAAAATGTTTAGGACACTGTATTTGATGGATGAAATTAAAATCTGATGTCTGACAGCCTCATCACTGACCTGGGCACCTGGATTGCCTTGCTGTCCAGGAGGTCCTGGCTCTCCTTGAGGTCCCTGAAAAAAATGTTAATTTTAGAAATCTCATCAACATAAAGATTGATTACTTAACTTCCTTGAGTAAAGAGTCCCAGGTGAATGTAAGAGTGATTTGTTGTCTCATATCACAATGTGACAGGTCGCACTGAAAAGAGAAGCTGTTCAACAGTGTATCAGAATCATAACCTTTGGATAAATTGTACAATATCTTGCTTTGGCTCACATACTACACGTGCTCTGAATATCTTTCCTAATGAAACAACCTGCACAACCACAAATACAGAACAATCTCAGATAATCAGCAATCAATTATGTTGTCCCAGTCCAAGAGTCTAGGAAAGCTGTTGATCTTCCACCTTGGAACCTTCCCAACAGAACAGACAAACTGCTCGAGCCAGCTAGTCTCCCATTATAGCCAGGCACTACCAGAAATTGACCTGGAATGGTACAACTGGCACTGGTGGACTGCTCAAATGGATCTAAACACTGCCAGTCTATTCTTCATTATCTGCTAAGTATCCACTGAGTGTACTGCTCTGTGTGTGTGTGTGTGTGTGTGTATATGTGTAAGAGTATAATACCAAGAAAGGGCTCATGGGGCAATATGGTAGAATTGAGACTAAAGTAAAGAGAAAGCAATAAAATTGGTTCATTTTTAGAGTCTGTTATGTTGTGCCTTGGAAATGAACAGCCTCTAATACTGTAGCAGCAGATTAATCATTTCCAGCATCACTCACAATGTTTCCTTTGGGTCCAGGATGTCCATCCATTCCAGTAACACCCTATAGCAGATGAGATGAACACAACATTCACCACAAACAGATAAGGTAATAAACTGTAATACACTTAAAAACATAGTATATAAATATAGTATTTTTATGGTGTTACTTATAAGTGTCAGTCTTAGCTATTGAGACATTTAAGAAGGTTGCATCCTTTCCTGCCTTTTGCCAACTTGATTTATCATGTACTTGTATTTGTATTTTCTACATCCTGTTGTAGCAGTTCAAAATAAGCTATTTGAATGATGTATGTTTTTGATCTTAAATTTGGTTTAGGTTTACATTTTTTTCTGCATTGTAAAGTTTTGTCTGAAATGCTGAAGGTTAAACAACAATATATGCTTGTTTTTGCATATTTTTCCTGAGCTATAATGAGTTTTGTATTCCCTCATGGGTGTCTTTTGTCCTGTGAGATGGTAAAAAATGAATTTTCCTCTCTCAATAATAAATTTAAGGTAGTAAAGTGCGTATAAAAAGGTGAGAGGAGAGCTGGAGGGGCTCACAGGAGGTCCGGGAAGTCCCTGAGGTCCTTTTGGTCCCAGCAAACCGCGGGGCCCCTAGGGAAAAAAGTAGGAAAATGAGACTGAGAATAATATCACACCTGTGAAAGGACTGATAAATTATTAAACATGTTCAGCTAAAATCAAGTTTCAAAATTATACTTCTGAAACCAACATGACTTCCCAAATGTCCTTGAGGATATTCTACAGTCAGAATGTGAAGGAAAGCTGAAATTCTTCTTTTCAAACATTCATTCCCCTCAGCTATGCCTATCAAGCCAGGCTTTGAATTTCTGTGCTTTGCCTCACAGCTACAGCTAACACAACCTATTGTCCTGGCAATGTGAAGCCAATGGAGCACACCCTGGTGGACACAATAAGTCATAACAGAAGATATCAAGGGCTTTCTAATGGTTTCTCCTTCCTGTCCAGCCTATCTCTCTATGTAAGAATGAGAGTGGGAGGATGCTAAAACAAACTTGATATGAGCTGCCTACATTGCTCCCCTACAAAAATTCTCAGAGGTAAAAAACTAGCAAATCCTGATCAGCAGACACTTCAGCAATATAATGTTATAAAATCATTTTTTATGCACAGTGTCCACATTCTGCAGGTGGCATAAAGCATATCATCAGCAGACCAGGTGACTGCTAACACAATGACATAGTGAGTGTGGGCCCTGAGCACTCAGTTCTTTCATACAATCCCTCAATGTAAGATTGAATGGTAATACATGTGATCACTCACTGGTTCACCAGGAAGTCCTCTGGGTCCAATCTCTCCATCATCTCCCTGTGAACAGGTCATAATGTGGAACAGACAATGAATGCTAATGGAGGAGAAATTGCGGATGTGTACATGTCTGTGTTAAGGGGAATGAGAGATAATGGGAAGGCACAAAGAAAAGTAGGGGAGGAAGGGATCAGGTTGCATCAGCTGTGGGTACTGAGGATGGAGAGGGAGATTAGAAGCAGATAAATGTGTGCAGAGATCAAAAAATATTAAGGAGAAAATTGACTGAGAAAGGGGAGACGGGGAGAGTGGAAGACAAACTCAGCTGCTGACAAAAAGGTTTGGTCAGGGGAAGAAGTTAAACTGAGGAGTAATTTGCTCTTCCTGCAGCAGCATAACAATAATGGGTAGAGGATGAGCTGCATCAGGCACAAGAATATCAGCCAAGTTAGACTGCTAAAACTCCATTGAAAACAACAGAAAATGAAAGGTGTGTGTGTGTGTGTTTTTTGTTACCCTTTCTCCATCCTCTCCAGGAGCACCGGGAGGTCCAGAGGGCCCAGGTTCACCCTGTAATCACAAACATTTAGATTTAACGAAAGATAGATACTAATTCAAACACTTGCTCATCATAAAAGCACGCTTTTTATTGAACCACAGAATGCTTACTCTATGTCCTTTTTCACCAGGAAGTCCAGCCAGACCATCAAACCCTCTGTCTCCCTGAAGAGCAAAAAAAAAAGAACAGTTTGAGTGTCTCCTCCCCGACCTTCAAGAATCTGTTTTTTAAAATCTGTGTAAATCCACATTTAAGTTGGTTTGATGAAATGTGGTGCAACAGCTGCATGAGGTACCTTGGGTCCAGACTGTCCTGGCATGCCCCTAGCACCATCGGCTCCCGAGCGACCCTGTTCAAAAAAGAAACACTTATTTAAAAAATGCAGACTGTTAAAAGGTAAAATAAAAACAAACTTAAGCACAGTGCGAGCATAAAAGTCTACATTATATTTCTATCTTTGCTTTTGACAACTTGGTTTCTGTCATTCTTACCCGTCTACCAGGCTTTCCAGAAGGCCCAGGGGATCCCAAAGGTCCAGGTGGTCCCTGAAAACCAAAACACAAAGATGTAAATTTTTTTGCATCTTTAATTTACGAAACCATCAAATATTCTGAAATAATGAAAGTTTCATTTTGCTCTTCTTCTAAGGTCTTATAAAAGGGGCTTTCATTGATCTAGTTTTTTTTTTTTTTTTTTTTTAGAAATTGATTTTAAAAGCAAATTTAGTATTTTAATATCTTGTACCTGAGGTCCTGCTTCTCCAGACTCTCCCTTCAGTCCTGGTATACCAGGTGGACCCTGGGAGAAAAAAAAAAAAACTTTTGAGAGACCTTTTAACCTAAACAAGTTTTCAACTCAGCTAACTATTTATTAATACGTTTCTGTATACTGTGTACTACAATAACAACTGATCAAACATTTTACAGAAAATTTCTATTGAGTGTGTAATTTTAAATACGTACCAGAGGACCTGGCCTGCCAGTTAAACCCATTGGACCTGTAGGGCCACGCATAGCCAGCTGGACAACAAGGAGAAGGGACATTAATATAAACAAAGGACAAAAAAGTAGCTAATTTATGATAAAATATGTGACATATTTAGGTGCTTGTGTTTGCATTCTGTAAATATATTTGTGTCCATATGTTCTTTGTGTGAATGTGTACACAAATTATGCATTCTCGTGAGCAACTTGCTGAGATAAAGACTGACAAAAATGATTTCAAAACAGACTTCAGATTGTTAAGATTATAATAAAAATACAGACATATTTTGCCAAAACAAAAAGTTATATCTCAACAGGCAAAAAAAAAGTAAAAATGTAGTGCTACAATAACCAACATTTGGTCCAATATCGTCTACTGCAGTGTGAAAACAATGTGTTTCGGTGTGAACTGTTACCCTAGCCTGCTGCATGATGGCTTGCATCTGGGCCTCCTGTGCCGATACAGCCGGTCCCTTTTGACCAGTGTCACCTCCGGCACTGAATCTGAACTATAAAGAGAATTACAGATTTGGTGAAATTTCATCCTATTGAAAATTACTCACATTTGCACATTACAAACTATGAGAAATCACTAAAATATTGACATCTTCACTTAAAAGTAACTAAAATACTTAAATACTTCTTAATTTATATTCACATCTTGAAACTAAGCTGCAGATGTTGAACTAAGTATCACTGTATAGGTGCCAAAGCAACACAATCAATGGCTGCCTGAGCACACCGAGCGTCGATTTCTACCGGCATCTGGTGGTGATAAGTCGGTATTACATCACAGGTGAATATCCAGGCTTGTGGTCAAACTCATTTATTTTACTCCATAGGAGGATGACTTGTAAGCAGTAGGTTTACAAATAAGACACAAGGCACAGCAACACAATCATGTATTACTGTAAAGATACTTACCATCACAGAAACACTTTTTTTGCTGCGTAGCCCACCCACCACAAAACAAATTTCTCCACAACACAACTTTTTGCCCTTCAATCTTGTCATGACTGAATATATGTATTTTTTGGCTCTAGATCAATCAAAGGTGTATCTTTGATTGTTTTAATCTTCATGCATCATGTCAATCCTTCTATTTCATGTCCTTACTGACATTCATCTGCATCACCAAACCCTCAATAAAATATTCTGTCATATATGAACAATATGAACATGCTCACTAGCAAGGTTGAGCAATAGGAAAAAAATGGTAGGAAGACCCAACACCAACAGCAGACCAGGTATTCTAAAGAAACGATAAGTCACTAACGTATGAGACTTAAAGTGGTCCTTTGATCAAAAACAGTGAAGATTTATCATTTAACCTTCCAGTCATTTTGATTCCACAGTTTCAACACCACAAGTCCTGGAAAAAGGTGAAAACAGCAATGCATGTTTCTCATTAGGCTTTGAGCTCACTGATCAGATTTCAAGCCATGCCAGTGCATGCACCAGAACAACTTGGGTTCCTGTCCAGACAGAACTTGCCACATTGCTCAACCAGACAGTTTTGTGGCCCCCTGAAACCACAACATCACATTTGCACAACAAATCAGGTCCAACAGTAGTAGTGTTGGAGTGACAGGGAAAAAAATGAAAAAAGGTAGACAACAGGAAGACGTTAGGTTTCATAAGTCTAGCATTTGAACCAGCAGATGAAGCTGCAACTACTAATGCTAGTGACTTCCTGGAACGATACACAATAGCTTAAATTTTGGCTAAAGAATGTGGAATAAGTTAAAATTATGTAGGTAGAGAAAGTCCTATCAGAGGTGTATTTGGGTTAACAGTGTTAGGGTGAGCACTGCAGGTGATAGAGAGGGCTGAGCTTATTTTTTGGAGAAAAATAATTCTTTCTGACACCAGGGGCAGATTGAAATACCTGAGCATACATCAAGTGTGTGAGTGCAGAAGGTCGGGACTTTATTCAAGGAAGTCACATTTGACCTGATACTTTGTGAGTCTGACACCCAGCAGTCTTGTTTTCATCTTCTCACTTAACAATGCAGACTGAATATGTTGTCAGACTTAGACATTATCCAGTGTATTGCATACTGTCTTTTACAGTCATCCAAAATTCATAGATCCATACTGACATTTGTGGCTCTCAATTTACATTGCAAAATATTAGTAAGGGACAGAACCCCCAAGATTACTACAAAGGACACCAGAGTTTGTAAAGCAGAGTGAGTATTGATAAAACAGATTCATTCATCATACTTGGCTTTAAAAGGATAAGGATATAAAGCTATATGAGAAATGTTTCTGTGCTTTAAATGTGGGAAAAATTTAAACAGGCAGTATTTCCTAGTCTGCTATTTCATATCTTTTTTTTAAATAACTAATTTACTTACAGGCAACATAAGGACAGTGCCAGGGGGTCCTGGCAGACCATCAGCACCAGGAAGACCAGGGCGACCGGGAGGACCCTTAGATGGGAAAATAACATAATTATACATAAGTACATGCACACAGGCAGAAATCTTTATAGCTATGAAAATAAAAGTAACATAAACATGTATACTCACCCTCTCTCCAGGATCTCCAGGACTGCCTGGTGGGCCAGAAGCACCTGGTGGTCCAGGGAGACCCTATTTTAAGCAACAACAAAAAAAAAGTGATTCCCACATATTCATACATAATTCAACACAAAGTAGCAGCCATATTTGCTCCACTAGAAGTTCTCGTCTTTGTCTTGCAAAGTAGTTGCACATGGGTGAAAAGAATGCATGAGGCAATATGGGACAGCTTTATGAGGCGTTCTTTGTCTATAGCTCAATATTTGAATGGCTGGCTTCTGTGAGACTCCATCTGTAGGGTGTCAAGAGAAAATGTGTCTCACAAAACATTCCTAGATAAATAATTAAGTTGTCCAACATCTGGGCAAATGCATATTCCTTCAGGGGAACTGTTTTGACCACTCCTTTTGCATTAAAAGTCAGGCAGGACGGCTTTTCACAACAAAGTACTAAAACTTGATTTTTTCTATCTAAAAGACAAAGTAAACAGAATAGAAGAATGGGTAACAAACTGATATCTGCTATTATTTATCAACAGAAAAATGCAAGTGATTAAGAAGTGCAGATGGAAAAAGAGGAAATGAAAGGGGTGGAGGGGTGGAAATTCAGAGCGACAGAACTTGAGACAGATTGACTTACTGTTGGCCCTTCAGGCCCAGGCGGACCCTCCACTAGCATTCCCTGAAACACACAAGCACAGAAATCATCACATACCACAAGAATCCCCACAACTATCTTACGGACATATTCATGAAGTCCATGTTTGAGTGCACCAGTCCCATTCTCAGTGTATAGATGCATTCATAACCATATGCTGTGTCCATTGAAGAGCTTTGGATAAAGGATTTAGGAGTTAGATGTTTAGTTAAATGAATATGTATACATGGCGCAACACAAATGCCTGTCAACTTTTCATCTTAAGGTTAGCTTAATACACATTCCTGCCTTTCACTTTGGTTATGTTTGCCATGAATCCATGGAGAACATGAGGCGAACAACTGAAGAGACACAAAGGCAAAGATACCCTCAGGTGCTCTCAAGTGGACAAGCTAAAGGAAGCACAAAAATTAGTAAACTGTAAATGAATTTGTTTGTACTGGCAGCTGAGGTCTTAGATCAAACAGCAAACAAAAAAGCAATTTAGGCATGTTTATGTCCTTTGAAATTCATTCAACTGTTTAAAGTATATTTCTAAAATATTAACCATCCCTATAGCCAAGACGGTTTCAGTTCAACGAGGAACAGAATCTGAATTATAATTGCACTGTTGCAGCTCTGTGGCTACAGACATTGCATTGCATTGCTTGTTTGCTCTTGTGGTAACACATTGGCTTCCTGTTTTCTTATGAGGACCACACATCACCCAAACATATTAGAATTATGTGATCTCAGCATGTCCCCCCCCCAGTCAATCCCAAGATATGCCCTCTTGAGTGTTTTCATATAAAATGACTGCAATTGACCTTTGACACTCCCCAGTTTATGTTTTGCCTGAAGTGTGTTTTCCCAGAAATTGGGGGAAAAGTGTGTATGTATTCATGTTTGAGTGCGACAGCATCTGTCTGAGCTAAATGCATGTTTACATTCTAAGAGGTGACGTGTACTCAAACTGGTTATCTTAGAACGGGCTTACACACACGTACACACACACGGTCATCGAAAAAAAAAACGGTGGAAAGCACACTCCCTTCTACTATAAACATGAAGACACTCAGTCAAGAAGACATGTATACTTGGTGAAGCTGAGTGACAGTTGTTTGAAGTTGAACAGCTGTATATTAGAGATCTAAATTCCTTCTGAGTGCAGTGCACCTTTACAAGAGAAGCTGTTCTTATTCTCACATTACCCAAGTATCTGAATCAGGGTTGGATATATTCCAGCTGTATTTAGACAAAGAGTGAGGCTTTTTGGCAGAAAGGCAGAGAAGGTCTTTCTTACTTTCATTTTATCTCCTTGTGTTCCCCTTTATTTACACACTATCCACACTGTGTTTAAAAATTGCTGACAATCCCTGCATAGCCATTCTTCGTTGTTTATGATCACCAAGCCAGGAGGGAGTCCTTGCCCAATGATAATATGAGAAAGTCCAGTAGGCTCTAATGAGGATGTCTGCCCTCAGGATTCTCATTCAGAAGTGAGGGATGGATTGTGTTTAAATGTGGATCACACATATGTACTTGTGGATGTAAACATCCACACATACGCCCATGTGGACACAAGCACAGGCAGGCTACATCTGTTGCCCAAATATGTTGTTCAATATAGTGGTACTCACAGGCTCAATAACAGCAGGCTCTCCCTTCTGTCCTTTCTCACCACGAGCTCCATCAACCTACACACCAAAAACAAAACAAAAATAATCAGCTCCTTTCCTCTTTAATGCCATCATCATGTTATCCTCCTCATCTTCAAGAAAATGTCTTTGAAGGTATGTCCTTCCATTCTTTTTCACCTGTCCATAATAATCATTAGTTGCAGCAGGTAGCACTTTGTCCTCTTTCTCGTCATTGTAATCCAGATCTCCATAGCTGTCATAGTTGTCTAGATGATCATAGTCTATGATAGGCTCCTCTTTGAACCCATCCAGATCAGTGTAGTCACCCTCACCCTCCACACCAAGACCTGTTCCAGTAGCAATGGAACCCCCGGCTCCAGTGCCAGCCCTGGCTGAACCACCTCCTGCAGTAGAAGATCCTCCTGTTGATACAGAGCCACCCCCAACAGATATAGAACCTCCTCCAGCAGACCCACCCCCGAGGGTGATGGTAGAACTGCTGCTGCTGCTGCTGCTGCCACCGCCTCCTGCACTGGCATGGACAGTACTGCTGCTGCCACCACCACCTCCTCCACTAACAAGGACAGTACTGCTGCTTCCACCGCCTCCTCCACTGATGTGCACAGTGCCGCTGCTGCTACTGCCGCCACCACCAATGTCAACTGTACTGCTGCTGCCACCTCCACCTGTGTAATGGATGTCCACACCATAATCATATCCATCGCCGTAGTCACTGTAGGAACTTTCCACCTATCAAAAATTGGATACAGTTATGATGATACAATATCACAGAGTCAAAGAATTGCTGAATTCACAAAAACACAAGCAGCTCCTCACATCTGTCAAAAGCAAAAAGAGTGAAATTTGTACCATTGCTTGTGTCAGTTTGAATCAACTACTAGTGAGGAGCAAATAATCTACAAAATGGAGTTTCTCCATACATATTTTGAAGTTACAGGTAACACCAACCAAGTAAGAAGGTCAGTATAATTAATGTTAACCTACTGATGTTTTATTGCTGGAAATGGTTATTGAAGATCCTCCTCCACTGGGCTGGATGCGCCTTTCCATTACAGTGCCTAGACCCAGGTCAATCGTCCCACCTGCTCCTATACCCAGCTCAGTCTCGGTGCCTGTGCTGGTAATGGTGACATGTCGAGAGATGTCACCATCAGGTTCCGCTGTGGACTCATCGTAGTACGTCTCGTAGTTACCATAGTAATCAGGGCTGGTTTCCTCTCCATAGGCGTCTCCTCCACCAGTGGCAGTCCCTGAAGAGCTCGCTGAAGAGCGGCTGGATGAGCCGGAGGAAGAGCTGGAGGAAGATCTACTGGAGGTGGAAGTTAATAATTTACCACTAGAACCACCAGTCTTCTCTTCTGTGATCACCACTGTGTCTCCATCTGTCTCCGTCTCCTGTAAGATAGAGAGAGCATTAGTTCTTGGTTATTTTGGTACATTTGAAATAATACTTTAGATGTAGGGTACATGCTTATATGAAGTTCATTTGGAGAAACACTACCTTTACTTCTTTTATGGTTGTCTCAATATCCCCAGTTGAGTCATAAGGCTTGCTATCCGCATCATCATAATAAGGGTATTCATAATAGTAGCTGTCATCTGTGGTCTACAGGAGAGAAACATTCACACAGAGCAAGAGAGTGAAACAAACAAAATAACTAATCAATTATTCACTTATTTTTAATATGATCCCTGTTCTGTTGCTGTTGGTTGGCTGATGTATGTGAGACACATCAGCTATTGATCAGGAGCACAGCTTTCTACTTGCAGAAACCTCATGCTGTATCTCCCTGTTAGAACTTGTTACAGCTTAATGACAAATTACTTGTCCACAGCTTTCTCAATGAATCTGTCAACAGTCTTTAGAAAAAAAAAAACAGGTCAGGTTTTTGTGTACGTCGCAGGCATAAGGAGAAGCCCTGGGGCAAAGGAAAGGTCAAGATGAAAAGCTTCCTGTCCATCTTCTAACACTTTGACACACCTTTAAATGAGCATGTGCACAGTGTTTTGGTATTCAGTGCAGAAATCAGAACAGTACAGGGATGCAGGCTTAGGCAGATACCACATAATTCCTGCATTTTAGTGACTAACTGCACAGCCTGATAACCCTGGTTTTTCCAGCCTGCATGTTCCTCTGGCAGAGTGCATTTCTTCTGCATGAGCCAAGAGGCCCTTTTCAGCACAGGATCCAATGATCTGAGTATTACAGACAAGTGTAGATTAACAGGAATTATTTCCTTGATTAATGTCACATTAATCAAGGAAATAATTCCATAAGCCATAAGAACACGTGGTTCTCTTTGCTGATTTCTACAATGCCCACTACTACAAATATATAAATAATTTCTAGTAATAGGCATACAGATAGATACACTGTGAGCAGCTAGGAAAATATGAGTATGATAATGACAAAGTTGAATAGAAGAATGGCTGTGTTACTCACAATGTCATCAGTTTTGGGCTCCTGGTTCTGAGGCTGGTCAGGCACTGGCACTTCACAATCAGGGCTGTAGTGCTCACAGTAGTCATAGGCAGCACGATGGTCTGCTACAATCATTAGCTGCTGGATGTCTCCCTGGAAACCATAATAAACAGGAAATCATGAGACTCACAGGACAGAGCTACATGTAAGTAAACAAGCAAACAATCAGCGGTGACAGATATGGCTGTCTCACACTCAGTGAACCATGGGGAAAAATGAAGACATATAAACAAAGATGAGTGAAAACATCTGTGTACAACATAATCACATGCAAAACAGGCGGCCTTGAAACTAGGTCAAGTTGAGGGTGACTAAAAGATGAAGAAGTATGTCCAGAGTCCAAGAGTGTCATTTCTCATCAGTTAAAAAAGCTTACAGAAAACAGTGTGGAGTTACAGGCAAACATGGAACAACTGACTTCATGTTACTGTGTATGGATACACACAGCTTTAACAAGAAGAATGATTTTAAACAGAAACTATAGCCCAGCCACAGACCTAAATGGGACATGAGTGAATTTGCCTTAAAGCTGATTGTATAAAATAAATGGATCATGGAGAACATGAGCAGACCTGCAGTTACAGAGAGCTGACCTGAACCAGTCAACTCATTGAAACATGTGCATAGCCTCAGTCAAGGTGAAAGGGGGTGGATCAGTAGCAGAAGTGCAAAATTTAAGTAAAAAAGAACAAATGAAAGAGATACAACAGTAAAGAAGAGGGGAAAAGGCTCAGAAGGATCCCCAGACTACAAGGGGAGTAGGGTGTGTGTGTTTGCCACATGTTGCTGAAGAGAATGCATATGGCACGAAAACACTGTATTGTCCTGACCCTGCCTCCTCATTCAGTGATGTCATTCCACATCAATCAATTACAGTGTCAACTGAGCTGAAACATATTTAATTTTTGGTGGTGGTGGCGGTGGGGGTAAGGGGGGGAGTAATGAAGTGATGCAACTCCAGAAATGGAGAGCATGATGTGTTTTTGATTATGTCCAATTGACAAGACTGAAATCCCTACATATGTCTTTCCAGCTAAAAGTCTCTATGGACAGGGTTTTTCTGACAAAGAGAAATGGATTGCATTTGTGGTCTAACGATTGACAGTTCACTGAGAAGCAGCAATCCCACTGCTACACTCAAACATATCAAACAGAGCTCCCTGTCTCGAATCTTTTAATCACCCTCGCAAAACACTTCATGACAGTTTCCTGCTCTGTACTGGGTTTATGTTATCAGTGAGGTTTATGCTGGGTGCAAGGAAACAAATCCCAGACAGAAGGACTGAAGTAGCCATTACACCACTCTCTCAGCTGTAAACTCAATGCTCAGAGGAAACTTTTAAATGGCTACCTCTGAACTATTTGTCAACCATCGCAATCCATAAGGATAGGATTGGTATCAGTTTGACAGTCTCTCTCTTATTCTGGCAAGACCATGTTTCAAAGCTGCACTGAAAAGGGATGATGGGATTTCAGTGTTTGAAATGAGGTCAGACTTAATAAGGAATAAGCCCTCCGTACAACAAAACAGCCCTGCTGTCTGGAGCGTTTCAACTGCTTTCCTATTCACATGCCATTCTTCTGCTTTTTTAATTTTCCAATACACTCTTTCTCTCTATCTCCCAGAGCAGCCTGAGGAATGTAACTGTAGATCCTGACCACAGGTGGTGTGACCCTCATTTCACCAAGATGGGATAATTAATCCTACACCTAGGCCTTAAAGAGAACATCCTTGCAGCTCTGAGGGAGCTGTGGTTGAAAGAGGCTAATGATGTGTGATATGCACACAAAAACAGAAAGAGGCACCTCCATGCCTAGAAAGAAGTGTATTGTTATAAGAGTCTAATTGAAGCTGGAAAAACTGCACTTGATTCTACTAACTCTGAAGCCAAAGCCAGGGGAAAGGGGGGGTGAGAAAAAGGGAATATGGTATTAAAAGTTCTGGGCAATAAAAAAAAAAAAAAAAAAAAAAAGACCAAGCACTGAACACTGAAGAAAAACAACTGCAGACAGATAGGCAAAGAAAATAATAATATAATATAATATGGCGAAGCTCCCCCACAGCTACAGTGTGTTTTCACTGGTTGGATGGATTCTACATGTAAACTCTCAAATCACTTTACATAATCATTTCAACGTGCACACTGCTTTTTGTGTGATTCTGATCAGATATAGATGATTAGAAACCACACAATCTACTCTAAAGTGTAACAATTCAGAAAAGTTACAGAAAAGTCAAGTTTCCCTCGATTATTTTCCTTTTCTTCCTCCCTCCCCACAAACTATTTCTACATTGATATAACAGGCATACGCTAAATTTTTTCCTATGAAAGCTGCATACCTTTACAGTATAATGACTATCAGAGTCTTGATCCTACGTGACAACCACTAAAGCTGGTTCTGATTTCCTTCCTTTGAGCCAAAGCTGCTCTTTTCACCACACATCACTCGATAGATTCTGCTGCCAAATCTTATATAAACTGCTGTTTTACAGATGTAGGATGAAGTAAATAGTCCTACGCTGTACTCCAGCTGTATGCTAATGTCAAATTTCTCGTTTAGTATTCTGCCACTAAACGGTCAACTCGGTCAAGCCAGCATTAAAGCTTGACATATTTACTCCATTACTATAAATGGGGGCTACTCTATATTTTAAATGGCAGAAAACAGCCCTGAAGCAACTGTAAAGGCAGAGTCCAGAATCCAGTGTGATAAGGCTCACTTAAAACTTAAAAAGAACAGGAAAAATTATAGCTTATTCTCCACCTCAAAAAAAAAAAAAAAAAAATCACATCAACAGCAGCTGATTCATGGCACAAAGGCAGACCACAATATGCGGCATATAAATGATTAATATACAGCAACACATGCAAATGCAGACACAGAAACACCACTAATCCCACACCCAAACAGAGCAAAACAGAACACACCAAAGGGAAAAAGCCCCAGAATTATGGAATCGCACCCAAAGCCCTGGAGAAACCATAAAAGACATGTAATGTGCTCTCCTGTTTGAGAGGGGACAGTGACATTTTTCATTCACATCATGTGGCATATCAGAGTGGTGCTTAAGGCAGAATTTTCAGACAATAACAGGCCTGCTGCTGTCAGCATCTCCCTGGACTCTGCTGATATATGACTTTGCTCACAGCCAATGCTATCCTCATGTTGAGCTCTGGTGGAAAAGCCATTGCCTGTGGCTATGAGCAACGGACAGCCTCACCTCACATAATTCATGTTAAAGAAACTGTTGCAGACTTATGAAAGCACACACAAAACACGCACATGAATCAGCGGGCGATTATGAAGCAGCAGCCTACAACTAAATTACAGAGGCAGAACGATTCTAGACTCATCAGTGAAAAGCATTCAGACAAAACCTGTTGTTTTTGTATTTTACCAAATCAAATATCAAAGCATATTTTGGGCTTTTATTCCTAAACGTCCCATGTTTGGACCATGCATATTAATTCCCACAGGATGTTCTGGCTGCGTCCAGGTGGGGGCAGGAGAGTGCTCTATTGAGCACAGAGCCAAACATCTGTCTTCATCTGAACCTGACCCACAACCATCGAGGGTGGACCAAGTTCATTGTGTTCCCTCTTCTGCATTAAAAGATATGATACATGGGTTGGAATGTAATACTGGTGTGGTGTCAAAATCATCACTACAAAGTGAATAACTATATAATGTGACAAATTATTGCTACAAAATGGGATATAAATGTGACAAAATTAACTTCACACACATCTTTATAGCATAAGGTGAAAAGAATAATATAAAAAGCTTATGATTATTCTAAGGTAATATCAGGCAGTCCCTGTTTAGAGCAGCTGGCTTTAGAGTCACATGATATTTGGCTTAGAGCAGCACACCAGATCATGACTCTGTTTACCTTTTGCACCTCACATAACACTAAGATAGCAGCTAACAGAAGAAAAACTCAAGTCTATTTTTTTAAACTTTTTTGTCCAAGTCAAATGTCTGCAAAGAAAAATGAGCTGGAGGGCCCATCATCACTCTGGGAGGTCCAGTCTCTGGGTGCACTACTTTCACAACATATTTTGACAGTCACCCCTGAGCTCTGATCCAGGTCTTGGACCCACTGCCAGCACACGCCAGCATTCTCAAGGTCCCAGCACCTGGGCATTCTCCAAGCTTACCACAAAAACCAAACACAGTGCAGAGGTTAGCTTTCTGCACAGAGGCCATAAATCAACATGTACACAGACTAACAGAAATGCACATGGGTTGCCAAACAAACTACAACATTGTCTGTAGGTGTAAAGCATAAGAACATGGATGTTTACAAACACCACTGCAACAAATCTACAAAAGCTTTACCAGACAATAAATCAATTTTCACCCACCCTGAGCAGCTGCCAAAAAGCAACAGGCCAATCCGCCTCCCCAGTTATCCCCTCCATAGCACCTTAACCACTCGCCTTGTTGCTATCATGTTTTTGGATCCCCTTTATATATTCCCTCAACTTCCCAGCACCCATCTTGCTCTTTTATGTGTAAAACATTAAAATGGCATCTCTGAGGACTATGGGCATATTCCCATTTCCCTTTCTCTTGAGGTAGTGGAAACCAGAGCGGCTGGCCTCCCCTAACAGACGTAGATTCTGAGTGTTTGGCTTAGCCATTTGCTGAAATCTACATAAAAATGTGCTGAAGGCACACTTCAGGGCTTGCTGACACAGTACAGAATTAACAGAGGGAATAAGGGGGCGAAAGACAAACATCTGACATGAGTTAGGAAAATTCTCTTAATTATCCATGGTGGAAACTCCATCTTCTCTGTGGCTATTCAATTCCACAACTTCAAATGTATAGAAGTAGTATGTTCTAACAGTGAAGCATGACATGTACTGTGACTTGGACAAGATAATGCAGACAAACAACTACAACAACGTAGGATGTATACAAATGGTAAAAATTTGGATTCAATATCATGCTTTGGAAAACATTTTTGGCGATTTAAAGGTAGTACACCACTACACCAAAGTGTACCATTTAAAAATGACATTATGATCATATTACACAGTGAAATACACAACAGTTAATTTCCCCGTGGAACCTGCAATATGTCTATCAGTGATGACTAATGTTTCCCTAATGTGCTAGATATATCTAGCACAGTTTGCATTTAATACATGTAGCGTCTCAAATCAATCAACACTGACTGGATTTCATCTGTGGGAATCTACAGTGGGACAAGAAAAAAAAAACATTTGCATTTTAATAAATGCAGCAAAATAACTAGATTGGGGTAGACATTTGATATCTTGCATCAGGTATGTATATATTCCAAATCTATATAAGAGAAAAGACATTATCAATCTATACTAGAATTACATTGAGATTATTACAATTAACATCTAGAACCATCAGTGCTTCCTGTCACCTGGAATCAAGGAGCATTTGTAAAGTGTTGAATTGTGGAGCCCCTGTTTTAAAACCTTAACATTACTTGTGTGACTGAGTGTAACTCATAACAAATAATAAAAGTCCAGCCAAAGCCAAGCAACAGACAAAGTGATTTTACTAACTCAAAGTGAGCCAAAAAGGGTTTAATTTATATGTTGAGTTTGGAAAGTGTACTGCAAATATGCAATGTGGTGTCAACCTCTCAAACACTTTGTAAACCACTAAGATGTAAATTGGGAGTATTTCTAGAGATAAATTCATTTTTACTTTGCAAACTATAAATAATGGGGCTGAAGTGAATGTCAGGAAAACTGAAAAAAGGTCCTTCTGTAAAAAGATGACTAAACAGGATGTGTAAAACTCATCGTGCCATCTGGATATTAAAAGTACTTTAACAAGCATCAAGCTCATGTCTTGCATGTTTTTACTACTTTTTCCTGACACTGATTACACCACAGTAGCACCACAACTGACTTCATCCCAACCCTGTTAAAGGCCGACCCTGTGCACCGCTCCTCTAATCTTGTCATACTGCGCTTAACTGCCCAAGTCTTTCCATCTCTAATCCTTTATTTCATTACAGCTTAACCTCAGCCCATCATGCTTTCTAACTTGTCCTTAACAACTTATCACTCGCCCACCCACACACATACATGCACATCCAACAGCCACCTATTGCTCCAGCGCCCAGCCCGGGACAGCCTATCAGCAAACACCAAGGAAACCTCTGGATGATGTCATGTGGTATGGATGCTGTTCCAAGACTGACATCAGTGGGGAGAGAGCTCCTCATTCTTTCCAGAGTATGACCCAAACACTTTGGCTCCTCTACCCAAGCCTACTGATCCAGCTTCCCCACTCAGTACTGAACATCTTGTTTTCTCAACACCAAAACCTTTTTATGATCCACTCTCTGCAACTGTAATATGCCACAAAAAAAAAAGTGTTTCACACTATTAGATTGCTTTCACTCAACAAGGATGCTATCACTCTGCTTTAACAGAGACAATAGGGACCAGACAAGAACTGCTGTGTTTGCACAGCTCTGTCTCAGCTGCATCGATTCAGTCGAGAACCCTGGCGGATTACCTCTGAGGAGGCCAAGTGATCTATCTGTCCTGTTTGTGTTCCCTCAGACTAACCACAGCCTTTTTTTCTGCTGAAAGATACTTAGAACCAAGGAACGGGCATTAAATTATAACTGGATTTTTCTTGGCATACTCACTGGGAACCAACAGTGAACAGGGAAATCAGGGGACACATTCTGCAAATGGAATAGTCAAACAAGACCTTCCTTCTGAACAACTGAGACTGTTTTGGAAATACACACATGTGCAACATTCATTATGAAGTCAGGAAGAAAAACAACATCACTAAAAGTCATTAGCTGGACTTCACTAAAGGTAATGAATCCTTTTGACTGACTAACAATTACATTACAGTCATTATAGAGGAGTAATTACTATTTCATTTGCAGCAGATGAGCTCAGATAACCAGGTAAAATACCTGTCTTCTTACATAATCATCACCATAATTACCATAATCTTTACTGGCATATGCCACAATAACATTATGGTACTGGGTAGTGGGTAGACGCTTTCTCTGTGACCACAATAGCCATGTCAGAAACCAAACCACAAACCACCTCAGCACATAAGTACTACTTCTCTCCTGTCTGCTATATGTCACGAATAGGTCCATGTTCCTATAAAGAACTTTACAGGAAGATGAAACACACTTTTCACTCAAAGGTGTGAGCAGTGAAATTATTTGTCCCTCTTTGCCTTATGTAAACCATCTCAACATCTATTTGTAACGTCTTGTCTCCTCAGTGTTCCTTAAAGTGCATTTGGAAGGGAAATTGTTTAACAAATAAAATCAATGCTGTGTGTAGTTCAAAACTGTTTTTGCTGCGAGTTCTTCTTTGCCTTGTTACACACTTTGTCTGAAGAGCTTTACTCTAAATTGCAGTTTCTTCTCAAACCAAATACAATTTTTTGTGTTTTCCTGTTCAACTTTTGGTGGTAACTCACTCTGGCAAAAGTCAATATGGGATCAGACTAAACTCCAGAGGAGAGAAGGGAGTAAAGGGAGGGGAAACAAGTACAGCCTGAGCATAATTTGGAAACTATGTGGCATATTTTCCATTTTTTGCTCACACTGGAGCCTGTCCTGTCTCCCAGCTGGCAGACACACAGCAGGAGGGCTTTAAACATCTCTCACAAAATATCAGTATGTTCCCACGCAATTCAGATATCTGGATAAGATTTATACTGTTCTCGCATCACCTCAATCTCATGATGAGCCACTGTGGGCAGCAATAAAATTAGAACAGGATTCCAAGCGTGTAAGAAAAATGCAGTTGTCTTTTTGGCAACTGAAGAATTTAAAGATTAGGAGAAGTACTAGCTACAACATAAACAGTACACAAACACTGTAAAATGTATTTATGGAACGTAATCCATATAGTATGAAACTGCTTGTTTAAATCCTGAATCACATCTATTGCTTCCAAAAAAGCATGTATTCACACAGTGTGCACTATATAGCATGTCTTTCTGAAATTATAAAAAATGGGCTTTTGTGTGAGGTTGTAATGAATGTTTTAAATTAAGGCAAGACATTTCAGTTTTAAATCCCACCATATATCTCCCATATGACCTTGTAGACCCACCTTCGGGACTGGAGCGGGGTGATGTCATATTTCTCTCTTTTTCTCTGGTCTTGCTGAACAGCAGTGAGGTTAAAGGTGAGCTGGCTCAGCATCACTCACATCAGTCAACCTCTGTTACTAATTATTATTGAGGGCCTCAGACTCAGACTAATCCCCCTTTAAACAAGCACAACTCTGATGGGACAAAGACAACACTCTTCCTTGTGCCTGTGTGTGTGTGTGTGTATGTGTGTGTGTGTGTGTGTGTGTGAGCACAGAAAAGGCTGATAAAGGCACTGTGCAAACTCATTTTTATCCTTCATGCTAGGTAATGACAAAAATCATTTTATTTCATGATTCATTTTGGGTATCTCCAGGTATTTTAAACTTCACAAAGCTTCCTGTCACTAGGCATTAGGATTTATCTTTCCCCTCCTCCCACAAAGCTTTAATACACATTAAAAGAGGAGAGAGGTAGAAGTAAACGTGTCGCCACTTGTTAACAACAAAAATGCTGCAGCTGATTCAGACGAGTGAAAACACAAGCAGGAATATAACCGCTTGACTTTGGCTTTAACTGCTACTGAACAGCCACCAATGCAGCCCAATTGGAAACAGAACAGGATCCAGGGACATTTGGGGTTTTCTGTGTGGAAGATGTAGAATATCTTGCACCTCAAATTAAATTTGGTTTGCAATTGTGTGCATATGTATGAATGGGCGCAAGTTTAGCTAAATCCATATACATCTATAAAGGATGAGGCCACAACCACAATCCCAGGTCTGTGAGTCATGACCTGCAGAGTGGGTCCTGATGACAACCATCTTTTGCAGCACAGCCACATGTGTGTATAATGAGTTACAGTGAAAAATCTCATTTGCTCAAGGACATTATATCAAAGTCAACTTTGCCTGAGTATCATCCAAAAAAAAAAAAAAAAAAACACTTGTATGCCAACTTGTGTAGAACATCCTTATAGCATATAATTGGATATGCAAATGTGTAATAGATGTTCAACCTTAAAATCAATTCAATCTTCACACTTTGGCACAAACAACTTTCCACATAGACAAAAAATAAACAAACAAAAAAGATCACATACAAATGTCTCAAACCATAAAACAGTTGAATAAATTACAGAATAATTCCATTCAAACTTGTTAATAAGTAGTTACAGTGCTTTGCCTACCTCAAAGACTTCTTCATCAAGTATTCTAGTTCCAAACACTATAATTCCTTTGGTATCGATGATGGGGCTGGGGCTTCGAAGCAGTTTCTGGGTGGTCTTCTTTTTACAGTCCAGAATGAGGGTGATGGTCTGCTTGTGCACACTGATGGCCACTCGATGCCACCTACAAAAGGAAATAAAGTTAATTCACACAGTTTGTATATAAATTTTAAAACTGCTCCAAAGTCCCAACCCCATCATCACACGTACTGGGTTACATGCTGCCCACTCTCGCACCACTAACACACTGCAAAGAGCCCCTCTTATATTTGTCTTTCTCATCATGGTCAGATACTGCATATCCCATTGTTTTCTATATTGTACAAGAATCTTATTTTAAGTTTTTTGGTGGTACAAATAGTATTCTGCACTACGGTGGACACTGACAAGGCTGTATGTTGCACATATCCACTGCAAATGGGACACCTGGTTCAGGTGCTGTGTCATTGTCAACACACTAAGCCACCAAGAGACGTAACAGGGGTCACTTCATCAAAGTCTGATGCATCCACCTGTGCCCTGATTAGAGGAGAAGATGCTTAAAAGTCTGACACATGTTCATATATCTCTACTATAAAATGGTGACAAAAACTAATGGACGTTCATGAAGCCAGCGACTGGTGCACCTACTTTCCATCAGCCAGGTTCACTCCTCTAAACAGGGGGTAGTCCTCGGGGCTGGGTTTGCCTGTGTGGTCCTCATACAGGAACACAGGAGAGCGTCCCACTTCCAGTCCGAGCTGCTGGATGCCCTGTTCATTGTACACAGACAACAGGAAGGACTGGCTGCCCTTCTTGGGCTTCACTGTAGCCAAGATGGAAAAGTCCTCTGGGAACACGTCACCTGACGAGATGGATGGTGGGTTGGACAGAGAGAAAAGTTTTAAATAGCAGTATCTATTCATCATCATCGTACAAATGAAATATTGTTTTTACTCAGGATGTTGTAATTGTAATATGTTTTCAAGAGACATACAATGTTCCTCCGTGTCAAGAGGGAGTATAAAAGTTATTGCAACTTTTAATGAAATGTTATAAAAACAGTCAAAGATCATTTTCATTGGAAGAACTGTGACGGCTTTGAGAGGAAACACCAGCGATTAGGACAGTACCCAAAATGCAACAGGATATGATTCATCTGCAATGGATAGAAGCAGATCAAAGAGGGAAAAAAAGTAAAATTTAGAAGCAGAAGTGCAAAGTAGGAGCATTTTCAGAGCAGCACAGGATGAGAAGTATAATGGTAAAAGCATGTGATTCACAGACTTTAGCAAAATATGCTTCAGACCCCTTCTCTCTTCTTCCACAGCTGATTGATATAACAGACACTCCAGCGGAGGGGTGCAGAAAAGGAAATAAGTGACAATTTTTATAGAAGAAAGAATTAAAAGACATGCATGTAAGGAAATGAATACACAGACAGTACAAAAATGGTTGCATTTGTCTCCATCTGCATAGTTCCACTGTGCAGCCTCAATTATTTCCTCCATTTTGCTGAAGAAGTGTGGGGCACATCTGCTACACAGACTCCTTTAGCAGGGTTTTCTAAGAACCAGAGAAAGTGGGCGGGCTCTCCAACCATCCACTGTCATTTGATAACAGCGATCTTTTACGTCAGAAAGAAAAACAAAGGCAATCTGACTACATTAAAACCACTATTGTTAGTCGAAGCCAGCTATCTGGCTTATGTTTAACATATGTAAAGAAACCACTTGGATTCCAGTAGCAATTCCTTTCTCATCTGTATGTGCCGAGCAGAGATTTCCAGACGACTGGAAAAGAGAGGCAGGGGTTGTGGTTACAGTGGTTTTGTAGTACCTCATGCAGCCCCATCCAAGCCCCTTACTCTTACTGGAAAATGCTAAATTGGAGTGACTAAGGTTTAGATTGCCAGTCAGAAGCTATAGAGGAAAAAGATGCCCCTGAAGAAATGTGGTGCAGAAGTTTGAAGTTAGGAAGAACTAGTGGAAAATGAAAGAAGAGAAAAGAAAACAACAAAGCTTAACAATCAAACTTTAGTCTTCCCATCGTTTTTCACTGTCAGCATCTGAGTGTTTGCTTTCCTGTCTTCCTGCCTTTTTCTATTACTCCTTCATTAATGCCAGGCACAAAATCATATCATGCGGAGAGCACATGCCTTGGCAACGTTCTCCCGCAGGAATTCAGCTTGCCATCATATGAGAAACATCACTTAAATTGACAGATGTTTCAGCAGGACGGCAGAGATCAAGAGAGACAGCATTAGAAAGAGAGATGAAGGAGTTTGGTGAGGAAGATAGATACAAGAAAATCTTGGCGGCCAGATTATTATGAAATGACATGTTGCTTTAGGATGGTGGGAAATATTAGTGAAAAGAAACCAGATGAGGCAACATTTGTCCCTACATCTGCTTGCACATGAGCCACGTCTGTTGTAATGACTCAGCGCTGGCTCAGGACAGGCCACTTGTGTGCAGGTCGAGGGTCAGCTGAAAATAGATGGAGTGAGTGTGAGTGTCTTTCTGTAGGGGGGATGCAAAGGTCTAAAATTGACTTTTTTGGACTCTTTTTGGAGTTTTAAGTAGTATTTATACAGCAAAGTTTATACTCTGTCCACCCTTCCATCATAACAAGGAATGAGATGAGAAAGAGAGACGGAGGTTAACAAAAATAGAAGACCGAGCACAGAAGAGGAAAAAGGAATAAATGAGCACCCTTCTTCCTCACAGGGGAAGGGAAGCAGGGAGGGGGGTCGTAGAAAAAGGTTCAGGTTTCTCTGGAATGTGTCTTTTAAAATGCTACTCTAGGTCACCAGATGAGAGATACCTCATTCCTCATTTAGTGTGTTAAAGTGTGTGTGTGTGTGTGTGCGGTGGGGGGGTGGGAATGGGAGGGCTGTGGTGCCAGAAGTCCTGGGAGTTTACACTGGCAACACCGTGTGGAAGATTAAAAAGGTCTGGGAAAGAGTCAGACATCTTAACCAGCCAATCAGACACAGGCCATTATTTTCCTCCAGATAAAATAACCCGATAAATTTGTTTTTTTTTAAATCTATGTGGCATCTTTCTTTTCACCACATCTGTGGTAGAAACATCAGAGTTTATAGTGAGGTCTTATTTACAACTTAAACAGAACAGAAAGCGTGGTTTGCCACCCTGTTACTGATTTCACATTGTTGACATGTACACAGTTAATTCTTCATCTCTAAAATTGGGAGAGTCCCAAAAAAAAGCTCAAAAGTGAGGGAGGGGCAGGAGTTATAGAACCACTCTGACTGATCCTCTCTACCATCTCTCAGTGCACATACGAGCAGGTAAATGGAGTAGAAAGTCCTGTAATTGGTCATTCAGTCATCACAGTGTCCAAATCCCCGCTGCTCTATGAGATGAGCAGCATTCCAGTGGGACTGCACATTGCTGCAGAGACAAGTGAACCTGTGTGTTGGCGTGCAAAAAACAGACCATGGACAAAGAGATACATGAAGTGGTAAAAAGGAAGATGGACATGTGTGTTTTGCGTGCAGGTGAGTAATCCTCAGTGTAGCAGTCAGACAGTTATTTTATTGTCCAAAAGTCCATATTGTATTGTTTTTCTGTGTTTTAAACAGCAAACCTATCACATTTATCACAAATATATAGGTGTAATGATCGCAGAAATGAATGGTTGTCAGAGCTGAGCAAAACATTTCATGCATCGCTACTTATAGACCATCCATAATTTGAATCACTACTTAATGATCTTTTTTGTGTTTTTGTAATAAAAGTTAGATTTATAATCAACTGTGTGTTTTTGCAGCAATTTCTGATAATTAAATGATACTAGACATATGGGAAAGAGATGTTTTCTAAGATAATAAATACTGGCAGTGCTGTAGTAAGCACAACAGTCAATTTTACCCAAGGTTTTATTAATATGTCACTCCTGAGCCACATTTGCAATAAAGAGCACTGTTATTATGCTCAGAGCTTGTGATCATAGCTTAACCATTTGTGCTGCAGCAAAGGGCCACAACTCAGAGGCCAGTGCCATCTATCCACAGCAGTCCAGACCACAAGTCCACTTCCCAAGTGACAGCTTATCTGATTCAGAACAAAGGTATGAGCCGCTCCATCAAACTTGTCTGGCTGTTGGTGACAATTTTGCCAAACATAGATACGGATGAAGAAAAGTCTTTTGCACAAATTGTCAAATCTAGTCAGAGATTTCTGGAACCTCCTCTACTCTGTACCTCTGTGGTACAGAGTAGAAGAGGACTAAGAGGATAATGGGAACTGTAGAATATAAAAGTTAAAGAGGCCTGTCACTTTGAGGCCTTTTTCTTCACTTCTCCTTCACATAATAAAAGGTAAGAAAGCACTCTTCTGTTTTCATGCCATTAGTAGTTTTAAATGAATCATCTCTTCCACATGTTTGTCTAATGATTACATGTCTGCACTTGCTCTTTTCCAACACATCATCACAAACTGTCTGTGGTAACAGGGTCACAGGCCAATGTGTTCTCAATCAGTACTACTGTTACTTTTATTACCAACATTATAGTAATAACATAACAAGCATGTCTGCATAGATTTGTTTTCTATATGTGACATTTTTTACCTTAAGGAAGCAGGATGCTGTGTTCATTCAGGCAAAGTGTACCTCCAGGCTATAGGCCAAAGTCATAACCCAGTAGCAAACTTAGTTAAAGCAGAAAACAGGCTGAATACAATGACCTCACAAGTTTAGCTGCCTTCTGGAATATATTAGCTGTATATTCTCCTAATGTTGAGGCAAGGGAGGAACCACATCACAGACACTGCTAGTGGAGTTTAAGGCCTACAAGCCACAGACAGCTAGTTATTCTGTTTGCACCTTAAGACTATGTGGTGCCTGTTATAAACTTATCCAAGTTGGTTTGTTTTATGTAGACTGTTATTTTGGATGATCCAGACTAGCATTTGTGTAATTACAGCATGTGTATCTAAACAGAGACTCTCATGGGCTCTACTGTCATAGGGCTTCAAAGTGAACAGTATTTGTTTGATTGGAGAGCATGATAGGGTATGAAGGCCACAGGAGCCCTGTGGCTCTACGTTAAGCCCCAAAGAAGAACCATGACATGGATCAAAAGGTCTACTTAGGCCAATGCAACGTCTAAGAGGACCATGAATGAGGCTGTCATCCAATGTAAACTTTGTGGAAGCTTAGTGCACAGGAAGGCTTATTATTTCTCTGTCTTTTCTGCATCTAGACCACATCACTGCTTTTTTTTTGCTATCTTTAAGCTGCAGAGAAGCCAATCACAATAATTTTAGACATTGGTTGTCTGGGTCACAAAATTATGGTTTTGAATTTCTGTGCTGTGTAATGAAAATAAGATGCAGTAAGTATACAGAAAAAAGAGTCTAGCATGTTCATCATCAACAAAGTAAGAAAACACTGCAGGGCAGCAGCAGTCGAGGAGAAATGACAGAGGGAAAAATATGGAGCTTGAGGGAAAATAAAAAGAGGAGAAAAGCAAGGAAAGATTGCCAGAGAGGGAGGAGTAAGGAAAGCACTACTGCAGCGCACCATAGATCAGTAACCCAAAGCCACGTCAGCACAATAGAACAAGGCAAAAGTGTAACCCCAGACCTCCCTCCCACCCTTATTTTCACTGCATTTCCATCATTC
The DNA here is from genome assembly GCF_900324485.2 of Mastacembelus armatus. Classification (NCBI taxonomy): domain Eukaryota; kingdom Metazoa; phylum Chordata; class Actinopteri; order Synbranchiformes; family Mastacembelidae; genus Mastacembelus; species Mastacembelus armatus. The sequence goes on along the minus strand of NC_046644.1, from coordinate 17,054,492 downwards.
AGCTCCTCCTACAACATCAAATATTATAGGGCTGGATCTGGTGTATGTTCTTAAAGGTGGAATTAGCATGCATTATCTTAATTTCTCCAATTTTGTCATTTTGTAACTCAGTTACTCTAAGTGTCCAGATGTGCTAGACATCTTGCACTTCTTTATATTGCAGGCCTTAAAAGATTATACATCTTTTAAGGCCTGCAATATAAAGAAGTGCAAGTGCATTCTATACTGTGTATTTTAATAAGGGCTAAACAGGGGAGAGAAAGAAAACAGTAGGCATACCATGCCTGAAACCATATAAAGTAAAGATAGAGTTGACATAAATTATTAAGTAATAGAAGTCAATACAACTGCTACCTGGAGGTTAAAGGAAGACAGGTGGAAGCAAAAACAAATTACTTTAGAGCGATGTTTAAATGTTGCAATCCAGTTTACTGTGCAAGATCATAAAGCTGATCACACTGCAAGACAACTTTAAAGATAAGCTAAAGGTCTTGGAAAGACCACACCATTTACAGTGCAGAAAAATATCTGAATTTGGACTGGAAGTGGTTTACATCTGATGCTTGAAGCGAAAATTAAAAGAATCAGTACTTGGAGGTAGATTCCCAGTGTTTCTAGTCAGATACTCACCTGGATACAGCTGTTTGGTGGGGGCACTGAGTTGGGCATCTTTGAATACTCTGTAGGCCACATCAGGTCCTTGTGTTGACTTCCGATGTGAGCAGAAACCCGTTGTTTTTGTAACACCCTCAGGTAAACTGTGAAAATCTAAAATCTTCAAGAGGTCTGCTGGTTCCGCTACAGAGAGAGAAAAAAAGAGACAAGGTGAAAAAAAAGGATGTTAAATTTATATGAAAATGTATTTAAATAGCATTTAGTATTTGCTAAAAGTCCATTCAGTAACACACACTGTTTATACAACAAAAATGGACACAGCCCTAATTGTGGAAGAGTATTTTAGCATTTCTTCTATTTTTTGTTTTTGCTGACTCAGACGCATTCGTTTCTCAGCAGGAGACCTCACTGTTGTGGTGCAGGGATGATTTCTGTTATCCATTTAAGTGCTAAACAGAGATGTGCCCATTTATAGATCACCAAGATCATGGGTTACAGCTGCAGCAAAACCCATCCTTCCATCCATTTCCCTACAATGCTAAATCTACCACTGCCTCTCTCTGGCCACAACCGTGCAATTAGCACACTTTCAGGCCGGTCGTCCCGGGTGTAACCAGGCCACCGCAGAAGTACACTGGGTCACAACAATGTGACATGGGGTTTGACCCTGGACCGCACCCTCACATGCCAAAACCACCCAGGACAAACAGCTGTCCCTGCAGCCAGATGCACATATAACAAGCTACACAATGACACCCATTAGCATCCAGCCTTGTCCCAATAAAGATCTGACCAGAGAAGGACACTAAGTCATGTATATAGGGACAGTCGCAAAGGCTGTCCGGGTGCTTTAGAGGAGGTCAAACACTACAGTGTGAAAGCAAACTAAACAGAGGACAACAGAAGCATTTTATGGCACGGATCCTAAGAAAGACAAAGCAAGTATGCTGTGGTGTTCTCCTGGAGGCATTTTTGTGTTGTGTGAATATGCAGTATTCTGAGGCAGTCCCCCAGTGAAGTAAAAGAGCACATACGCACACCCACACACAGGTATAGAACTCCTAGTGTCTGACTACAAAGACCACACACGCCGTTTAGAAAAAAAAAAAAAATTCAATAGCCTATCTATGTTAGAGTGAAAGGGCTGCTGGGAAAGGTGGAAAGGTGAATGGTAAGAGCAAAAAAGTGTTTGTGCATTCTACGTTGTCCTGCAAATACTTCCAGCTGGATGTCATTACACATGACTCACATGCAAAAGGTCTCCATTTAAGAACAGTTCAGCTGCACATGTTCCGTTACTGCTGTACAGCAGTTGTGAAAAAGGAAAAAGATCCTCACCAGCTGAATCCTGAATAAATGTTGCATAAATTATCAGCAAGTTAAATATCTTACCAAGAATATTTAAGAATACAAAGTAGTCAAAAGTAACAACAAATACAAGCCACAATCACAAAATACATCGGTCTGCACTTTATGACTGTTTACACCTGTTTATACACAAGTGTTCCCACAGCAAGTGTGGGACATGTCTGTGTAGATTTCTAAGCAGAAATTATCAGATCTGAGTCAGATACATCTGCTGAGGGATGATTTCCTAATCAGTCTTTCTATATCCCTCCTGAGCCAGGTCACTATTCCCATCTTAGAGAAAGTCTATTATCCAATATCAAGCTCCGTCATTTCACATATGTGAGTGTGGAACGCTGTAGAATCATTTTGGAGAATATGTAAGGCAGAGGCTCCGGATTTGCAACAGAGAAATATCTTCATCCATCTGTTTCTTAACCCAGGCAGTCCAGCAGTGAAGCATGTTAAAAAGATAACTTCATTCATATTCCTGGAAGCACTTACCGCAGGATGAATGACGCTCTAAGCAGGTGAAGGGTCTCTAAACAAAAAGACTGCTTTGTCTGTAATCGACTCATAATGAAAAGACAAACGCACACACCGGCCAGAAAATGCCTATCATTCACCATGATGACAGAGGTTCAGTTAATGAGCTTGTCACTGAAGGCACTGCAACCATGTAATAATACAGTAGACTGTCAAAATAAGTGATGGAAAATGTAGTTCTGTTACAATACTCTGATTAGACTGACATTTTTCAAAATTTGTGTTGTATCCCATATCTGTCTGTAAGCGGGAGATGGCGAGAGCTGATCCTATGATAATAAATGATGTGATGAGTGTGTCTGCATTTGGAGAGCCCATTGCCCTGGTTGCTTAGCAACTGAAGCACTCTGGGCCCTGAATTTCTCCAATAAACTTCTGAAAATTTCAGAAAATGTTAATTATTCACACATCAAACCTGCAAAAAAAACCCCCAAAAACTACTTAAACACTTTCTAAGCTAGAATACATTTTCAGAAGGCTGTTGTAGACATCTGGTGCAGAATTTGGAAATCACCTCTCCCTATTCTAATACAACAGGTTGCAATTTTGTAGAAATTTGTTTTAAAACAAAGCTAAATCTTTCTATTTATTACAGTCTAAATCAGGGGTAGACAACCCTGGACCTGGAGCTACTGCCCTGGTTGTTTTCCCACAGCTGATTATCTGGATCAGGAATGCTCAGCCAATCAGAAGCTGCAAGGCCAGGGTATAGTTGGAAAACAATCAGGACCAGGGTATACTTCCTCTGTCTAGACCTTCCTACATGTAGTTTAAAGGGTTTAATCAATCTACTGCATAACCTCAAAGTCATCAGACACACTTTCAACAATCCACCAATTTAACAATAATCCAGCTGGAACTTATTTTAAATTCATGATCGGTTTCTGTGGGAGAGACACAGGGTGCTACTGTGACGGTAAATTTAACAAGATTTTTAACAAGGGCCTGTTTTTTCCCTTTTCTCATACAAACACAAATGTTCCCTGTAAAAGCCACAACAATAATTCCCTCCAACCTGCCAACATCCAACAACATATTATCCCTAATGAGAGAGATTGATCATTCTGACAGTTATACAGTAAAAATATGGGAATAATTTAACTGTCCAATGGTTAAACACAGCATCCACTGTCCAAATAACAGAACTTACATTAGGCATATTAAAGCCACGCTGCAGTTCAGCAAGTAATGTTGGTCACACTCATGAGGTGTGAGTCAGTGTTTCTCAGACTGTTATAACTAACCAGCCATAGCATTGTCTGCTCTCTGCTCTTAATTCATCTGGGCTCTTCCCAGCACACACAGTCTCTCCAGTACCTTATATGGACACGTGTCCTGCTGCTTCTTACACTGGTGGTGACAGGTAAACACTAACTTCATGGATATAATCAAGCTAAGAAATGATGACCCTCCTTTTAATACTCATATATGTTAAACTACTTCAAGACTATGTTCTCAGTAAGGCAAGGAATAAGCTATACTATCAGTGTATAAAAAATTTAAAAAAAAAAGTTGCTAGTATTGCTGTTCTTGCTTTCAAGGATATTTGCACTAAAAACACATACAAACAAACAGACTCCTGGCTTATTTTTTCCTCCCAAGGTTTAGAAAACCCTGATATATCTAAAATAGACCACAGAGTCTCTGCTGGGTCATATGGATGTGAGCCAGGGGGAGTGGGCCAGTTAGCAGCTTACAGGAAAAGAGGAGGAAGGTGAAAGGAGAACATAATATGTCTCTGTCCAGACACCAGCAGCAAAATAACAGAATCAATAACCCATCTGAAACAACAAATATCTTTTCGTAATAAATTCATAATGCAAAGAGCAAAAATGTCTTAAAAAGAAAATAAACGTCAACGTCAGACCAGCCCTTCAGGGAGTTACAAACACAAACATTATCAAATCTTTGGCACACACTCATTCAGCCTGTAACTGGCAGTCAACATTCCTGCGGAAACTCTCCTGACCACATCCGAAGCCACAGGTGTGGGTCTCAGTCCCACCTTGTTAAGCTGAGATGTTTAGCCACTTAACATGGAATTCCCTCGAGACACCAACACCTCTGGCACTAGATGCTGAAAATACTGCTCCCTCTGACCGCAGCCCCTCACATCCACGAGGCAGGTTCTCCAAACATACACAGAAAGTGTTTATATAACACGGTCTTGTGTACATTTGTGTTCAGAGCACAGCACAGCACAAAAAGCAATAATGTAAATACTACGTATCCTATGAGCTTCCGTGCTGTTTGAAAGCTTTTCTATGTGGAAATAAAAAACTCATGTTTCCTTTGCCTCATGTTGTCCTTAAAATGCCCATATCAACATAATGGTACACTATTCCAGATATCTGTAATGCTGCTATCAGCCACAGGGCCACTGCTGAGCACAGGCAAATTAATTTACAACACTACATGACATGACAGTGCACCAAAGAGAGTATCTAGTTAATAAGTTATTTACCATAGATACAATAAAGAAATTCCCCATCTTGCCCGATAACGATAATGAAAACTTATGAAACCCCCATGTTCCCTATTTCAAACATAAACAGAGATAAACTTAAGCCTTTCATGGATCAGACATGGGTTGGATGAGGTTGCAGCCTAGTGTAGGCTAATGAACAGGTAAAATGTACAGTAAATGTGTGTGTGTTTTATTACAGTCAGCTCTTACAGAGAAACATGGGCATAAGGTGGTTTTACAAATACCTCCCCCTCCCTAACTCTCTGCTCTTTCATTCTACGTTTTTTTTCCACTCTTTCTCTGAACAGTAGCTTGGGTGCCAGACTCAAAATCCTGCTTTCGGCTCGGTGCCAAGACTGTGGTGGATCCCATTCCCCTAACCTATCCAAACACCCTCGATTTCCACAAATGCACACATACATATACACACACACACACACACACACACTTTGTAACAATACTTAGTGACTCCAGACAGCATCGTGTCATTTGACAGGAGGAGGGGTGCTAGGCCAGTGAATTAGAGGCTTTTTCATGGGGGGTGGATTAACATTCTTCCCTCTTTCACTGCCCCCTATCCTCCTCCTCCAACCCTTCCTGAAGCGAGGCCTGACTCTCCAGGCAAATGCTTGACCTGGCACTGAGGACAGGGAGTAATTAGGAGCCATAAAGAGGACCATGCCTCTCTTGGAAACCAGCACTGCCAAAAACAAGAATGCCCAATGAGAAACTTCCCCCTCCTAGAGTGCATCACAGACAGGAAGGGTGTAAGAGTTTTTTTTTTTTTTTTTAAGTTCACCTGATTGTGTTATAAAACTTTTAACTGAAGCCAAGTGCTATGAAGCTGGAGCATCATGTGAATACAGATTACAAAAAGATCTCTGATTTTAATTACTTGACCTGTAACTCTCAGAAATAGTGAGACATTTTTCTTGTTAAAAGTGACATTCACGGGCAATAAAACACACTCTTGCTGAGTTCAACACACAATATGACCAGTGCCTCATGCAGGGTAATGTTAAATCTTTGCAAAATGTATTGTACACTTAATTTAACTATCAATATCCCACAGTAGGTGTTGTTAAGTGAATGTCACAAAGACTAACTATATAACAGAAGGTTTCCCCCTTTGGGGAAATTGGATGTAAGCCACCTGGATCCTAACACAAGACCTAAAGAATGTTTTATCTCTTAAGCGTATTAACTATTAGGTCTGCGGAAGTGCTGGTTTGTTACAGATGGAGTAAACCACGTTTGCTACGAAACACAGTGGAGAACTTTAATAAAAACTGATGCAAAGCATCAGGTCAAAGAATACAAAAACAAAAGAAAAAACACAAGGCACACCTCAATCAGCACTGACCTTAAGTTGTTGCTTCTGGGATTCATGTGACCAGATCTGAGAATCATACTGCAGGCATTACATTTGCTAGAGTGAACACATTACAAATACTGCATGGATATCCTGTGAGGGAAGAAACACGGCCGCAGACAGGCAACACATGAGTAAACTAATGCAAGCACAAACCTGATTGGGATGTCATTCAGCAGGATGGCAAGCAATCAGACACACCTCTATACCGCAGCTTAATTAAACCTGCTCACTGTCTAACCACCATCACAGAGATTTATTGGGAATTACAGCTTCTCGTTTTTCGATGAGGTTGAAACTAAAGGTATATACATACTGTACAAACACAAACAATTATGAAGACTATATCACAGCTATGGAAGCGCATGTGAAAGTTAGCGAAAGCTAAAATGGCTATTAGGTATTTACACTTTAGATAGATATTATACATGAATAATTTCACACTATCTCTGCATGACTATTGGCAGTTGTGGCTATAAAAGGTGGAAAAATATGCATATAAGTATATATAGATATATTTTTAAAAATGTTTTTGTATAATTCTGACAGGCAACCAACAACTTTGTTTACACTGGCACCAGAAGAATTTAAATCTGTAAATGATCTCACAAGCCAGTATTGGTTAAGTTTTATTATATGGGTCAACTTTAATCCAGACTTCTCAGGACTCAGTTACCTCAGCTGAGTGTTGCACGTGAACGTAGTAGCAGAGAGGAAGAAGCAAAGGAAGGAGGAGTGGAAAGAGTGAGAGTTTAATATAAACAGGTGTCGTCATTTCAGTGGTGGTGATCAATTCATTCTGATATTTCATGATGAGATCTCCAAAGATCAATACCAGCTTCCATTAAAAAAAAAAAAAAAAAAAAAAAATCAGGGAGAAACACGTGCATAAATAGACAAACAGAAAAATCCACTTAAAACCTGCAGATATTCAAACCTACTCACACAGAAGAACACAAGCACTCAAACCTGAAAGACGATCCAGAGAACAGAGTTGGTCTGACCAAAGCTTCTCATGTGTACTCTGAGGCTCAGTACTGTAGCAGGACTTATTGCTTTAACAGCGGGAATACCAGATGGTTTACTTCACTGTCTACACGCTGCAGCTCACAGCGGCAAAGATAAATCACTGTCTGCTGTCCACCACAAACTAAGATGGAAAAATTGAATCAAGATTCCACAGAACACCACTGAATGCTCATTTTACACCAAAACACGACACATTTCTCTTTTATTTTTTAGCTAGATATGTGAGCACAGTTATCTTTGTCTCCTTATCACCTCTTTGTTTTATTACACTCTCTAGCTTTGCATTCAAAGCTCCATTAGTTTCCTTCTGTCTCTTTTTCCTTTACCAGCACTGAAGTCTTTTCCTCATTCTGTCACTCCACCACAAATGTGGTTTCAACAGCTGACAGTTGAGAAATGTATGATAGAAGAGGGCCCTCCAGCCCCGACATTACAGAACCTATTCCTCCTGTTCCAGCCATGCGGATAGCTTTCACTGCAGCACCAATACACAGGCACAAAACATTGAAACTGAATCTAAAACAGAAGAAACTCTCCACAATGGTTAAGGCCTAAAAAGCCTGCTGTAAGTGGACCACTTTCCAACACTTCACTGAGATGCCTTTCTCCAAGGATCCTTGTCATCGTGATTGGTGATGAACCAAATGTTTTTACCCAGTTGACATGGTCAATAAATGAACATCAGAGAGTAGCAATAGCAGAAGAAAGCACATTTTAAAAAAGATAAAAACAACAAAAATGCCAGATATAATCTAGTGTCAGATCTAGAAAACACCGAATGCTAACTTCAAAAGGAAGTAAATGTAATCGTACATCAAATGCGGTATTATTTTAAGATGTGCAAATGTTTAAAGCAGTGCCAGCAATGGCAGAGTGTAAAAATAATCATTTAAAAAAGTAATGGCTCAGCTTCAGTGAGGTGGAAAGAGTGACAATAGATTGAAAGAAAATAAAAGTGGAAAAAAGAGGAACATTTAGGTTTTCAGTGATTGTTCTTCTGATAGTGATAACACAGACTGTGAGTGTAGCCCGAGGTTGTGAAAAGCTTGCCATCTCGTGTGACCCCAAATAATGTGCATGTGTTAAAATGACAGCCAAGTCAGCCATCAATTCATCATCAATTGACACTTTAACCACAGTGTAGTTGAGCAACATCAACCCTGTGGATAGATGGAGGTTAATGTGCAAGTAAATTGACATTAGGCTGCTTCACCCAAGTCATAAAAATCAGCTACTGATTTCAAGTCCCCAATTAAGTGAAATGAAGTGGAAAAAAATATTTTTTTAAGAGGACATGGAGAGCTCTCTACTAACAACTTTCTTTTGCCAGTTATGTTTCCATCATAAATAACCTGCTTGAATTATTTTCCCTTTGAAGGTTTTATTGTAAAATCCAAAAAAACATTGTAAACACATGGAATCTTGTGCTTCCAGCCATTGTTGACGTCAGTACATAACCAATACCACAGTCTTCACCTACACTTAACCACCTGCTGTGAGTAAACATAATGCTAACAAAGTGTTATCGATTTCTAATTGATACATTATGGTACTGTATTGTGTGGGGCAGTGCGGTGGTTAGTACCATCACCTCAAAGCAAGAAGGTTCTGGTTTCAAAGCTGCTGACAGATCAGGGCCTTTGTGTGTGGAATTTGCATGTTCTCTCTGTGTCCCAGTGGGTTTTCTCTGGATACTCCCACACTCTGGGTTAGGAGGTCAGGTCAACTGGTGACTCTAAATTGCCTGTAGGTGTGAATGGGTGTGGTTATCTATCTCTGTGTGTCAGTCCTGTAATAGACTGGTGATCTGTCCAGAGCGTATCTGACCTGTCACCCTATGTCCTCTACAGGATAAGTGGTATAGACAATGGATGGATGGATGTTATACTGCAGGAAATCACTTTGTATAAATAACATGTTGCATAAATAAAATAATACCAATGAATATCTTATTGTATACATGTGTCAACATTCTGTGACTTGTGAAACATCAGTTACACTGTAATAGACAGAAAGAAAGACTCATGTAATGTGTAAGTGAACAAAATTCATTTACTGCTGTAAATTAGCATTATACAGATCATAAATTCTGAGAGACAGCATTGCTCCAACACTTCTTTCTGCTGGCACAGTCTGGTTCCTGAATTTTCTTCAGCTTGTCTCAGCACTAGTGTTTGTGGTCAAACTAACTTGGTTCCTTGTTGCCACAAAACCAAATTAATTAAACCTCTGGTTTAATTACAACATAGTGCAGAATAAGTATAACTCTGTCTTACATTAACGCTGGTTTTCCATTCCAACTTTAATTAATTTAAAGCTAATAAATCCTAATAAAGTAAAAATAGAATACAACTGACTGCTGTAAAGTTTCTGAAGTGACCAGAAACCATTGTGTTACTCCTAGTAGGAAAAATGCTTACACTCAGTACTTCTACAGCCCAGGCTGTGGCTAAGCTCAGGCTGGGGAAGGGGGAATGGGGTTGGAAAGGATGACTCATACATTGCTTTCCATGCTCAATGATTATAATACCCCATTACAGAGACGAGCACTGTTCCCAGCTGAAGTGAATACTAGGCTTGTGAGCCTGGACGAGAATTAACTTTTCACTCCGCCATGCACCACATGCTGCAACAAAGCATACTGTTAAAAATCAAACAGCAGTGGGAGTTGCACCATGAGGCAGCACATCCAACTTTTTCCCATCTTAATGAAAACTAGCAAGAAAAATATTCATTGAAGATATATTTCTCACAACAAAAACTAAACCAAAACTAAAGTGTTTATAATATTTTGAAGGGAGAACGTGAACAAAGCATATTACATTTTACATCAATGAACAAATACTGAAGCCCTTGAGTAAAACTGTTTCCTCTGCTGCCAAAAATATCGCCTGTTCGAAGTCAACTTGTGATTTAGTCTATCGTACTACCATTAAAAACATTCATCTCACATTTAGTAACTTTCGGTCATCTACAGTTACCTGTTTCTAAAGTTCACTGACTAAATTCATCTACAGGAGTATCACACAAAAAGACGATAAAAACAACAGCTGAGAAACTAGGAAAAGTAAATCAAAATCGTGAAAAAATTAACACTAGTGTCTGTGCTGACATTTCAAACACCAATGCCTCCATTTTGCACCTTTTTGTCTCTGTGGTTGAATAACACCTTGTTACTGTCTGTTGTGATTTTGGAGATGAAATAATCCATATTTGTCATCTTCTGGCAGATACTAGAGTTGGGCAAGAAACATCTTTAGATAAAACTTCATGCGACTGGGTTCAAATCAAGCACATTGTGTCATGAATACAGAGCACCACTGATCAGTTCAAAATCATTGTTTGACTTAATTAGTCTGGAAAGGAATAGACTGTCCAGGATGTGGCAAATAATGCAGTATTTGTGCTACACAAAGGATCGCCTTAATTCTCACATGGGGTCAGAAACTTGTCCTGCATACTTTGTTTTATCTCCCATGTTATTATCAGGCATTAGAGCTGATTTACAGAGTCCTTTCCACAATGCCTGCATTTACAGGCTGAAGTGGCACATGCAATTGCAGGGTCACCGCTTCTCGTCACAGTCCTGCTAACTCAGATTCCTTCCTCAGAGCCACAGCAATAGGCACACAAGAACCCACTTTTTTCCACACCACTACTTATCTGACTGAGTTGGACATGACCTCAGCATTGCCACTTAAAAGTGAGAAACAACCCACAGAAACCCCATGAAACGATTATAATTATGTGCGACGGCAAGATGACTACAAACAGGACTGACTAATGTCAGTGTCTCTTGACTCTTAAAACCTCATTACCACCATATACAGGTATGACAACTCACTTCGTTGTCTGCCTCTCACCACTAACCAAGCTGCATTAGTTTGACAGTAACATTGTTGACCATCTCACTAAAACCAACTGTTCTATATGAAAAACAAGCACACAAATGCATCACTGTCCTTTCAGTCATATGAATAATAGAAGAAGACATTAAGAAAATGACTAAACTCAGTTCTATGGCATCACGCTGGGCAGCTATCGGTTAGTGTCATGTCAAACACACAAAGTTACGCAATATTTCAGTTCTTTTAGGATTCGTTCACTTTCATGAGCTTTTTTTAACTGGCCTCATGAAAAACTTGACAAATGGCTAAAAATTGACTAATCCATATAAATTCCTTTTGGAAGGGAGTTGTCCAAAGCCTAGGGACTGTAAATGAAAAACACCTGTGGGCCAGATGTGTATGACCTTTAACCCTGTCATAACGTTTGCTCACTTAAGCCAAAAGACCCTTTTAATAACCCTGCATGTATATGTGCAACCCTATCAGAAAATCAAGGCACTCTGCAATTCGTTATACAAACTTAGCTATAAGGCTGTAGATGGTATTCAATTAGGAATTTTCTCTAAAACGTGCACAGAATAGTATATTTTCTTTTGAAAAAAAGGCAACAGTATTTTTTTTCAGGTGCCCTGTTCCACCAAGAATTGGAAGAAAACATCTGGAAGACATTTTTCTGGCTTTTTGGTGGGCTTAGCAGACAGCACAATGGAACTTATCAAATCCAGATGTGAAGGCGCTCAGTGAAACAGCAAAGCCTTCTTCTGTTTATCCCTTGAAAACATACACAGTGATAAAACAAATATCAGCTCCTAATGTATAGCATAATGCTTACATTATGATCATATTTCCTAATTCCTTGGCATATCTGCTGGTCCTTTCAGTACATCCTCTATCACTGCCAGTGACTCTGGCCAAAATCCATCCTTGTTTTAATTTGCATGAGCTATTCAAAGAATGTTTTGTCAGTTTCTGATGACTAAAGTACTCTGCACATGCAGATCCGAATCCTGTGTGAATTTTTGACAAATACCATCCAAAAAACAGGTTCAATTATGAAAACAAAGCAGATTTTCTAAGATTTATGAAAAGAGTTCCTCAACAGAGTCAACTCTTAAAAGGACCTCTGCAGAATTAGAAGGGAAAAGCATTTGGAGGAGAAGCCAGATTTGGTCTGCAGCTACAAAACAGCCCACACTAGGAGTTCAGATTGCTCTATTACATTTAAATTGATGTTATTTAGTCAGACATCTGAAAATCACTACTAGCTGGAAACTACAGTAAGTGTGAACAAAACTGACTGAAAATATTTGATCTCTAAGAGTCAGCAGCAAATTCACTGAAACAAAGGGCAGTGACATTTCAATAGCAAGAATTCCATTCTCCAGGCAATAAAACTGTAAACCTACCCCTGAAAGCCCTGATCTTCACCTCTGAACTCTGACCCTGCTCTTATTCTTAACCTATATGACTTATGGGTCTTCTGTTATTACCACTTTTAAGACATTTAAAGTAAGGCTTCATAAGTAACGGCAAGGCAAAATAACCTCCCTAAAGAAATTTGGACTTTACTCACTCCCTCTAATGAAACTAAACTTAATTCAGTGTCATGATTCCCTCCGAACTAATGTAACTGTGAACATCAAACCATCTGGTTGGGTGGGTGGGATTAAACCCCCGAAGAAAATAAAGGCATCACTGTGTTTTCATTTATCTCATTATTCTTTGTACGAGTTGGTTTGTCAGTGGCTAAAATTGGAATTGATAACATTTTAGGCTAACAGGTTACACACACATTAACTACAGGAGCTAAGTAATATCTGACTAGTCTTAGCTTTCTGAGGTGAAATGCACAGCACAGCCTTGAAGTTAAACTCCTCAGCTAATATTTTAATACAGACCACCTAACTATAGTGTCTTTTCACTGATTCATTTCATTTTGTGTCAGTGACACAGTTACCAAGCTAAAGACAGCAATATTTTGCTGTGGAGTTAGTGGAGACCAAAGTAGTGCTAAAAGTTAAGTGAATTTTCATTTGGCACATGAACAGAAACAACTGAAAATGAATGGTACAGTTGCCCTGTGTCTCCTGGATGTGTAAGTAGGAAACAGTTTGCTTGTGTAACAAATTAGGACAGTGACATGGCCATGTTTTGTTGACAGCTGGTTCTACTGCCCTCAGGTGGTGATACACAATCACCAACAAAATTAATGCACTTTAGTTTTTAGTCCTATTAACTAAAACTAATTATTTTATATTTGAGTGGTTAATATATGTTATTTGTCTTTTACAGTTTTTTTTTTTTTTTTTACAGAATAACTTAATTTATATTAAAGCCTGATTATCAAATGATAAATGACTTTCTAATCTCTAATTCAATCCATTGTGCAGCTACAGGATTGAATTTTAAGAATACACAAATTTATCAGATGATGATACTGGGTGTCAAACATTTTTGCAAAGATCTATATATATAGCTCACTATCATCAAAATTAGATCTTGAATGCATACATGAAATCGAGAAAACTAACTGAATATATACATTTGTTCTGGTTTTACACTTTAATGCTTTGTTATATCGTACCAGATGACCCCTGACGGTGTTTCTTGGCATGCCTTCCTAAGCTTTCATAAAGTATATCCAGGTCTCCCCTTAGGCTACCAGGTCATCTGGTTTGGGTCAAGATTAATCTTTTACTGCTGAGAAACTGGATAATTGCCTGTAAATGCCATTTGTCTTAGCTGGTGAGAAAGATACACACTAACAAACACACACGCAAAACATGATATTTTACCATAATCCAACACTAGTGTGAATATTAACACAAAAACTGACTTTTAACTAAGAAGTGATTAACTGAACATGAATAAATTAAAATCTTACACTTTAAGAACTAGTTCATCAGTTCACATGAAACTTGTCATGTAGTGAGCATGTTGTTAGCACTCTGTCATCAAGCATTTCCAATTCAACATGTGTTGAGTGTCAGGTTTCAGGAAGTGTACCAGTACCCCTGAGGATCACTTACAAGGCTGTGATTGCTCTCTGTTGGTTTTAAAACATGATCAAACCCAGCCGGCAGCATCAAAATGATTTCAGGCCTGTGTTCACTAACATCCCACCAAAACTTCAGTCCAACTCCCCCTCTGTCATCACAAACAACCCAGATCTGGATCCAACTGTTACACAGTGACCTAAATTGTGTTCAGCTAACAACCAGTGTTTATAGGCAGCATGAAAAAAAACAAAAAAACAAGCTGCAGTAATTCCTTTAAATGCTTAACAGTATGGCCAGGTTGAGCCTGTAAAACAACTTCAGCTGCATCTGTTTATCATAATTTCTACTTTTTCTGCGGTAAAACGAGCTTAAGTTCAGCATCTGGTTGTAGACAACTGCATCATATTAACACAATCAGCACAATCCTAGGTGCTTTGTAACTGTAAGCATACAGAAGAAGAAGCCACCTGTTCACCTCAAAGTCCTGTGTCACAGCCTGCCCGCAGACAGAAAGACCACCAACTATGCCAGGGAGATTCAAAGTGCTAATAATACATGTAAGCCATACCCCAGCCCCAGTGCTGCCCTGCTGCCTGACTTCTGAGACACAACAGTACCTAATGATTATTATTATTTTTTAATTACTATTACCATAAACACAGTATAATGACTGGGCTTCAAATAGTTACAAATACCATTTATTCTGGCTGACCCATATAACGGTTTACTGTTGAGAAGCATGAGGATATTTTTTCAATGCATTAATGAAATCTGTGGTGCTTTGAGCCTTAGCACAGGGCCCAGTGCGTTAGAAACTAAATCCTGATGTTGGAGACCTTAAGGCGTCTCCACCCTTCCACTTGAAGCGAGCTACAACCCCCTCCTTCTTATAAAATTATGCTCATCCCTCTCATCAGTTCAAAAAAAGGGAAAAGCTACAGAAAAAGCTGCACAGCTCTAAGCAAAGTCAGACTTACATGAGTAACAAGTCTGCAAAATGCAAAACAAAAACCGCATATCCCCTTTCTGCTAACTCTTTCTGCTAACTCTTTTACTTCTAGATGAGCACGACCGGATTATCGACTGCATTTTAGCAGATAGGTGACAATAGTGGAATTAATGTACATATTGTACTAATACCAATTTGCGTGCGCACGTATGTGCATGTGAAAGTTTCAGTTTGGTTTTGGCTGTGCATGCACATCAGGCTGCATGTGCATACTTCCATGTGTATAATCTGCGTTTAGAAAGGTGTTAAGTTTTACTTACTTCACTAAAGTGACCAATACATTTGAACTGTGATGCAGACACATGCACTGGATCATTTCACTATGCATGGAGATAAACGTATAGCCACGGACAGACTTTAAGCTGATACATGCAGACCTGTATCAGCTATTGGAATTTGCAGTGGAAAACCCTGCGGATCAGTTCCTCTATATCCACATCACAGCAGTTCACTGTCAAAAGAACACCGTCTTTAAAAAAAATAAAACTTGCAATCTTTTTTTTTTTTTTTTTTTTTTTTAAACTTAAACAAGTTAGTTTCAGAAACTGAAAACTTGAAAACACCTAGATAGAGACAGAATTCAAGAGGAGGGGCGGACATCACAGCGATCTGAGCAGTGGGAGAAACTTTGCAGCGGAGCGCAGCTCCACAAGTCTCACAGCTGCATCTTACCTGAACTTGCTTGCGATGTGACAAAAAGCAGAATCACCGCTAAAGTGACTTGGGCGTCCCTTATCCTCCGTTTAACTTTCCATCTTATATGCATATCCATGACCGCCACAGACATCCACTGCAAGTGGACTCACTTTTCAACTTGGAGCAACTAATTAGACTCGCAACAACTAAGGACACTACTAAAAGCCAAAAGTCCCAGAGAAAGAGAGAAAAAGGGGGAGGGGGGGTATTTCGTTATTTCTCAAGCAGCCATATGGGTTTCTGGTGTAGGTTCCTCCAGCTGGTTGACGGATGGACGCCGTCTCTCCCGCACTGCTCCTCTCCTCTCTGCTCTTCTGAACTGTCCTGCACCGCTGCGCGTCCGATCTGAAGCGCTGCCCCCTTCCAGTCGTCACGTAGAGCCCCTTCAAGTCCAACGGGGCAACACAAAAAAGGTCTTCCCCCCAGGCTGTCAGTCACTTAGCGGACAGGAAACCCGGGCAAATCAGAGGGGTCCATACATTAGAGCCTGCCCTGTTATCGGCCAGGGGAGGGAGAGAAGCTGAGGAGGAAGTTTCACGCCTACATTTCTGTGCGCTCTGAACTCTCCTCCATGGAGTCCACTGAGGACAGGGTCAGAGCGGGAAAAGCAAACTGCTCCTGAGACAAATGATCAACGAAGGCAGCACATTTCTCATTGCATCTAGGCTCACTTCATCTGAGTTGGTTTTCAAGAACTGGCTGCTTGAAAAATTGTTCTGAGAATTTGCACCACTAATGTAAAAAAATGCAAATTGTGACTTACAGGCCTAATAATAATGACCTGGCACCCTGTGTCCAAAAGATGAATTAATTGCTTCGGTGAATCATTAATGTAGAGCTCATATACTGGGATTTATTAAAATGAGGGTCTAAAGCCAAGTCTGTGAAACTGCTGCTTTAGTGACTTAACCAACAGGCAGTGTTCGCTCTGAATCCTCTTAATAAGCTGACATTTGTTTTTAATTGTCTCAATATATTTTAGTCTTAATATAAAGCCATTGTGCATATATTGTAATAAAATTACCACAAATCAGCTGACACAGACAACTGAGGATTAAAGGACTATGGTTTCTGGTTCCATCTGTCCAGGGTGTTCCCCTGCCTTCCACCCAAAGAGAGCTGGGATAGGCTCCAGCAGATCCCTGTGACCCTGGTTAAGGAATAAGCAGGTATAGAAAATGGATGGATGGATGGTTTCTGGTTCCCAGGGCAACATTTTGAAAAAGCCAAATGTGAGTTTATTCCACAGAGTTTAACAATTACACTATAATGTTCACAAACAAATACCAAAATATGTCTCTGCATTGAAAGCCAATGAGTCAGTTGAGGTAATGATACATGTATCATGTATAAAAAGTATGAACACCATCCGTCTACTGTGAAAAAGCAGTCAGTCCACAATATGTGGCCTCAAAAAACATATTGCTCCTGTGATATGTTTAGATATATTAAAGAAAAATAAAAAAAAATGCAGTTATTTTATGGCTTTTAGAAAGAGCTTCAGACACAAGCTCATGTTTTTGTTTTTTTCCTCAACAGCAAAAAGTGGCAGCTGTCTTTTATGTCACATGGCTGCTCCAGTGGGGGGCAGACTTCCATTAACTGCCCCATAAAACGTGTTTTTAAACATAGTAAACTAATAATGCAGTCGTGGTCACATCTGACAGGTTACACACTGGAGGACTGTCCATGTGGAGCAGCTTTAATATCCTGCTGTATTATTAGTAAAGGTTGTTTAAAAGCTTCAGAAGATATAAAGTCCGTAATGTATAAGACCTATTTCAACACAAAGAAGGCAAACTGTAACATGACTGGTCCATAGCCGTATTCACAATTCAAAACGTCAGACAAAGGATGCATTCACTGACAGACAGACACTTAGCAAACAGAGAAATACACCTGGAATCCCCCTTTCAGATGTCTTCAGGGTACAGACAGTAACTACTTCTGCTGTTTAACCATGTGTTACCTCAGGTAACCCCTATTACCATGCGTACACGTTCTTGTGTTTAAAGGTGTTAGAGCTTCAGTTTGCTTGTATGAAATGAAAAGCCTGCCCTCAACAGGGGAGAAGATATTTACACCAGGAGTAAACCAGCCTTTCCAAACTGACCACTTAGCCATATAATGGTTACGTGGTCAAATGTATGGGTCAAATTATGGCCTAAGCCCTGCACTTAGTAATACCGCAGTTCACTTATGTCTACTAACCAAAAACATGGTGATTTAACATAAGCTGGACAACTGACAGCTATGCTTCATTTCAGACAATAATATACTGAAGACGTTCTGTAAAACAAAAGATTACATAGGTCATTGAGTCAAAAAACAAAGATGGACATTGGGATTTTGTGCTCAAGTGTTTCTAAGAGCAATTTCCTCTTTGTTGACATCCACTTTCACCACCACCAGGCTGGATATGAATGAACCTAAATCAGTCATTGGTGGAAGTACTTACTTGAATAAAACTGTTTATAAGCAAGGTAACGTGGGAAGGTTTAAATGAAATGTAATGAATATGACCAAATAGCATCTGCTGTATTTACACAGAGGTTTTACATTTGCTACCGCAGAGGCGGTGACAACTCATGGAAAAACACTGTAGACCCCACAAATTGTGTCACACTGAGTCAAGTAGAAAAAAAACACACGTTGCACATATTTTAAGCTTCACTGTGACTTACCTTTTCCCAGGATGTGATTATCTGCATGTCCAGCTCAAATAAACATCTATAAATCCTATAAAGCCCTCTAGAAAATGATTCATTGTGTTTTTAGGTTTTCTTTGGTAGAAAAAGTATCTAGCAATAGTCACCTGTACAGCCATAAAAGATACTTGAACCAGGAAATGGCACTACAAAATTTGGCATAATTTTAGGTTTCAATAGGGGAAACATAAATTAAAAGAGTGTGAAAAAGAAGGTTAATGTTGTAAACCGGGGCAGGCAATCCATGCTCCTGCTTGTATTCCCAACTATCCCCTACCTTAATCAGGTGTGTTCAATCATCAATCAGATGCTAGAAGATACCAGTTCACCTTGGGTTCCCCTACTCCACTCTCCTCTGAGATGGCATCTTCCAGCTTCCAATGATGGAAAATAAGCCGGGCAGTGGCCTTCCAGGATCACCTCTGTTGAAGACCATAGCTAATTTAGTGGCTTCATGTCAACATTGTACTTCCTGTTTACTTCCTGTAAAGCCCTCACATTGTGGAGTTGTAGTTCTGAAATTAACTACAACATCATTATATATTAAGTCAAGTATATTTTATTACAAAACCTGTGGACTCTTCGTGTTGGCTGCTAACTATAACTGTTTTGCTTTTTTTCTTTTGCTGACTTTTAATATGATAGTACTTCTAAAAGAACATGGAGAGTGTAAGAAGGAGATTTTTATAGGACTGTAAAGACAAGAATACAAAGACAGGAGCTTGTGTCTGCACATCAGCTACAGGTTCCCTGTAAACAACTGCATTCCATTTGTCAAGAACTGGTAAACTTTGTCCAAGCTGAATTACATATAGTTAAAACTGCATTTCACAGCTTTCAATCATTTCACAAATACCCAATAATCTTTCAAAGACCTTAAGTGTTGCGATGGAGATGAATTACAGAATGGAGCTGATTGTGTGGCTTCCTTTTAATGATAGTTTCTTAAGGAGTTTCTTGGGGGAGGGGGGTATTCAAATATAGCACACTAAAAGACTAGATAAATGGTGCATCCTGGCACAGGGAAGCTCCTGGCAGCTCAGACATTACATTTTTACACAGTGTAGGATGTTGTACAACAGAACAAGAATCTGGGAGTTATAAAAGGGCGTTTACATGTCGTTCTGTATTTTGTGTGTTCCCTGGCACAGATGCAAGTCGTGAAATACAAAGGAAGCAAGTGCACAAGCAGTTAGGAGTAAACCCACAATTTCAGCCACAACTTTGTATTTTTAAATCCTAATCAAAGGGAAATGAAATATAAATCTGAAACACTAATGATGACAGGTTTTTATTCATCGAATCACGTTACAAAGCCTTTGCAAAAACTTTAACAGGTTCTGATAGAGTAGGAGTGTTGGTAATCTTGAAGAAAACAATAGAAACACTGAAAGAAAATGACCCTGGAGCTGTCAGATGCGGTACAATGAAAAAGCCTGTTTGACCTGGCAGGACACCAAATTTTCCATTCCACAGTGTGTGACTCCATCCAGTGCCAGATTTTATGCAAAAGGAAATGTTTTGTCACTAAGAAACATGATTGTTGAGTCTCAAGAGAAAGAAACATTTTACATACCTATACATATACACTTAGGATGATGACACAACATTGTCATCAGAGAAGATAAACACACTAGTGTTTGATGAGCCGCTCTCACCTGTCTGCTCATGCTCATGGTAGCTTACCCATCACTGCTACAGAGCTCCATTGTTGTCCAAAAACTGTTAAAGACACAAAATCCCAGATCACCCAGATCATTGCAATAGATGACAGTGAACATGAACACTGCACATTACCACAACAATTCCTGGCTAAAAATATTTGCAATAAACATCGAATTTATTCCTGTTCGAGTAACAATTGCTTAACAATACAGTCCAGCCGTCCTTGTAGGGAGTCATATAGCCTCTTAAAAAGATCCTTTACATATTATTACAGAGAGCACAGCACAACAGTAATCCTTGAATAATAACATCCTACAATAGTGTGTAGGTAGAATAAAGTAGGTGACTTTTGTACTTTGTTGGCCTGCATCAGGTTTAGTTTAATATCTCTTTAGCAGTGAAGGTCATGTTTGACTGCACAGGCAATGCTCTAAGCACTAACACATATAACTGGCAATGTTTTCCTTAACTAAGTAAATTTGACTTTAAAGACAAAGCTTTTTAATTTTAAAAACTGCTGTTTTACATTTTGTCTGCTCAGATTTAGGTTCATATTCAGTCCTCCAGTAAAGAGACTTGACACTCTGGTAAATTAAGGGACTCAAATCAACTAAAGCAACAAGAACAAATGTGACAAAATTGTCGCCTGTCGCCTGAAGAATTAACTAACCATGTCTCCTTCCCCACGAGCTCAGCTCCGCCCTGTCGTCTGTTTGTAGTGGTGACTGTAATTATGGAAGACAGTTCATGCCCATGTGTTTTAACAAGACCATTCTTTATGTTCCTCTCTCACTGCTGATGTCTGACCGTCGCACAAGATCTGAGGAAGTGACACTACACAAACAAGTTACTGATATATATCCATTTAATAAGAGGAGTTCACTTTATGATGTAAGTGGAACAGTATGTATATATACATATGTGTATGTGTGTATTTCTATTAGCATATGTATATATATATATAAAACATAATATAGATTTCATAGAGATTTTAAGAATGAATCATTTTCAAAGCTGTGTTATCTGTATGTATGGTGAGTTTCTTTACAACACCCTGCCTTAGATGTGAGACTATGGGCCAATATTTAAAAATTGTTAAAAAGAACTCAAATTGATATTTACCTGGTATATGGTCTTAAAATTGACTCCACAGAATTGCTGCTGGAATTCGCTAAGCTGTTTATCAAATAGTATGCCTATATTTTAAAAGTGGAAATAAGCATATTTCTGATAGCAAAGGCCAAAGTCAACCCCTGACAATCTGAAAAATGTAGAGCAGTTGATATTTCACCTTCACAGACTCTTTTCCATTTCAGTCCACTCAAAAATCTTGTGGCCTGGCAACTAACCTAAAGACTTTTTATAAATCTGTGTCCTGCTATAATCTTGTATCTGAGTTGAAAACTGAAAGTTGAACCATCTCAAATCAAAGTAACAACTAAGTTGCTATCAGCATGATGAGTGAAGTCTTCAAATCTGATACACATATCGATGGTACCCTGAAGATGAACTCTATTTATTGCAATGAGTCCATGACTTTTTTCTAGCCCTGCCATGAGGTTGATATTTGTGGCTCGGTGATAAGTGGATCCATCAGCATATTATACCATGAAACTGGCACAATCTGCTGCACTAGTGAACTGAAGTGAGACAGAATCTCATGTCTTGTTTTTGTCTCCTCTTCAAAATAAAGTTTCCAAAGAACTGCTGTGTTGTTTGTGGTTATGTTAATCACTACCCAGTCAAGTCAACAAACCAACCAAACCTAGATGCTTGTCAGCTATACAATGCAGAATCAAAAGCACAATCCAAATTCTGTCTGTCTAAATTCTTCTATATGTTATTGACAACATTTATTCCATTTCAGAAATATGCAGAAATAACAAGCACCCATAGAGGAATGGATTAAAGCTACAATAAAACTGCTTTTATGGCTTATCCATTGCAGGTGTATAAAGACACCTAAATAGATAAAATAAACTCACTTTTGGTGTTTGTTTTAATGATGATACACACAAGACAGAGAGTTTCCACTGGCCTTTAGTTAGAACTAAGCTCATATAAATATTATTATGAGTACCTAATACTTGTGCACATGTGAAAGTGTTCAGCAGCTGCTCGCAAGAGAGTAATACATCAAGACTAGACCATAAAACTTTGGATATGCACAAACCCATACACACAGTCTCACACTCTCTTTATGAACACACAGACAAGTTTCCATTCCACATACACAACATACTTACACACTTGACACGTTGTCATGAATTCACCAGCTGCCAGTTATCAATTGAGTGCAAATCCCCGGCTGGCATGCATCCCATGGCCTGTGTGTTTGCTCTGGAGGAATAGCCCTCACTTGAATCTGTAGTGTAATCCCTGTAAAGAAAACTTCCAGGATATAAATAATAAAGAAATGCAGCCACCTGCATTACAGTCTGTATATGAGCACAACGGAACATCCCATATTTCTCTATATTTTTTGCTTTAGCAGAACCAGTCAGGTTTAACGATACCTTATGTTGGATGTTCAGTAAAAACAACAATAATGCAAAGAACTCAGAGTGATGTGCATCACAGAGATGGATCCTGTAAGCATGTGTGTGTGATAAAAACACCACGGCACAATTTAGTGGCACATCAACAACAAATTTCAAAATGAGACAAAACCTTATGAATCTCGGATCATTTTTCCAACACTGAAAAGCTGATGTATTAATAATCAAGAGAAGTAACAAAGTGGTTTATATTTAACATGTACATAAGCGATGCTGGAAATTACAAGGTGTGTGTTTTAATCTGTGTATCTGAGTGATCAGCTGTACATGACGAGGGCAGGATACAGAATGACCAAAATTCTTGGCATGCTTGTGAGCTGCCTGCACAGCTGTTGTGTTCACTGTTGCTGGCTGGCTTGAAAACCAACATGAAGCAGTTCAGTGAACATCCAGTACACTTTGGAATCAGTTTAACACTGATCATTGTTTGATACTGTTTGCTGTAGTTTATGCAAACTAGCAGAAACCCACTTTGTCTGTGTTTCTGTAAAATTGCCCTTGTATGTATAGAGCAATGTGCATTTTTGTGGGGTTTCTACTGCAGGTCTAAATGCCCTGTGTGCCTTCTCTTCCATGGAATGGGTTTCAGGTGGATATTTCAGCCAAAAAGATTTGTAATGACTTGGCAACCAAAGAGTGGGCCATAATTATTTATTCCTAATCTACAAAGCATTAACGGGAGAAAATCTAGCTCTTAACTCTACACCTTTAATGAAATGCCCTTCAGATGTGCAGATTTCTTCTGGTTGGTTAATGGCAACAACCCGAGCTGTGTTATACAAAATAAATCTGTTCATGTCCAAATTCATTTGGTGAGTTTGGCCAGGAAGACAAAGTTCTTTGCTTGCAGGGTAATGTTTCATGTAAGTAGTTTTGTTCTTGGCTGAAAACTGTTGTTGCACCACTGTCATTCTACATTTGGTCTTTTACAAGCCCATGTGGGATGGGCACTCATATGTGCATAACACAAAAATGAACCACATAATAAAGTGATCAACATTATTTGAAGAACTAAATGTTCCCATTATTTGAAAGATATCAAACAAATGTTATGTGTTTTAGGGGTAAATGTTACCTCTGTATCACTGCATGCATTTGAACAACCCTAGTGTTCTGTCAACATCTGAGAAACAGCTTGTACTGGACTCCAGTTGACTTTTGCAGGCAACCTACCACTAAAGTACACTACCTTAGACTCACATGTGGCATGCAGCCCCTGTTCTTGGCTTACATTGGCCCCGCTGTTCTCTGTCCCAGATTATGTTATTTTTTCTTTGGAGAGCTGATGTCATAAATTAAACATCACATACAGGCTGTAATAATTAAGAGCCAGCAGGATATGCTAATCAGAGACTCCACGATGGAATTGGAATTTTTACAGTGGAGACAGAGCTCAGGCCAGCTGGAGTCTGGGTGGGTGTGGCTCCGTTCAGAGTTAATACCCACATCACATGTCTGAAGTGGTAAAGATGAAGCAATGGTGATGCCACTGGGGGGTAGGAAGGTGTGTCCTGAAATATGGATCAAATCTTTTATTATTATATCTCAGTTTCTGTTGGTTTGTTGTGGCTTTGTTGTGGTTTTGAATGTTCTAAGAGATCATCTTCCCCAGTGGCCTGCCAGATGATGCCTAAGCAGTTGGAAACCCTCATATATGCAAAACTGGAAAATGTTGGCATGTTAGTGCATATTGAA
This sequence comes from Mastacembelus armatus, assembly GCF_900324485.2. NCBI lineage: Eukaryota > Metazoa > Chordata > Actinopteri > Synbranchiformes > Mastacembelidae > Mastacembelus > Mastacembelus armatus. The sequence goes on along the minus strand of NC_046644.1, from coordinate 17,029,938 downwards.
ACAGTGTGTTTTCTGTTCAACTACTAATACTATTGTTCAGTCAACCACATTGTTCCATACTGAAGTATCTTAAAACTGGGATGGATGGTTGGATGAAACTGTCAATCAATCTAGTAGTAGTAGTACCACCCTGTACCACAATGACTAATATCTGCAGTTACTGTCATCAAGGTTTGCATTGTTTTAATTTTTAACCTACAGATGATGCAAATCATCATGATAAATGTGTAACATGACATATATCAAACCACCCACCTAATGAAGAAAATCTTCAGGAAGGGTGTTCACTTTTTCACTCTGTAGTGACTCACAGCACAAGATTATAAGTTAATACTTACTTCTGTTGAATCAAAAGATATATTCTGTCAATTATATTTTTACGCTTAACCACCCGGTGACAGTTGTAGTCTTAAAATGCAAATTTATAAAAACAAACTAAATCTCACTAATAACTCATAACTAAAACTAAACTACTTTAGTCCACTAGACTAAACAACTAGCAATAATCGAACAACAAAACTATTTACCAAAACCTATAGTCCTTTACATTGTATTAAAAGGCCAAACCTAAAATTAATATCAGGTGCCAAAATTAACACTGGTAGGAAGGAGATGCATTAATACAGCATGGGAATACTCAGATGCCATACGCATGTAGATTCCCAGAGTGTACTGTAAATACAGCCTTTTGTAACAAAGCCAGAAAACTGCCAGAAAATTTGGTTGTAAATTCAATGCATTATTATTACTTTCAATGTCAACAGACCTCCTGCCTTCATGACTAAAGATGTGTTAAGAGGCACAACACTGTTGTGCTGTAGTGACATATTGCTGAGGGCAGCGGCCTAAGCCACATCTAAGTGTATACACCTATGGGTGCTTTACGCTAAATGCTGAATATATCTGAATGGGGAGGCTAACATGGCTGGACAGTCTTAGTCTTGTTTGTCATTCCTAACATCTTTTCAAATGTAACCTTTCATGCAGTTTCATGAGATCTGCTGTGTATAAAGTACTGAGACACTCAGGAAATGCTGGAAACAGTCAGATTTGCTGACTCCAGCAGCCTGTGGTCATGTTTTTTCCATTTATTTTCCCTTAACTGGTCATGATGCCATTGGCTCAGTTACTTCTCAGATTAAAAGGGCCAGTTTGAGGGATTGGATACAGACACTGAAGATACAAAACAAACCCATCTTAGAAAAGGGACACTTAAGTGTATTTTGTCTCTTTCGTGTCTTTCTCTCCAGCACGAAGTCTTGCTTATATAACTGCAGGAGTTTTTTTTCTTCTGACATAAGGTTCAACTTTAACAACAATTTATTCCTAAGAAATATAGGTCAGAGAGCTCAAGGACCGATGGACTGATTGATTGACCCTAACCTTCCTGTCATCTTAGTCCCATCCCAGATCTGCCCAAAGGATGTTCTTAAATAACACACACCCTGCATCATAGGGTTATGTCCTGCTGCAGGTAATGGGACTATGTGAATTCCAGAAGCACCCAATTCAGACATGTAAACTATTTCCTGTTGGTATGTTAGGGGATGAATGTTTCTCACCTTAGCCCTTTTGTCTATTACCTAAGAGCAGCCCATGCTTATTGTATGCATGGATGAACATATTAAAGAGGAGCATTATCAGCCAAACTGAGCTTAATGCAGGCAGGGGGACCTGAAGTACACATACTAATTTAAACAGCAGTAATTCCCTCCTTTCGCCTGCATTACTTCATTGCTGTACATAGAAAGAGTAATGGAGTTCTTGGGATAATGCATGTTTATACAAGCATCCCTGCTCCTCTGTAAATTGTAGCAGGCTCACACACACATAAAATGTATACATGCACACAACTGTTCCATTGCACATCATTTCACTAATAATCTCCCTGTTCGTTCCTGTTTAATACATTTTCCATCTAATACAATTCATCACAAACATCTCATTGAGGTTTGGCAGCATGCCTGTGGAAAATCTTAATACTGCAATCCATGCCGAAGTGCTCATGGGTCTTGATAAAAACAATCTCTGGAAAGGAGACTCAGAACAGCGGTGAGTTTTTGTTGTGATTTTTTTGCTGTTGTAAATTTAAAAATCACATTATTTGTCAAGGCATAGATGAAAGCAACAAAGGGCAGCAATACCACTCCTTATCTATCATTGTCTATCATTTTCCGGCTGTTACTTGCCACTTCTCCATAAGATCATAAAAGTTGGAGCTGTTACCATGTAATGGTCTGCAATTGAAATCCAGATGTCTCCTGGTGAACGCACAGTTAAAAAAAGAGAACAGGAGGAGGGTCTGTTTTTCAGCAGAGAACAGAGGGAGTGAATAGAGGACAGAGAAAGAGGTGGAGAGTTTGGGGGTCGTAACGGGATGAATTTAGTAAAGATTGATATTGTTTAGTGGGAATACCCATATGGTTTAAAACTGTTTTGATATCAATCTTCAAACACAGATGGGCACAGACTATGTTTAAAAATATGCAGACAGCCACAGGTACCAGGGGGCAAAGTATACGTCATAACTCCCAGTGTGATTGGGTGTTTCATGTGGCTGGTGACACATTCACACACCCACACCATAAAAACTTGAATGACCAAAAATGTCTGTTAAGATTTTCCTCAAATACAACTCCAGACTACAACAGACTGGCTCAGAATTAAGTAATTTACTCCATAAACAAGACATACGCTGTAGATGTTAAAATTCAGTACTGATGGACATATAATGGAGACAAAACCATCCTGAAACGTGTCTGTGGTGTTCAGTGGAATATTCGGCCTAGTGTTTGTTCAGTGTCTGACACTGATTCAGTCCAGTGCTCCCATTCAGACCTGGTCCCTTAGGACTGGAACCACTGGGGAGGGAGGGTGAGAGAAGGAGCTGTAGGGAGAGGGGACTTTCCCACTAGTTAACTGTAAGCCGCTCATCTACTCTTGTCTACAATTCATTCCATTTTATTTCTTTTTGTAAGTATAACAGCTTCCTTACAGTCTAGCTCCAGCGGTTTTTCTCTTTTTGTTGTTTTAGTGAAGTATTTTGGCCACAATAGCCATGGCTCTAGAAATGGAAATGTTGATCTGTTGGTTGGTCAGTCCACCACATTAGTCCTTTCTCAATACATCAAAATTGTAGTCATCCAGGGAGATGTTGCTATAGTTGTATGTTGGATTTGCAGAAATTCTGATGCAAATCACATTCCCCAGCAGACGTGTACCACTGACTTTGGGGAACCACTGACGTGTCAGTGTCTAAGTTTTTACTTATCCTGTGAAATGTTTCAAGAAGATCAGTGCTCCACTAATTATTACACTGTACAGGAATTTATGCCTGCAAAATGAATGACTCAGTCTCAGCTGTACTTTGTGCTTAGTGCCATTTAGCTGATGGTCTGATGTTATTGTTTAGCTGACAACCTCACAGCCACTAATTTCACTGTAGAGTCTTGTTTCTTCAAGTGTGATTACAAAGATTAATTAAGAAAAGTCACTGCTGTTTAAAATCAGTGACAAAGTCCAAAAGGGACACATATATGGAAAATAAACTGAGGAGAGGCCAAAGTGAACAGAGAGGGGCTGGATGGTGTGATGGGAAAAGCGTGTCTAGACTGTTCCTGGCCTGCCTGAGCTCTGCTCTTTGAAGTGTGTGTTTGCGATGCGTGCTGCACTCTCAAGGCATATGTGCAGGGCTCTGACGAGGCTTATTCTAGATCATCTGTTTTTAGACCATCATCTCCGGGTTTTTAGTCTCCATGCCCATTGCACTGCACTCTCTTCTTTTCCTTTTCATTCATATTCTCTCTACTGATCTCTTTCCTCTTTGTGAACCCAGGCTTCTCCCTCATACTGTTTGCAGTGCTGCCCCGACCACATTCCAAGCAGATGTTAGATGTGTGTGTGTGTGTGTGTGTGTACATTGTGTGTATGTGTGAAAAAGTGACAGAGATTGTCCTTTTCATTAGATGCAAAGATAGGAGTCGTGGATGCTTTAATTTATATTCTGTCTGATATCTCTTGAATCCAGTAATTCCAAAGTCAGCCACTTCCTCTCTAAACAAAACAGCTGCAATGACTCCACCAAAAACACAGAAGAGGAAATTCAGAGTATTGCAGTGTGGTTGAACAAATGAACAGGATCTTTAACAATCCAGTTTTTGCACTGGTGGAAACATTTCAGAGAGTCACACATAAAGTATTGCCTTGTTTAAAGGGGGTTTATAGAAAGAGTGAGGTAGCACTTTCCAGAATCTTCAGAAAATTACCAGAAGGGTGGGAGGCCACAGGGAAGGAGAGGGGAGAGGGGGAGGGAAGGGAGCACAGAGGTTTGTCTTCTCAGCTGGGAGTTGCTGGCAGTTAGTAAGCTATGCAACCCACTGAGGAAAATGTACACCCAGAAACTTGTTAAAAAGCCTACCATGGCAGGCAAAGTGTGTGTCTGTAATCTGCATTTCACAAAGAAAGAGGGAAAAATAATGAGCTAAGTGAATTAAACAAGATGACTTCACATTTTCTGTGGTCAGTTTTGTTGTAGTTTGGCATCTGTGGCGTTCAGGCACACAGCAGAGAAGAGTTAATGTGATATCGAACATAGTGGACAGATGAATTCTGGAGAAAGGATGAAGGAATTAATATTAAGTACCATGTAAAATACTTTCAAAATGAATGACAGATGCCTCAGACTGAAGTACAAAACATGTGTTATGTCTAAGACTCAAAAGAGGAATGTGAAAAAGTCAGATAAAAGAGACAGCAAGTAGTTCCTGATCAGAAATAGAGTGCGATAGTGCCCAGTTTAAGCACGTTGTCAGATAGACAGACAGCCAGATCAACAAATCAGCTTTTCTGGCACAGATCAGTGCCTCAAGCGTTCCCTGGCACACCTCAATGGAATTAGCTGGTAACAGAATGAGCTTCATTACACTGACAGCATGGCATGAAGGGAGGAGGTCACTGAGTCTAACATGGCACATAGTTTTGCTGACATCCTTTTTCTCGCCACTGTACCTCCAGCAGGTCCATGCTCATCCCACGTAAAGATCATTCCTCTGCAACATCAACAAATCAACGTGTCAAATGCATAAACTCCAGCTTGGCAGTTGACTGAGCACACTCTTCAAGAGGACAGAGCTGATCTATTATTTCACATATAAATAATCAATATTAAAAATTACAGCCCATGAGAAATTACTTCCTGTGCCAGCATTTCAGTACAAAGGAAGGAAGTAGTGTTTCCCTCTACAGTAAGCCGCACAGCAGAACGGACGTATGTACATAAGGGTGTAGTGGTCAGGGCACAGGATAGACTTCCAATCAGGAGAATACGTCTTACGTCTTATCACAAGCAATTTGTATATGCTTTGTAACCTTTCCTAAAAGATATCTGTCTTTTATTTACAAAAATCATATACCTTAAACTGGCTATAAATAAAATTGTTAAATAAAATAATAAAAGCTATCACAGGGCGTAAAATGTGAAATTATTGTGACATTATTGTCTCTCACAATAACGCACCTACAGATAATTATCATTTTTGGGTTCTAGTGCTTTATAATCAGCTGCAAGTCATTGTTTAATTGTTTGGTTTGTTTTGGTTCACTCTCATCACCAGCAGCTTTTTTCATTAAAAACCTCTAAAGATAAGATGTGCCCAGCATGCCAACTGACTCGTAACCTATGAGCTGACAAGAGAACGGTATGGACATGTTGTGTGCGACCGTACAATGGAGGTGCAAATCTTGAATTCACTGAGCTGTGTATCTGCATCATATTGTCTAAGCACAGGCAGGTAGTCATTAAAAGACACAGAGTCACAATGAAATGTGTGCTAATAAGTCTTTGAGCCACCATGACTGCCAGAAACCTGCAGCACATACTGGCACCGATTCTGCGACCATCTGGACCTGGAGTGGAGGAATGCAACCCAGTTCTTCCACAGGATATGGTATCATGTGGCATTTATCTGATGGGAACACAAAGCGCAGGGTCAGTTGCCACTGCAGTAGTGTTGATCTGTGAAGGTGTGTTATTTCTGCTTATGTGAGAGCAATCACTAAACACACCCAAACACTCTAGATTAGGCAGATGGGAAAAGCAAGAGTGAGCCGAGCTAAAAATCAATAAAGGCATCAAGAAACTGTCATTTAAAGCAGCAAGAAATTACAATGCAATGGCCAACTGGCTGATGTGTTTTCACCTCGTCCAATAATTTTATATAGAAAACATATGTTTGGCTTTACAGCCTCTTAACCACTCTCACTTTGAAGACTTTTTATCAGCCTTGATTCCAGTGAACAGACTGCAACACATAAATCAAATTTTTGTATCAATAGATCACTGTAAGATCAAAATACATTCAGTGCATTATCTAGGAGTCTGGGTGTCTCCTTTGGAAATAGTTTGCATTTTTGTTCCTTAAAATGTTATCCATGCCACATGTGACTTCTACACATCATCAGGAATTGAGAGAAAAATTCAAAAGATGTGGCAGTGACAGTGATGCAGAAGGTCATAATTTTCCTTCTTCTTGCAGTGGTGATTGGATCCACTTGTCTCTACCAGCTTATATTGTTCATTATTTTATCTGAGCCAATTGTAAATTGTGTTGGGTGGCTCCACTTAGTAAGTAATAGAGCCATAATTTGAATCTCTGGCGCGATCGAGGAATGGTTCACCTGTCACTTCCTGCACTGACGTTTTGTATAAGAAAAAGTACAAATACAAATTAGATTTTTGTGAAAACTAATTGCAGAGATAGACAAGAAGATCAATACTGCTTTCATATCACTAAAACATCTGCTAAAACTTCTGAAATGAATAAAGGTTTACACATGAATCATCTAGAATGACAAACAAATGCAACAGGTCATGTTCATAAGAAAACTTATAAAGGAAAAAAGATCAATCAAATCATCTTAATGTGCACATCTAAATTAGGAAAAACAACTGTGTCTTCATTGTGTCTTCAGCTGTCTGGTTAACAGTGCTCTGGCCACCACTTAACTCACTTTATGATTATGTCTACTTATTATGACTGAACATTTTCAGACTGAGGGCTTGTGGAGGAATCAGTCATGCTAAACTAATGTGACCTTTCTGCACACGTGTTAAAAGACCATATTAAAGTGATAGAGATCCAAGATTCACCACAGAGACTGTGCAGCCATAACATCACTTGAAACACTCACAAATCAGACTAGCCCTGTGTATGCTGTGTGAGCTGTGTGATAAGAGTGCCACCTGTGCTAGTCCTCTGATGAAAGATAAAGAGCGAAACACAAGTCAGCTCAGATTTATTTGGGATGGTCTGTCTATATATACAAAGGCCTCGCTAAATTTAAAGTCTGTTGACATGAAACACACAACTTTGCTCTTTCCTTTTACAGCCTGTCACAGCCTTTAACCCCACCCACCCTCCTCACAAATACACACACACACACACACACACACACACACACATATTTGGCATATTTTTATAACTCATAAATTGTGCAAGCACAGACAAAATACACAAAACCTTTGCACAATTTTGTACTTATGCACATTATTCTTCTAGTGAAGGAAGATAACCTCATTAACAGTGGAATCTCTCCATTTCTGTCTCTCTTGCTTTGTTCCTTTTGTTGTTTTTATTTCTTTCATATACAATCAGTCCCACACACAGTTTGTTTGACAGGCCCATCAGCATAGATGTAAGCAAGTATTTACCTCCTTTGCTTCTTTCAAACACTATAAAGGATGTAAACAACAAGTCCTTCGCTCTTTGAAATATCAGCAGCTGCTAATGATTTAATATACACAAGCCAAAACATAATATATTATAATCTGATCTAACTGATCTTAACTTTACATAAAACTACTCTAATCTAGAGGGATGAATAGACTAGATTTCATATGGATGGAGTCATTTGCAGTGTGAAACCCTCAGATAAGTTTCACCTGAATCTGCAGTTCCCCTCAGGCCTGCACTGCATTTTAGCAGCTTTCAGCTCATTGTTTTGGTGTTATAGTGTTTAATGAAATTACAGCTTTACTGTTTTAATTGTTTATCACTCTGATACTACTGTTTCCAGACACTGAAACATGTGTGTGATGTTAGTACAGTATAATGATATGAAAATGAGGATAATCATAAAGGTTTGACTGCATCTATGTGGCATATTGATTAAGCTCCAAAACTGCATCTCCCTCAAATGTTCAAATGTTACATGTTGTCAAAATGAAGAAGTATTCTTTTAAAAGAGTCTTCAGGCAGACAGGTGGAAGGCAGCTGTCATAATCTAAAAAAAAGGAGCTGTTGCTGATGATGTGTCTGGCTCACTCTGGGGTTATACTGCGATTGTCCAGATAGAGAAAAAGTAGTAGGAAGAGAGGAGGTGGGACAGGGCAGGGCTCATCAGCCATGACTGGAAAACTTCAGGCGTACAGAGACACTCAATGAAGGTGGAGCTCATTGTTGGAAAGGCAGCTTTGTCAGTATTACTCCACCCCCTTCCCTCTCTGCCCCCTCCCAATGCACACACAGATACGGTTTTCCTATATTTTCTCCGCAGCCTATCATGTAATAGTAGAAACATATGCGCACTGGTGTGCTGACATGTGCGCAAGCCCTGGGTCCACAGGGAGGTTGAGGGATGCATGGTGCACTAAAAAAACAGTATTAATTCTTTTCCCACTTTTCTGTTTTCTTCCTGTTTTCCATTAGTTTCCCTTCTGCTAAGTTATAATTTTGTCTTTTGAATTGGTGCAATATTCCCCACTTTCCTCTCTCCAAGTCTAGTTTGTTCCATATGTAACCAAATGTGCTGATCTGTACTTTGTTCCTGTTTCTCATTTCAGTTGGCCTGTTTCATTTGGTTTGCTCATGCTTTTTTTCTTACTGCTAGTAAGCACGCTCTTCCTTGGTTTCTTATGATCACCTTTTCAGACTTTTTCAACAGACGATCTTCAACCATTGCTTTGTGTGTTTGAACAAGTCACACAAAGACCAAAAGATTTTTTTATAAAGAACAAAAGTCCTTGACAGCTGTGCGTTTGCCTTGGCTCCTACTTTTGAGCAAATTCCATCCCACCCTTCTGCATCAGTCAATGCTCCGCCTGCCTCACGTTCTCACAGCTCCCACGTTTTCTCTTTCCGTCACTTTTTTCATCTTCCTCCATTCCCTCCCTCCTTTCTCTTTCTTTTCTCAAAAGCTTCTCTCAACTCTCCCCTCCTTCCTTCTTCCCTACTTCATGACCCCTTTCTTCCAGATCCCTCCTCCCCAAATTCTCTCACCAAGCTTTGGTAATGGCACTGCCTTTTCCCTCCTCTCTCGCTCACATCAATCTGTAACCCATCCTGAACGTTGGTTTTGCTTCCATTTCTGTCTTGGACGACAGAATTGTCATTTACTGTGACCATGATCCAGTATCCCACTGTCAGCATGATTTAAACCAGTCATGGCAAAGCATGGCGTGACTGTGACTCCAAGGAAAAAACTGAGACAGAACAGATATCAACAACTGGGATAGGCAGACTGACCCACAGAAATACAGACACACACCAAAAGATTTTTACTCAGTTTGACTAGTGCCTGTCACAGCTGTGGGGCACGGCTCAATGATGGCTCACGTTCTTTGAGGTTTGTGTCATCAGTGTATACTTTGGCCAGGTGGGTGTTAACTAAAAAGGCAGGATGACTCTGGTCTATTGGATATGAAACAGACATGTTCTCCACTAGATTCGGGGTCGGGGGGGGGGGGTATAAAAAGCAACATTTTAAAAGAGTATGGCATTATTTTCTCAGGACTTCCTCTCAGTGAAGTTAAATGTGGTAATATTGCTGATGCATTAAAGAAATGAATCATGTGAATTGCAAACTGTGGTTGCAGGGATGATTTGAGCTTTTTCTTTTAGAAATGATTGAGAGTCTGAAAAATACTGCAGTGAGAGTAATGATTTATTCATCAACGATCTTTAAAATCGTGAATTAATCTTCCATTATTGTATTCAATCTGCACCCAGTGTCAGTGAAGAGAAAAAACTTACTATCAGATACACTAATTTTCCTTTTAGCCACTAAATGTACAGATGTACAGCGTCTGTGTTTGCAGTGGACAGACTGAGACTGAAGTAACTTGCAGCGGTTACAAGCCATGGACAGACATGTACGGCAAACCATGAAAAGAGTAACTGAATTCTCACTTATGGTATCTGGTCTCTCTTGAATCTGTGGCTGTGTGGGTGTCTTGTCTTGTGCATGTAATTTATAGACTCTGCTCTCACTGGACATTTGTTTTCTGAAGTATCTGCCAACACCAGACACATCAACAATGGCAGCGATTTGTTTTCACATGTCGTTCTTCTTTTTTATATCCCAGTAACTTGTTAACATCACGCCACAGAGAATTGAGAAGCCAAAGACTGCGGTAATCATTTTAAATGCATTTTGTTTAGTATTCCTTCACATAGTGATGTGCAGTAATAATGAGCCCTGTGCTTTTGCTTCTTCTGGGATTAAGACGACTGACTCTCGATTGCTGTCACTTGCAGCGTGTCAAAGGAAATGTTTCTAAAGTTGAGCTTTTTGTCAGCTTTATCAGCTTTCGCCTGTGGTGTGAATGTACGCTAAAGCGCCACACAAGAATCAAAACAGTGTGATATCTGCTGGTACATTTGCTGGTAAGTACTCTGGATGTGAGATCAGAAACAACCACAGTTCATCTGGGGTTGGTTTTTAAATTTAACAAATGACAGGGAAACACCGCAACCCTGTGAGGTTGAGGCTTTATTACAACTTTTAGTTTCTGGACTGTAAATCCTGCTTTTGTGGATGCTCCTCTTTAACACTGTTCTGAAGCTGTGGTCACAGTGGATGGATGTGGCCAGGATGCTGAATGTTTTGTTTTTAGCCATAGTTTTTGGTAGGTGACAGTCAATTTAGGTGTCAGGTGATATCAAATTAAAAGTGACTTATGGAAACATATGGACTGCCAAGAACATTTCTTTTGGTGGGCCCAACCACAGTTCTAACTGTGAAAGTTTCTTTAGGCTTGCCCAGAAAGCTGTGAGAAAATGGATTTCAATACAACTTGTCTGACATCTCTTCCATCCTTTGACTCTGTCTATAGCTGAGGTGGATATTTGGATTCTGATCTTTTTCCTACTCTCTCTGGCCTTGTCCCAGCAAAGCCTCAGGTCAAGGCAGAGGGCTGCTGGTCTCCAAGGGACAGGTTTTATATTAGCCCTGCCATTTTGGCTACTGCCTTCCCTAACTCCCTGCATGCACCCTCTTCCATTAAACCAAAACCTATAATGTAGTTTTCATTTAAGTCAAAAGTGCCAGATACAACATCCAAATCCATGCAAATTACTTTGTTACAAAGAAATTATCTTTATTTTTTGGGAAATGCTTTAAAATAACATATCACTGTTGGTTTCAAATTTTTTGAGAAGAGACGTTTTTCTTAGAAAGCCGTCCTGTAAACTCCTGCAATTTCCCAGTAATAATGTTTCTTCCATGATTAAGCAAGCTATGGTGGTCACGTGGAATATTTCAATAAAACAAACTAGTCAGCTGGAAGCAATATTGTCATGTCTAAGGCAAGAAGCTTTCACTTTAATCACTTGAAATCCTGTCAAACATTCAAAAATCTGAACTGCGGTTTTCTTCCTAATTTACCACACTTACAATTACAACCTGTGACGTAAGGTGATAGGCATCTTTTGGCTACATATTTGCACTGTGGGATGTGGGTTGTTGCTGGCTTGTTTTGCCCTTACTCTGAAGTTCCAGGATTTGGTCTTCAACACTATTTAATGACCCTTCACTTTAGCTGCCTTTTCACAGTTAGTTGTAGAGCAAACAATGCAACATTACATTCATGTATTTTCTCATGAAATACATGGGCTTAGAATCTACTTACACTATAACAAGATGAAGGAAGTTTACATGTCCACAACAATGAAAATACTTTGAGGGGATCCCTTTAGCAATGTTCTCTCAACACTGATGGTTTCAAGCAGTTTTGTTTAAAGCTCATGATCGACAATCACATTGTAACAATAACATTTCTTCTTCTTCCTCCTCCTCTTTTACTTTGCAAACAACCAAATTGCCCTTCATTGGCATCATCTGGTTTTGGACAAACATATTCAGTTATTCTGCTCATATTTGTTTACTTCCACTCCGTGTGCCCCATGCTCTTCCTTCCTTCTTGTCTTTGGTGAAATGTAGGACTGAGTGTTGAGGTTTTTATTTTTGAAGTCTTCTTCATTTAATGTGGCCTGGATGGTACATCATTGGCATGCTGCTTTAGACACAAGCATCTGACGAGGACATACATATAAACATAAAGAGTAACCCTTCAACAAGGTGTGGCATCTTTCCTCATGAGCATAAACTGAATCATGCCAGACTGTAAAAACTATGCTACTGTTATTTTGTTCATGTTCAGGCTGGTGTAAAATAATACTGGTCAATCAAATCTGCACAGATGCAGATGAACATTCCTAGTAGCTTTGTAATGTTAATACTATATTTGTAACTAAAAAAAAAACATCTCAGGAAAGCAGCATACTTTATACAGAAAGAAATAGGAACGGACATCAAAGACAAGATGGATTATTAACAAGGGGGACAGTATGAGTCGAAGGTCCCTTGGGAGGACAGGAAGCTGCTAGGGGGTTGAACTGCTGGGGAAAGGCCTTGTTTACATAATCCACAGTCTGCTAAAGACATTAGTGTCTTCTCTCGTCAGTGACCCACACTTCCAGGATCAGTCATTGATAATCTCAGACATGTTAACTTAGATTCATGCTCTTGCATACACTCACAAACATACACTAAAAACCTATGTTAGCAGAATCAGTATTTCTCTTTCACAAATACAAAGGCATGTATATCGCATTAGAAATTGTTAGATATGGATTAAATGAGACAGTCCAGACTATAATTAAAAGACCCAGTGGGCTTGTGGGAGAGTGCTGACGTGGCTGTTTTCCCTGGAAAGAGATGTTTTGCAGTTGAGTCATCCCAAGCAGACGCATCCATATCCTGGGCAGACTGGTTCTCCCCTGGTCGTCCTCCTCTCTTTTCAGATTTAGACTGTGTTTCCAAATGGACTCTTAGCTGATATTTTAAATACCACGCATCCTGGGAGGTCGCGATGAAGAGTCGCCCCCCAGGAGGGATCCATTTGGAACTCGAGAGGGTCTCCCCTCTGGGAGATGAAGGCCAACTATTGGCTTCTATTGGAAACAGCAGACACGTCAACAGGTGTGAGTCTGTACACCATAAACTGCCTCTAATAGCACAAGAGACCCCCAGAACAGGCCTGACACCTACACGTGTGTGTGTGTGTGTGTGTGTGTGTGTGTGTGTGTGTGTATGTGTGTAACTCCAGACACACACATAACACAGGCTGGCTGGGTGGGCCTGCTGTTTGCTGAAACAACAGGAAACATCATGGCTGTCAACATTTCAGCATTCTGATTGTTTCTGTGTTTCTGGTTTAATATCGCCTCTCCTTTTCTCTCCTTTCTGCATCTGACTCACAGACAGGCATGGGCACACATGCACTGTCCTGCTGCTGAACACAATTCCTAGCAACCCAAAGCCATAGCTGAAAATAGAGCCCACAGTTATATATTTACTCCTGCTTTAGTAAGACTTGCTAAAAAAAATGGACTACCAATGTGCTGCAAAATTCAAATTTAGATTTTGCCTTTAAAGTGTGAGTCTTGGGTCATCAGCGAGCTGATTCAGGCCACTTGGCTACCTATCCCCCTTCTACCATATGACTGTACTGTACTTTCAGAAACCACTGCTGTGTTGCAATTCTCCACATCTTTGTGTCTCATCTGTCTAAATTTCAAGGTCTTATGCATCTTTCACATTTTTTCCTTTTTCATTCTGGCCACCCACTTTCTTCTTTCTTCTTCCCTCTCTTCTTTAGCCATTCAATATCTTTTCCCTTCTCTGCCTCTTCATTCCCCTCCTCCCCATCCACTTTAACTCCTCCTCCACACCCCCTGCCTCCTCCTCTCTGTGTGTAAATGGCGGGTGAGGGGGTTTTGGGATGGTGGGAAGACTGCTTGTAGGAAGTCCCCCCCCACACACACATGTTAACGTGTTCACCGGCTGGACAGCACATTCTTTCCACCTCCATTGGCCTCCTGGGTCATGCAGAACCATGCCTTCTCTCTCTCTCCCTCCTCTGGTTAATACACTGATGTGTTTCTGCTACGTTGCTGGAGTGGGAGCCTCAGATGTGGTGGGAGCAGGGGGAGCACAGGCATTTTCAGTTAAATCACATTTTCCAGTGGTTTCCTCCTCTTGTGCTTTTCAGGTGCTCTTGTTGTGAAAGAGTTAAAAAAAAAAAAAGAGGAAAAGGCTTTAAACATAAACATATGTGGCACACTAGTAACGTGAGTGTTTCCATTCCAGACACTTGATTTTTGTCTGCCAGCTAAAACACAAGACACAGACTAAAGAGGAGGGGGCGGAAGAGATAGATGTGGACCGAATGGAATAACAGAGGATGAAGGAAAAGATGGAGAATGTTCATTAGGTTACTATAACTACAGGCTTTTCTCTTTCCCTGTCACTGACGTACATGCATGATAGTTTGCTCGCAAATGAGCATACAAAGCCTGTCACAGCTGAGCAATCATCAAGCGCTGGCGGGTGTTGACTGTCTCTATTAACATTTTTTAAACATCTGTAGAGTCTGCACAGCCGCTTTGTTTACTTTATTAGAAGTAGGACATCTCCTTGTCTCACACACAACTGGAGAAAGTGTAGAACTGGAGTTATCTTCAGACTGTGAACTGAGATATATTCTACAGCATGACTGAGGTGAAGTGCTACAGGAGTGAGTCATAGTGCACTTAGGGAGACATTTCTTTCATTCTGGGTTTAAACACTCAATCATGCCCCCAGTAATCACCAATATGAACTCAAGCACAGACACTGACTAATCCTTACAACAAGCCAACAGCTGCTGTGGAGAAAAAAAAAACCAGCAGAAATCTGGACCCTATATAGTGTGGGAGAGTGAAAAAGAAATAGCCCCTTGTTCTGTGGTCCATTCTACATTCTGTTCAAATGGTTTAGATTAACTTTTTGGACAGGCCAAACTGGTCATGAATCTGTGATGTGGCAACACGGTGAAGTCATGACACAACATTTCAGGAAATGATATTTCAACCTGGAGGAGCTTTACCATCCCCACAGTGGTTTGTAAAGAGCAAATGCTCACACATACCTCAGATGAGAACAAGATAATGTGAGCCGATGTGCAGTGGGTTTGCCAGACTTTAAGGAGCCAAGAGGAAGAGATGTAGGGCATGAATGTCCAGAGCAGGGTGTAAAAAATGGCGTATTTCTGAGGGTCAAAGAGTCAGGGATTTGAGGTGTAGTGTGGTTCAGATCTCCTGGCTGATATCTGAGGGGACTTAAAGGTCACTTTACAGCAGGGCCTAACCCTGAGAGAAAAGGAAAGAGTGAGCTCATTTGTTTTGCCTGAGGTCCTGGATGCCGAGGCATCAGGGGTCTGTGCTGTCAAGAAAAATGTGGATAGCCGAGGGAAATGCATTTACCAAAATCAGCAGGTAATGACAAAGCAACGATGTCTTTGCGTTTTACCAGTCACAAGAAAGTGAGCGTGCAGTTTCTTTCAACATTCTCTTCTGCTGTTATGTCTTTATAATCTAGACCCAGACATAAACCCTTTCAAACAAAACACACATCGGAATAATGGACTAACACATACGAGTTGAATGACATGCATCAAACAAAACAGTTTAGAGTAACACAAGTGACCTGTGATTGTAGGATGATGGGAAAACTAAAACAGTGGTTCTCCTTTAAGAGTAGGTATACTGTGCTTATGTTTATTTTCAAAAGAAGTCAAATCCAACAGAAAAAAAAAAAACCCTAACAAAAAGTGGTCATTGAAAGGCTCAAAACATTGGCTCATATGTCTTTGCATCGAGAGGTCCCACAGATTGGTGGGGAACTAGGTATAGAAAAGAAAAATTAAATTTGTGGAACACAGGAGAAGGGTAATTTTATAAAACTTTGGCTGCCGACACAATTCTGTTCCTTTCATGCATTGTTTAATCCCAAAATTAAGCTCGATGGTGACAAGAACAGTTTCATATTTGACAGCACATTTTCAACACACTGTCCACTTGGTAACTCTTCATGACGGATGCACAACAGTGTGTTACTGTCATTAACACGGTAAAACTGACATTAGTTGGCAGAGGGTATGGAAGCTGCTTTTCTCCTTTTATTTGAAATATGAATCTAATGTGTGAAATAATTCAATCCGCACAGGCTACTTCACATTACTTCCTAGTTTATAATGACTGAGAAATGAGTATGTTATGGTAATGTAGAACATGTCTGAGGAGTATCATTTTTTACGACTACTGTAAATGCATGGTGTTCAGTGCCACCTATTGCCAGAATTCACACCATCAATTTCACTTCCATGCAGACGGCACCCAAATCTACATGCATTTCTAGGTAGTTCTTCAAACTGTTTGTCATGCTCCAAATTAGAGCTTGGCAGTTTTGCTAAATAGGGGTAATAAACCCAGACCACAAACCAAATTTCATTCATAATACAGTCATCTTTAATGAAGCACTTTAGGTATCCCAAGTGTAAATAAAAACTGTTGTCTGGAGAGTCTACAGTGTCTTTGCTGTTTGTGGTCACTGAGGGTTGATACTGACTCTGAGGTTCTGTTGAATGTCTAGAGTGAACAAGAAAGCCGTGCTTCTCTGGGACAGCAGCTGTTTGAATTTGATGATTAAAAGGAAAGTTTGATTTTCCATGTGGGCAAAGGCACCAATTTGAGTCTGAGTCAGTGAACCATTTTTTAACCATTCTAGCCATGCCTCAGTCTCTCCTACTCTAACGTACTTTTGTTCATTTATGGTGCTGTAAGAGTGACTCACAGTAACTCTAACGGGTTTTTGGAAGCAGTCTGCCTGGCATTTCTATTCAAAAACTAGAAGAGCTGACATCTGTCATCATCAACAGGTCTGGATGCTTAAAAAATGACATCTCAAGCCCAGTGTAGCCAAAGAATCATCTTCATTTATTTTATTATAAATGGTTGCTGTTTTGTTTTTGAAAGTTTTTGAAACCATCCCTTTCGGTCCAAGCATCAATGATGGACCTCCACATTTATGGTCTCCTCCACCATACCTGATTGTGTCATCTTTTTAGCAGACCCCTCCCCTAACACTAAATCTTGGCACTACTCAGCATTTAACACCAAACAGTCTCACACATTTTCTCCCTTCAGCAAAACAACAGTTTTTACAACTCCAAATCCCCCCATATCAATGGAATATATTGTAATGACCCGGTATTCGCAGTTGACGGCCAGGTGCATTATGGGTGTTGTTAAATGTTAGTTGTCGGTTAACACTGTTTATGTTCTGTCATGTTCAATGTTACTGTCTTAAGTTAAGTTGGGTTATGTTGTGAGAACTGGGCTATGTTCATGTTGGGTCATGGAAAATGTAGCTGTCACCGTGACTTAGAGTGACGTGTGGGGAAAAGGGGCTCGGTGACAGCGCATGCATGAGGGAGAGCAAATTCTGCTTGTTCACTGTTTAATAAACCAGTCGTGAAAAGACAACACTGCCTCCTGCTGGTTTGCCAAAGCAATCGCTCCAGCTGTCAGAGACACTCGGGGTCGTGCGGTGTATGGGACCCGAGCGCTCTCTTTTTCTCTCGGCTATTAAAAGAAGAGTTTGGCGATAGCTGCTAGCTCCCTGCTAGCCGTGTAGCTCAGGGTCAGTGACCACATAGCTAGAATAGCTCCAAAGAGAGTCCACAGCCGTTACATTGGTGTCAGAAGTGGGATTTGCGCAGTGGGTACTGGCAAGTCGAACTGGCAGCGGAGGCCCGGCCTAAGACCGCATTCACCATTGGACAAGGACTATGGCAGTTCACGGTGATGCCTTTTGGACTGTGTAATGCCCCGGCCACCTTCGAAAGGCTGATGGAGCGGGTCCTTAAAGACATTCCCCGTACCCGCTGTGTGGTCTACCTGGACGACCTGCTCGTTCATGCCAAGGATTTCGAGCAGGCCCTCCGCAATGTACGGGAGGTTTTTATGGCCATCCGTAAAGCTGGGTTGCGGTTGAATCCAGCCAAATGCAATCTGCTGGCTCGCCAGACACAATTCCTGGGGCACGTGGTAAGCGAGAGAGGGGTGGCTACTGACCCGGCAAAGGTGGCCATGGTGAGGGACTGGCCCCCACCGTCCAACATTGCCGAGTTAAGGAGTTTCCTGGGATTGGCCTCCTATTATCGGAGGTTTGTCAAGGATTTCTCATCCATCGCCGCCCCCTTGCATCAGCTGACAAATAAAGGCCAGCGGTTCGAGTGGTCTGAGGACTGTACAGCGGCCTTCCAGCAACTGAAGGCCGCCCTTGTTGACGCTCCTGTCCTGGAATACCCTGACCTCAATCAACCTTTCCTGTTGGACACGGACGCTAGCGGCATGGGGGTCGGGGCCGTGCTCTCCCAGAAAGGGGAGGCTGGAGAACGGGTACTGGCCTATTACAGCTGTAGCCTCAGCCGCCCAGAGAGGAACTATTGCGTCACCCGGCGAGAGCTGCTGGCAGTGATCTTGGCAGTCCGCCACTTTAGGCCTTATCTTCTGGGCACCAGGTTTGTGCTGAGGACTGATCATGCCAGCCTCACTTGGATGCTGAATTTCCGCCAGCCTGAGGGTCAGGTGGCCAGGTGGTTGGAGATTCTCCAGGAGTACGATTTCGAGGTCCAGCACCGACCAGGGCGGCAACATGCCAATGCGGACGCTCTCTCCAGACGACCTTGTCTGGTGGATGAGTGCAGGTACTGTAAGCGCCTGGAGGAGCGAGATTTGGGGCCGGTGGTGGCGGCAGCTGAACCAAGTGGTGTCGGTGAGGCGAGGGAGCCATTCACCGTTGAACGTCTGAAACAGCAGCAGGCATCTGATCCAGTACTGGAAAAGGTGAAGGGCTGGTTGGAGGCCGGGGCACGCCCGGACTGGCCGGCCGTGTCGTCCCAGGGGCCCGAGGTTAAGCTGCTGCACTCACAGTGGAACAACCTGGAGCTCCACCGCGGGGTGATCTACAGGCGGTGGCGAGCACCTGGAGAGGGGAATGATCGGCTGCAGCTCCTGGTTCCCCGTGCTCTGCGGCCGGAGGTCCTCGGCTGGGTGCACGGGGCCGCTGGGGCCGGCCATTTTGGGAATGCGAAGACGGTGCGACGGATGAGGCAGCGATTCTACTGGCCGGGGTGCCGACAAGACGCGGAGGTATACGTCCACTGCTGTGATATCTGCACAGCGCAGAAGGGACCCAGCCAACGCTCTCAAGCGCCACTGCAGCAGTACTTGGTTGGGGCACCTATGGAGAGGATCGGGGTGGACATCCTGGGTCCGTTCCCCGTCACTGACGCCGGCAACCGCTTCGTCTTGGTCGCTATGGACTACTTTACAAAGTGGCCAGAGGCGTATGCGGTGCCGGATCAGAGTGCTGCTACATCGGCACAGACGTTGGTGGACGAAATGTTCACCCGGTTTGGAGTACCAGAAGAACTCCATAGTGATCAGGGGAGGAACTTTGAGAGTAGGGTATTTGGGGAAGTGTGCCAGCGGTTGGGCGTGAGGAAAACCAGAACCACTCCCCTCCACCCTCAAAGTGACGGACTGGTTGAGCGGTTTAACCGCACCCTGGCCACTCAGCTTGCCATCCTGACCAGTCAGCATCAGAGAGACTGGGACCGGCACCTACCCCTGGTCCTGTGGGCGTACAGAACTGCCGTGCAGGAGTCGAGTCAGTGCACACCGGCGGCACTGATGTTTGGGAGGGAACTGCGGACACCAGTGGACCTGGTGTTCGGGGCGCCCCCTGAGCCAGAAATTGCTGGTGGACCAGAACTGGACTATTACAGACGCCTGAAGGAGCGTTTGGGCACGGTCCACCAACTGGCCAGGGAGGCTTTAGAGGACGCTGGAGCCCGACAAAAGCGGGCTTATGATAACCGGGCCCACGGACCCACCCTGAGGCCTGGGGACAAGGTGTGGGTGTACTGCCCCCAGAGGAAGAGGGGGTTGTCACCCAAACTATCTCCACACTGGCAAGGACCTGGGGAGGTTCTTGACCAGATTTCTGAGGTGGTTTTCCGGGTTAGGATGCCTGGGCGAGGCAGGCGAGTGGTGCTACATAAGGACCGGTTAGCACCGTACCACCCGCTGGCCTTGGAGCAACAGACTAATGAACCTCAAAGGAGTGCTCCATTATCTGCTCCCAGCCTTGGAGCAGACAGTGATGGCCTTGGGGCTGAACCTGGCGCTGGGAGAGGGACACCAAGGAGGCCGAGGCGTACGCAACGCCGGCCGGGACATTTGTCAGACTTTGTTTTAGGGAGTTAGGGTTGTGAGGACACTAACCCTCTTGGGGGGGGGTTGTGTAATGACCCGGTATTCGCAGTTGACGGCCAGGTGCATTATGGGTGTTGTTAAATGTTAGTTGTCGGTTAACACTGTTTATGTTCTGTCATGTTCAATGTTACTGTCTTAAGTTAAGTTGGGTTATGTTGTGAGAACTGGGCTATGTTCATGTTGGGTCATGGAAAATGTAGCTGTCACCGTGACTTAGAGTGACGTGTGGGGAAAAGGGGCTCGGTGACAGCGCATGCATGAGGGAGAGCAAATTCTGCTTGTTCACTGTTTAATAAACCAGTCGTGAAAAGACAACACTGCCTCCTGCTGGTTTGCCAAAGCAATCGCTCCAGCTGTCAGAGACACTCGGGGTCGTGCGGTGTATGGGACCCGAGCGCTCTCTTTTTCTCTCGGCTATTAAAAGAAGAGTTTGGCGATAGCTGCTAGCTCCCTGCTAGCCGTGTAGCTCAGGGTCAGTGACCACATAGCTAGAATAGCTCCAAAGAGAGTCCACAGCCGTTACAATATATAGCAGGAAATAGCCAAAAGGCGGGGCAAAGTGTGGCTTGTATGGTTTGACTGAAAACAGCTTTTGGTCTTCATTACCATGATGTTTTGAGGATAGATGAAGGCTGACTTAAGACTACAGCTGGGAATTATTTTGTCCCTCCATCTTTTCTAATATTCTCAGAGATGATTTATAAACTCACAGCTGTGTGTATAACTCACTCACCATTGGATGTGTTTATTTTTGGATGGACAGAGCGTGGTTACGTCCAGGATATTATTTGTTAAATCACTTTAAAAAGTTCAACTACAAAAATAAACTAATTGTCTGTGCATAAATATTGCAAGGTGTAGCTATCAAAGCCAGTCGGTTGCCATCATCACAAGGGAAAGTTCAAGCCAAGCAACGTGAAGAGCCTTGCCCAAGTCTAGCATGACATAACTGTGTAAAGCTTCTGCAGAGTCCAAGCTCTGACACAAGTGTTTTAAAGCCTACAACACCAACTGATGTGTAATAAATCAACTGGAATAAGATCCAATAAAATGGAAAATATGAGTCTCGGTATCTCAAACAGGAGGTATAGAAAAAAAGCACGATTCCACACTTTTTAGTGCCAAATCAAACAATATTGATCCTACATAAAATACAAAGAGGAATCATACTTAAAATGTCCACAGCAAATGGAACATTAGCTGAAATTTGTTGATTATTTAGTTGAATTAAAGTGCATTAAAGATTTTATTTGTTTGAACTCATCTGTTCTTGCAACTCATGTTAGTAGTGGTTTCCTTGGGGAACCCTTGAACATAGGAAAAGAATTTATCACCCCATGAGTCAGAGCTTTTCCTACTTTTCCAGACTTAAGGAAGGATAACCTCATGGGGGTAGAGGCCGTGTTCTGGTGAATGAGGATGGTAATTGGCTAGTTCACCAGAGCATCCCCCTTGGAAAGATTCATGACCAATTGGGGGGATGATAGTCATGGAAAAAAGAGAGTATAACGCTGCATATTAACATTGCAGACAAGTGTGTCGTGATGTTCATGAAGGTGGCCTGATGCAGTGGCACTCCAAGCATGACAGGGATGAGGAGAGAGAAGAGGAATGAGCAGGAGAGCGTGATGTATGGACTGGACATGTGGCAGGGTAATGTCTGTGGTTCTGGTGGTCATGCATCCAAACTCAGCAGAGTTTAGGATCAGAGTTCTGGAGAGCACCAGTCAGCTGCGGTCCGCTGTGCTCCGCGGGCTCTGCTGGAGACAACAATATTATAGGCTCTTGTGACTGCAATAGAGGCTCATGCATCCACTCAGTTCTGTATCACTTCCTGACATTGCAGTACACGTGGGTTCCAGAGATTTCTGCATATTCAATATGGTTTCTCTCCTTCCTGTCTTTTTCCTCTTTTTTCCTGACCTTACCCTACATGTTCTCTTGCGTAAGATATTTGGAGACCCTCCTACAATTTGCTGGTTTGCCCTCTTCTCCCTAACTTAACTTTCGTTATTTCCTGCCTACTGTAAACTCTCCTCCTTCCATGTTAGACAGCCAAAGGGACCAAAAAGCCAATAGAGTGAACAAAAAGAAATAAGTGGTTGCGATGGGACAGATGATAACTTAAGGTTTTGAGTCTGTTTCACTGATTTTCATCAAGGGAGGGTCAAAGTTGACCATAAAATGCTAAATGAGGGGTTAGACTGAGATTTTGTTTGCCAGAGCATGTTGCAGTGTTGGAACAAACATCTGGCAAACAGCTTTCTGCACATCCCTTCAACTGTCGACTTCACTCTCCACTTCCTTCTATTTCCTCTTCAAACATTTCACATCACTACAGTTCTGTATGAGATGAAAACTGAGATATTGTTCACCTGTACGTGTACTGTCCTTTTTTGCCTCCATCTAACAGATATACATGAACCAATAAATGTACTCTCATCAAATGCAGCACAAGGACATCATGAATCAGACTGGGAGCACTTAGCAGCTTTATAAATGTCATAAGGGCTCCAGTTCTCATATACTTGAAAGGCAGTCACTTATATGACTTCAGATCACAGACTGGAATACTAAACCTCTAAAGAAAGTGTCCCACTAGTGGTGAGAATGAGAAACTAAATCATTAAATAGCCATAGCTCCCTTCTTTCTCTTGCACTATTACAGAATTTCCTTAAACAATACATATAAACAGATAACATGCAAAATGCTTGCACTCTAACAATCTGAATGGAAAATAGACCAATAAATCTGGTGGTGTCATTCTTTGGATAAAGGCAACCTGTTGAGTGTAGGTAGTAAAAATACTGCATCTGCTAAATTACTTTTTAAAACTCCTTAAACTGTTTACTTCAGGGAAAATATAAGGCTTTTTTTCTCTCAACTAAACCATGAACCAGAATTTCAAGTTACCGTCATTAGGTCATGGTTTCTGATGCATTAGTGCTCTGGCAGAAAAAGAAAATTGTTTACACAGTTTGGTTATACATCTCATCTTTGTCTATGTTCCTCATAACATAAACAAACAGTCTTTTTCCTCGCCTTTCCCTTGCTCTTCCCCTTTTCTCCATATTGCTGATGTGTCACCAGTGCCTCTATTCTTCTGCAGCTCCCCCTTCTCTCTTTTTCTGTCTCTCTCTCTCTCACTCTCTCTCTCTCTCTCACACACACACAGAGAATCTCTAGCATTTCCAGATGTGTTCAGGGATGATGTCATGGCAGACCGGAGGCATCGGGCCCTGATCCTTCTCTTTTTCTTTAAAAAAACATGCATTGCAGACAAGGGAGCATGAGGTGGAAGAGCTAAGTGTCGATAAGCTCCCAGACAACAAAGCTTTCTGCAGAACTGATTGGGACAGTGTGGAGCTGTTTCTGAGTCACAGCATGTTGTCACTGAACTCCCACCAATGTTGACCACCATCTGACCCTGCAGGCCCTGGAAGATTTTATCTGCATTGTTTTTTTTTTTTTCTTTCAGCATATATCACACCCCTCCCCATGTTACTAATGGTACTTGAACATCCTAACACATGTGAACCTGGTGTTCACGTTTCAGACAGCAGATGTGGCTTTGTAAGAGAAGTGGTTAACTGACACAGCAAGTATAAAAGCAGGAGAAGCTGGTAAGTGTTTTGATGGTTGCTAGACGACTGCAGTATAAATAAATTGCAAGATTAAAAAAAATGAACTTGTAAACTTTGTTCTGCAGCATGAAGCCTGTCTGACATCTCTGAGGGATTGTGAAAAGGGGGATGACTAGGGAGGGAATAGTTGTACCTAACCTTGTTTCACACCCCAGCTGGACTGAAATTTGAGCCTCACACACCAGCTGGAAGGAAGAGACTAACTTACTATCCTGTCACACACTTACAAGAGCTCCAGTAAAGAAAAAAGGCTTCAAGTACTGTGTGACAGATAAGAAAGGACATCAAATACTGTACACAGTTATGTGCAGAACTGAAATGGGTCATGCATTGTAGTGTCAAAGTAATCCACCGATTCACTGCAGCTAAAGGGGTCCTAAAGCTTCCCAGCAGTCCATTTAAACATTAGTTATGAATATACCACCGTGAGCTGCTATTTTACCTTTGTAGTTTATTTATTCCTGTTGTAGATTTGTTTAAATTGACATTTTATAAGCAGGATTTTTTAAGTTTTTGGCATTTTCCTTGTGTCTTAGGATGAATGTTTCAGCAACTGTTGTTGATGAGATTAGTTGGTGAATACAGTGGAGCAATTGGCAGCTAAAAAGTTGGATACTTCCCTCAGGACTTGGTGGAGAGTATGTTGGCCAGGCAGACAGAAACATTTCATAAGAATCATGTAAATAGCCAACTGTGTGCTACCACATGTGCCATATTAACTTAAAGGTGAAAAAAATAAGTCTGTGTTGCAATTACAGCAGTTTAAACTGCCCAAAAAGTCTAAATGTGCACCACAACACAGAGAAAAAAGAACCGTAGCTGCAAAACATTAAAAAAAAGTATAGATTCTGGTGAGGGACCAACAAAACAAAACAAAACAAAAAAAAACTATTAGATCTGTGTAAAAACACTTTGCTTTCTCTGACTAAAGAGTAACTTTCATTGAGTGACATCTGGTGCCCATATTGTATCATTTGGATCAGTTGGTACAAAACAGTAAAAATGTACTATTTTTTGTTTTCCCTCTTTGTTTGTTTAAAGATCTAACTGCAAAACAACATACCATGACAATTAGTATGTAGTACAACCAAATGCTATGTAGTCTGGAGAACATGCACTTTTCAGGATGGACGTTTTGACCTGCCAGCCCCAGGTGTAATTAATACAATTAATGATGGCTGCCCTCCATCTGTGCGTTGCAGTTCCAGGCCTCTGATATTGTGCACGATGACTCACTGTTCTGGGGCAGCACTTGGAACAGCAGGATCATTAATGTCATTAGTTCCACCTGTGCTTCTCCTGCCACAGTCCATCTCCACCATGAAAAAGACCCATATTGTTTTTTGAGTCTGAAATCTCTAAAGATTTTTTTAAAATTCAGAGGATCAGCCTATCACGTTCTTACAGTGTTTACAGCTGAATGTAGCTTTGGCACATGACTCTTTTCTGTACCAGCCCCCTTGTGTTTAAAATAAATGAATAGATCAATTAAAGAGCTAACCATTTACTTTAATCAGATTACTTCACTTTAGCCATGGAGCCCACCCACATACAGCACACTCTCTTCTTCTGGAGCTATAGAAAGACCTTGTGGGGACATTCAACTGCAAATGGTAGAACCAGCCAAAAGACAACTGCTTTTGATTTTCTATTGTGATTAAAAATAAAAGCAAATCTGGTTTTAATCCCCTTTAGATCCAAATCCCTTCTCTGTTTTTCTCCACTGGGTGGTTTCACCATACAGACAGTGTGACTGATCTCAGGCTAATCTGTCCTGATTTGTGTGGTACCTTTGGGTGCTCTGTTGTGCTCAGCTAAAGCTGATATTCAAATAATGTCTTGGTATTAAAATGATTTATTATGCAGTCTCTGACTCCATCTCAGTCCAGGCTGCTTTTACCTTGGTCCAAAAGTTTAGAGATAAAAAGGGTGAATCTCACACCTGTCCTTAATTTCCTGTGATTGTGCATTCGAGTTCAAACTTCATGGAGTCAGGCTGAGAAAACCACTACTACACTAGCGACAGTATTAATCATACCTGGAGAACCACATGGGCATCACAGCACGTTCTATATAAGTGGTAGATTATTTAGAGACCGTTTTAAATTCTTCCCAATATTTTCAAGTGCCCACTAGGTATTAGAGGGAAGAAAAAAACTTTTGTAAAAAAAACAAACAAAAAAAAAAAAAACAGACATCTTGATCCAACAGCTTCCAGACTTGAACTGTTATGAATAGTTTCACATATTAGCTTTTGCCAAAAGGCTGCGAACTGGTGGAGTATTTTTGCACTTTTGTAAAATCCATTTCAATCAAACATTTTTTCCCACTGCACTCAATTCAGCTGCAACATTATTAAATTTCAACTTGAATCAAGTTCAACACAATGGCAGTATTCATTGGACTTGTTTTTTAACCTTTTGTAGCCTCCCTTGAGTATTTACATAATTCATTATGGTTTCAAGCAATTTTGAACACACCTAGAAAAAGTATGAAAGACAAGATAATAATCTGCTCCATTTTGTTTTTACTATTGTCTCTATAATTTTATAGAAAACAAAGATTGCAACAACAGTTATTCATGCTGAGGATAAAACAATATTTTTGTTTGTAACTCTTTTTGTTTGCATTGCCAACATGGTACACATTCTTACCAGTGGTTTTACACTATGTAGTAATATGCAAAGAAACAAAATGCATTAGAAAAACGGGAGACTACTAGCTATGGACAAGGATATGGACATAAAAAATACTTAATAAATATCTACAATAATGACTGAAAACATTTTATAAGGAATTCAATAAATTTAACGTGTCTGTTAGACCTTAGCAGTACCCACAATGCACTTTGGTGAGAAACAGTGAATGCAAATATAACATGATGACAAGAAAAGTGCCTTTAAACTCCCATGAACAAAGTCAAAGAATAGGTGTTTTTTCTGGGTTGGGACCACTATGTTGAACCCCAGTGAAAAACACAAAAGAGCAAACAAGGACTGATATTATGAAGGCTAAGACTTTTACACTTTAGACTAGAATTTAAAACTACCCTACAGCTACTAAACATTAATTAATTAATCAAAAATGAAGAAATGTTTATCATCAGAGTTGTGACACTTTTTAGGTGTGCATGCATTCTCCGAGTTGTTTTTAAAGTCATCTGACAGGATCACATTGCTCAGTGGAGCAGGTAAGGTTCAAGCTAATGTGTGCTTCTTGTAATCCACTGACAAAATGGCTCTAAAAGCAGAGACAGGAGAGAGGTGCATTCATGTTTTCTGCACAGTTGAGTAATATCACTATGCTGCTAAATTTTGACTAGATTTGACAGTTTTGACAAAGAAGAAATCTCAGCCAGAGACACTGCAGTGGCTGATTCTGGAAAAAAAAACATGAATTGGTTTTTCTAGGTCAGTGAAGAAGAGGAAATGTGTAATCCTGGAGAAGCTTCCCAGATGGAAAAATATGCTTGTTTTGGAATTTCCCTTTGTAGGACTGTCAAAGAACAAATGTGGGTCGAGCTGGCAAAAACTCACCTGTCTTATGAGTGAGGAGGGTTTTGTTTATTTTTGCAAAATAAAAAACTGGGGCTGTTAAGATATTGTATTACTGGGTTTCATTTATGTCTAAAGTTGTGTGTCATCTTCGTAAGAATGGAAAAGACAAATATGTTGAGAAAAGGAGTGAGAACAGACAGAAAACCAACATGGTGGAGAATTTGAATAATATTATCACTGAATGCCTCTGGAAACCATTGTGTGTTATTTACGTTTGTTTAACTAGCAGAAAAAAGTACAATTGTAGATAACAACATAATAATGGGTGTCCCAGTATGCAATTACCAATATTTAACTACACCTCTGCTTTTCATGCTAAGACAAGTCAAAATCTCTACTGAGACAAACACCCACTGACAAATAACTGCACCTCAAAAACAAAATGTTTAGGTTTTTTCAAACTTTTTTACTTAAATGTCAGATTTGAAGCTGCAGTAAGTCATATTTTTTACATTAGAAAACAGCATGTTTTTCCTACTTTTTCCAATATTCTCCTGTTAGTTGTTTTAGAATCACATTACACCATAATTATGAGAAGCCAAATGGAAAAACTTATTAACTCAGAAGGAGGTCGTGAGACCCATGGGAAGACATCCTCCATTCCCAGTTTGTCATCCTCTTTAAGATTTAGTTGGTTTGAGATGAGAGATTGGTTAGGATTAGACAGGGTTATGGGCTGGGCTATACACAGTTGGGTTAGGGCTAAGGGTTTGGTTTTCAGTTAGGGGTTAGCAAAAGTAGTTCTACCTTCATTATTCTGCCTTTGTTTTAGACTGTTTAGGATAGTTTCTCTTCTTGGTGGCAAGTGACATCTGGTTTGTACAATGAAATTACACTGTAAATCACTGGCTGTATTAGAGTTAAGGTTAAGGTTTTTACCATTGCAACTTTAAGCCAAACTTTCACCAGCAAGTTTTCAAGAAAGGTGATATGGTGGTGATTTACAAACTAAAATGGTACAAAGAATGCACTAGGGTTAGAGGTCAGGGTTGTGTTTGAGAGGACAGAGTGCTGGAACAAGCCAAACATGGTGTTAGAGTTCAAATAAATACATATACCTAACCTTTTCCCACTTCAATTTTTAAAAGACAGACTTAAAAATGGAAGTAATCGCTCTTTTATTTGCATATACTCATTTGGTATCAGCCAGATTTTCATTAGTGGAGCCTGGGGAATCATCCCTGTGATCAGTAATCAGTTCAGAAGTGAGACAAGCCAACAGTAAGAGTCATCTCCTGAATTCAGTGGAAAAGAAATGAGAACTCTTGTCCCACTGGCTCCCTGAGATTTCACGGGGGCAGGTCTTCTAAATAAAACAATGTTTTGGGTCATCCAGGGTGAAGGCCATCTCTCAGTAGTGGGAGGCAGTCCTCAGAAGCTGGAGCAGCATCCTAGTTTACTGCTATGTACTAAATGACTCACTACAGCAGTTTAGATCATCTATGAATTCACCTTCTACTTCACCATTTACTTCTTAGGATCATTAAAAACACCAGTTTAACCATTTAGGTGTTTGAAATTAGCATTAAATATGGGGCAAAACACAAAAGGGGCAGACACAATAATGTGGACACCTCCAAAGTAGCTTATGATTTAAAATTTTTTTGTTGACTGTCAGAAAGATGCTAATTAAATTGAGTTTGTGGTTTTATGAAATAAAGGATGTGGGAGAAACTTGCATGGAGGAAAGGAACATGATTTGTGTACAAGCCTCATCTCCATTAGGGTTGAGTCTGTCTGTGTGTATCAGTGTCGTTGGTTTTCAAGGGTTGGGGATTTGTGCACTTAATTACCATGGGTCATTGCTGGCCTCAAAATAGCGCGGTTTGACCATCTCTGGTTGTGAGAGGAGTTCTCTGTGGTATGGCTGCATGGAGTCAGAGGTGGTCGGATGGTCTGGATGTTTGCCACAGCTACAGTCACACCAAGTAGAAAAAGGCCTCATGAAATTATCCAAAGATTACAAAGAGCGGCTGGGGCAACAGACGTTCCTTTGTCCTGCGGTAAAGGAATCCCTTACACTGCAGTATTCACTGTGAATATGCACTAACATTTATTTCCAAATGTCATTTTCCATACTGCTGTGTTCATGTGTGTGTGTTTGTGCATATGCGTGAATGATTTATGATGGGATCTAAAGGACAATGATGACACTTAGGAACCATCCCTCTGGTAAAAATGTCAGACTGCAATCTGACCCTGTGGCTCAGAGCCAGTACAGAAAAGAAATTACAACTCAAGGTGGAGGGGTCAACAGAGGAATTTCACTGCTGGTAGTTTTATCTGGGTGTGGTGGGAGTTTCTTTTCCAGGTGACAACTAAGGTCGGTGTCACCTCTTGCTCACAGGAACACCAAGATAGTTTCCTTCATTGTTGTTCTTGATATACACCATAAACAGCATACAGCAGCAAATCTTTGTTGCATTGCATGCTTAAAATACATTAAAATAAGTAATCTATAATGAACAATAAATTAAATTGTCAAAACTATACAAAGAGAGTATTTAACCAGTGAGTCATGAATAAAAATATGGAGCTCATCAGATTACTGCTTTTCAGAAATCTACCAAAACCAGAGACGTTTTGGCATGTCTGTATTTTTTGAATTGTGGTTTCGTTTCTCCTTTGGTTTTCTTATATTAATGCTTTCTATAGCTTTCAAAAAACAAGCTTTTCATGACAGTCTCCATTCAGACCATTCAGAGACTGCTTTAAATTTCATGTGAACTCAGATGCAGCAGTGCTGAACTTGCCACTTGAGGTAGGGAGCTTTTCCTACCTCAAGTTTCCCCCATTTACCTTGAGGTAAACAGGATCCATCATAATTTTGCTGATCCCAGGAGTGAAAGAAAAAGAGAAAGAGAGAAGGAGATGGAGAGGAGACACTGAACATGAGAGATTTTCGGCTGGATTGCAAGGTGTTTTACAGTCTCTGACCCATGGTTGCGTTCCTTCGTCTCTAATTAGCAGCAGCTAATTAAAGAGCAGAGTTGACTGGTTAGCAGCAGCCATGCTTGCTGTGGGGATGCTGGAAAGTATCTGCTGACACACCCCTAGGCCCAGTGTAAACATATACCACACATCAGTGATGCCTTAACCCCCTGTTGTTACAGCTCCGAGAAAGTTATGACTGCTGAAATTGGCACGTGCCGTGAATTAGCTCAAGAGCTTGCTCAAAACCAACCTAGGGCTCATTTTCCTCTCTCTGTACCAGTTTTATATCCTTAATGCTTTTATAAATACATATTTGTTGATGATACTGTGAATGTATTCCCAAATAGCAGCCTAACAAGGTCCCAGTGTTTTTGTTGTGAGGGAATTGAGCAGTGCTGAGTTGTTATTTGGGACAATAATATGCAGAAAATTATTGAAAACTGAAGCCACAGTCCAAGTATTAGCTCAGCTCAGGTCCCAGCCTGCTGACAGCATATCTGTTCCAGATGGAGAAACCAGCTTCTCTCAGACCTTGCACATTTTTAAACTTTTCTTAGTTTTTAGAGGCCCTTTCTGTTACACTGGCAAAACCTGAATCTGGTTTCATTTCAGGAAATGCCTCTGTGAATGTCGTTGTGTTGGTCTCTAAAATTAAAGTATGGCCTATTAATGGCACTTCAGTCTGTCACTGTGATGTGAAACTTAACAGGCATCCCAGCAGTCTGAGCTGGACAAGCAATTGTTTCTTTTGTTGACTGGTGGTTTGTGTCTTCCTCTCCCACTGCTCTCATACATTTGGGAAGTATTTTAAAATATTTTGGCTTTAAAACTTAGAAAACCAAAGTTGAAGCTCTTCCAGTATAGAAGACAAAGCTGGAGGAGGCCAGCAGCTGAGTGCTGTTCAGAAAGCTGTTTACTTATCCCAGGCTTGATTTGACTTTGACTTTAGAGAAGACTTCTTTAGAGAAGACTGTGAATAACAGTTTCTCATCCCTCAGACCTGTATCTACACTGCAATTTCACCTGAAGAACTGGAAAAGAGATCCATGAAGACCTCAGGGTAACAACTGTGTTTTATAACATGTTCTGCTATATTGAAGTTATTGAAGTATAGAATAAAAAAACAGTCCAGTTCTCTCTATGAATAGCAAATTCAATTCCAACTAAAATAATGTATAACACATTAAAGCTCTGCTTTAATTTGAGTGTATTTACATCATGTGGAAAATGCATCCCTTTTAACACGTGGTGGCCAAATTGCAAGGGTTCAAAAGTAATATGACACTTACACACTAAATGTTTCTTGGGCAGCTGCGTGTCATTTTAGAGTTAGCTCATGAACAAATAGGCTCAGAGCTGATTAAGACTTGAGAGATGTCGTTTAGTTTGAGGCGGATGATGCTATGAGTAGTAAAAAGATTACCATGGCTGTAAAAAGGAAATAATCAGTAAAAAATAATTAGTAAACATCTATCACAGACATGTCAAAGGCATTTGGGTGTAGCTGTATGCAGGTGTATACAAGAAACTTAGAAAATGTCAAATAAACTTTTAGACTGAGGTAAGTTAACAGAAAATAATTTGCATGTGAATAAAAAATACTTCATGACTACACATCAAGTCAACAAGACTCTTCAGAATACAGGTGTACATATTTCCTTTAAAAGACAAGATGTTCTGAACAGAACATCCGAGGATTCACCACAGGATGCAAACGTCTGGTAGAGCTCAGAAACAGAAAAGCCAGGCTGCAGCTAGTGAGAGTACAAACAGAAATGAGGAGAGTTCAGTTTCTATGGGTTGATGAAACAAACGTCAACCAAAATGATGGAAAGAGGAAAGTGTGAAGAAAAAAAAAAAAAAAAAGAACAGCTCATGACCCAAAGCACCACCTCATCTGTCAAACATAGTGGGTCTGCTGTGGCTTGGGGATGTATGGCTGCCAGTGGAACTGACACCCTGATGCTTATTGATCTGACAAAAGCACCAGGGTGGAAGCAGAGGAAAACAGGAGCAGTCTATGTGTTGAGATTCAGACAAATCTGATTCAGACCTGGAATGTCTTTGACTAGTCTTTTTCACCTGATCTCCATCCGACTGAGCCGCCAGAGACACTTTATTCATTGATTGATTAATTAGTGCTGTTGCTATGTCTCTTAATTGTGGGTGGGGTTGTGAGCTTCTGTGTATAAGCTGTACAGCTTGTATCTTGTTATACACAAATGTTTGCCTGACAAACACTGTGTTGGTTAAAACACTGAAATACATATAGCTTTTGGGAGCTCACATATTTCACTGCTAAAGCAGAAAAATGTGTAACCATTCAAATACCTACAGTCTGGACTGTAGGTTTAGAAGTGCTAAAAAACACTGTAGAGCTATGGGACACTAAATTATAAATTTAGCCCAGCACAAAAAAACCAGTTGCACAGGTACTAATACACACATACACACACAGACACACATATAGGGCATGAGGTGACAGCTTTGATGAGTTTCCCAGACAGACGCCAGCCCCCATTGGCCCTTAATGACGGGGCAGACTGGGCTGATCTCCAGAGGTGTGCTATTCCCATCAGGCAGTTTGCTCTCACACCAAGCCAGACAGGAACATACCAGTAATGGAGCAGACTGAAACCAGCAGGTAAAATACACTGCGAAGACCAGCCAACAGTCTATTACAAGCTTGAAGCAGGGCAGTAGATTTATGCACAGTTTTATTGATTCAATGAAATTGTGCATTTAGTGTTTACTTCAGGTGAGACCGTATACTGTATCTTTCTATTTAGTCTTTTAGAAATTGTTCTCTGTGAAGATTAAATCAAGCATCTTGTGGATACTGCTTGAATTTGCTGCTAGTCCTGCTGTGTTTTTTCTGCCCTGGGTTTAGGAAGAGATTTAAATCTTTCAAGCCCTTAAATCTAAGTGAAGTTACAAGTCAATTGTGTTAATAAAGCTCCACAACGTAGTATTCATCCATCCATTCATTATCTATACCCCCCCAACTCCTATTTAGGGTATGTAGTTACTATATATAATGAAATCTGAAGAAAACTCATGTCTGATGTATATTATCATTAATGATAAGATGATAAGACATGACTTTTTAATTAAAACTACAAATGTCAACTTAATGGTGGTCCCAGTGGAAAACCCAGGGGATCTCTAAAGTTTAGAAAGGTTCTATCAGAAATTCATGGCTAAAAAGCATCCACATCTACTTTAGTCCTTAGTAGTGATCAGTCCATTTCAAGTCCAGAATATGTACAGAAAGTATATGTACAGAAAGTACTTTTTTTTTTTTTTAAAAATCCTCCTCAGTTTTGGACCTGACTGAGTGACAGATGTCAGTAACACAGGGCTCCTAACACTCTGTTGGTGAAATGCAGTTGCTGTGTCAGGTGGAGCTCAGTGTTCTCCTCTCCCTCAGGCTCTACACTACAACAGACCTTTTAACCTGTGAGCAGCCTCAGTGCTGCCTCCTCAGCACACTGACAAAAACAGCAACAGTGAGCTGATCGTACTCATGTTCACCCACTGAAATACACAGATCTATTAAAAAGAACAGCCTTCTCACCAAACAGTCCATGGAAGCAGAAGATATGACCTTACAATGAAAATCAGACACTTACAGTAAGTGTATGATGTATGGTGGCAGTCTAATGTGCAGCCAAAGCAAAAAGATCATTACTTTGGTTTATACCTGCCTCAAGTAACAAACAGCAAAACCTTTTGAATTAAAATGATAGAAGTCTTGATCATGTCCCTGCATGTCCGCTGTTACAAAAAACACCTTCCACGAAGGCGTGAATCAACTACAAGTGACTGAACCATACTTAATTTAATCTCTGTACAGATTGTTCTCTAGGTTATTTGGACCTAAAGACAGACAGATGATTCATCCGAGGCCAGTTTAATCAACCCTTTAAACTAAAGTTGAAAGTTGTGGCTTCTTTAGACACGTTTTTAAATTTGTTGCTGTGAAATAAACCGTTCATCTTCACACAGGGTGGAGGAAGTAGACACGAAAATAATCAAAGTCTAGGACTAAGGAAAACTGAATGTATAACATGAGACAGTAGTGCCATATTTTTATTTTTCCATGTTGAATTTAGGTTATATTATATGGTGCTTTTTACAGCAATGTTTTGTGTCTGTCTTACTGATCTATTTTAGTACTTAAGTGCTGTCAAAATGACGTGTTATAAAAAATACTGTATTAAAAGTTCACATAACCATTTTTTTCTTGCTCTTAACTGACTTGGGTCTACAGATGAAAATTTGGCATAGAAGCCAATTCCTGGAAACAATGTAAACTGATGAGCAGGGAGCCTCTGCCAAATAAACCAATTAAGTAAGCAAAGAAAATTGGGCAACTAATTTTTTTCTAGCCATTTCAAGCCACCACACTCTGCAGCTTTTTGGGTTCCAGAGAGCAAAGGCCAATTAAGCAGTTTGAGAATGTGTTGGAGGAGGTGAGCGTAGCATCTGCTACACAGCATGCACCCGCATATTTCTGTGGGGCAACAGGGACTGATCACAGCTGCAGCTCAGTGGGCCAGAATCAATTGGCAATCCAGAGCTATCTGTGGTCCAGATCAATACATGTGACTGCTGCAGGGTCTGGTGGTCAAATGCGGCAGTTAGGAAGAATAATGTGCGTAAGAAAACACATTAAATTAGACTTTAATGAGTCTAAGATCAATTTGAATGCAAATAGGGGAGAGTAAAGTAAAGACCAAGAGAAACCTGTCAGAGGTCAAAGCCTTTTTGAGGTGCAATTTCAACAACCACACCTCAAAGTCTTGAATAGTGCAATTAAAAAAAAAAAAAAAAAAGACAGATGCACTGCTGTATGCAAGTGAGACAACCAACTCTGGACAGAACATGACTGCCCTCTGGTGTCTAAAAGAGTCTGCATCCAAAACTTGTTTTTCAAAATTTAAAATCCCTGAGGTACAACCCTCTTCAGAGGATTAACTGCTGAGATGTTTTTTATTTGTCATTAAAAAAATATATAATTAGACCAAATTGTCTCATCCCAGTGTGAATTGACCATTCAACTGGTTTCTGTGTATTAGATACAGTGATGTTGGTTTGATTGATCAATGTTTTTTCTAAGAAAAAGATCAAGTTGTTATGTTAATCTTCATTTAATTAAAGAAATCGAACTTTACCATCGTATTTGCTTTGTCAATAGAGGTCTATGGGCTGTTCTCATAAATCCAGAATGAATTGTGGATAATTAAAGTTGATGTCTGTGACGAATGATACTGTGGGATTAGGACTCTTGTTTCTGTCCAACTCCAAAGAGAAAGAAGATGACATACTACATCGTTTACTTTCCAGGCATATTTAATTGGCACAGTAAACACAATACAAAGTATTCAGTGCTCCAAAACACAAGCATAGGCTACCAAATGGAAAACAAACGAAAAAGTGCAAAAAACACATCATTTGGTAGACCTTACTAAGGAAAAGAAGTCTTACTTTGCGAAGCAGGTAAAGTAACGGTAAGACTCTGAATAGTTAAAATAGACGTTTTCCTTCTTAAACTTTATTTATATATTCATATATATTCTCTCTAAATCCACCCTGTCATTTCCACTGTGTACAGGCAGGATTTTCTGGGACATAGACTCAAAAAGTTTATGGTGGTGTCACTGCAGGGCTACGGCTGCCCTCAAAGCAATGTGTGTGTATCAGATGTTTGCTGTTGATTTATAGCTCAAGCAATTTAATAAACAGAAGCGGCTTGTTTGATATCTTGACGTAATGAGAGATAAATGGCGAAAAGCTTGAATCAGCGGGGATCTGATCATGCCTTCGAGAGGCCAGGTCACCAGTATGTCCATCACTCATCCATTTAAGTGTTCATGATAATCTGCATCAGATGAATATTTAACAATGGCTTCAACCAAAACACAAACTATGCTATTGTTACGCATATAAGCCGTTAAGGGATTTGAATCCCATTCAGTCAGAATAAGATACAACAAGTTTCCATCTTAAAATAAAAAGAAAAGCAGAATCTCAGCTTCATCAAATATAAAATGTTAGAATCATGTACAATATGTGCCATTGAGCAGGAAGAGTTGGGGGGTGGGGGGATGTCAGGGAACATAAATTCTCTCATCTAACGGTTTCATGATTATAAAAACTTTATAATTTGCCTTTAGATGATATCTTAATCCATCCGCCATCATACAGCTAACACCAGCCTCATTCTTTCTCTCACTAACTGAGAACAGTTAAGGCCCAACAAAGGGTTCTGCCACATTTCAGTCACAAACTCAAGAAAGTGTGGATCACAGTATATTTTCATATACAGTAGACATTAGGTGGACCATTCTAAAAACATCAGGTCTAAATCATATTTTCAAATAGTTTTGTTCTGGGGTCAAGTGTTGACTGGACCAAGTGGAGACATGGTCAAAGTGATGAACTGTAAACTAATAACTTGCATCAGACACTGACTTTACATACTGAACTTACAGTAAAACAAACGCACAAGACGTCCAATACCTACCTATGCATAAGAGTCATTCAGAAAACAACATGTCAGGTCCCTATTGTCCTTTACTGTCAGATTAAACTGGGTAACACAAAGGAGGAGATCAGTCAGTCACTGCTGAAAACGAGGAAACATGCTTTCCAAACTGACAACAGGAAAAAAAAAAAAAAAAAGGTCTAAAAAAAATAAAAAATAACCACAGGCACTGAACCCAAACAGTAGCAGTCAGGTTAATTCAAACAGTACGACCAGGCAATGAGGATTAACTGAACTGAAAGACTCAAGGTTGGAGGCAGGGGGCGCAAGCTGACCCAACACCCCCGCCACCTACTCCGGGCTGCCAGCAGAGGGGCGAGAGGAAGACAGGGCAAGCATGCAGCACACCACAACGCTGAGAGGCCCCCACCCACAGCTGTTGCAGAAAAAAAAAACAAAGGTGCTCAGAGCAGCCAAGGGAGTGTGCTTGAGCCACCTGAGGAGAAAAGGAGTGTGGAGGTGAAGAGGGGGGTGTGGTCAGAGAGAGGAACAGACACCAGTGACAAGACAAGCAGTGCATGAGAGTGATGCTGAATGGCCATCATCCATCTCCTTTCCCTCCGGTTGCTCCTAAATGTGTGGGAGTGATCATGGCGTGGAGAGACTGGGACACTGAATCAAACATAAGACCTACATACAAGCACAGAGACCAAACACCCATAAATTAGAAACACTGTGCAGATAAATGATTCGCACCTTCACTTTTTCCAACTGGGTGAAACCTGCAAATATGGAGCAGATATTGGTGGGAGGGCTGGACATGAGTGTGAGAAGAGTTCATGACTCACACACACACACACACACAGCACTGTATGAAGGACACAGCTTCCTCCAGCTGGTCTTTTTTTTTTTTTCCCCATGGCTCCTGTTGGTCTCCGTCCTGTCTCTGACCACACCCTCTGCCATTTGCGTGTGTGCGCAATAGGGCAAAGGTAATGAAAAAGAAGTGGCAGCACCAGGGGGGCGTTCAGAGCGAGGAAGCCAACAGCCACGGTCATGACTGAGCGTGGTGTAAGGGGAGTTAGTTACATTAAGAAGCAAAGCTTTGCTGAAAACAACAAAAAGCAAATTGTAACCTGTGGTGGTGACAGCTGAATGAGTGTTAAGGATGGAAACGGTTACAAGCGCTAAAATTTAGATGAATTTCTCTTATGGTTGCGTCACATTGCAGGGTTCTGCAGTGCAAGCACAACACTGTGTTTTACAACAGTTTGGAAATTGAGCTGTGTTTAAATCGGCCGTCTCTCTCTTTTAGATTCAGGTCATCGTTCACTTTCTCTCTCTGACTCTGTGAGCATGTGAGGAACATGGTGATTTCTCCGAGGCTGCTTGCCCTGCCATTCCTCAGCCAGCCTCACAAGTTTAGGAATCTGCAATTCAAAAAGGAAAATACAAACAAAAAAATGACAAAAAGTTAGATAGAGCTTTAAAACTAAATCAAGTAAAACAACAGTAACCCCAATATTTAGATATGGAGAGGAGGAAGAAAGATGTTGCATATATGAAACTACTGTAGAGTGACTGACAACACTGTGGTGTCATCTGCTCATACTGTATGCGTGAAAAGCTCCATTAGCCTAAAGATGTAGCTGTGAAAGAATTGTTCAGAATACTCCACTTTATTTTTAAGCATGTTAGAATTGAGCCACTTGATTTTGTCACAACATGCTGAAATTATGCCATGACAAGGACAAAACTCCAAACACCGCAGCATGCACCACATTTCAAATGCTCTTTAATAAAACTTCCAAGAGGCATGAAATGTGTATTTACAGCGTTGATGGAAAGTGGCATCCTGCACATAAGGACCCCCATGCTGTACCAGCAACAAAACACTAAA
The DNA here is from genome assembly GCF_900324485.2 of Mastacembelus armatus. Lineage (NCBI taxonomy): Eukaryota > Metazoa > Chordata > Actinopteri > Synbranchiformes > Mastacembelidae > Mastacembelus > Mastacembelus armatus. Next base: position 16,990,971 of record NC_046644.1, on the reverse strand, counting down.
GCAGATCAAGAGTATGAAAGGAAGTTAAAGGCTTGTGTGGTGAGTTATGAAAGAGGTGATTTCTTAAGTAGTACAGAATGTGCTATTGTAGCAGTGGAGAGACATACACACCATGCTTTTACAGTGAGTGCACCGTTCACAGAAGTGCTGCTCACAGACTCATAGAAGAAACCACAAAGTTTTAAAGTCATGACCTGCTCCATATCTCAGCCCAGTCCCACCATGTAGTCTATAGCTTAGTACAGTTAAGTCTCTGCCCTATTTTCCGATACCACTGACCTGGAAAAAAGGACTAACAGCCCAACTCTACCATTATCAAAACATGAATTAAAAAGAAAAAAAATCATCCAGGGGCTAATAGTGACAAACCTAATGAATAAGTTCATAAAATTAACCCTCAGTGGACAGTAATTATTTTCCCAACTTTTTCATGTTGTTAACTGCGCTGATTAATCTACAGCATGCAACACTTCAGCGGGTGAATTTTTTATAATTTTTTTTTCCTGTTTAGCCTACAAAAATATCTTTTCATATGTTGTTTATAATTTACAGCATATTTAAATTACATTTGCATGATTGCACATTGAGCATGCTTTTGTTTTAGGTACAAGAACCGACCAAAACACAATTATTTGCATGACTCACTTGATGGTCAATGTCACTTCAGATGGTGCATACATTCACTCAGCTGATTTGGGGATTTATTACCATACCAGTTCAAATATCTGGCAGAGGAAATGACTCAGACTCTTGATTAAAAGCATGTCATTATAATGTGATATTTCTAAAGCTCAGATACAAAAAGATAATCAAGTGATGTACAAGTGATCAATATCAGAGGGTCATTGATCCCAAATGCTGAGCTTTGACAGAGAGCATTGTTTTATTTTGTCGGACCACTAGGTGGTGCTGAAGCGAGTCAGAAGCAAGGAGCTTCAAGCTGCTTTTCCCACCCTTTCTAAACACAACATCCGGCTGGCTCAGCTCACATTCACTGTCATTTACTAAACATTTCCAAATGTTTTGTTCAGAGCTCACAAACAGTGAGCAGTGACTCATACTCACTTAACTGTTCCAACTTTCATGAGGCACAATGGACAAATCTGACTGGTCCTTCCCTCTAGGAGAGACATGAAGTCTGTGTGTGTGTGTGTGTGTGTGTGTGTGTGTGTGTGTGTGTGTGTGTGTGTGTGTGTGTGTGTGTGTGTGTGTGTGTGGGAGGGGGTATTCTATCTGAGCTACCAGTAACACACTTTAATCCATAACTTTCCCCACTCATTTAGCCTGGGAATGGAAACACACTTGCTGAGTTAAATGTATGTCATAGCACCTTTGGCATTTGTTTCCAAAAAGACCTCAATGTAGGATGTGGGGACATATCCCTCCTCATCCTCGTTCCTCCGCACTCGTGTCCAGCCATCTCCTTTGTCATCTTCTATGACGTACAACAGCTCTCCCTCAGCCACAGAGATAGTGCCCTCATTATGACCTGAGAGGACAACAAAGAAGAAATTAGAGAAAAGGACAGGATACAAATAGACTTTTCACTCTGTCCACTCTGAACAATCTTTAACTAACATTTGTAAATATGATTATCTGGAGCAAAGAGCACACAAAACTTTCTGGGTCCAGCAGCTTGTGAAATAAACTACAGTAATTGGAAGCATAAACAAAACAATCTGTGTTACTGTTACTGTGAAATTATTGTGTAACTTGACTAAGACACGAGTCACAGAAGGGGGTCTTCTTGAGGCTTTAATAAGACAGGTTAAAATAAAAAACAAAACAGCAACCTTGAGTCATGACCTCTCTGATGGTGATGCAATAATATATGCTGCACTTTAATTCATTTCTATCATCTCTACTACTGGGATTACTCCTGGGCTTAGACTCTTATTTGCTCCTTATTTGTTGGTTTTCCTATTCACTCTCCTCCTCCACACATTTCCTCAGCATGGTCAAACCATACACCTCATCATTCAGAAACAAATCGAATGAAATTTACCTACCAATTGGGTTTATGTGTTTTCTTGTAAATGTTTGGTCCTTTTACCTTCAAAGGGGTACAAGGCTTTGCAGGTGCCAATAGTGGGCAGGGTCTCCTCATCGTCAAACTCGTCATCAAACTCCGGTGTTGAGGAGGTGAGGTTGGGGTCGGTGTTCGCTTTGACCTGAGTCTCTGAATTCTGCTCCTCTGTGTAGCTGCCATCCGGGCTGCTCAAGGGCCAACACACAAACAGTAAATATACTGTGAACACATTTATAGCTTTCTTTGAAAGGAAAAAAAAAAAAAAAAAGTGTAAGGACTGCGGCCTGGCCACTGCTGTTTGATTTATTATACCATACCTCTCTCTGTCCTGTGCACAACTGTTGCTCACTGTTGTGTTGTTCTGGGTCTCATAGAGCCCACTTCGCCTGTGTGTGTCACTCTTGGATGGCATCCTCTCCTCCACCTCTGCTAACCATCCCTGAAACACACACATCATTACGTATGTTTATACTGCAGTTTACTTTAAGGCTTTATAATTCAAGCATCAGATTTTTTCTTTGTGTATCTGGCCTTTACATTTGGCAGGAACCTATACAGGAGGAACACCTCTGCTTTACAGTCCACTTTGTTTGCCATTTATTTACTGGGTTAACTAGGCAATTGTTCTCCCCATGCAGAGCTGGAACATGCAGCCAGCCCCAACAGCTGCATCACATCTTCTCCTAATATGGATGAACAGTAGGCTTCTTTGGAAAAACCCCAGCTGGAAATGCATGCTTGAATTCCTCATTATTTACTGTCTCAAATAAACCAAACAAGATAGCTTTGCCAACACTAACACTTACATAGAAATGATTTCATGGTATTGGACTAACCTCAAATTTCTGCACTTCAAAACGGAGTTTCTCGATGTTCTGGCCTATTTCTGTTAGCCGGGGGTCCACACTGGCTGGGTCTCCCATTTGAGGGTTCTTTATGTACACATCCTTCATCTTAGTTAATGCATCCCTAGGAGAGCAAATCTTTAATGTTTGAACCTTTGCTGTTTGTTAAAACATGTTGCTTGTCCTGTATGGAAGGAAAAAGCTCCTTAATGCGAATTCTGAAACAGTATGATGGTACCTCTGGTCCATCTCTTTTTGAATGTCTTTGTTTAATTCATCTATCTTGCCCTGCAGCTTCTTCCTCCTCTGCTCTGGGGGCAGGTGGCTGAAGTCCTCTGGTCCAGAACCCTGAGAGTACAGAAGAAGGAACAAGACGCAGGAAAAAATGGGGGAAAAAGATGGAGAAACTAAGATAAACAAAGTTCACTCTGGTAAGCCATTATTTATTGTGTTACTTGGATCATGTCTAGTTGGGTGCAGTATCTCCCTTAGCTATAAATCATATAAACCATGATGCAAGGATAAATGGATAACAGCTCCACAAATGGAGCTTTTATGTTCCAACCACATAATTCAAACTGGAGGAGATACTGCAGCCACTCTCTAACACTCACTCAGAGTTGAGTTTTTTGTGTATAGTCTTGAAGCCGTTCACCTACTCAGCCACCACACCTAATCTAGCGCTCTCTGTGAATGCATCTGAAATGTAATAATGTGTTAGAGCTAGATCCTATTATTGACCATATAGTGTTTCGGTTTGAGCGGCCTAATGCATCTGAAGCTGTCTGTGTGTGTGAGTGAGGTTTGTTTGGCTGGCTAATGGGTCAGATTTCTTGATGAGAAGGTTTCCTGTCTGTAACACTGAACTGTTGAGTCATATTGTTTGTCAGCTTCTCAAACTTTCTGCTTTCTGCCGACATATCAGCATTTTGAAGCTACTATATATTATAGCTCCAGCTTGTCTGTATGCAGCTCAACTTTAAAATGAAAACTGACTTATTGGTTCATCTGAAATGTTAGGCTATTTATTCACGTTTGTTTTTATATCACAAAGCTCTATTGTTGTATTTAACACGTCAGGACTATAAAAATGTTGCTATGTGGACTGACTAGGTCACGGCCTGTGACTGGATCTCATTGAGGTGGGTCACAGCAGCACCGCAGAATGCAACTGCTGGAGCTAAAGACCTGAGATGGGATTCACTGCACATGAGCCAGGTCAAACAACAAGGCTACATTAGCATGGCCACCTTACCCCTTCTCCCTGTATCAGTATGCAACACTTACCGGGCATGCAACATAAAGACCTGTCAGTCATCATGCAGAGACATGCTCCTTTCTCAGTCAAGTTACACTACAGCAGTCATGAATTAGTTTGTACATTCTCTATGGTTCCTCAGAGAAAAACACTAATCTAAAGCAATTCAACATGAATCAACCAAACTAGATCAATGAGCAGGCAAATTATTATTTTAAAAATAAAGAATCTAAGGTGGATATGAATATCATCAGTATGGAATCAGGCATAGATTTACAAATCTAAAATGCAAAACATATGATAAAAAAAGGTATTGAAATGTCATAAGTCACTACAATATCATCTTAAAAGTAAAGTTTGACATTTTGGAAAATGCACTTGGTTTTTATGCTGGAATACACTTGCACGTCTGCACCAAATGTTCATATGTGAAGCCAGCGCCAGCAGGCAGTGACCTAAATATTTCTAGTCGTTATGTTAAGCTTACTTTACAAGTTACTTGTTGTAGACGTGACTGGTATCAATCTTCTCATCTGACAAAAGTGCATTTCCAAAAAATATCAAATAATATAAATAATATCAATCCCAAATAATGCTTAACATGTCTTGGTCAGAAAACATGAAGTGATATATTCAGGTGATACTGTGGAGGCCTGGCATTGTAAAAATAAAGACACCAGCATGCAGTGTGAGGACATCAGTGAGGAATTACTACATCCAATCAAGATTAGTATTTGTTACAAGGACAAACGATTTGTCAAGACTTCAGGGACTACCAGACAGACTATAAGACAGACAGATAAAACAGTAAATCTGATCACCTCAATGAGATTCCGGACGTGGGAATTGAGTGTGATCTGCACCACAGAGACCACAGACACAGTTTGGGGAGATACATGACGGGAACACAACCACAACATAAAAACAAAATAACACTCAAATGAGACAACCACACCCATTATTGTGTCACAGCAAAAATTAGATAATTTGGATTCCCCAAAAAAAAAAAAAAAAAAGCATAAAATCATGACGACGTACAGAACGTTAACAGTGTGTTACTGGGAGGACGTGACATGCGTGCTATGGTCATGCCGCTACAGTCGTGTGATTATACGGTCATGCTTACCAGCTTGAGAGAAAGCTTCGTGGGGGAGAGGAGAGAGAAATGACGGGGAGCAGGAGAGAGAAAGAACAGACAAAAGTCAACATCAGGAGAATATTACGGCCACTTGTTTAATTTTCCTTTCAAATTTTTTTTTTTTTTTTTTTTTAACATTAAACCACTTTGCCAAAATTCACCATTTACAGAAAAGAGGGTATGGTGCAGGTTTTGGATTGGTATACTTGTGACATAACAGCTCTTTCAGCAGCAATGTCAGCTATAAAAGCCCCCACTCTTTTCTAATATGGTGAAGTTTAACACTTTGAATATGATAGATTAATGAGAGTAAGAAACAAGTCGGCAAAATGGACCAACTTACTGCACAAGCATAATGTAAAAAAATCAAAAAAAGGGAAGACAGATGAAAATAAATGCAGAGGAAGTAGAGGGGAGTGACTGACAAATGAATGTACCCTTGACTTTTTGATCCCTTCTTTCTGCTGCCATTCCAACGATTCACAAGTGACAGCAGAGGGCGCCAAAAACATGTATCACATTAGCAGATCCATATGTTGACATAGTGGCAGGTACTCTACACAGAGACACTGAAGGGAGCTTTCAAATCTCACATAAAACTCTAACCAGGCCAATAATCCACTTCAGCCAAATGAAAGTGGCTGAACTAAAGTAGAAAACGAGCAATTGTGATCTAAAAGGCAAGGAAAGTCAAATAAACCAAAGAAATGGTTGTAAAAGTGTTTATAGATCATTTGCGGAGTGATTTTTCAGAGCGTGTGGTAATGCTTTGAATACAAAGAGAGTAGAGAGCAGGTTAACAACCACTGACTGGTAGAGCTGGAGCAGATGACTTTTAATCCTGTTAGTGGCTCACAGGCCGGTGCACTGAATAGCTCTCTTCACTTCAGTGCGATAATCAAGTCAGCCACCTGTAATGGCCAGATTACTGTCCTTGCTACAGAGCACCCAAAATATCCCCATGTCTTGTAACATCACTCTCTGTAGAACTGTAGATGATAAAAAACTTCATGAACCCAAAGTTGTGACCCAGTGGATCAAACATGGACTATATCACTCTCATGGGCCTGGGTATAACAAACAAAGCTGTCGATCATCTTACTTGTGATTTAAAATTTCAAGGGGTTTCAGTTGTTTAAGTGTAGATCTTTGACAAGTGCCATACAGAGAGAGCAGTGGTCACAAACTTTGAGACATGTTTTGAAGTGACTGAACAAAATACCACTTGGTCATAAATAACATTTTTTGAATTTCATTTCGGAATAATAAACTGATCTCCCAAGCAGCAGGAACCTATTCATTTCACCCCTTCATTCTCTTTTCTGCATTCAAATTGATGTTCAAAATAGTAAGATTAAAGCCAACTTTAGATTTTTTTTCAATGCTTCTACATTGTCTTCACTTCTCAATATCGCACTAATTCTGTTAATTGTATGATTTCCAGACAGACATAGATATACAGGTATATAATGATCCTTACAGACAGATAACATTGCTGCAGTATGGCACAATAGCACAAATAGAAGCCCAGGAGGGTTGAATTCTGGGTACTGTAGGCTGAACCCAGATCCAAAGTGTGACCAACACCTTGCCTAGTTCATCCACCTGACAGTGTGATTCAATAAGCCAGATGGGGTGATTGATGGGTGCGATGAGCAGTATTCCCACACCCAAAATACCCCACATCCTGCGGTGCTTGTGACACTTTGTAATTTGACAAGCAGATGCTTGGTGGAGAAGCCCTAAAACAGCTGCAGGACACAGCAAGCAACAACAAACCTCAAGCTGATACATGCGATCATTCAAATCTAAATGTATCCGAGTCATGATCAATACAGGGCCAGGCACAGACACGAGCCTCCTCTGTGAGGAAATTTTACCTCATTAATTCCAAGAAAATCAGCTCAGAGACAATGTGTCACAAGTTATTAATGAGGCTGCAGCCTGTGTTGTACATGGCTTTTACTAATGACACACATTCGATCACTCATTTTCTTCTCACACACGCTCAAACACACACACTGCTGGTACTCACTGACACCCATCAAACACACTTACAACATATTGCCTGGCTTCGAAAGCGTACGTGGGTCGGCCCAGTGTCCTCTTCATAAGCTCTTTGTGACAAATGAGCGAGCGGGGGGATTGCTGCTGTGGTGTTCGTCAGAGAGAATTAGAACTCAGAAAACAGCACTGATGTCTTAATTCTTTTAAACGGTCTACCAAAACACATACGCTTTCAGTTTTTCCTTGCAAACAACACAGACACAGTGGCTATGGATGGATTGCACAACTAAGATGCTTTACACTGATTTTCCAGCAGGGGTGCACACCCCTCCACTGTGCAGAGACAACACCCTACCTCCACTGGCACAACTACCCTGATCCCTAATGTGGCACTATGTGACACTATGTTCTCTTTGCAAGAGGTGGAAGGAAACAAATTGTATTTTGTTGAATTACCCACAGCTGTAATCACAGCTCTTAACTTGGTGCATGATCATTGCAGCCAAAATATTAAAGTATGATTGGAAAATCAGCAGGCAGGAGAAGATTGTTGCAAGAACTTTTTAAACTAAGACCTTTTGTGAAGAAACAAAGAACTGTTTAAGACCTGCAGACACCCTGTTACCGTAAAACCACCTTAAAAAGGAGCACAATAACTACAGTACTAGTGATAAGTGCTAGTTAGCCTGGTTTGACCAGAAGGCTATAGGTCTATATGTGAAAAAGCTGATGAATTACTAGGATCTTTGCATCTGTTCAAAGGCATTAAAGCCAAATTACAGTATATGTGCCTTAGAGGCAGTAGGACAGATCCACCTGAAAGAATTCTCTTATTGGATTAACCATGCACCTTGTGTTGCTGTTTCTACCTAGAATAAATGCCAGATTTGTCCAGAAAGTAGGTATATTGTAAAAAGCAAACAACATCTATATACATGAAAAACAAACAGGTAACTATCATGAAACATGAAAAAAGGTACAAATTAAATGCATTGTCATGAGATATGGAAAGAAAAACCAATGTAAATGAAATCTTTGATTCTTCAAAGGGTTTTCTGCTCTGATACAGTTACCCTCTCAAATCCTCCAAACATTCGTTCAACATGATGCTTGAGATATGAAATGTTCCAGTTGGGTCAACCTTCAGTATTTTTAATCTGTGTATACTGTAGTTGAAACAATGCACTTGACCTAACTCACATTTTTATCGCTCTTTTGGAGAGTTGTTGCAGCACTTCCGCTTTGAGAAACGTGCACTTCCTGCTCTATCTTTCTGCTGCGAGAAAAAAAAAAAAAAAAACACACTTCCTTTTTTTCTGTTAGCCTTCAATCATTTCCTCTACAATATACACTGCACTGTTACACCATATCATTCTTTGCCTTTTTAGATGTCATGTTAGCACCAATTCATACCAGTGTTTTACTTTGAATAACTGCTGCCCTTTCAAAATATGAGCACAAACAAAATCTGTATTCGTCAGGTCCGGAAGGAAAAAGTGAGCCACCGCCCATTCCTGAGGTCAAGAAGAGCTGGAGGGTGAAGCACAAAACGGGAAGGCATGAGGTATGACCCGCCTCAGCATGCTCTGACCGGACTGCATTTCAACACAAACTGGACTCTAGATTGGGAAATGGTGATGACACCCATCAGGACTCTGGACTGCTGCTGATAAAGCCAAACTCCATCAAGCCTTCTAAAATTACTCGGGCCATCTCCCTCAACAAAGAACGACTTAGTAGGCTTGCTGCCAAATCCATTATATTGACTTGACTCATGTTGTGATATTTAATCCTCTTCTTTGTGTTCTTTTCCATGTATCATGTGCAAAAAAAAAAAAAAAAAAGTCCAACTGCACAGAAATGCGCAGGGAGCAGCTGCAGTCTCCATGCTACTGCCAAGACCACTGAGGCATCTTGCTAATGTCTGTTGAAGAGGGAAGGTGAGAGGGACTGTCATTGTGGGCACAGTTAATATGGAGGATGAAGGGACAAGATGGAGAGACTGCTGGTGAGTCAGACAAGTACCATGGATTCACAGTTGTGCACTACAAAAGCATGCTAGAGAAGCAAAAAGCCTGAGCACTGTACAGCTGAAGGTGAGGGGCCTGTTGATCTGTGCCCAAGTTACTGTTTTAGTTCTTTTAAAACAAGAGCAATATAAATTAAGTTTGAAAATGAAGGCTGGGCCAATGTGAGCATTATGTATAACACAGATTCTACCTTTGTATTACTTCGTCCATACAGTGCAGCAGGTACAGAGCTTACAGGCTTAGAGACACACACATGCACAAAGCTTGCTGGACACACACACTTACCCCTCGCCTCAGGCTCCGGAGACAGTGCATTTTGGGTTTGGAGGTCATGAAGTCGTTGAGGCGGTGGGAGAGGGGCTCCTTGTGCTGCTTGGGAGACTGGGGGTCGTTGGGAACAGCAGAGGGTGAGGGCGGGGATGAGGCTGGGGGGGCAGGTGGGGGCTGGTGGGGGGACGTTAACAAGGACATAAGCTACCAGTAAGAGAGGGAGCCGTGACGGAAAGGAGGAGGAAAAACATGGAAGAATAAGAAGAAGAAAGGGTCGAGAATCCAACAAAAAAGACAGGAGGAAAAGGAGGAGGGAACACAAAACGAAATAAATAAGCCTCCTATGAATATTTTAAAAATAAACACACAACAGAAAACCCAAACAGAACATAAGACAACATAAGGAACATCAAACCTAGTATATCAGTAGTTTAACGAATGTCAAACACATAAAAACAAAACATAAAAAGAGTTAAAAAGAGAACCAGAGTGAGTTGGAAGCATAAAATGTGTTAAAGCAAGCGGCCGCGACAAAGCAAAGAGCAACAAGTTCCAATAAAAGCGCATGCAAGCTTCCATTTTAAAAATCCTTTTCTTTTTTTCTTTCCCAGACTCATCACATGCCAGCTAGGACAGGAAATTCACCACATCCCGAAGGACATCAGCAGCTGAATCTGAGTTCAGAGAAATCAATTAAATCAAACAATTTGATTGCTCAACACCGCCCTAAGACCTCCGATACCACATAAGTCATCAACCAGTTAAGGAGTTAGAGAATGAAGCAGTGACGAGTTCTAAGAAACCACACAATGCGCATGCAAGTGATTCAGAAAGCCGTCTTTCAAAAACAGAGCCTGAAAAATCCCTTAAAAACCCAGGCAATACTGGTGCTTTTATACTGAAATAGTGCTGTGGTTTCTGTTTCTGTTGTGCCTACAAGCATGCATGTGAATGTATAAATACCTCTCTGTATGACTGCCTATGCTCCCACACACTTGCTACAGAAAATAAATTCTGCATAAATTGAGCACAGGTAATAGAAATATATTGTCTTGGGTAAGTATCCTTACTTTTAAGGGATTACACACAGTTAAAACACCATTTTCTATAAAGACAGAATTTGGATGTTGGGGTTTCACATCTTGCACCACCCCAGACACACGCACACACCCACTTTCTCACTCATGCTCTGCCCTCATTCAATACCACAGTGCCACCAGCCCATAAGACAGTCATAGATCAGTTTTGCTGTTCAGAAGCCGTAAATTGAAGGAGGCTATGCGAGGCTCACCAGTCGATGAAAACTGCTATTTCAGATAAAGTTAATATCTGCCAGATGAGTCCATCCACAGGATCAGGATGACAGTAGAAATGCATTAGTGTGTGTTACAGAAAAGAGGCTCCAAAATCAGTGAGGGTGATAGCCGAGGAGGAGGAAAAGGGTGGCAAATAATAAAAATGGCAATACCAACAGATGTAGAAACATTTTTGGAACCTAATAGAATTCAACAAAAGTCGAAGAATCTACACAAAAATGCAATTAAATTACATAAATAACTAGATAACTAGCAGTATTAGAAATGTAACAGATACTATAAAGAACACTGAACACATATTTCTATGGCAGCATTACAAGACAAAACCAACATAACGAAATACAGCCCATAATACCCCTCAATCCCTCCCAACCCCACAAAAAAACTCCTGCCAGGGGACATCAAAGGGAGGAAATTCTTGCAAAACAAAATGCTTTTAAAAAAAAAAAACTGAGTCTCTTCTGTATGTTCGAGCATATATGTAACTAAGTGTGCAATAATGTGTTACCTTGTTCTTATTCTTTATGAAAGGCCAGAGTTTGCCCTTGCTTTTGCCAGCAGGCTTCTCTTTGCTCTCTCTGGAGTTGGACAGGCTGGTCTCAGATGCTGTCCTCTTCATGGCCTGGCCATAGTCCTCAAATTCCACATCTCCTGGAGGCTCAAACCCAGACTTATAGGACTCCACCACCTGCTTTGAATCCTATTGAGGGGACAGTGGTTGCAGCAATCAATGACAGTCTTTTTTTTTTTTTATAGACTTATGTTTTAAAATTGTTTTACACGCAAAGTAATGACTTAAGCAGGATCTCTGTTTAGACTTCCTAGCTAATAAGCAGGTTGGGAGCTAAGATGCAACACAATAGTGACCTGGTTACTGTAATCTCTGTGATAACAGCTCATGAGTGTGTCTTGAAAGGAGAGGGGCTGTTATTCAGTTTGTAGGCAACAGAAGAAAGAGGAAAGACCTAATTCTGTCAGGCAGGAATTATGACAAAACACCGAGGTTGGGGACACCGCCAGGCTCCTCAGACACAGGAAGAAGCACATTAATCATCGGCCTAAATGCATTGATAAGGGCAGAGGGTCTGGTTGGAGTTAGGGTCGGGGTAAAAGATATGGTGTTGCACTGTACACATGAGAAGAATGGGCGTTAAAGAGAGAAGAAGCATGTGATATGTTTTTCCCTGCAGTTTACTGCAGCAAACAGAGTAGAGTCATCTCCCTGGAGCTGGGCCACACGCACGCACGCACACACGCACACACACGCACACACACACACAATCCCTGGGGACAGTCTTGACTTTTGCCATAAGGCAGACAGCCAACATGTGACATCTCAATATATCACTGCTCACTTTCACTTTAACGTAGGCAAATCTGACTTTCCATTTCAGTACCCAAATAATAGATTAGTCATGTGACTAAACATGCTAGAGAAAGCAGCTGTACATCAGTTTTAAAGAAGTGTTCAGACTGAAAATGCAGGGGGCTCTCATGAGCTCTGATAAACCAGAGGTTAAGGCAATAGGAAGCACCATTCCTCCCAGATCCAACACAGAAGAAAGTTTGACATTTTGGGATATTATTTCATTAGCTTTCTGGTGGAAAGTTATAAATCTACATACAGCAGCTAATTATCTTAATGTAGTATAAAGATGGAAACCAACTGTCTTGCAACACCTCTGAAGCTCACTAATTTCACATATCCCAAGAAAAATCACTTATTGTAGTTTTTACATGGTTCTACATTGATTTTAAAAAAAGATATGTGTTAAAAGTGAAATTAGCCACAGTTCTAATGATGAGCAAACTGAAATCGCTGTGTAAAAATCAGTGAAATGATCCTTTAAGAAAGACCATGGTGATCATTTAAAATAATAGTTTTCCTGGGTGAACTCCAGCATGTGCTTTCAGCTCATTGATTTTATTACTATAAAGGAAAGGTCAATACATAAATTGAATAATTTTTTCTCAGCTGCTCTGCCAGTGACAACATGACCCTCCTACAACACTTTGTTTTTCCACAGGTGGGCAGTTTTTATTTTTAAAGTCGCCAGAAGCAATACATCTATTTGTGGCTTAAGTGAAAGCCTAATCAGTAGTGGGTTGGCACCATGGCTAGTGAATAATATCCCCCACATGGTGGTGTGTGTGTGCACATATATCTTATGTATACTCACAGTCTTGGGCTCAATGGACTCAGCAGCGGTCGTCATGCCATCTAAACATTTCCCCACAATAGGCAACACCTGGCGGTCCACATCTGCAAATGTCTTCATGCACACTCCTATCCTCTCAATTCTTTTTTCCTCCATGTCTTGAAGTTTCTACATAAATATGCAGAGATTCATATGTAAATACCATATGTGCTAGCATGTGTTAGGGAATAAGGGCTTGCTTTGAAAACGATACACTGAGTTCGTAATCAAAAACACAGATCTAACACTGTCGCATGTTAATGCTTGATCCTACATAAAAAGCAGTAGAGAAGTGAGATCATGGGTATGTGAAAAACCTACTTGTATTTGAAACTCATATCACTGATTCTGAGCTCACAATCTATCAGACTGTAACACAAAATAGCTTGTTCAAAATAACTGCCCTCTTTATGATGATGGCTTGCTGCCCTCAGTGTTTCCCAAATGTTGAGAATTTATTTTTAGTAGTCGACCCAGAGGGGAGTGGGGGTGGTGGGTTGCACAGAGCACTGAATTCACAAGCTAACTAATGATTGCACATGAATGCACCATTCTGTCGAGCCTCCCAATATATATGTGCTTTTTGCACACAGCTTTTAAAGACAAATGAAAATCCAACAAAAAAAAAAAAAAAAAGTGAAAAACAAAATACCTCTTGGAGGCAAAGCTACATCAAATTCAGTGCATGGGAAACAGTGGTTATGTACAACAACAATTCAGAGCAAATATGTCATATGTGCTGTGGTGTTTACCTGAAATATGTTGGGTATAATTGTATAGTAATGTTCATTCTGCTCCTGGTTAAACTTTTGCAGGTAGGAAGAATAGTCGTTTTTACTGTCAGAAGCCATCTGGTGCCTCATCTGAGCTTGCTGTCGTGCCTGCAGAAAGCAAAACACAAACATGCATATCACAGATAAGGTTTCCTCGCTAAACTAACAGTTTCCCCTGATAAAAACATTTGAGTTGTAGACAAAAACAGCCAGAGCATAAAGACCAACATGAGCTGACAGTGCTGCATACGAGTGTTCATGAATGCACATGTATATAACATATAAGAAGAGAGACAACAATCTGCAATGGCTACAGAGAGGAGGGAATTGGATTTTAATTTCCCACCCAGACAGGCCAATCTTCACTGTCGATAATGTTGATTATTTTTAATCTAGTTCAGTCTCAGGGAGGAAAGACACGCAGTCAGAACCACAGCAGGAGTAGCCCACTACAAATCTGTAGCAAACAGATGGAGATGAGATTATCTCAGCTAGACAGCATGTGGGGAGTGTGTGTGTGTGTGTGTGTCCATGCAGTTAAGTTCTCATATCTGCTTCCTCTTTCAATCAGATCTTAGGCCTGTCCACACATTTATACCGGTTTACAGATTTGAAACTTTATATATAATAAACTTGAATGGTGCATGAGCCACTGTTGTCCATAACAGTGACACATCACCATGGCAACCATGTCGGGCACAAAACAAGATACAGCTTAGAAGCCCTGATGTGGCATTTAAGTGTATACATGGATGATACTAATTAATCTATAACACATGGTGAGATTTCAATCAGATTTTGGTTTCCTAAATGCAAATGCACAGAAAACACAGCAGTCAGACAGTAACTGTGCAGGGCAGTAGAGGGAACATAACCCTGATCTGTTATAGCCATGAGGGAAACATTTATTGCATCTAGCTTTCACCTACACACCACATCTGAGGCAAGAGTTAAGCCTCATACTCACACACATATGGGTAAGTAACAGATGCCATAATAAAAGAAAATGAGGACCTCAGAGCTGAGACACTGAGACACAAAGGTACATTATTTCCAGCACAAGTGGGATGACAGATAATACCTCGATGGAAAATGATAGTCACAGACTACAAAAAAAGAGCAGCGTGAAATCCAGACAATAGCACATGGGAAAGTCCAGCTGTTGAAAATCTACATGCAGGCCTGTGAGCATGCGTTTATGGGTATGTGCTATGCTGGTGTAGGTGCATCGATGTGTGCTGGGTGTTGTAAACATTACCATGGTAACCTGACAAAAAAAAAAAAAAAAAAAAAAAAACTCGAAACAAGCTGCTGTGCCAGCAGCCACATCACATCCTGTTGACATTTGCTGGAAATGATTTGTTTTGCTGTTGTTCAAACCTCTGAATACATATATAGAGCATGCATGTAGGCATCTACATTTTCACATATTTATCAGAGAGGATCTAAATGGGGATTACAAACGAAAATTTCTATGTGGAACAAAAAGCTATCACCTTACGCCACATATTTCCAGAGTGAGAGTGCCAGCAGAAGACAGCGAGGAAGCCACTAGCCACAGTCAGACAGGACGGAGTGTTTACAGTGACCTGAGTCAGACTCTACAGACTACACGTGTGTATCGAGACAAGCTGAGACAGTGTGTGTTCCCACTGATATAACAGGCTCTCTGTTCGCTGGACCTACCTTGTGGGAACCTCGCTTCAAGGCATTGCATAAAATAAATATACAAACACACAAACAAAGGTTTGTTAGCTGTTTCCAGCTAAACAAGGAGTTGCCACAGATGCACTTCTTGGACAAGCAGACCTGTCACCACTAAAAAAGGGGAAGTTGATTTCAGACTGAAAACTACCAATAAAATACTTGTACTACTCATGCTTTTAGTTGAGGCAGAGCAGAAGGAGCAATCATAATATTTTCAAATGCTTTATGACTGAGGAGCTCCACAATAGGGAAGTCTGTGTGTGCCAGGGGTCTCTCAAAACTAGAAGAGCCTTTGCGGATATCTGGGCTGTGAATCCAAACCCCAAATTGAGGGATTTGTTTGTCAGAGCAGGAGAGGGGAACAGTTAGAGGTTTGCTACAGCTGCACAGAAAACCACAATACCACAGCTCAGCAAACAGCAGCTCCTTTGCATTGGAAGGACATTACTTCACAGACAAGTAACTCCTGGAACCTAACTTGTCAGAGTACATTTCCAGTTCCTTTTTACTCTTAGTGACAAGGTTAAACAATTTCTACATTAGTATCTTATCTAATCCAAAGGTATCTTTTATCTGCACAGTAGTAATGTACACAGACAGCGATACCTAAACTTTCTTTTTCTCCTGCCATGTGTTCTGTCTGACATACAGTACTTTCTGTGCTGACTGGTGGTAAATGCTCAGGGACCTTCCAATGACGAACTGAATATGCCTTTGCAAAGAAAAGCATGCACTTAAATGCCATCTGTTCTTTTATATAGATAAGTTTTATGACCAAACCTGTTTCCTAAAAAAAAAAAAAAAATTTAAGCACAATGAAGCAGTGAAAGTTAAAGAACTTGCAATCTTTCTACAATCTACTGACATTTGACAGTTAATATCACAGAGACAATAAGGGGTAAAATACACAAATACCAGTTTAAAAACACACGCACGGGCGCACACAAAATTTAAAATGTGTTGGATGATAATCCAATCATCTTCCACAGTGACTAATGGGAGGGAACCCTGCCTTTTCTATTCTGTTTATCATTTCTAAATATGAGATTATGTAGGTGAAACCAAGAGCTTGGCTGATAAAATAGAATATAAAAATGAAGCTAACTTATAGTTTTGATGGTGAGAAGCACTGATGGTAATGTTTCCCCAATATGCTCTGCTTGGCCGTCGGCTGCATTAACTGAAGTTAGTTGTTAGTTTCAGCTTATTAACTAAAGTTCTTAATTTACATTAGTGCTGACCATTTTCTAATGCATAATTTTGTCATAGCTATTTAGCATTATACAAAACAGCTAAGGAACAGAAAATGGTCAACAGAAAAGTGATTTGGCAAAACCACTGATATGATCTTTTCCAGTTGAGTGATGTGTTTTTGAAACATGTGCCATTTTAAAAACCTGTTTACAATGAAACTGCAGTTAGTGATACTAACTAGGCAAGAGCAAAAATAATTGCTTCAGTTCCTTTCAGAGAAAGGAGTTTTTCAGGCTTCAATAAATGGAATAACTGTAATTAGAAACAACGCAACTCTTGTTTCAAGGCTATTTTTTTTCTTGAGCTACTGTGCTGGGTCTTTCCAGTTGCCTTCAGTTTTAGCCTAAGCCTATTGTAGCTCTCAGGCTGTAGGTCGCGTGGGCAGAAAGGCTCTTTATTCCAGCCACTATTTGCATAATAATTGGGTCTGAACTGTGTCAAGTGTGAGGCTCAACTCTGCTCCAACAGCTGATGAAGCAGCAGGAGCATGCGCTGCTGACCCATGATGCCCTACAGGCGTGGGAGCCATGTGGGTTAAAGGTTGAGATTTTAAAAGCTTTGATTGGCTATGACATCAGGAAATGACATCAGCTACAGACTTAGTGGACTGTGGTCTACAAGACCCAAGAATTGGATGATCACTGTATGTGTTGATTTATATTTAGATTTTTCACTATTAAAAAAAGCAAACCCAAATGGTATGTATGATTCACAACGGACATGAACACATACATGCATTGCCGTCTTTGCTGCTAGGACCCATATATGTGTATTTAGCAGAGTGTATCTGATGGCAGCTCTGCAGGACTCAGTGCTGCCATCAGATTTGTTTTGCAGCAGATCACTCTGTTGCTGAGACAATGCCAGCTTATACACAGTCCTTGGCATCAAACACATGGTCACTCAATCTTTGCTGTATTTTGAGTTCAGTGAAATGAGGAATCAGGGCTGGGGGACACACAAGGGGAAAAATATGTGGAAGGGTGAAGGCAATCATTAGGGAAGCTGTGTGTCAAACATGGAGGGTATGGAACAAGCTTGTGCGACTGGTGGCTACTGCACGAGAGTAGGAGACTATTTACCTTTTCCACATCAGCCTTAGTCACGTTAATGTCAGCATCCATCTTCTCAAAGTATTGCTGTGCTCTCTCGGCCTCTTTACAGTCCCTCTCAAATTTTCTTTTACACTGAAGAAAAGAGAAAACCACATTTATTTGATGATGAAACACTGCATCAGTAATTTCCTGCCAACAGCATTAACAGGAAACATTATAAAACCTGACCTTTTAATGGGCATAGAAATAAACATAACATACATATACGTCATATACATTTCAGGCCAAGCATTGTGTGCAACAGAGGTCATTCTATGTCAGAATGATGGTGTCTGTCAAAGTCTGCGGCCTACAGATTAAACAAATGTTCATAGTGGTCATTTGTGTACAGAAAAACAAGCATTCATCCAACCCTCTTCTGACCCCACTAACCGAACAATCAGTGTTTGTTGGGCCAGTGTGCACTCTGAACTGTGCCTATCTGCCTCACACACAATGGGATCATTGAACACACAGAAGTTTGAGGAGGACAAGGCAGTTATGCATCACTCTCTTTCACACTCAACAGTGAAAGGGGCCAGGCAGAGATAAGAAGTGGTGTTCCTTGCAATCTCTCTCTTACCACCTTTACTAAAACATGGGTATACAAAAAGACACTCTTGGACCTGCAGACTACAGAATATAGTAATGTGAAACAGTCCATCCAACATCTGGTCTAAAGACAAGAAATGAAAACAGACACTCATGATACTTGGTCATGGTCTCAAGATCCCTTAATGTAGCTGTACCTCAGGCAGGATATTCTGTTAGTTGGCAAACACTGAATAATTTCATTCATTTAACATAAGAGGATGCCCTGTATATTCACCCTATAATTATAAAGTCTCCATTTTGAGCTAAAGGAATGACACACTGAGACAGAAGGTCCCTGAGCGCTCTGTGCACCACCCTGTTATCTTTTTTCCACTCAATGACAGTTTGCCACGCACTTCCTCAGTTTTTGACAATGCTGGACTCTGCAGTCACATGGCTTCTTCCTAAGTGTCAGGAGCATGTGCTTTAGTATCATGTGGTGCTGATGTTGAGTGGAAGATAAAGGCTAAGAGCAAGTTAAAGTCCACAGACCATCTCTGCACAATTTTACATATGTAACTGTAATTAGAATCACAATTCAATACAGAGATTTAATATTGGATTATAATCCCATAAATTTATACTGAACTCCAATCCTTGAATGGATCTTATCTGTTGAATGTTTACGTATTGATTAATATTAATCAGGTATCAAACAGCCCTCTGTTTAACTACTAGTAAAATGTACCTGTACATTAATGGGGTCACTTACCGATTCCATCTGTTTCCACGAGCTCTCAATGTACTGCTGTGCTTTTCGGCCATCATGGAAGTGCTGTCAGAAGAGTTGAGGAAACAGAGACTGAATTAGAGACTGCTGGGATGAAAAACACCATTAAAAACGACATTGATTTCAATAAAATAGACTGTAACAGTAACAGTGACAAAGAGGGACTAATAATGCAGTAAAGGAAAACAAAACTGTTTTATACACAACTACACAGTCACATGTACTGTACAAAGCATAAAGCCAGAAGGCAAAAAAAAAAAAAAAAATCAGACATTCAAGTCAGTGATTGTATAAAACAAGTAAAGGAAAATCTGAACATTTCTTTAACAGAAGACAGAGATTTGAAAGTTAAACGTATCCAGTTTAAAAGCACTTTTCATTAGGAAGATGTTAAACTACAAAGCATTTCTGTACAGAGGCCTAGAGAACAGGGAGTTTAATCAAGCAAGCATGGTTCTACAAATGACAATGCAGGGAAGCCCCTGACTATGTTCATGTTTGAGTAAACTACAACAACTCTGGTAATTCCCCTCCGGTGAAATTCTCAGTTTCCAACACTTTACTTCATGCTGAACACATGCAAGACTAATAAGTGTCAGTAGTATTTTAGTTTTAGTATTTTTAGTGCTCAGTTTAAGTTTAATTCTAGTTCTTTTGTTAAAGAACATTTTGTTAGTTCTTTTGTTAGAGAACCCAAACGCAGACAGAGAGGTATGGTGATACACTCCCAGTGGTTTAATAGACCACTGGAGCAACAAGCAGACAAGAGTGAGAAGTCATTAACCCAACATGGCAGACACAGTGGAACGCTGGAACAAAATGGCAGACAACAGGTGAGGGACACACAAAAAAGAACTGACTGTATTTAGAGGGAAATGAATAATTTAAGTAAAAAAAAAAAACAGAAGTATTTGTCAACAGGGTCATAAAGGTTTTTAGGTAACTACAGGTTCACTGGGATACTTCATCAGCAAACATACAGGTAAACTTCAGATAAATATAAGGAGTTTAAGTCAAGGAAAAGTAATGCTGGTGCAAACGATACAAATTACTAACCAGATCAAGGGTAACACAGTTCACAACCAGGCAAAGCACAGAAAACAGGCACACAATAAGCAGAATCCAAGACAAAAGCAGGGTGAAAACAAGTAACCAGTAAGAAGGCAGCAGAGTCACAAAGTAACATCAACAACCTAGAAAGAAGCAGCTGCACAGTGCTGGCCTTTATACAGGCTGTGTGATTGCACAGAATGAGAGGCAGGTGAGGTGGCTGGAACAGGTAAAGACCACAAACTGGGGTTTGGCAGGAAAGATGAAGTGTATCAAAATAAAAGCCTTTCACATGAAGTGCAAGGGAATCAGTGTGCGGCCTGTTGAAACTGATTCAACCAGATTCAACTCCAATGTGGCCTTTTGTAAAAATTGTTTGATTAATGCAGCAGAATGTGTCTGCCTCTGAGCACACATATCAATTTGAAGTACTGTACAATATAGTAGATAAGAAACAGAGAAGGTCTAACTGATAAAGACATGAAATGAGAAGCATACAGTCAACATACCAAAAGATAAAACCAGGAAGTGTGTGAGGAGTCAGAGACTGTAATCCAAGGGAAACAGACAGGCCACGATAGAATTTGACACTGCATGTATGTGGACAAGGCTACGTGACAGCTGCTGGTTTAAAATCACACAACATATAGACTACATCCTTTTGTGTCTTTACTTAGCCTATGTCTCTCCACGTGACTGGGGGACTTGGCCTGGAGGCTAAGCACATCTCTCTACAGCTCTCTTTGTGGATCAAGGCCAAGTCAGGAAGTGAAAACACAGAACACTAATTGTAAACATTGCGCTTAAATTAAATTTCTGATCACTTATAAAACATACAAATTATTCCTACATTGCCAGTGGCAATATTAATCTGCTAGAGAATCCAAAAAGGATCAAAATAAAATGAAAAGACAACATAGTGACTTGACTATCAACAAGGTATCCCCTGGTAACGGAGCCTGCGGAAGCTAGAATCAGTGGCTGAGCAGAATATTGATGCTGCCATTCATTAATGGACCAAGGGTATTATGAAGAACAGAAAGCAGTTACTTGGGCTTCTTTGGAATTTAATGCTTGAACACTCCTCTGTATTCTGCGTCAAACACACAAACAAGAGACGTGAAATTAATGATGCAGGAGGTCTAAAGGGTCATGTCACCTGTGTAAGAGATGTGAGAGCCGTAAGCGAGAATGTGCCCAGGTTTACCTCAGGCGGTTGTACTTCTCATTTCCCAAAGTTTCGAGGGAAGCTGAGTAAAATAAGGAAGTGTTCTTGTGTTTCAGAGGAAGTATTTGAGCTCTAACAAATAGGACATTGTGGTGCTGCTAAAGGCCTGTCAAACCAGCGCATAATGGTTTTGTTTTTTTGTAACTGCTGTTAAGACCCTGACCTTCAAATGCCTGTTAGATAAGAACAATCATTTCAATGATGAACTCTGGAAATATGCCTTACTAAATGATGACAAGATGCAGTGAAGGTATCATAAAACCTTTTCATAATCCTCAGCAGCAGATTGTTACTGTGGTGCATTCTTTCAACCAAATATTTATCTTCATAATGAAGTTCCTGAAAAATATCCAGCATCTGATGTATGCATTAAGAAATTTTTCATCACTATACGGATAAACAAACTGCACTGACACTTATCTCCAAACACCTTCACAAGATCCTGCTGGAGAATGAAGATCACATCACATTTGCAAAGAAGCATGAGCTCATTCACTTTCAAACAAAATAAAAAGACCTAGGAGCCTTCTGGAATTTGGGTTTGCAGTAAATGCTGCAGCCATTTAGACAGATGCTCTACAGTGCTGGTCTTTCTCTGGTCCAATTCATACAGTGCAAAGATACACTTGGCCCTCAGGTTTAGTTGAAGAAAAAGTAGAGTCACCATGTCTTTCTTCCACTCATCCCTCTCAGCAACAGCGTGTGGCTGCTGGCACTGTCAGGGACATCTGGGGTATGTCAACAAGTCACCCTAAGCTGCCACTCTCACTTACAAAAAAAGCTGGACTTAACACACTAACAAATTCTTGACCAAGAGTCCAAACCTCAGCTATGTCAGTGTAACTGTAATAAAAGTGGAATTGGAAACATCCAAACACATTAGATGATGAATTAGTAATTCCTCATGATAACCATGTGGACGTCCTTTAGGTACCATAGATTTTAAACAGAACTTAGTTAGGTACAGTGAGCCTAAACAGCCCTAAACAGCAACATAAACATGACTACAATTAAAAGAGTGCATGTTATGGCATCTCCAAAAGCTGCTATCTTTTGCCTACCTTATCTGCCTTGCTACTTTCCAATGTTATCCTTGTAACAGTCGAGGTGAGACAGACATGCTCTGATGGGTCTAAATGTGGCTTGCACCCAGTGTGACTCACAAACTCTTTCCTCCATGAATACAACACATTTGGAAGAACATGAAGATATGTGGTGAAAGAAAGAAGAATCCACGAACATTCTCTGGTGTCTGACAAATATAAGAGGAATGAAAATCAAGCTTCAATTTTGTCCTTTTGAGTTCAGAGGTTCATATGTACATCTGTAAACACACACAGCCTCTAACTGATCTGTTAGTCACTCATTGACATGACTTGGTGCATAGGAGTGTGTACCTGCAGTCCTGTGCACATGTCAACATATATATAATCATTAGATGGTAAAAATAACACTACCTAATGTGCACACTGTACATGCAAGGAACAACTCTCCTTCTCCTTCTCCTCATCCTATTTCTCTTTCTATTTTGCATCCTCCAGAAAGAGAGACTGTTGTTGACTGTGGTTGCATCTCTTGACTCTGCCAGTAAGAGATAAATGAAGACGGTATCCTCTGCCAAAGCCTCCTAAGATGTTTCACAGTGCATTATGGTTAACATTTCACTCTTTGTCTTGGCAGCTGAATTCTCTTTTTTCTAGCTTCTGGAGCGTATCACATCGTTGCGGGGTAAGGAAGCAGCAAACGTTTTAAAAATGTGCTGTGTCGTGTATGTGCAAATGTATACGAAACAACACACACAAAAGCAACCTCCAAGTGGGCTCCTCTACTGACAGGAGGCTACGTAATGTACAGTAAATATTGTATAGTGGCATTTAGAAATGTTACAAGTGTAAACAGATCGTATTGGGTGGCCTTAGGGGGCAGTTAAGGGTCTGTATCTATTCTCATTAGAGGGGGCACCTAAGTCCTGAGATCAGAGCCCTGGTGAGGTCAGCAGTGTGCTGACAGAACACCTTATTATGATTCCTCAGCACAATCACAGTCCAATGAGACTTAGGCTCTTCATCCCATATTAACCCTGTCTGTTCTTCATCATTAGCTATTATGGTATTAGACAAGCAATGCATGTCAAATAAGAATATATCCTAGTAAAATCTAATACTTTAAATAATGATATTTCCTCCAGAGCTCTTTATCATTTGAATCTAATAAATTAAATGTTTGCATGACACTTTGAAGACAGCATTCTTGGCCTTTCCTCCCGTGCCAGCCCAGGCTGATCTCAGCAAGAGGTTCACTCAGGGGAACAGCAAAAGGTGGTGGGGAGAGTTACAAAACAACTCCACATGAGAAACTAATAGAGTATTATTATTTTGCTCTCCGTCTGGGTTGTGGTGTGGATTTTACCTGTCCAATAAGCTCCCTACAAACCTACAAGGCCCAGATCCTCCACTAATCCCACTGTCTGGGTTTTCCTGCACAGCCTTGTCTGACATAGACACAAATCAAAAAGCTGCAACTGAGAGAATGTGGTGGTTAAAAATTCACGTGTATGATGCCAAAAGACTAAAATGGGAAGTCACAAGGCATGACTGCTTCACAATCATATTTTAGAATATCATAAATGTTTTTTCTTATGGAATTACAGACACACTTACTATCAAACCCTGAATGTTTTTGTAAAGAAAAAAGTTTGATGGAGAGCTTGTCATTGTAACTTGTGGTTGTTATTCTCAGTAGGTTTTTCAACATGTCAAAGAGCTTCTTTCTTCATCACTCATGAGCATGAAACTGTGTCTTTGAATCAAAACTGGAAAAAATAAAAGTTTTGTGAGGACACTGTTCTGAATACAACTCAGAAATTCAATGCCTTTAGATAAAAGGATCCACTGTTTGCAAAATATGAAAGTTATGGGGTCATGCTATGAAGGGAAACCCCCTGTACTGAACTGAATTGAACTAAAAACACTGCTGTGGGTTTCTTTAGACACATGACAAGCTATTCAAAATATGAATAGCAAAAAAAAAAACATACTGAGAAAATGTGGAGTGCAAAGATTGTGAAGGAGACTCTACAGGGAGATAATGAGGACAGAGAGGGTTAGTGAGGTAAGAGATTTGCATAAATCAATATAAGAGTAACATTTTTAAAAAGAAAAGTACAAAAAACTGAAAAGGAGTAAGAGTGTCAGAGTGATAGCCTGCAGCCTCTACTAGACTGCTGATATGCCAAGCTAGACCAGGCCAGGCTAAACCAAATCCAAAAGATCAAAACAGGTGGTGAGGTTTGGAAATTCCCTTTCTTTCTGTATTTGGTACAGCTACACCCAAACTTCAAATCAAAACTGATTACTAATAATGTGATCCAGTCTTACTGTTTTTAGGTAGAAGAGCTAGTGCAGCCACACTGATGTCACTGGTTTACACATGAACACAAAATCTAAAAACAGGCACTGTGCCTTTTAAGCCCTCTGGTTTTGGTTTTCTACTCCAGTTCCCTCAGCTGGACTTCCCTGACACAAGAATCCCAGATTTTTCAGAAAGACATTTTTTTCCAGCTGGGTAGTTTTCTCTCTGCTCCTTCACTAACCCTATGGACCTAATGGGCACCACACTGTTATCTATGAATCATTTGCTGCAGCTCCACCACTCTTCCAAATAGCATAATAGTTAGGAGGAAAGTGACTTCACATTTAAGAATAGTGTGTGGTGTGCCAATCTTTTGCAATTGGGTTTAAAAATGAAAAATAAGGCTGTAATGACAGAGAGACGGTGACTTTGTTCTATAAAAAAGACACGCTGTCACATTCTGCACTTCTGGCGAGCCTTAGGGTGAATCTATATTTACTCAGCAATGACCTCAGTTCATGGAGAATAGAGTATGCGGAGGGAATGGGCTGGTTAATTTAGTGTATGTCAGTGTGTCTAAGGCAGAAACATGGGGACATTGACACTATGATGTGGACAATTAACAGATAAAGAAATAAAAACAAATAGAATGATAGTTAGAAAGACACTCATGTGAGTGTAAAGAGATGTCTCACCGATTTTCTCTCAGTCTTGAGCTCCTGCAGGTAGCGTGAAAGCTCAACGATTATTTGAGATGTCAAGTTCTCCGCTATAACTTCGTGTTGACCTGCATAGTCATTTAACTCATTGAGTGTCGTCAGGAAGGCTCGACAGAAGGAGTACCTGGTGAGAACAAGAAGTGATGTCAGAGGAAAGATGGTAAAGATCCCAACACAGTCATTTTGCACAGAAACAATGTGCACAATTTAGGAAAACATTTGTGGTTCCAACGGCCAGCAACCAGTTAGCTTAGCTTAGACTGGAAACAGGACAAAACCACCAGCCTTCCTGTGCCCACATGTAACAAAATCTACATCAACAGAAAATTAAAGAAAGAAAATCTTTTTTCTTTGATCTGTAAAAACTATATTCAGTTTAGACAGTGATAGGCTAACTGTTTCCTCTGGTTTCTATTCTTTGTGCATGTCAAATGATTCTTTTTTTGTGCTTATGTGCAAGGCCCTTTCACTTACTTGCTTTCTTCCTCTTCTCGTGAGTTCTTCTTGGGTTGATACTTCTTTGATAAATTCCTGTCAGAATAAAGAGTTCAGCATGGTCAGACATTCCTTATTGTATCTTTACAAAGAGCCCAGTCTGCAAATGAGTAGTGTACCATTACCACCATTTTAGTGACACTGCCCTTATGGACCTTCCAAAGGATAATCCAGTACACCATTCAATCCACCAGAGTGCTTTCTGCTCCTGCTACTACATTTCCATTCTCTCTCTCTTCAGGTCATAAATCATTGCCTCCGGGGAGCATACATGCAGAGCCAGTCACCAGAAACCAGCATGTTTTCTTATGCTGCCATTGCCCTGGCTTTGACACAGGCTAAGTCGGTGACACAAAAAAAATAGGATGCATGCAGTGTAAAAAATATGTCACTGTGCTAGCTGCAAGTGATTTGATAATGGCAGGAACAGGCTGCAAATCATGGTGTTATTAACCTGTTGTGTTGTTTGACCGGCTACATCTTGTCACGTTTGTTTGATTGTGACATTATCACTCACCATCCAACTGCTACTCTGTCAGCAGAACATAATAATGTTTGTAGCACATTGTTTACTTATGCTTTCAGGATTCAAAACAGGCCGACACAAACACAATAAACGTTATATGTCTTAATTTAGAACATATAACATAATATACCAATAATGAGTCATACTGTATTTTTCCAGTCAGTAAAGACAACGACAAAAACAAAGACAAAATATATAACAAATCATGAGATTTTCTAACACTTATTAAAAATAAAATTATCCAGCATATGTGCACCAAAGTCAGTATAACTGCTTTAAAAGACTGGGTCACAGTGAGGGTCACTTAAATTCTGATGGAGTCTAAAAGCTCCGACTTGTACATGTTGTAAAAGGCATGCTTAATTCCTGCTGAACTGAATAATGCATGTGTTAAAAAAACACAACATATGATGTGTGTCTGCACTCTATCCAGCTCTCTTGACCCACAAACCCCCTCACATCTCCTCCCTGGTGGTGTTTACGCTGTTGCTAGGCAGATCTATGTGTCTCTCTCTCTCTCCTGGTCTTTCTCAACTCATCTCTAATTATAGTGCCGGTTCCCACTGCCTCTTTTATTTACTCACAGCCAAATATGTCACTGTATTTCCCAATCACCTTAACAACATATTAACAAACCTGCCCAAATAAGGATAGGTGCTAGCATTTAATTAGGCAGATTAACAAGCCCCGTTAGATGCATGTTTGTGTATCAGGTTCTGTCTATGTGTGAAAATGATACGGTATAACTCCATGTCTTTCTGGAAACATGCTGAGAATGTCTATATATACTCATTACTAATATAACCATAGACTCGTTTCTCATGCTGACCCGCTTTCTTTGTTAGCAAGGCTTTATTCCTGTTTGTTGTGGATTATGTCAGACTGGAGTATGGAGATGACGACGAGGAGACATTAATGTATTGCACTGAAAAGACTAGACTAACGCGTTGGGCATGTTTACACCAATGCAGTGGAAGAGGATTATTCCTGGATTAGTACATTGTGTGATTGGTATGGTGACAGGAATGGTACGAATAAAGTAATAGGTGGCATTCATTGTGTGAGGAATGTAGTTCATAGTTCACTAGTTCATAAGGTTCAGAAGACAAATTTAGTTCTCAGAGCCTGAGGTGATGTCTTTAAATGATGTTTTGTCTACACACAAAAAAACAGTAAATCCTAAAGACGGAGGCTGGAATCACAAAATGTTTGGCATTTTACTTCATAAATGACCTAAAGTATTAATCAATAATATAAATCTAATACCTGATTACTTTAGTTTATCAGATCTTACAGCTCTGTGTTCCTTTTGGTTTGAGTGTGCCCATTAGTTTTAACCTGATTCAAGTTGATTACAAAGGATAATTAGTCCAGAGGTATAGTCAAGTAGCACCACAACAAAGGAGCACAGTATCTTCAAAACATAAGGAAACCCCTATGACTCAAATGATCCAGTCTGTACCTCCTGATTTCCTAATTTCAACCTTTTCTCACAAATGTACCAAAGTGCATGCATGTATGTGTGTGCATGTCTGTGCATGTGTGTGATTGTGTGTGTGCTAGATAACAGAAAGACTTTGACAGCTGGCCGTCAGTATAAGCACAGTGACTGAAAACATCCACACCATCTGGTGAGCCTAAAGTTCATGACGAGTGTATCTCTGTCCTGTCAAACACGCTGCAGACATACGTTGTGTAACTGAATCGTGAGGGATGAGCTAAAGCACATCTGTGTTTTTAACACTGGATATTTCAAATATTTTGTTTTTGAAAACATTCAGAAGTTGTACACATGAAGAAATGCAGTTAAACATTGCGGTAAAGTAGGTTAAAGTCAATACTGTTCATCAGTCAGTTGACTTCAAAAAGTTTGAAGGTGCTTCTCTTAAGTCAAATGCTTAAATAATGAGAGAAGTCAAACAAAATTAAGTGACATCAAAAAAATCTATGAATATAAAAAGAATTGTATGGAAACATGTAGATTTATTTTTGGTATGAGTCTATCTGTAAGTGTGAAAGGTGTGTAGGGGCATGTGAGTAATGCATGAATGTAAACACAGACAGCTAGTCCTATTATCTCAAGCTGATTTGTTTCTCAAAAAGAGGAGTAGTATGGTCTGCAGACGATCTGTTACCTGGAGGTTGCTATGTGAATACTCAATTCGTATTGGCTATTCCCTGTGCAATGTGGGCTTTGGGTCAATACTTAGAGCATTAGCCATATTGCCGGGCCTCTCTAAAGATGAGGATTGTGGATTTGGGGGATATCTCCCACTGTGTTGGGATGCTGCTGACCTGCAGGAGACAGATCCTCTCAATGCAGGACAGTTCATGCTCCTTTTAAAATCAGTGACTGCATCAAAACATAGTACGAGTGGAGAGAAAAGGGGGTGGGGCCAACACTTGGTTGGAAGGGAAACAATCTGGGTCAGACCTGGGGTTGCTAATGCTGATACCTCCTAGTCTCTATGGAAACACAAGCTCCACCCCATCCCCCACAACCTCATGCCTGAAGCAGAAACCAGCAACAAACAGCGTGCATGCAGGAGAGAGTGAGAGAGGGCAGACAGGAACTTTTCACAGACGAAAAAGAAAGAGAAAAGGATGGAAGGGAAACAGACATCCTGTCTAGCTCTATATGAGCGTAAAGCTATTCTGCTTTCCTGCTAAGAAACAGTGCCGCTACAAAAATATGAGCTAATGTACTACTTCTCATATGGGAATTCTCGTTTCAGTTTCTCCCTTGAGAGGGAAGTCAGGGGTCAGGGTCAGCTACATAATGAGCTGGTAAGGATTCAGTCTCTTGTTTCAAGGACACACCAGTAGGTCAAATCCTGCTGCAGAGGAGGGTTTCTTCATCTAAGCCATTTGGATGGAAAATGTTCACCTTGGAAATATCCCCTATTTCTAATAATTATGAATTATAAATCAGCTCGAGTACTCACCTAATTTGTTTTGCATAGTTAGTTTCAATCTCTGATCTCTCCTTGACAAATTTTGCATACTTCTCCACAAATTCGATCCCCCATTGTGTATGCTTCTCCAAGTTGTCAAACTGATCCTGCAGAAAAGAAAAAGACATAATGATTAAATCACCCAAGTACACGGGAGATAGAAATCTACCATTGAATACACCACAGAAGAAAGAAGAAAGTCAAGGATAGTAAAAGATTAAAGCTACTGAATCACAGTACTGATTTCAACGGCCAAAAATCAGACTCACTGAAAGTTACATCACTGGTATCATCTTACACAGATTCTTCCAGATCATAAATTCAACTTCTCCTGATCATTGTGTCTCATTTTCTGTATAAATACCTGGATCAGTCAGTGTTGTCTAACTCACTCTTAGCTGCAATTCATATATTAAACACCTTCAAAGGTGGCATCCTTGGCCTGCGACTGACACTAGTCACTTGTAATACAGTCATCTTAAGTTTTCTCTTAAGGTGAGGTCCATCACCGAGTGTATGCGTAGTTCATAGTAGAAACAGGCACACTGCTGATAACCAAACACAGCTGTTCAGACTGAACTCAGTATTCATGACTTCTTTGTGACTTGTAAGGAAAAAATGAGCCTGTAGTTGGCTGAGGTCACGTCTTGAAATTCATTAGTTCAAAAAATAAAAAGACAATTTCATCTGGGATATCACTTAACAAACACACATACCACAGCTGCTGACAATCACATGGTTACTCTTCTTAGAACAGTGTTAATATACTATCATTTTAAAGATGAACAAAACAAATCAACCTTGGTGTGGCTCCAACAGTCCCCCATCCTCTCCTCAACCATGCCTGGAGTATTCCTGAGTCCAGCTACAGTATGAGCTCCACACTAAGCTTGTAAAGTGTCAGCATGAAAAGGTTCATCAGGTTCTCTAAGCAAACCATAAAATGTTTTCTATGCCTGCATTAAGCATCTCTGCACTAAAACATTTTCATATCAAAGACACAGGAAGTGGTTGTGGTATTGCACTTTGAATTGCGTGGTGTATGAATGGTGCTATACAAATAAATTTACCTTTGCATTTGCCTATTGAAAAAGTTATACTGGAATCTACAGTCTTGCACAGGGTTAAGTATAACTTTTTATGACTTTTTGGTTAGCAAATCATATACTATATTACAAGCTATAGTATATTTCACATTGTGTCATATGGTATTGCATAAAATCTCTTGAACACCTTTAAAACAAATGAAAAGACTTCAAATTGAAGTACTCAAGGAAAACAATAGTGTTTTGAGCAAAGGGGGTTGGTTTCCAGCCTGCACTGATAGTCAGCTTCAGTGAATAATCACTCATCAAGAACCCACTCAAGGGAAGAATGACAAGATGAAACCAAACAATTAAACATTTTACTGACACAGTGAGCGCCTTGTGACTCTTTTACTTTGTTTATTCCTGTTTCTCTGCCTCCTCTCTGTTGTTTTTCTGTTTTCTACACCTAGCTGCCTTTCACCTCTAACGCACAAATGCCTGGTTACCCAAGGACCTATGTGCCAAATAAATTAATCAAACAGCATTTGCTTCATTCAGGGCACAAAACAGACACCAAGCAGCACACGTCACTGCAGCCACATCATGCACATTAAACCCTCCTCTTTCTAATACACACTCCTCTGTACACATAACTCAGATTACCCTTTTTTGCATCATATCCAGTGTGCCTTGGCGTGGAAAGTGTTCCCTTTTAAAATATCCAAATCCAGAGAATGTCCATCCAGCTCTCGAAAGTAGCACAACAAAAGGCTGAGGTCAGGTTAGAGTATGCATCCACAAGACCATTTCCAAAGCAGCAAAAGGTAGAGCGTGCTTGGGTTGGGTTGACCCCACTCCCACGCAATAAAAAAGAAAAAGCGTTAGCAAGTGATTTCTGATTGTATGAAAGGAGAAAGAATCCCAGGGAACAGAGGAGGAACCGAGTGAGAACTGGCTCCCTCACACACACTCTCCCAATCTGAGGCCACGGCTGCCCACAGCATTCAGGCTTAATGCTCCATCAGGCGTAAGGTGGGATAAGTGGGATGGGAGAGGAAGATAGCAGGGGAGAGAGAGAGAGAAAGAGCAAAAAAAACAGAGGGAGGGGGCATGAAAGCAGTAGAAATTGCAGCAGAGGCAGGATTACATGGGAGGGCATTAAATTAGAGGGGACTACCTTATGATTCTGGGGCCTCAAAAACCCCGGCACCCTATTCACTTCACCATATTTTAAAATCTAATAAAAAATCTAAAACAATATGATGAGTCATTCAGAGCGCATGAATCTTTGCTAATATCCGACGGGATGGAGGAAGAAGGTGCTCAACTAAGATGGAAAATTCATCAACAAAGCAATTCCCCTGCCACAAGAGAAAGCTGAGTTTAATAAATTATGAGAGCTTATCAGAGCAGGGAAATATCAAAGAAAACAGCAGTTTATGTGAAACTCCTTTAACCTCCATGCTCCATACTTATTCTTTATATGCCCAGAGAAAACAAATCCAGTAGTAAAGTAAAAAAGTAAAGCTTTTCCACTTCCTGTTATTTCATCAACCTAACTATTAACCGTTAAGACAAAATCCTTTTCTATTCATTACATTTATTTCACTTTTTCTGTAGTGGAAACAGTAAAACAGCTGCCAAGGGCAGATATGATCATTCCCTTTTTTTTCCTCAACAGAAAAAAAATGTGTTTGTGCTAAATTAAATCCACTTTCCACATACTTAAGTAAGCATATCTGCAGGACATAGAAATTATACAGTGTCAGGTACAGTTGGCTGAAGAGCTAATAAACTCATAATCAAAACTGTTTAGGATTTTTAGTATCCCTCCTTCTCAGCCCTAGTTCCATTCTGACATCTGCTGCATCTGATACCTGACCTTGTTCCTGCAGGAGGGAAAAAATGGGTGGACCCATCAGGAGATGGAACCAGTCCCACTCTGTTATTTTAGGATACAGGCCCACTCATTGTGCTGCATGTACTATTGTGGTGGTACATGAAAGAAAATAAATAGAGCTGCATAGATAAATATTTTTTTATTATCCAGGAAATGGGAAACAGGTTCAAACAGAGAATAAAGGAGACGGCAGTTACTAAATATATGCCCATGTGCCGCAAGAAAAAAACTCATTCCTATTTAATGGTCGGCCTCTTGACATCCAACCCTTTCCAACTGGTCATTGGGATTATGGCGCAGTTTAATATATTGGACTGCCAGTTAATCTGAGCTAATGCACAGCATTTAGTTACCACTCCAGATCAGATCTGAGCACCCACTGACCTGCAACCACACAAGGGCAAGCATAGAGCTATAGTCCTTATTTCACCATCCTCCACCTGCCTGGTGTAGGCAGACATGGTCACATACTAATATCATCTGTACTGTAGCAGATTCAGTTAATAGTCCAGTGATCATCCAGCAGAGATGATGCTTCTTATCAGTTCAGTTGTCAAAACGTGTCCCCAATGAGACATGATGCACTACTTTTGAAAACGCTGCAGTGAGACTCACATCCGGACATCATATAAAACTCTATTTATATTAACTTTGTTATAAACCTTAGCATTTGCTTTTATTGTAGCTACAGGAAATGCTTTTGTTAGTCAGAGTTAGCACTGATCATTAACATTCATTAACAACAAATCTTTAAAAGACAATTATCAAGGCAATGGTTTATTTTTCCATTTAAATAATTTTTGCAAGAGTGTTACAGAAGAAGAAGAATCAGGTGTATAAAGCAGGTTCAGCAGAATTGAAGGATTATAGCTTTAATGTTGCTGTTGCTGTTGCTAAGTATAGCTCCTATTTAAGAGTTGGGAAATTCCACATCCGCACACAATAGCCAGGATAACTTGAAGAAGCTGTGTATTCTTCATTGTCAGTGATTCTTTGAGCAGGCAAATTCTAATCTTCTGGCCTTTTCTGCCACAGAGGGCAGTAGAGAGCACTCCTGTTCTTTACTAATGGTGACAGGCATTTATTTATTTTTAAGGAATAGGATGCAATAAGTGGAGTATATGGAAGAACCATTCTGTGTCCTGACCATGAATTTTCAAGAGACAGATGGGATTCACATCGCATCTGTAAAACCCCAGGACATGTTAATTCATGATGAAGTAATGCAGACTACACTAAATAAAAAGCATTTAAGATGGTCATCTCTCTTTTTGGTAAATGCCACATGATGAGATCATGGATCCAGAACCTGATAAAGACCCTGTGTTAGGGTGCTTGGCACAGAGAATCAACACAGTGAGTGGAATGACCTCACAAAAAGCTTGGGGATAACCTCGGAACAAACACTGCTGTTTTATTTCAGCCTTACCACCTCTGCAGAGGTCACTTTGCTGCTCTGGTGATCACAGCAAAAATCAATAGGTTATTAAAAACACAGCGGAAAAGAGAAAATGGAGCTGTTTCAATGGTCAACTATGGGAAAACAAGATGTAAAAAGATCGAAAGGCAGATATGAGAGTAATCAAATCAGAACACTGGGTATATTATGTGTCTGATTTGTATAATTGAATCTGTGTAAATACTGAAGAAAAATCTTTAATCTTTAACCTTATAAAATGTGACTTAAAAGCTTTCACCACAAAATTCTTACTTTCTAAATTCAAGCTTCAAGCTTTCAGCTCAGTGTTCACTGTCAGTGGTGACTATATGAGGTCCAGCCCCTGATAGGAAACCTATTGAGACAAACAAAGCTGATGTTACTTCCAAAGCAAAGACTGAAGGGACAGATGTTCTGCGGGAGAGAGGACAATGAGACAAGAGCCCTATAGATGCTTTTGTCTTTCATGTAAGGGTTTAATGTGTTGACCATGGAGCAGGGGCAGTAGTTTAAGTTGGGGGCTATGGGGTTGTTCCAAATCTAACCTAAACCAGAGTAGAGTGCTGAGTAAAAGCACTAAGTCTTCTCTGCTGGTCTGGACTTCTCTTCTACAGGCTGGTTACAGTGGAATGAAACCCAACACTAGAGCGAATGCACTTTATTAATTGTCTGAGTGATGTGTCATAAACAATGACCAAAAGTACTGATTGCTTATTGATTTAGTCAGATATTTTCTTATTAGTATGAGCGAAGGTGGTTTCGCCTAAAGATTTCGCCTAATCTTTATATTTGAAAAAGAGGGACTGAGTTAGTTCATCTTGTTAGCTAACAAACACCAAACTGCAGTGAGAATGAAGAAGAAATCAGAGGAAGAAGAAGAAGCTGCATTTAGTCAGAACGGTTCATTAGGCTGCGAGGGTCCTCTCAATTCAGTAATAAACAGCTTGATTGTCTGAACAAAATTATCATCTAATAAATTAAAGTGATGGGATGAATCCAATATTCAGATGTTCTTTTTGTGATTATCCAGAGTCTTGCTCAGAGTTTCTTACTGACGATAGCAGAAAGGACACACAGAGGCATGACTCAGAAAACCTTTCTGTTCATTACAGCTGAACCACTGAAATCCACCATCAATGAGTTGTTCAATGCAGTGCTTCACTGTCTTGCAAGGAGTAGGCGTCCAGCAGCAAGAACAAATATTTAGGGGTAGATGCCAAACCCTCTTTCGGACACACACTGAGCTTTGTTCAAGAAAGCAGGCGGAACAATGCTGCCATAGCCCAGTGTAACCCCTGAGTCAAAGAGGAATCGCAGGGAAAGGGATAGAAGCCTCCCACACACAAAAAGTCACGTGCACACACAAGACAAGATGATGATGTGAAGAACCACTGAAAAGCTGCCATCAGCTATTTCACCTTGGGTTATTGAAGGCTGGGAAGGACTTATAGGTCCCCTGCCAAACCAACCCTAAATGAGAATTTAACACTTAAATGCAAACTAATTTTTTCTTCATGGCTCATTCAATTTACAACTGTGTCACAATAACTCTATGTAACATGTGAATATATCTAGCTGTATGAGATTTTAAGTTTGGTTTCAGTAGATTATTTTTCATACAAATCAAACACTAATAACTGAACTCACCTTTACAAAGGGTCTTTCACTACCACTATGATGGATGAGCCATTGGCTGTGTTATTTTAAGTGAAATTAAAATATTAATTGAAATAATAAAATAAACACTTATCCACAAGCAATTACTCACATGGCCAAACCTCAAGGCAGCCAAACTCAGCTGTTCAGGGCCTGTTCAAGTGTAAGAGCTCTTGTTTGCATGTTAGTGTGTTGCTATTTATAAAAACAACACCTCTGCAGGTGTGAAATTTAAGAATGTGTGTTGGTGTTTCCTCACATCTATTATGCATTGGTGCTCTTAAAATATGTCTTCTCCCTACTTGCCTGTACATGGCTCTAGTTGCTATTTAATCACTCTACGTCTGTCCATGTCACTTAAAGAGTCCTGAGCAGTATCACGTATGAGTCGTCATTTCACTTACAAGATGTACCAGCACTTCTTGCAGTGGTTAAGCAACAGGAAATTGCTGTCTCTCGACTGTGAGTCATAGTAACTGGAAAAGTGTTCAACTTATTCATTTGCTGCAGTGTTTTAGGCTCTGGCCTTGTAAAATAAGTCGATTTTACAAAACTCTTGTCATATTGTTAAACGGCACATGCCACAGTTTTTCACTGACTGGTACACAATGCTTTACTAATAATACAGTATTTGAACTGAAAGATTAGAAGATGTCCTCTAATTCTCTCTTCACTTACAGCACTGGTCATCTTCATCTGCAGCAGCATCTGCTGATACTCCTCATAAGGGCTCAGCTGATGGTCTTTGCTTTGCTCTTCCTTTTCTGATTTCACAGAAAGAACGCTGTCCAGGAAAATGAAAAACTCACTTCTTCTGCGTAACATGATCACAGCAAGTAAAACGAACCCTGAATAAAGT
Organism: Mastacembelus armatus; assembly: GCF_900324485.2. Lineage (NCBI taxonomy): Eukaryota > Metazoa > Chordata > Actinopteri > Synbranchiformes > Mastacembelidae > Mastacembelus > Mastacembelus armatus. The sequence goes on along the minus strand of NC_046644.1, from coordinate 16,954,524 downwards.
TAATCCATAATAAAAAGCTAGTCTGGTTCCTGTTAACAATTTCAAGAGCCTGTATATAGCAATGCAAAGACGGGATCCAAACACATCCTATATCCTGGTAAGCTCAGAACATAGAGTATATTGATATAGTAACAACAGAAATGTTGTAACCGTCGCAGTATTGATTAAAAGACCCTATTAATCTGCTTACTACACCTCCCATGTTACTCTCTTTAGCAGCCAATAGGCTGTTCTGTGGATTAATCTTGCTATGCCAGAAAACACACATTATCCATTGTTCTTGTTGAGCTGTTTTTGTTCTTTTGGACGATAAAGCTCTTTAATTCTTATATAACACATTCTCTGGAATTAAGGACTTCAACTTTGAACTGCAGTGACACTCTATACTGTATATTAAGCCAATATTGGTTTCAGTTAATAGCAGGGTCAGGATATACTATGTCCAGTAGGTAAACATTAACACATAGTATGACATGGTATGAACAGTGGTAAAAAGTAAAAGTGCAAATCTAATAACATTTCTTTGCACTTGGTCAAAATAGTAACTTTATAATTACTGCATTTCCTTGGCATAGGTGTCAGTCTTCAATTTAATCATTGATGCCATGGGTCTCATGCAATTTGAAAATAAATAACACACAAACAAACAGCACTAGCTTATAATTAAGTCTGCTGGCAGACATGACGGAGTTAAATGAGAGACTAGATTAAACATTTGTGTTGCATGTGATTTATACTTATTCCAAGCGGTGTGTCTTGCTTACAGTTTCAGTTCATAAATAGATCTGTCTAATGTCAGTGTCATGTAAGGCTTCTCTTCCCCACTATAGCTACGGCCTAATAACTTAGCTTCAGATGACAAGAGTCGGATCACTCCACTGAGGATCATGTCATACTGTAGCAGGACTCCCCCTGCACATACTGTAGCCTCAAACTGTCCCAAGTCTCAGATCACTGGTTTGCTCTCCACATAAGACAGAGTGGGGTATTCTTTGCTTGTGTTGCTACTGCAGTATTTCCATATTTAATTCAGCTCATAGCTTAAATAGAGCAGACAGGTACTGAAATGATATCACACCAGAGCTCCCACTACATCTCCTCTTCTTACGCCACACACATTTGAGTTCATTATTTGAATTCCTCAGCTACTTTTATTCACATGGATGAAGGGCTAACACTTAAACCTGCTAACAGCCTGCAAGGACTTTGAGACTATAGCTTTATTCTTTCTTGCCAACAACAACAGGATTTACGCTGATACTAGAATATTTACATTCCTTTTAGGGGGTCAAAAACCTCAGAGCACTTGAAATACATATATAGCTTTACTGTATCATTAAAATGAGCTCAAATCTCTGGGTGGTCCATTTATACGTGTACCACAAACAGTTTTTCAGGTAATATCTCTGAATAATGTGGCCACACTTTGAATCCACCCTGATGTGCCTCATCTCAGGATGTGAGTAAAGATGGTACTTTTTAGACGTATTACATTACTCATCCTGGAGAAACTCACATCTCTCAGTGTTTAAGTGTTTAATACACTATATGTGTATATATATAGTGTATGTATTGTGTATGTATATTGAAAGGGAGCACAAATCCAGAGAGCGCCAAACTTATTAGGTTTGTGAGAAAGACTTTGATATTGAACGAAGCTAGACCTTGCTAGTGGAAGTGATGGATATGATTTCAAATGCCATTTACTATCAAACCAATTTACTAATAAAATAAAGGACTTCCGCCCTCTTGGTCTGAAGAGTGAACAGCCAGTAAGAGAAAAACAGAGCAGGTGAGAAAAAGTAAGGACATGAGGGGGCTGGACTGGCAGAATTTTTTCAAGGAGCGGGAGGCAAATGTGTTGTAACTACTGTTTCCATCATCTTTGAATCATTTCACATTAAGTAGCTGTAAAGTAACAACTAAAGAGGTTCACATGATATTAACCGTGTCTTTTGACCAAAGGCATAACCCTTCTGAAAAGCAAAATAAACCACTTACATGGGCTCAAAAACATCCAGTGATCACTAAATAGGACAACTGAGAAAACAGAGGCGATAAAAATCTGCACTCGTATATTTTGACTCTTCAGCACATAAATGTGAAGTGGAGTGCATTCACGTCCAATTGCTCTTTGGGGATTAGAAACACACACTGCATAAAAACTCCAGAGGACACATCTGAATTAAAAAAGAAAACAAACATTATTTTACATTCAGGCTGAGATTACTCTGTTTCAAATCAGGAAGGGTAGTGTTACTTGTTTTCATCAAGAGACATATTTACAGTAGCCAAGTGCTTCTGTTTTAGGTTGCACTTATGCTTGAAAATGTAATTATTATCATTGCAGAGGCTGCAGAAAAAAGAGACTGTAGTCCTTGGTTCACCATCCTCCACCTTGAACAGCCACTGAAGGGCCAGCAGTGCAGTAATATCTGTGCTAGTGTTACGCCATTACTCTGTTGATAGAAACTCAATGCTGTCACAGCCTGAAGAACTAATGACATGTATAGTATGTTGTACAGCACAGCAGTAATTAGCAGAACATGGAAGCCTGGAAGGAAGGTGACAATATGTCAGAGCTCTCGGGACAGAGACCCAACAGTAGTATCATTCCCACTGTCGCAGCAATGATTAGAGGCTGAATTTACAAATAACAAAAGTAGCAATGACTAAAAATTAGAGGCTTCAACTGTTTGTGGTTGGAAGGACTGAGTCACATTTTATAGGCAAAATGACAAATAAGCTCAGACCTCTCCTTTTCAGTTTTGAGGAAGCAGAAGGCCAACACTTGTGGCCAGAAAACGCCCAGGACAGAAAGTCTTAATTAATCCTATGGTGTTTAAAACCTCAAAAAACAGTGACAAATGTCTAAAACAAGCAATGAGATTCCTCCAGATTCCCCATTTTGTCCCACCAACAGCCTAGACCAAAAAAGATTCAAATTATTACAGTGCTCTAACATTAAAAAATAAGCAAATGCTCACATTTAAGAAGCTGTAACTGACAAGTGTTTTACTTTAAAAAAAAAAAAAACAATTTAAATGAATGATCGTGCCTCTTGAATAAATGTCTCTGTATCATTTCCGGTGTTAACAAACTATCTCACCTACCCCTACTCTTTTCTTGCTGCTTCTTACTCACTGGGGTGGAGTCCTGGGACCTTGAGATCAGAGGTGGGTCCATTCATCACTATTTTACCATCACAAGGGTTCAAAGAAGGAGGGAAGGAGAAAATGGGTTTGGGGTGGTATCACTGAATCAGCAGGTGGGTGACGATGAGTATAAGATTTACGGTAATGTTGGGGCGGGGGGCAGGGATGTCTTTCGTAGATTTCAGTCTGTGTCACCCCCTTTCACTCCAATACACTGACAAAAGGAAACCAACTTGTCCTGGAAGTGAGCAGCATGGGATAAGGCTGGACCCTGGAGGAGTCTGAGTCAAGATGAGATACTACAGCAGAAAACACTGAGGAAGTCTCAGTCTAACACCAGGTTGTTTCAAGCTCCAAAGAGCACTACAGGAGATCAGGGCCGATATCTCACTGTGGTGAATGCATGACTGAAATCCACACAAACAAGGCCATGAGGTTTTGATTGTACTTTTTTGTCTGTGCTCCTCTGGCAAAGTCTGAAGCAGCACTTAATTGCAGGAAAGAAAACAAGTGACTTTTAAAGGGCCTCTGCAGACAATACTACTTTCCCTTCTCAATTAGAATCGGGCCAGTGGCCAACTGATAGGCATGTGCTTACTATTAAAAAGACCACACAAGCTCAAGTATGTGTCTCTAAAACTTCCCCTAAGATGAGTTCTGAGTTCACACCTTCACTGACACTGAGTGAGCGTAATTAGCAAAGTCTGGTTAAGTCGCTGACCAGCCATTGTAACCTCTATGCAGATGACCCTTGTGCAGTTGAACTCACCTTTAGCTGCTGCTCTTTGAGAAGAGTTTCAACCTTGTCCATGATTCCTCATCAGTAAGTTGTGTAAAAGGAAAAGACACCTTTGCATCCTATTCTACTACATACTACTGTGAGAACATCAGTACATTCAGTAGCCAAATTAGCCAAATAGGAGAAGTGAAACATTTAAGGTGGTATCATAGTGTCATGGTGACTTTGTTAGTAAAGCCAGAGGATAACATTTAACTTATTTCATTTTTAAACTATGTGCTGCTAATATTTAATCTGAGAATGTTTGGTATAACCAGTCATCTGATTGATCTTTCTCCACAGGCCTGGTTATTGGCGCTACAATATCAACTTCTGAGAAGCTGCTGTCTCCAGGTCTTTAGACTTTTTTTTAACACATCTACCAAATGCAATGTGATTTTGAATTTTTGTTTGAAACACAATACCTATATTATTTATTATAATTTCAAATGTAGTTTTTTTCTGAGCCCTCTTCCATTGAGAAATGGCCATATGCTTCACTATATTCAACTTCTTTCTTCCTTGGCTGCATTTGAACATGATGTCACTTTTGGAAGGGCAATCTGACCAAAACTTTGATAACTTCAATTACATTTTAGTATTCTGCAGACACTTCTGTCGGAGGATTAGCAGGTCAGTCGTTTTAATAACGCAAGTTAGAGCAGGACTTTTCTCAAACATTGTTTGTGTGACACTTCTTAGAAATGTTACAAGCTCAAGGACAGAGATGGTCATAATTTTCATGGTGGCAAACATTAAATGAGTCTGTCTTTAAGAACACAGTGAAGACTATAATCAGTGTTATGATGATGCACAAAAGGCATTTAGTATTTTGGACCTCAATCAACTGACTGTGGCAACTTGTTCATGGTGACTCACAAAGCCCAAACAACAGAGGTCCACCACACTCATTTCTGTTTATTTACTCTCTTAGTTTGCCTGAGTGCGAATTTTCTTTCCAAGCCGTAACCTGCTCCACAGTCACAATATTCACTGATTTAACTATTTGATCAGACGAACTTGACTGAGCAAAGTTTTGACTCATCCTTTCAAATCTTTTGTATTGTTGAAATTCCAGGATTTACCTTAATTAAAAGTCAGTTTAGAGAATAGCGCAGGAAGGCATGTTTGGACTTCCTCACCACAGCAACCACGTCTAACAGAGGTTGTGAAACTCTGCCTGACAGTGACTTCACTTCCTGAACTATCACCACTTTCCTGTTCAGTATGAGGAACAACAGGATGATATGTGGCACATGTGGTGCCTCATCCTTCACCTGTCACGTTGCACCATGACATTTTTAAGCAAACTAACTAAAACATGGACATCACAATAAAGGGGATGTCCAGAACACTGAATCTTGAACGTAAAAACAGCATATGAGGAATCCAGGCTTGTGTTAAATTTTATATTGACATATGAGGGTAATTAACGATTTTGAAACAATGATTAGTCAGTTAATCAATGAATTTGTTAATTTTTCAAACATTTTCTTTCCAGACCTGAAATTTGAGTAATTCCTGCTTATCTATTTTCATACCAATGTAAATTACATATCTTTAGAATTTTATTTGCTATCTTTTGACATTTCATAGAGCTAATCAACTTAATTAGAAAGACTAAATGGTAACAGAACTACTTGTAGCCAAACCCACAATATCCTGTCCTTGATCTACATAAAACTCTGTACAACAAGAAAATACATGGTGTGCATTCTCCAGTGGCAACAGTCACCTGCACAGCACTGTTGAACTCAGTCTGCTGCCTTATTGCAAGGACTAAGATTAAAGAAACAAGTGTCTGGATTCAATTCAGTCGACAAGGAAAAAAGTGAGCATCTGGTTGTAATACACTATTCTCTGCAAAAGCTCAGTGCCTGTTTTCAAAACTTGCAAACGGTTTCCAGTGTTAATGTACGTGAAAGGCTGTAAAGTACCCTGAGGCTATCTTTGCTTTGCATGACTACCTGGTCCGCACTGTGTTTGGGTCAAGCATTGCAGTAGTGAAGTACAAATACACTGACATCACTGGGAAAATGTAAAGAATGTGGAGGACTAGTGGTTTTCATGGTGAACTTTGGACCAGGTAAATTACTGGAGAATTCATGGGAGTGACAGCCCCTCTGTTTTTTTCTTAGAAAGGAAAACAGACCCCCGATGTAACTATCCCCAGGCCTCTTTGCTTTTTGGGAAAGAAGAAAAAAACTCAACTCATAATATTGACTTTAGACTGCAGCTTTATCAGAGAAATAAGTGTAAAAAGCTGCCATTGTTTGCTGCCTAACTACAGTAAAAGAGGTGCAAAATGAATTGAAATCAATAACTTGAGACCCTTCCTGCTGGTTATGCCAACTCCATGTAAGAACTTGCAAGTTCACACTCATCCATGTTTGTGTTGACAAACAAACAAATATATACTGACAACATATCATTATTAATTTGAAATGAATCCCACAACAAGAAGTCAGCACCTCTGCCAGGCCATGTGTCAGCACACAGACGGCAAAACGGCTGCTTCTCCAAGGGATCATCTACACAACAAAATAACAACATGAGCCACTGACACAAAAGCCTCACAAAAGGAATTCAACTCACCACAACTGCTTATTATCAAGTCGTAACAGTAGTTTGACACAGTCCTGCAATTTCCCTCAATCTGTAGTTTGTAAGACATTTGCCTAAATGTATGAGGATGTGTCTGTGGATATGGAAATACCAGTGATGGGGCTGCAGCCCAGTTGTAAGTTGAGCACTCCTTAAAAGTGAATTTAAGTGGAATGAAAAGTGACATCATAGCACAGGAATTTATTGTAGTAAGGTCCCTGGGCATGGACTTAGTCTGTTGTAGCACTGATAGTTTTGGGTAATCTGAACAAATCAAACAATAAATATAAACAGAAGATAAAACACTAAACATTTTGATTAGTAACACAAATAAAACACAATCTGTGATCAAATCTAAGCCTTGCCTCCCACACATTTCCGTTTGTAGATACAAACAGTTTATCAGGTCCAGGATAATACAAATACAATTTTTAGATTATCATTGCCATAAATCCAAGTCTCATCTTTTCTCACCATGATGATAAATGTATCTGGACTAAAACAGCAAGACATGTGGGCTATATAAGTGTCACTGAAGTTCCATATAGTGAGTTATGTTTCTCTACTGTATGTGTTTAAATAGCGGTGCCTTTATGTGCGTATAAATAGAAGAACTTAACGCCATCTACTTCCTCTGCTAACAGCCAGAATCCAGCATGTGATATTAAAGGCAATCTAGCAGCTTGTTAGACATTTAAGAGATGGTTACTAAAGACAAGGGTCGCTGCAACATCAACATACATCCTCAACAACTTGGCACCGCAAGAGCAGCTATGTTATAGTGAGGGGGTGTGTGCAAAGCGTGGTTTAAAACGCTCAAATGCAAACTAAAATGGATGTTGAGCCATCTGCGGATTTCCACTGATGGCCTCCTTGCTACCAACACCATGTTGCCCTGAAATGAAACACAAAGATGCAGAAACTGGAGCAAAAAAAAAAAAAAAAAAAAAATACATGAGATCCAGTGATTAGCGCTACAAATTAGCCCCGTGATGGCTAACACGACCGGGGCTGAACGTCCACAGAGCTGTGCGTAAACATCGTCGTTTCAGAGGCAAAGATGGAGCCACTGCGCCGTCACACGCATGTTTCTATTTCCTGAGGGCCGTTAAGTCCGCGCAGGTACAATAAAACCCGCTAACAAGCGGTGCAAGTGCACAGAGACTCACCCATAGCTCTGACCCCCAGCTCATGGTTTCAGTACGATGTCCTCGGAATAATCCACAGCTCGTATGAGGTTTTTCTTAACACACACAGCAGCAGACGTGATTTGTGCCTTTGTGTTTGCGCCTCGCAGCGACCGTGTGCAGAAAAAAAACCGCTCCTATACTCGTATTTTTTTTTCAGAGTCTCATCCTGTCTGATACAAGATGGCCAGGAGCTGCAGCATAATCTTCAAACAGGATAGTCTCGCTATATGCAATGCGCGGGCCCGCTTCAACTCAATGACAGCTGCTGTTGCGCGCACACAGGCAACAAAAAGGGCTGGTGTCAGTGTGGGGTTGTCCAATAAAGCCTTTACCAATTTCTCTGCTCATTCACTCGCTCCCTTCAGCGTTTGCAAATGTGCTTTGAATGCTGGAAGGACATTGGGCGGTGGTGAGAGGTTCAAAAAGGTCACCACCCATGGCAGATGTTCCACTGAATACCCCAGTAGGATATTACTAACCTCTCACTTCAGATTTCAGTCTTTGCCTCACTCTGTCTCTGACTATACCAAGGTAAGGTAATCATGCATAGTGCTGGATTTACTGAACACTTTTACACTGAGCCCACAGCAACCACAGGCTTCCACACACAGGATGTTGCACTCAGGTTGCAGAAACTTTGAAGCACGATATCTGTTCATCTGACCTAGTGCTAGACTCATATCACTTTTGCACAGGCTTAAACATGAGTTTATTCTTGTTTAGACCTTTGGCACATACGGACACTAGCTCCTGTGTTCAAAAAGCAAAGATAAAATATAAGCTGTGAACAAGTATTGGATCATCCCACAAAAGATCATAACTGTGCATTTATATCTTTTTTTTAATCCCTAACTTGAAGTGGCTCCATCTTGTGTCTGTTCATAATAATATAATTATTTCCCAATTGTAAAGGACTATATACTATATCAATAGATTAGATCAATAGACAGATATATTTTTCTGTGCTTTTCCAGCTAAGACAGTAAAAAGGTCTATTAACTTCAATATACTCTAAATCTCAATTACCAACATGCATCCAGATATAAAACATTTAGTATATTGTGATGAATTATTTGTATCATTGCTTAACTTCTATGGTGAAGTCTTATTCAATGCTGTAAAGTCCAGAGCAATTACCAGTTTTGCTACAACAATGCTCCCACCTAGTGGTTGGAAATTACCATACACAGACACACCACTGGGGGACTTTAGTGCAGAGAAATATTTTGATAATAAGATAATCAGAAAAATCCTCGGATTAAATACAATTTGACTTTGTGCACTTTATGTCGACATGTTTTACAGTTGTCTTTACAAACACAATTGGAATGCAATAATAATTTAACAGATCTATAATCCATTTGTTTGTTTGATTCTGCAATACTTCATGTATTAAAATACTTTAGGACTGTGTTCAGTGCTGTGCTGTGTTTTCAGATTTGTCATTGCGGATGATATTTTGACTACAATGAGTTTGGCTTTGGGAAAAGGCAGTGTACTAAATATGTCACATCTTTCTGTAATTTTGGTTCACCACCAGGCGGTGCACCTGGACCTCCCCAGAGGAAAGGATAAGACTTAGTATGCAGGAGTGCTGATGTAATAATTATAACCAATTACCTAAATGTAGTGTTAATGGTCATATCTGATATATCTCCTTAATTTACACAGGCGTTGTTCACAGAATGGCTTGTTTTGTTTCTGCATGCCTCTAATATGTTTTTGCTGGTGATAGTTTTGGGCTAAACAAGAACAAGTGAAACAGTAACATCTGATTGAGTTTGTGATGAAGTAGCAATAGAAAAGAAAATGGCAACTTGGAATTGATTATTTTTATAAATCTGTCAGCTGTATTTGTCTAAATTCATGTGGATAAGCTCATTTCTGCTGCTACATCACAAGGTGGATTCATAAACATGAATTCTCTTATTACTAACATTACCCTGCTCAAGCCTGATCTTGTCTATCCTAAGGAAGCAAGCAGGGTGGGACCTGGTTAGTACTTGGATGGGAGACCCCTTCGGAATACCAGGTGCTACAAGCAAGGCTTGGGCATCAGGCTAGCAGCCAGACCCTGTAAAAACCTCATTGTAACAGAAGCAGTGAAACATGAATTTCCCTTACTGCTGTTTATCTTATCTTACATTATCACTTTTGGTGAGGCCATGTCACCCAATGTGCTCACCAACATCGGTGCAACTGAAACTCAAACATACAGCTTGAGTTACAAAGTAAACATGTGTCATCATCTTTCCAAAGAAACAAGGTGTTTACATAAACACATAATTGGGCACAGTCATGCCATAGTAGTCGTGTCAAGATCCTGCAAAAGGAGTAGATCTGAACTGGAAGGGAGCAGAATCATTTGTGTCCTTTACTTTCCTGAACACCCATGACGTCACTTTGTTGACTTTAACCACACCTTGCCAATTAAGATCATGCCATACCAGCTCAAAGGCAAACTTTCCCAACTTAATGTTGACCAATTCCTGATTCAAGGAGGAGCGTTTGTGCAGCAGCGTTTTATTGGTCTGACTCACTCAAAGCTGTGGACAAACAGAACTGACTTCAGAAGAAAGGCCATTTAAGTTTTAAGAGTCCAGCATTAGAAAAATAAAGAATCACAAATGTCTAAATTTTTATTAAACTGTGTTTCTCCTGCAGAATAGATTAGGTATAATTGTGCAGTTGCAGTATTCTTCCACTTTTTAAACATTAAGTTCAGATTTTTTGTTTTTCACTGTCACCATTTCAATCCTGCATTCATACAAAATATTTTCATATCTGTTTTTCCACCCATACAGACAAAATGCTTTTTAAAAGGGCACTATTCAAAAAAACCTGTCATGCAAGTTTTTTTCCTCCCTATCACATGCACTTTATATTTGCAGAAAATATTATCCCTTGCACTGTACGAAGTGCAAGCTAGACAGTCTCATTACTGGTCCTGCATAAGTAAACCGATGCCAAGTTTAGGGTTAACCAGTGATTGGGATCACCACACATATTAAATCAGGATTAATGACTGATCGATCCTAATCTTCCAAATCATGTTATGCAGAGCTCTTAGACATGACTGAAACTTCACAGACAAGGCTACTGGATGGGGTGAGATTATGGTCAAGGGCTGGATTATCACTGCTAATCCAATTATAAATGCTGTGCTATAATCAGTTGTCAGTCTCAGTGTAGGGATAACCCTTTGGAGTCAGTGATTTAACTGGCTGAAATTTGGATATTTGGCCAAGGAAAACAATATATATATGGCCTACATGAAGCATCCAGCAAGAGCTCGAATTGTGGGTAAAATACTGAAACTAATGTTTTGGCCTTTAATACTGACTCAGTTTAATCTCTCACTGGCTGCAAAATAATAATCAGAATAGTTAGTCTTTAACTAGAGAGGTCCGGCAACCGGAAGTAGAAAAAAACAATCTGACTCCACCTCATGATACCATTTAGCAACAGATGCGCAGAGGTTCATGTTCTTTTGGGTCACAGACACGGTTTGACATCGCTGGGGTACCACGAAAAGCCACTTCTGCCTGTGTAATGTTAGTCAGGGTCTCTTTGGTACCCTTTTCTTTTGCACCTTAGCTAACCCGTCCAAACCGCGTGTGTTTTTGCGTGGCGGTAGTGAGTTTCTGTCGATCGGTATGGATGTGCTGTGGATGGCACCGCTGCTGCTGATTCCCATCCTGATGTGGACCAGCAGCACGTTTGTTTTTTATTTCAAAAAGTTCTTTTACGTCGCCTGGATGATGTTACTGGCCATGCTGACGATTCCCCTGTGTGTGCTGAAAAGCGGCGGCAGAGACGTTGAAAACATGAGGTGAGTTTGTTTGCACAATAAACGTCGCCGTTTGTCAGCTAGCCAACGTTAGCCGGTTAGCTTAGCTATGTCTCAAACATGCAGAGATGGCTTGCTAACGACAACAGCCCAGAGTTGTGTTAACCCAGTATCACTGTAACCTCAGGGACCATCTAATCTGCCAATTTGTCTGACTCGTGAAAGGAAAACAGAACAAACTGTTAAATGTTTGGTGTATTTTTAGTCATATGTATGCTAACAGTAGCCCCCTTGGCACATGAGCAGTAGAAACGTGTTAACGCTAGCTGAAAACAAGAGGGCTAACGTTAAGATTTACGTTCAGTGCTTACCCAAACAAAGTCAGTGCATAGCAGACTTTGTGCACAGTGTGGGGGAAAACAGTATTAGTATTTGATAATGGTAATTATCTTTTTTTTTTTTTTTTTGCTCCTTTGCCGTTCGTTAGTTAAATGCCTGTCGTTTGTTAATTTACATCAGTAAATCTGGACCCTGAACGTCACAAAGCTGTCATTGTATTTTCTAGTTTCTAGTGTCAGACCTGCTGCCTGTTAATTCACTTTAAATCAGTTTAGCCCTTTTGATAATGCAGCTATACAACGTCACTATCAGTGTGCATAGTAATTGTGCAGCTGAGCACAGTGTGTCCTTGTTAGAAACTATATCTGTCTGTGCTGTAAGTTTGTGAAAGAGTGCTTCAGTTCTTTAGTGCTAGTGGTGATGATTGAAGCTTGAAAGGCGTTTAGTTTGCCAGCAGACTATTGTAAAGAACTTTGAATTTAATGCAGTCTAACACAGCAGAACCACCAATCACTACAACCCTTTAATGGCCTGTAATATCTTGTTGGCTTTGACCTTTTCATTTGAGGAAACATGTTATTTTACACTTCGCACACCTGTTGTGTCACTGTCAGCTTTGCAGCTTTGTTGTGGTTAAACCTACATGGTCATGATCGATTGCTGGATACAAGTGACTGCACTCTAGTAATTACCTTGAGGAGACAGATGCCAGATTGTAAGCTGGGTTACTGAATAGTTATGAGGCCCATCCTCGGTGCAACCTCACTTGGCCTTGATCTACTGACAGCAGTGTTGTCAGTTACAACAGTGGACCTTACAGCCTCACTGCTCTAGGAATAACTGTTCAGTCGTCACATTAGCCGTGGTGGTGGTGTCATGTTGCGTCAGTGTACCATTCTGTCAACTCAAAAGGTTATCTGGACCCGTTCACTGTGACAAAACAACTGAATTGGGGTCAGACCTTCTTGCACAGGGGATGATTGGAGTTTTGGATGCGTATCTTACACAGTACACAGTACACAGCTTTGTGCAAAAAGAGCTCTGTGATTCACCAAGGACAGGACAGTTTGTCACAGATGTTTTCTGTCAGATTGGTACACAAAAGGTCTGAATAATGGCATTGACTGCAAATTTTCACAGCTGGCTTAGAGTACGTAAATCAAACACATTAGACTATGGTTGCCAAATGACAAGTCTCTACATGTACAGTAAGCCAAAAGCTGTGATAGACCTGTGGTTGATGCTTTGCTTGTATTTCACTCACTTGGTTGTAAATGCGGAAACACAGCATGTGTCTTTTATGTGAATGGCTACTTTAGGCTTTGTCTCCAGCACTAATTATCAGGTAGGCTCTCTTGACAGCAGATAAACGACAGTGGCTTAGTTTTCTCTCAATTGCTTGAGCTCAGGTTCCATACTGTATTGTCTTCTAATGTCACTGGAGGACTGCCAGGGATCCTGTGCTGATCCTGTGAACATGCCCCTCTCCTGATCTGCCCTCCAACCTTTAGCACCTGATTTGGCCTCAGAACTGGTATCTCTCATCCAGTATTTGTAGTGATGTCAGGCTCACCTCTTATCAGTCAGCACCCAGGATGTATGGGTGCTAGTGTCATATGAGTCAAAATGTCATTATGTTCAGAGGTAGGTTTATGAGGTACGTATATACCTAGTGATAAAGAGATGAACCAGAGGAAAAGTCACTGGATTGGCCATAAAATGAATTCAGCTGAAGCACTTTCATTCCCCTTGAACAGTCTTACAGTTGCTGCAACACTGGCTGAATTATTGCATAACCAGTGACTTTTGTACAAGTATGAGCGTGTTATCACTGTACTGCTATGGGGAAAGATAACCCAAAGATTCTATTCCTTGTAATAGCTGTTATTTTACTGTAGTGCACCAACCACTACCCGGTTCTGCTGGAGGTTTTTTTTTTCTTCCGTTAAAGGGAGTTTTTTCCTCTCCACTGTCGCCAAGTGCTTGCTCATAAGGGAATTGTTGGGTTTTTAGTTTTAGTTTTTGTAAAGTGCCTTGAGATGATTTGTATTGTGATTTGGCGCTATACAAATAAAATTGAATTGAATTGAATTGAATTGAACCAAATGTATCCAGTGGCTTCAGTAAGCATGCAGACTCCTAACATCTTTCATATTTTGTTTTCTAAATTCAAATTTTATTAGTACATGTATTCAGATCCTTAATTCAGTACTGTGTAGAAGTCCCTTCAGCAGCAGTCCATTTGAGTATGTGTCTACAAGCTCTGCACACCTGGATTTGGGCCGTTTGTCCCATTCTTCCTGGCATATCCTCTTAAACTCTGTGAGAATAGTTGGGGAAGCATCCATAAACTGCCCTCATCAGGTCTGTATACCAGATGTTTGATGGGGTTCAAGTCTGGGCTTTGACTGGACCAGAGACCTGCTCTGCACAGTCTGCAAAGTTGTCTTGCAGGTTTGTGTTTGGAGAAAAACTGCAATTACCACAGCAACCAATGAACCCTGGTCATTAAACCCCCAGTCATTTGGAACAGGATACTGGAAATGATTATTTTTTTAGTCAAGTAGTGTGATCTATCAGTAAAGGCAGAGCCCATTATTTCCATCATTTTCTTTAGGGGACAGCAGCATGACTTGTGCCTGAAATTTAGACAAAGATGTGCCTTTTGTTTGTTTGTATGTATGTTTTTTTTTTTTTCTTTTTGTTTTTTTTTTTTTTTTTTTAAAGTGATGGTTTTTCCAGCTCAGACAAAAATGACTTTGCACAGCAAAAGCTAGTTTGTTATTCAAAATTTGTGGTTCTGTTTTTGCATGGGAAAATTTCTGCCCTGCACATTTGGTCAGTGCATTATGGCTGTTTGATCATTAAAATAGGCTCCTAATGTGCTGTGACTTTTACATGTTTTAATATTTGACAGTTGCTGGTCATGTGTCTATATGGGTGATGTTATTTTTAGTATTTGCTGAGTGTTTTTGCTGTTTTCAGAATATTTTTAATTCTGCCTCATTACATTTCTCAAAGTTCAAACAGATATAGATATATTTACAGTTATATGAACACAACTAAAAGCACGATGTGGGGCAGAAGGTCTGAATAAGTAAATGTTTGTTGGCACTATTCTAGACCTTTGACTCCGCCAAGAGGGAAAAGCATTTACTCAGTCAGATAATGATCAAATAATGGCTCAGAATGGAGACCTAAGTAGCTGATTACAGTTTGGAGTTGGCCTGGAAAAAATGCTAAGGCTCTTTGTTTCATTCTTCCACATCAGCAACAGAGTTTAGATAAAACTGAAATTGGCAGCCATGCCTGGTGTGTTTGAGGTGAGAAAGTGTGTTAGTTGAGTACAAAGCAGGACAAGGCACTGTTTTATAAGTACTATAGGGGCTATTATCTTGGTGGTCGGTGGGAGTGTTTACATGGAAAGGGATTCACTCTTGAACTTGCCGCAGTAGTTAATGTGCAAGGGGGGTTGAAACCAATCCCATCCAGTACTGGGGAAGAGGTGTGGTGCACCCTGGACAAATTACCAGTCTATCATAGGGACAACACATGGAGGCAGACAAACACTCACACTCACTTTGATGTCTACATGTAAATTAGTCACCAATTGGTCTAACCCGACACCCAACAAAAACTATCACATATATAAGGAGAACATGCAAACTCCACACAGAGAGGCCCTAGGGCCGAATGGGATTGAAACACAGAATCCTTCTTGCTGTGAGGTGACAGTGTTAAGCACCACCCTACTGTGCTGCCCTGGGTTTCATTCAGTGGAAGTAAAAACATGAAACTTTTCCAAGTAAGCACAGTGGTAGCCTTGGATATGTCATTATAGTTCAGAGCTGTTATCTTTTTTCTCTCTACAGAGGTCAAGTTTTACAAGTCCCAAATGTAAAATGCTGATCAGAATGTATGTTAATTGTATTATGTTTATCAGTATTAATGAGGAGTCTCCTGTGTTGAAATCAGAGAATTTACACCCAACCATGCACCTTTACAGAGCTTTTTAATCTTTTTTTAAATTCACAGTTTTAGGTTTTTGCTCATTTAGGTTTTGTTTGAGACTCAGCTGTTTCTATTAGTTTTTACAGCAGCAGCCCTGTCTTGCCCATATCCAAGAATGCATGACCAATGGTGGAGAACAAGCTTTCAACAACCTTAGAATCCTTACAGATCCCTGAATATTAAGTATTGAGTTACTTAGAATCTTTCAGTGTAGTGTTGTGGTTAATAACATTTAGCCTACTGCACTCACATGACTGCGAGCAGTACTCTAATGAACCCTTTTCCCCTCAGGATTATCCGCGTCGTGGTTCGGCATGTGAAGTATTTCCTTGGTCTTCGCTTTGAAGTGAGTGGGTGGGAGCATCTGCAGACAGAGGGTCCCTATGTCATCATCTCCAACCACCAGAGCTCCTTGGATGTTTTGGGTGGGTGTTGTAGTACTCATTGGATGTTTTTACAGCACATTCAATCTGAAGTGAAATAAAAATAGAAAAATACTGTACAAGAATCATTTGATCATTGTCTTGGTAGGAGTATGCATAAAAGGGCCGTAGTGCACTTGCTTTTCCCAAACAGTTTAATCTATGAAATAATAAGAAAAAATATTTACCTTAACAAATGACTGAATCAATGCATTATCAGAATTTTTTCTACCAATGCACCAATCATCATATTTCTTATATAGCTCACCCTGTACGTCCACGGGGATCTAAATGACCTTCCATGGAAACTTCTGTTGTATTATGAACTAAGCTTTATTTTTATTTCAGTGTTGCAACAATGTTAAGAAGTTAGCAAATGAAGCCTGTCACATCTGTTTTTCAATGGTGGTTGAAAATATTTAGCCGGATAGAAAAAATAATCCAAGATGGTTGTGCAGATGGTAGATTTTTCTCAGCAGTGCTTTTGTTTGTTTTTTTGTTTATCTCATCTTTAGCTAAGCTCAAAGATATACCACTGAAGTGAGTGTTCAGCAATTCACCCTGAGCAAACTGACACTGGGTTTGACAGATTCAAGGAGTTTTCTGCACATGCTAGTGGAAATAGCAGCAGTCCTCTGCAGTAGATGCAGGACTCACAGATGGAAGACTGTGTGACTGGGAATTTCTGAATCTGCACCTGGGTATACATAGGGTGGATCTCCACTCCCTGGCCAATAAAATGTACAAGCTGCTACTGCTTGATGGAACTAACTAGGATTATTTACTCTCTGCCGCCTGGTGCTTTATGGTAGGTGAATCTTTCCAGGATAGTTTGCGTGTCAGTGTATCTGGAAAACCAAGGGGAGGCTGAATCTACTTTCATTGAAGTTCATTTTAATGCTTTGGATAATACAGAGCCAGAGATTTAAGGTGATCTCTACAGAGCATGTCCACACTCCCTGTTCATCTCAGAACAGGTCTCACCTGTAAACTGCTGAAATACAGACCACACTGGGAGTTCTCTTCCTTAAAACATAAAGTAATGATTTTAGCTGCAGCTCAGCAACTTGGTAGTGACAACCGGTCCAGAGTATTTATGAGCTGAGCCTGTAATTTCATACAGATTTAATTGGATTGGTCCCTGAACAGTACAAGAACAGCATAAAATGATCTGTTAGGACTGCTGAAGACACCATTGTTGCTCTCTCACCCACCATCCAGGATTTAATTCCTCCCTTGGTTCAATAATGGAAAGTCAGGACGAAACACTCAAAACCTTTGAACCGAATGTTAAGGCCTGTTAAGGGTCTCGCATACAAATGCCTTCTTTTTCTAGGAAGAGTCATCTGTCCTGGGGATAGATGCAAAGTCAGATTGCAGCATAGATGAGGCAGTAGTTCTGCAAAAAAATGTAACTTTTTACCCACTTTGTGCAGTGAAAGGGTGTCAGATGGTGATTTGCAGCAGAGTTTGATGCAACCACCAGAATTAACATCATACTTAATAGTTTTGATTAGGCAGGTCATAGAAGAAGACATGAATAGGATCAAAACAACTAAAAACATCACTGGCCTCACAAGACCTAGTTTGAGATACAGGCTGTTATAAATTTACTTCACACCATTTAAATGGCTGTGTAGTTGGACTAAAAGCATGTTTGTGATTCTTGTTTCATCATGTTGGCTCTGTGATTTTAACATATGTGTTTTCTTTTGTTTTTTAAATCACCAATTCTTGATGGGTTCTTTTCAATCCTAAGTATCATTGTCAATGGCAGATCTATGGTTTCTTTCCATCGCTGCCTGGGAGAGTGTTTTTCAGTGCTGGTGAGAGATGAGGGCAGGCTGGAGGCCAGCGTAGTGACAACAGGGGAAGAGCTAGGTGTCTAATTAGTGCTGAAAAAACTCAGCATGAGACTTGGCGTCTAAGTTTCCATGCCAACTGCTACACCCAGCCATTAACAGCTTCTCATCGTAGAGGTGATGTAGCAAGACCATTAAGAACTAAAATCCACACACACGTCCTCAGCAATGACTTGGTGTCATGCACTCTTCCTGATGTAACTGCAGCTCAGTCTGCCCTCTTTATTCTCACCCTAATATAGTCACATCCGCTGGCTCTGCTGTTTGCCATCCTTTATTTCAGACACTTTGACTTTGACTTCCTTTCCCTGATATTGTTTGACACCTTACATTACTCCATCTTCTGCACCAGCTGCCTTTGTGCAAAGGTTAATCAGGCATGTTGGATTTCATAAATCCTATCAATAGAGCCAATAATACATCACATGTATTAAAGCAGACACCTGCATGTATACCTGGTGTAACCCAGGGTTTGACAGGTTCATAGATAAATATCTTGGAGAGACCAAAGGTCATCCTAGTTGACCTAATGGCTGCTCCTGTATATGAGGGGGAAAAAAACTGAAGCATTATTGTAAATATCATTACATTAAAAAGTTTGATGTCCTTTTAACCAACGGAGAAATGTGGGCAATGAGATTGATTTAAATTTAGAAAATTTTTAATTACACTCCACACCAGACCACAACCCACCCCGATCCTTTATTATGCGGCTTTATTATGCTTTTAATATGGCTTCATTTCTTAGTTTTAGTTCTCAATTGCTTTTGGTCACAGACTGCACTCAGAAGCATGAGAGAATTATCTTTATTTCAAATAAGATGTATGGTGCTGTACATAAACTAGGCGTGACCAGCTTACGTGTCTGTAAATCCTGATGGATAAGGTCTTATCCTCGGTATTTTAGGCCTGATGGAGATTTTACCAGACCGCTGCACCATGATTGCCAAGAAGGAGTTGATTTATGCTGGCACAGTAGGCCTCATTTGCTGGCTGGGTGGCATTGTCTTCATCAACCGAAAGAAGACAAGTGATGCCAAAAGTGTCATGGCTGATGCTGCCAAAACCATGTTGGACGACCAGGTAATCTGCCTCTTCCTAACATATGGTTCAGTTTTGTCAGTGGTAACAAAAGAAGCTACATTTCTCAGTTGAAGTCCAAAATATTTTTCAGTTTTGTCTTGTTTTATTTTTGCACTTCCTCATCGCAAGATTGACCATTTCCAACACTCTTTTGACAATGAAGCATGATTATAACTGTGTTCATGTCCATGTCACCTTTGTCTTTTGATGTCTACAGATTCGTCTGTGGGTGTTCCCAGAGGGTACGCGAAACCAGAACGGTGATCTGCTGCCCTTCAAAAAAGGCGCATTCCACCTGGCAGTGCAGGCACAAGTAAGTACCTTACCTCTGATGTCCTTAAAGCTCATCTTCTCTTGGGTTTCTGTATGTACAGTTTACTATAAATATCAAACCAATGTATAAACTACAAGGTACAGCCTTTTCCTTTTTGTTGACTTAATGCAGATTGTTGTGATGCTGGCTAAGTTTTGTCTAGAGAGGGACTGATGGGGTAATGTTTCCAGCATTGTGCTTCTAGGCACATGGGGGCGCTAGTACCCTTATATGGCATAAGGCAAGACTGTGATTTAACCGTATGAATATACAAATAAGTGCATGCGCAGGCATCCTTGAATCTGACAGACTGACAGCAGCAAGGCTGCTTTGAAATAATCAGAATAGCTATTTCCAAAGATTTTTAAGCACTTCTTTTTTGACATTTTTGTTTTGGTTACAGCTCCCTGCACAGAATGAGTCCAAAGTAATTCACGACCAAACTGCATCTATGAACTTTATTACTGCATGTGTGCAGGTGGGAGGTCTCAGGTCTAGTGCTGATGTTTTGTAGCACTCACTGTGGGTCAGACAGGTGGGATGAATTAAAAAAAACACTGTCGAACAATATCTGGCCAGAAACTGCAACTTTGTTCACCCCAGGTGAAAATGTGATGGTGTGTTTGTATGTGTGAGCTCATTTTGTTGTTACTTGCTATTAAGGATTAATTTTGATTTGGTTCAAATATCCACCAGCACTGGGGGGCTACAAAAACAAACGCATGCTGCTGCTCATTAGTGAATACATTAACATTTTCTGTATGGTCTCTGCTGGCTGTACTCCTACTCATTACATCTCTTATAGCAGACAAATAGCGATTAGATGTTAACAGCAGTACAAGTTTGGATTTGACTTGGTTTGCATGTTTGTTACAGCGAGTTGGTGAAATTATTTCATTTGAGGTCTGGAGAACACAGTCTGTTCTGGTTTTTCTTGTTGGCGTTGCTTCAAATTATTTCTATATCTGTATTTGCTTCTTCTGTATTTGAGTTTGTACCCAGCCGGCCAGATTGAGTGGAAGCAGGACAGCCCCCAGGGGGAGCCACGTTTGGCTCAGCCAGTCCTGTTGAAGGGCCACTCAGGGCCTCAAGAGAGCAACTCAGCCTCTATTAGCACCAGTGGGGGAGATGAAGATTGCCAGTGTGTATGTGTGTGTGAGTGAGAGAGAATGTGATGTTGGTTCAGTCAAGCATTTGTCTGCTTCTCATCTTTTTACTTGCAAAAATGGAGAAAGGAAATGGTCAAAAGTAAAGATTCAAAGTCAGATTTATTTAAACTTGTATAGGTAATAGTGGGATTTTCAGATATTGTTGAATTCCTCCTTAAGTCAACTTTCCTCCTGTTTTCCAGGTACCCATCATACCCGTCATTTTTTCATCGTACAGCAACTTTTACCTACGGAAAGAAAAGCAGTTTAAATCAGGTAACTCATCCTGACTCGTCGGTTTTTCTCATTTTTTCCACTGTGTATGACTTATCCACATCTGTATGCCTACTTGATGTTCTTTAAGACTCCTGACATTGAAGATTTGTGCCTCTGCAGGGACCATCAGATTGAAAATCCTTCCAAAGATTGAGACAAAGGGGATGACAACAGATGATGTGTCATCTCTGTCTGACAAATCCTTCAACCTGATGCGTTCTGCCTTCCTGGAGATCTCTCACTCCGTAAACCAGAGCAACGGGCCCTTGAGGCACTGAACATTTACAACAGTCCCACATCTCTTGGTCCACTTTTCCTCTCGAGACCCAATCCTACCCCTCGTCGCTCCCCCCAGGTTCTCCCATTACCTGGCCAGGAAACAACATGACACCGGTCTCATGTCATGAAATTTCTTCTTGTCTAATTGACGCCTGGTCCAGTCCGCCTCTGGCCTGGACATACAGCACAGTCAGTCCCGACCCTCACTGTGTCTGCAGCAGCGCCGACAGAAACGCTGCTCTGCACGCCGTGAGCGGAGTGACGGACGGCAAGCCGAACAGTATGGATGTGTGTCGTTCTTTATGCATGCCTTTTGGAAAGCTCTATCCACTTTCATCTTTGCTTTGCTTTGGAAGTATGCCTTTGTTATTGTCTTATTTTATCATGATTTTGTACTTTTTTTTTTTTTTTTTGGTCTTCTTTCTCTCCTGTTTCTGTTGTCAGTGGATGTTCATGCGCTTCTCTCATGCTGCCTTTGTTTTAGCTATCTGTGGATACGCACACACACGCACACACACACACATACACATAAAGTACCCCATCTCCTCCTTTCCTTTCCTTTTAGTATGACCTCCATTCTGCATTCCAGTTTCTTGCCTAAAGGAGTGAGGTTTCCACAACCAGTGGAGAGTGTGCAGGTAAGAGGTCGACAGCAGTTGACCAGACTTCTTTAGTCATGTCGCTATGAATTCACCTCTGTGTTTATATTGGCTCTTCAGCTCTATGACCAATAGGCCCATGACATACATCATGATGTCAGATGTCAGAAAGTGAAGAATTCAAGGTTAGAAGTATAACAATAGCACCCATCTGTACTGAATTAACGGACTTAACTGGACCGATTAGTTTTGTGTTGTGCGTTTTTAGTGTATTGTACATCCTTTTAGTTTCTCCCCAGAAAGATTAGAAATAACCTGTGTTCAGCTTTGAGCAACAAGTGTCTTCTGGCTGTATTTGGTACTCTTGCTTTGTATTTATTTCCACATCAAATAATCTTTTTTTTTTTTTATATATATATATATATATTCTTGAAGCTGTCACATTTTTTGCTCCTCAGAATAAACTCACTAATGGATGGAAAGGCGATTTCATAAAGTGCAATGTCCAACTGTTTTAGAACTACTGTTCCAAAGTGAAAGCTACCTGATGTGCCATGACAGAGTATTTTTTTGAAATTTCCAATGTAAGCCCATTATTCTCTTATTATTCCCCATTTAATCAATCATCTAGTGACCTTTGCCAATATCATTTCCCTTTGCCAATGATTTGAGAGGGTTCTTTCTGATAGGAAGAAGGTAAAACCTGTTTACCACTGTGGAATGGTTTATATTTAAAGAATTAATTGGTCTGATTTATTAATTAATAATTAACAGTCCTGATGTACTCAAGTCTACATCTTAGAATAGTGTAAAAATGTCAAATGTATTGCATTACCTGGGAATGTGAAAGATTGTGCCCATGTCTTTTCTTATTATGAAAATGACATGAAAGTGAATAACCGTTGTAGTTATAATATTCTAAATTGGTTATTAGTTAACCTCAAAGGAGAGTATTAGATTATTTAACTTAATTTTCAGCCTTAAATTCGATTGGTTGTTGCACTTTGGATTGTTACTTTAGTTTGCTTATGATCAACTTATGTTCTGTAATATGTATGGGCAGTGACATTAGCTCAGATAGTACTGATTGAACTGTTTTACTTAACATCAAGATCTTAAATTTCATGTTTCTTACAGCCTTTATATTGTCAGCAGAATCATTTTGTTTGCTCCCCCCATCAGACGTAATCTGAGAATGTATTTCAGCATTCAGGATATTTGTGTGGTACTACTTTTTTTTTTTTCTTCTAATTATTGTATTAAAGTTGGATGTTGAAAACAGTTGGCATCAAATCAAGGAAATGTATTTATTTGAGCATTAAATGTCAAATTTCAACTGATGTGCACACAGAACTTGTGAGGTCATCTTGTGAATGGATTGATCAATAGTTTTGCCTGTACACTGCTGTTAACATTTGATGGCAACACTAGTTTTAGTGATAACCTGCTGGACTTTGCTTTAAGTACATGTGACAGAGTTTCATATGTTGAAGGCCAGTATGGAATATATGCCCCTGCTAGTAAGAACGGATTCAATTCTGTTTGTTTCCTTAGTTTCAATTTATTTATTGACCTTTTTTTCGTAACTGTAAGAGCAGATTTTCATCTTTGCAGTAGGTGCACTGAATGTTAAAAAGTACTTTACCAAATTGGATTCTTCCAAAATATGAGCTGTACCATATACATTTTACTAATGGAGTGTTTTATCCATATATTTTCTGTTGGTTTCTTGGTTATTTTGTAATACAAATGTGTGATTTGTAAACTGTCATAAGCTTAAATGTGTTGCTAACTGCCTCTGCAACAACCCTGCTGGTTGAGTTTTCAATAGTCGTTTACGCACCAATATGTGAAATACTGGAAAAGATTTGAAGTATTGTGAACCTTAATAAAGCACTTTTCATGCTGGGTTTTGGTGGAAAAGGCAAAAGGACTTTCAAGTTTTGCGTCTGATTTTCACCAAAGCTATTAAAGTGTAATTGGTGGTAGCTTTAGATGGATATGAGAAACAGAGCTGACATCCTGCAGAGCCTTGTATGTGTGTGGTCCCTTACTCTAAGTGTGTGTAAATATGCACACATGGTAATAATGCCCATTATAGTGTCTGTATAAAATTGATGCTGTAGTGTTCCTGATTTCACTTTTTCTGGGTAAACATGAATGCCTTGCAAAAGAATAAATAAACAATTAATTCTTTTTCCCTTAAATATTTTGTGCACCCAAATGGCTGCTTTACCTTCTGCTGAGATTTATATTAAAATCAATGATAGAAAGGATTTTTTTGCATTTTTTCCAAGTACTGTACTTAAGTACAGTTTAGCTATTGTGCTTTTTACTCCACTACATCTATATGTCAGTTTGCTTGTTTGTAGATAATTTTGCATAATTAAAAAAAAAGTTTTAATCTTACCGAGTAATTTCTCTCCATTAAGAGGAAATAATATTTTATCTAATCTTATCTTATTCTCTCTTCTGTCAGGATTTTAAACGTTTTGACAACACAGAAAGAAACTATCCAGAATGGCCAGTTTTTTTTCACAGTTATGTGGTTGTGAATATTATTTGGTAATCCTTTCATATTAATGAGCACACATGTTTGAATGAAACTTTTTATTACAAAATGTTATAAAACTAGGTAAAAATGTCTATTGATGTGCTGAGAAATGACTAAAAAAAAATCATAATTTAAATACATAAATACAGATGTCTGTGTCTGTGCCCTGGGACAGTTTAGGGCTCAGACAGAGGACACAGCTGGAAAATGATGCAAAACAAACGCAGAAACAAAGTGGCCAGTTTGAACCTTGTGTGGTTGATTTCAATGGTTAAGGGCTGATGTAATGGTGAAACGTACCCTGCTCTTACAAAATCAAGAATTTGACAGTGATTCAACAAGAAAACTAAACATGTTGGAAAAGTGAAAATCACAGATGTCTTGCAGACTCGAGCTGTTTCTGCCTTCTGCCATCGCTTCCTTGAAAGACCAGCCACCTTGGTGTGTACGATCTCTGGTAGGTTTGTACTGTTAACTTCATGGGCAACAATAATAATAATGATGATGGCTATTAATTCTCCTGGCAAGAACCTACAGGAAGGAAGAGTGGAAAGTGTTAATACAGTGCCTTACTGTCAGTCTACAGGTTTTTACACTAGTGGCAGAATTTATTGTAGTGATTGTAGTAAAAGTTATGTTCATATCGCCCTTAAATTTCATTGTACCCCTTTCAGTATCTTTACTGAGGGGGAATTTGCAAATTTAAGGTTGTTGAGTTTCATGATTTGAAGTGCAAAAATGTAGTAATTGACTGTTCTGTGATAAAACTAAATGTGATAAAGCTTGTGACATTGTATAAATCTAATATTGTAATAAAAGTGTTTTTCTCAAATCTAGGGTCAAGATTACACAGGGATGTCTGATATGCATGTGGTAAGAAATTCTTTTAACCTTCACAGTTGCATAATGACTTTGCTATGTTTCTTTGAGCGCCATCTTGAGGTTGATCTTGAGGTTGACTTTACCATTAGTATATTTGCACATATATTCTGAGCATCAGTATTTAGCTAAAGCACTGTTGACCTTAGTGACCGCACAGAGCTGACAGCATGGCTGTAAACCTATCAGTCTTTTTATCCAATCTTTCATATCTTAATTAGGTTAAAATTTAAGTGAAATGTATTATTTTCCTTATAGTTTCATTTCCTCTGATTGTACATTTAAACATAAATCGTACCCAAAATGATTATTACATTACAGGCCCAAGATTTTATTGTTTTACTATGTTATTAGGTTTCTAATAATATGGGCTATAGAACAGTTGATTTTATTATATTATTACATTTGGGTTTTAACATGGTTTCTAATATTTGACTTAATCCTGCTTTCCTGGGCTACAAATTCCAGCGGTGTTCAACTATATATTGAAATTGTATATTTTTTTTTCTTGTCCTCTGAGCTATGAACAACTAAAGGTCAGGCTGTAGTCACTTACAGGTGCCAAGGCGCTCCTCCAGAAAGCCAATCTGCTCGCTGAGAGAATCAATACGGTCTAGCTGATGGAAGGAGTGGGACAGTAAGGTGGTTTTCTCTGACATGCCCTCATCCAATGACAGTGGGAAGAAACTGTTGAAGGGGGCCAACACCAACTGCAGCTTCTGACCAGAGTGAGGAAGAGGAGAGGAAATTTAAGAATCTGCTCCAGGTAAGGACTATTACTCACCCCATAAAACACAATAAAACTTCAGCAACTAATCTTTATTTACCCTGTATTCTTGTTTCAATAATAACAAGCAGTTTTTTTTCAAATTCCTATTAAAGGTCTTTAAAAAAGCAGGTCTGGCATTTCAAAGAATCTTTGGTTTGATGATTAAATAGCAATTAGGATTTTATATCATACCATCATATAAGAACCAGAGGTGTTCCTGGTGAGTGAGGCTGGGAGGTATCAGAGTAGCTGGCTTTTATGTGTGCTTTAACATGTGCTCATGTGTTTTCTTGTGTACCTTTTCAAGGAGCTCTACTCTGTTCCTTAGGCTCTGTACTTCCTCTGTCACATTCTCCATCAGGCTGAGTCTTCCCCCTGTAGAACCAGACAAATGTAGAAAGATACATCAGAGGATGGAGAATACAGTGTTTGGATTTGTGGAAATAAAGTGTGGATGGGTAGAGAAAAGGGTTAGGGCATGAAGTGTGTTTAATTCATTTTTACAGAGGGTTCCCTTGAGCATCCTGCCCTAATCAATCATGATCACTGATGAGGGATGAATGATTCATGGCCAACGCAGTGACTCTAAATTACAAACAAGGAAAAGATCCACATAATTGCAGGTAGTCCAGTGGAATTCAGGGCACAGGGGGGACACGTGGATCTGTAACTGATACAGAAGCTGAAAGAAAGGTCACTAGAAACAGGTGAACATTCATTCATCCCTCCTGTGAACATGCATCGACAACTGTCTGTCTGCCTCCACTAAGGGTGCAGGAAGTGGGACCTGACTCTCTGGCTTTGCTTCGGCAGAGAGACGGAAAGGCTCAATCTCTCCCAGATGTGGTCCATTACTGAGACAAGAGTGAGTTGAGAAATAGAGTGAGGAGGAGGAGGAGGAGGAGGAAAAGGGGGGAGCTGGCAACGGCCCCCAGCAGACAGGGTTGATGGAGCAGGAATGAGAAAACAAGTGCTAGCCAAGAGCAGAGTTTGAAAAAAAAAGGGGGGGGGGTGAAGAGGGGAAAAAAGAGGAAGATGGAGAGATGTAAATATAGTCCAGCATTCCCCCACAGCAGTTTGTGATGGTCCACTTTTTGAGCATTTAAACCTGAGGTTATATTTGTCATTTTCATCACCGACCCCCTGATGTGCATACGAACAGATAATGCTATGCAGAGTAATGAAAACATCTCTGCCAGCTTTGCATTTTTGTATCTCAGATGTGAGCTACTACAAACAACCCTCCATCACTTTCAACTACTGGAAACATTTTTCCTTTTTTTACCCCATTTTCTTCATGTGTTTTTCTGTCTTCTGACTCGGCAACACTTGCAACACTCATCAATCCATATAATTCATGGGGGGTGAAGAGTCTCTTTTTAGCTGGGGAGTTTAATTTTGCATGAATTAACTTCTTTCTTCTTTGGTGAAGACTGATAAATAGCAAAACCTGATAGATTTTTGGCAACTGAGCATTTAACACAGAGATATTTCTTCTTTTGACAGTACATGAGACAGTACCCCCCTAAGATTTATAGTTTAGAGTCTCAAAGAGGTGGGAAGATTTGGGAGAAATCAGAAAAAAGTAAGTCTTTAAGGTTTCTTGTTGCATGAATTCCCAAAACAGCACTAACTCTGACAGAATAGGATGAAAAGGAATGTCCTGGGGTCAACTACTACACTGGTAGACATGGAGAAGGGTTGTATTATTTTGTTGCTAAGTTACATGATGCATACACAAGAGACAAAATTTTAAATGACCTGGGGGAGTGTGTGGGACAAAAATATGTCTGTTTTAGCATGAGAGCTCTATTAGTCAGATGTTTGCTTTACTCAGAGGACCCAACTGAGTCAGAATCCAACCATGACACTGCACGGGGCCCAGACGGGGCCTGTCTGGAGTCGGCACCAGTCGCAGTGCATTATTACTCACGGTACGAGTTGAGAGTGGCATAGCGCGTACCAAAAGTAATAATGGGCCGCGAAGCTGGCTATGGTCCTTTCTTCTATGCGCTGGGGTCTTTGTTGCTGCAAGACACAAAATGATATTGTGTGAACGCATGCACACACTTCTGTGCTACTCACTTACCCGCATCAGTGTGACCACCCACTGTGGTCTGGCTGCTTTGGGTGGGAGACGGAGGAGTGACAGATGGAGGAGGAAGGTTTTGACATGATCGGCCATCCCCAGTGAGCCTGAAGCCCTCTCTGCATGCACATCGATAGCTGCCTGCTGTGTTCACACAATTCTGGGCACAGGGCCGCTGCACGCTGCACTCATCCACGTCTGACAGACGAGAAAATCAGCTTATCTGTATGTGTGAATATGCCCACAGAGCTCCTGTGTGGCAGTGCAGGTCCAGTATGTGTGCGCTTGTGTTTGTTTACCTGTCTGGCACTGGTGCCCCATCCAGCCTAATGGACAGGCACACTGGTTAGGTCTGAAGCAGGTACCTCCATTTGCACAGGCTTGGCCACAAACAGCTGTATGAGACATTTAAAGAAACGATTTTGGGAATTGAACTTATTAGATTTCTTCTTAGAAAATGTACACCAGTCCCACACACTGTTGGGTGCTTTGCTATTTATTGCCCCAGTAGAACATTTTGGGAAATGTACTTAACTGCAGAATTGACTCCACCATATTTGTCCATTAAATGTGAAGCTACAGATAAGAAACTGGTAGCTTAGCTTAGCCTAAAGATTGGAAACAGATGACTCTATTAAAATGTAAGAAATCCCCCAACTAGCACCTCTTAAACTCACAAAGGAACACATTTCTTTTGTTTTAATATCTGAAGGAAAAAAAGGAAAAATGACAGGACACAAATTAAACTGAAACTTTTGTTGTTTTTAGCTTTGGTTCTTGTATAAACAGTTGTTTTTTTTTTTTTTACCTTTGGAAACAGATGGTGTTTCAGATAAAATGTATTCCCCAAAATGTACTATTCCTTTAACATTTGAAAATCAGTCTCACAGGTTAATACAGGTTCAGTTTATCGTATATCCCTTCAAGTTACCTTGATTGCAGTTGTGAGAGTGAAATCTCCGCCAGCCCGGGCAGCATTCTGGGTAGAAATGCGAAGTAGGCGCCACTTTGCTCACCTGCCGATACGCCACCGAATACACAGTCCTGTGGAGTCAAAACACACACACACACGGGTTTTAGGTTATTCACAACTCCATCACCCTTATGGGTGCCAGCACAGCAGTTCAGACTTCTCCATGTTCTCTGTGGTCTGTCAGAACTGAAGTTTTTAGGGCTAAACACCAAGTGAAATACACAAGATGTAATTTCTGAAAAAAAAATAAAGGATCAAATAATTCCATCAAAGCAAAGAGAATCTGGGATTAGAGGCCTGTAATTGTCTGAGGCTTGCTCACATACAGAGAACAAAACAATGAAAAGAGTCCAAAAGTGAAACAGAATTTTGGTGGTAAGGGAAGAGTTAAAACAAAAAGATTAAAATGGAGGGAATGTTAAGGGGGGACTCGAAAGCATCAGAGCTGGAGAGAGATTGAGAGTGCGTAAGTATGAAGAGATGCAGTCCAAAATAAACACCACTGCGGTCTCTGCGGGCCCGCAGTTCATTTCCCGTAGTTACTTAGAGTGCTCGATATTTAGATTCCTCCCAAATATGTGCCACCCTGACCCAGTTCTGTATAAAATGTGCATCTGTGTGGGAGAAAGTCTAGATCTACTTATGACTTCACTGCTCTCCCTTCCTAAACGTGTCAATGTGTTTACCTCCTAATTAAACGCAAATCCTGGGATAGCTTCATAAGAGCACTGTGTAATTACCTCAGTCTTCATGTTCCGCTAGACAAAGGCTGCAGGTGTTTCATTTTGTTGTTATTTGTATGTGCTGAGTGTGATGCTGTGTGCCAGTCGATTGGGAGAGTGTGTCTTACTTATATGTGCTGCAGAGGCGGTGGCCCTGACACAGGGTGAGGTAGGGCTTATGGACTGGCTGGACATAGGACTCTGTTGCCATAACAATGTTTTGACGAAAGTCTCGGCCACACACCCTCCTCCTGCAAAAAGATGATATGAGACTGAATATAACTGACCTGAAACACAGATATCTGACTTCAAAAAGCATGAGAAGCTTAGCTGGTTTTATGAGATATTTGGGCCCTAAGTTGCTCCCGATTGATACAGGAAGTTTGGAAATGTCCACATTAGCACCTTAAGGTTTCTGTTGGCCACCAAACGTCTCTGTGCAGCCTAACTACTCCTGACTGATCCGTCCCAAATGTGTCAGAGTAGAGAGCTGATCTTTGACTTCTTGGCCCCACTTGACCTATCGTTTGGCTTTTGGTTTATTTTGGTCTTTCACCAAATCAACTGAAAATGACAAAATGAGCCTGCAGACTCTCTCATGCTTCTGTGTGAGTAATAGTCTAGGACAGAGGGGTAGAGCTTTGGTCCTGAGAGAGTGCACTGTTAAATGTTTAAATGTCATTTGACCAATCTGTATACATTTGCAGTGGTTGAGAATGTCAAGTTGATTGGAGAGGTCACTAAAACAAATAGATCTGAATGACAGCTGAAGTAGAGATCAGTAGCTGAAGGACTACACTGACCAAATGACAGGCCATTATAAAAACAGGAAGAGTATTAAGTGAGCTGTTACCCATGGTGAGTGAAGAACTGGGGAGTGCCCATCACATGCAGGATGAAGAGGGATGAGGATAAAAGCAGCATTTGGTACATTGTCTTCCTCTTTCCCATGTTCCCTCACTTGGTATCTCACACTCTTCTCTGTGCCAGTTGTAGGGAAGAGGAGAGGAGGAGGGCTTGTAGATCGTAGCCAATGTCTCCTACCGTCACGTGTGTGTGTTTTGCTTCACGAGGACGACTCCAGCTACCTGTGAAGGAGCAGAAATGTGAGGTAATAATGTCATCATGCATGCACACATCTAGTTTGGCTAAGAAATGAGATGAACCAGGGGATAGATTCCACAAGTTTCAAAAGAAACATGAATGGAATACAGTTCATTCCTCTGCAGCCACAGGTCAAAACACATTTCCTTTGAAGAAATGGACCACTAGAGGGATGGACCTTCCTCTTTAGCCAAACTGTCAGCGACAGCTGGATCATGTCTCTGGGACCAGACTTCCACAGGAGACCAGACCAGTGCACTCTTCCTTTTTCAAACACATTAGTGCTCATTAAATCTGGGTAGAAACGGTTGACCAGCACCCATCTGTAGAAGTTCTGTCATTTACCATTAGGGAAGTGAGGTAAGATGGTGAGAAACACCAGACTTGTTACGCTAAAATGAAAGAGACTGAAGACCTCATGTCACACTGAGAAATGAAAAACTGGCTGAAGCTGCAAAGCTGTCCCATTTGTATGCCAAGAATGAATCTGAGCTGTGCAATATGGGTCTATAAAAAGGAGGGACGCTGTTCTGTTGTGGGGATCCAACAACAAGCACGGAGCAGGTTACTTTTTAAATTAATATTTCCTATTTTGTCTTGTTTTGTATAGTTTCACTCTTAACTCTCACTCTGAAGTTACATGATCTTTTCAGTATTTTTAACACCTAATGTTTTCACTTTTTTTCTCACAGTGTGAGTTTATTTTTATTGGGCAAGAATATTAAAGGTCATAAATTACGGTGCAGCGGGGGTGTAGATTTAGGATTTTACATTCTTAAATCTTAAGACTTGCAGAAATGTGCTAACATCTTTTCTTTGTGTTTAAACTGAAACTTTTGATTTGTGTCCAAATCTCAGGAGTAGACAGCAGCTATCCATGGGAAGCTCCAAATGCTGGACTCCAACTGTAGATGACTTGTTGTTTGCCAGACGCTTGTATGCGTCCTTGGTCCTGAACATAAGAGTTCAGTCCAACTATGGTATCGATTTTAGTGATTCTCAGGCTAAACGTCTGACCTCGCTGAGCCATAAAAAGTCCACACAAGCACTGAAAAGGCCACATTTCTGAACATCTATGCACTGCATACACTTATGTAGAGTTCTTTGATCTTGTGGACAAAGTAGGCTGAACTCTCACTGACCTGCACATGCATGGACTCTGGGCGCTAAAAGACAAATAATTCTCCTTTCACACCATATTAGATGATTACATAGTGAGCAGGATTAAAATTAGAGGCATCTTGAACCTGCTCCTGCTCTAAAACTACCTCACATGCACATTTTTAACAGAGCTGATGCTAAACTAAGTTATCCTGGAGGTGATGCTAAGCCTTTGTTGACAGCTTGCATTTCTCTCTGATCCCCTGCTGGCTCCATGCCCAGAGACAGGACACGCACATCTAAAACTTGTGCTCATTCACAAATCACTGTGACTCTGAGCACAGCCAGGATGTGCTTTTCAAGACAACATCTGTATGTATGTGTGTGCATGTGTGTGACAATTATGCATTATCACATTGGCATGAGAAAGGTGCTGCAGGGCAAAACTCATGTCCAAGAAGTTGAATCTTGTTGGGTGTGTTATAGCATTGTTGTTACAAAAATGCTTGATATGATGAGGTTCTAGCTTTTTATTTGGATGTTATGTAACGGTAATAAAATACTAAACACTCATTCTTCCTTTAGGTGCAATACCAAGACTTTTATAGAGGCAATTTCCATAAAAAATATTCTGAATAGATGTTATTTTGGTTTTGCACAAAGCAATTTGCAATAAAATACAATTCATAGACGGATGCTTCGAATCCAGATGAACATCTGGATGACAGGGCTCAAGTACACGTGTTTGTATCTGCATCTGCATGTGTTTTCTGTGTAATTTTTCTAAATGAAGAAGTGTCTGGCCTACTGATACATTAGTATCAACCTAAGAAGATACACTTCTTACATTTGCCACGAGAGGGCGCTGTTTTGCCACACTAGCTAAATCCGGAGCTCTATGTTTTACACCATGAACACCATCTCTGTTATACACTCACGTACACGCACGCAAACTTACACGCACACACAGTAAACATTTTAAGAATTTACGCAAAGAAAACAACATTTCTTCAGCGAACAACCAGTGAGGATGTTGGACTCGGGCGCACAAACCAGTAGGTGCAAACCAATATCCAGAGCGCATGCATGCATACAAAAATAATCACAAACCGTGCAATGAACAATCAGCTTTCCTATGATTAATCCTCACAAAACACAGTCCTAAACTGCAGGAAGTGGACAAACGCCCGCGGCTCGAACTCAGTTATTCCGCTTATATTCCGCTGGTAGAGCCCAGAGATAAAGTCCGCTGCTGGTCAGGTTTCTCCTGCAGCTCAGACTGTCAGAGCGCATGGGGGGTGATGGTAGGACCTCCTCCCACTCCTCCAGCTGGGTGTCCCGCAGCTCAGACTGGGGGCACCCGTGGGTGACGTCATAGTATAGACTATATTTGATTTGATTTTTTTGTTTTGTTTTGTTTTATTCAAGACCTTGTGATTCACTTAAACTGGGCTTATCAGCTGTCCGGTGTTTATAGAGATCCTACAGAGGAGTATTAACGCGCGCAGCTACTATAATTAAAGGATAAGTTCACCATTTTCCTAATACAACAGCCCCGCAGCCTACCCGTGTGAACACTTGGATTGATTTGGCTTGCTGTAATCATCCTTCCTATCCATAACAGCCATGCAGAGATCCCTTCCAAACATGTTTCCAGTGTAAGCGAAGGGGGAATAGATCTGAGGCGTTGGCTGTATTACTCAAATCACCATCTTCTTTTACCATCAGGTTTAGTATGAAATCTCCTCTTTGTTCCCTCCACCATGTGTCCCCGCTCTGGAAGGACTGTAACACAAAGCAGGAACTTTGTACTAAAATGTTTTAAATGAATTGGCAAACTCTGAAGTCTCGTGTTAACCTTAGACTAACTTTTTTCACAGAACAGCGACTTTGAATTTTGTCCTCCAACACATTAATGCAACTCACAATGGAAGGATAGCAGCAAACCAGTGCTGGTTTAAGACTTATAGTTACAAAATTGTGTTGTTTGAGGTCAGGTTTTGTAATGTTAACTAATATTTTAAAATAAAACAAAAATCAATTATATTAAAATTTTGAACTGAAAATTTTCACTACAAATTACGGCAACTTAAAAGCTTATTTTTTGTTTTCCTAGAGTACTGGTATGTTTCCTCTGAAGCTGTGTACTATAGGTAACCAGCTGAATATTTGACGGCCCAGATAAAAAAAGATCAAGAACTTATACCTGTGTTTATCCGATGAGTTAACTAATACAGGCTACTAGGACTATGCAGGTTATTATCCCCTTTACAAAATGATTAGCACCCATTAATGCTGTCATTTATAATATAATATATTACTGGTCATTTTACACGTATGGAAATCAGTGGCATGTAGTGCAAAATGATTTGTAATATAGAAATTCCAAATATCCTCAAAATGGAAAAACACAGTAATTCATATAGTGTAACACTGTGCAGCAGCATGTCTAAGCAAACTGTATTTTATAGATATTCCCATGGAACCAGCTGTTTATTATCCACACACTATAATTACAGGATTCTTAGCTCTACCTCTGTACTTGAAGTGCCTGTAACACTGTACAGCAGCTACACTGCAGTAACAACATGATCTGTGGTGAAGTAATTTGGTGTCCAGCTCATGTGTGTCATTATATGTGTACGTTTGTTGAGTCAAACAGCTTCTGAGCCCGATTTCAAAATAAAATTCAGTGAAGAATAAACTGCAAAGTGAATTTCAGGACCAGCTGTACAGGCGCTCACATCAACATATAGAAGGATCTTACCCGCGCAGGATGGGGTCACCAGGTGCGTGTGCGCGCACAGGCCTAGCGGCGGCCATGGGCACGAGCCGCCGCCGCAGTGGCTCAGAGGACTTTTCCATGGTGCCAGTTTCTTTTAAAGCTGGAGTTGGTGGTTTCAAATTAAAAAAGCTCGCGGTTAAATCGAGGTGCTCGCTGTGAGTCGACTGGCGGCAAATGAAATGTCTTTGGGCGTTTTTCAGTTGCTTTTTATGCAGGGCTTCCTGTGGAACGCAGGAATTGGATGGACAATCCCAAACCGGAATTCCTGTGAGTGTTTGCCGCTGATAAAACCCTTCTCCTGCACAAACACTCTCCATCCTGCTCAAACCGCTTCGCGAATCTGATTTTGAAGCATTTTTCTGTTCCCATTGTGGTGCAGGCATCTTGAAGAGAGGCAAGAAATGCCTTCAGCCTTGTGCAGCTCGGGGCCTCCTGCTGCCTTTGCAGTCCAGAACCTTAAATCATAGGAAGGCTGCTTTTATTTACTAACCCTAACACCTACAGGCCTTAATAAAACATCAGTCGCTGGTGTTTGAAATGCTATTTCTGATGGCACAGTCATGTTTACAGTGGCTCAGGTCACTGATCAAATCTGTCAAATTGCAGCTTGTTAAAGCCAAACAGTTGCATGATAAGGAAGAAGTTTCTTTTTCCTCCTCACGCTTGTGTGATTCTCTGGTAGGTCCGTGCAGCTCATAGGGAGGAGTGGTGAGTCTGTCACACAACTGTTTTAAAACATACACACTCATTGACACTAAGACAGCTGTGTGACTTCAGGTTAAGTTTTAAAATATGTGTTTGTTGTTTGGACAGGTTTTGTTTCATGTTGTAATGTGGGTAGAACAACTCTTCACAAAGGTGACCAGCCATTTTATTACATTTTAAATCTAAGAACCCAAAGTTACTATGAGGTCTGTTCTGGAGTCGTCCTGGATCATTCAAACAGAACTGAACAGCTGCTGAATGAATTTTGAGGTTAGACTGTTTTTTCAACTGTTGTTTCCAAGGTCACAAATGAACAAGTTTAAACAAATAAACCTCAAATTTAAAATTTATTTCCCGCACTAAAAGCCCTTGGCCCTGTGAAGACTTTGCAGCATAGGAGCATTTTATTGATTCAGTAGTAAAATAACCAAATATCCAGCACACTTTAGTTATGTTTCAGCCCTCAGACCAAAACACTGTATTACACTTTAAGTATTTTTTTTAATTCTTCCAGTCAAGAGTTTATGATCCAAGTAACTGTCTGTAACACTTTCTGGACTGCAGCACCATAGTAGTTCAGTTGTACTAATTAATTTTAATTGTCAAATGACCTCTTTTGAGACTAGTCTTCACATTTCCCAGTTTTGTTAGAGCTTGGAGTTTGTTTGGATGGGGTCATGCCACGTAGGTTCAGATGGAGTGTCAACTCTGAGCCTGAACAGCTTCCAGTAAACGTAGCTGACAACATGTAGTAAAGACAAGAAGGCTGTGCCTCCTCTGACTAGAAGCTGAGCTTGACTGAGATTAGTCTGACAACCACATTGTTGTCTTAGCTGTTATTGTAAGTATGTACAGTATGATCACTTCCTCATAAGGCTAAATGTGCACACAGGTATGAGCACACACTAAAAAAGGCTTTTTTTCTGATACGTGTGTGTTTATGGTTGGGTGGCTGAACATCAGTGGACATAAACCAGGATATGGACTGTTTAGTCGTATTTAGTATGCTCCAGTTTGTTTCTTTTTGTTATGCAATGATACTCCTGAAGAGTAGTTAGTGTGTTCATTTAAGGCACTGACCACATTAATGATGTGACCCTCCCTTCTTACAAAAAACTATTTTCTCCTCAGTAACAAAGAGCCTACGTGCTGAGGCACCATGGGAACGCTTCACTTTGGGGTCGCAGGTGAGCACAAACCAACACACACCTTCAAGGCTGATCGCTCAGAGGGGAAGTATTAGAATATAGGATGCAAAGTCAGTGTGGGCTTGTTTGTGAATGTGTGTGTTATCTTGTGTATGAGAGACCGAAGTGGGAGGGTTGCTCTTTTTAAGGAACTCTTTTCATTCTTTGAAATCAAGACTTGGCTGACACAGGCAAAGAAAGCTCTGCAGTCAGTGCTCCAGATTTGTCCCAGAGAAGATGCGGGAGGGGAAAAAATTGAAATGTAGCAGCACTTCCTCTTTGAGAGGAAACAGGAAAAGGCTGGGGTCTGAGATTGTGGAGCCTGCTCTCTTGGAACAATAAAAATCTCACTTTGACAGGAAACGGATCTGCGTCAAAGAGGGCCTGACAGATTTTGGTAAAGGCCAGTAGCACTGACCCTGGACCGGTCCATGAACAAGAGGGCAGCTGTGCCCAACAATAATAATAAAAAAAGGTAAAAATATTAACTTGATCCAATAGTTTTTAACATAGATTTCTAGTCAGTAGCTATAGCAATAAATATGTGTGCAAGGGCTGCAGAAAGGCACAGAAAAGGAGTAATGTCTGAACCTTAGAAACTGCAGTGCAGCTTTATTACTCGAGGAATGATTGCTTGCAGAAATAACAGTCATTCCTGAAAAGAATGGACGAGGTAGGGGACACAGTACAGACTAAATATCGTTTCTGGAAATTACATACGATCACAAGCTTCTCCCTTTATATGTTTTCTTATTGTCTGCCTAGTTCGTGTGCAGGTTGGAGTGATGTTTGTGGCCATTTTGTAGCATGTTTTGCATGAATTCAGCTGCAATCTGTGAGTATCTGTGTGTAATAAATCTGCCTCAAATGG
The DNA here is from genome assembly GCF_900324485.2 of Mastacembelus armatus. Taxonomy (NCBI): domain Eukaryota; kingdom Metazoa; phylum Chordata; class Actinopteri; order Synbranchiformes; family Mastacembelidae; genus Mastacembelus; species Mastacembelus armatus. The sequence goes on along the minus strand of NC_046644.1, from coordinate 16,916,936 downwards.
TGTTACAGTCTACATCATACAACTCCCTCAAAACTCTGTTTACCAAAAGCAATGGGAAGCAGTGCTAACATCCACAAGGTGGGCTTAATCCACTTTCCAAATAGAATACAAACAGCATGATGGCTCCCAAGTGTTGACTGATGTTAACATTTAAACTGCCAGTGTTTGGGCTTTTTAAAAAAAATGAAAACCATATTGTGTCACAGAATCACTGAAGGACAGACCTAAGTGTGTCACAGACGTTGACAGCATGTCTCCTAGCAACATCGGCTTTAAGATGCCACCCGGTTGTTGACATGGGAAAAACCCACCCAGCAGTGTGTAGAAGATTGTACTTTGTTTTAGTACTTTGTACTAAGTTTTTATTTTTTTTGAAAAATAGAAATATGTGCACAGATGCTGCTGTATCATTACAGAACAAAAGGTAATTTCAGTTCACTTTTTCTCTTCAAAGTTTTCCATTTCCCTGTCAAATGGAGGAAAATCAGTAGTAGAATGGTTTACATAACTGCAGCTTGTAGAGATTTGATACTTGAATATGGTAATTACATGCATTTATATCTGAAGGGAAGCCAGACTTAAAGTTGTGTGATAGCTTTTGTGGTTTTCTGTTGAGTAGGTAGAGATATTGACTCTTACTGCAGTTGTGTAACAACATTTCTGCATTTCCTACATTTTAACTGCTGTGTTAGTTTGTCACAGTAAATGTTGAAATGGCAAACTACCATTATACCAGATTTGATCAACTTTGCTGATTCACCTGGGAACAAAATGAGGTCTAGCATGTGTCTCTGCTACTCTGTAGGATTTCCATGCTGAGCAGCCAAACAGGACATCCTGTTGTCCAAGGTCTGCCACCATATGATCTCTCCCCTGTCACCCTCAGCTTTAGACAAAGCCAAGGCATGCACTTACCCAACGTCCACCTGGAAATGAAAAGACTTTGTGCTGGTGGTCCCAGTGGTTCCTGTGCTTTACTGCCAGACATCGTTTCAAAATACATAATTAAAAACTGATGCTGGACCATTTTTAGTGACCCAACCAAACTAAAAAACACCCTTGACTAATTTTGTCCTGTGTGCATATTTAAGTACAATGTGTACAATATTTTTGTAGTATGTGCAAGTAATATCCCTATTAATGACCTCTGCTTTATACAGTGTTTCCATCCTGCTGCCAGCTCTCCTTGTCAGTCTGTCATCAACAGAGCGGCGAGATTAGGGAGTCTGTACACATTCCACCGAACTTCGTGTCTCAGAAACACATGTGGGTCTGATTGGTTTAATTACCATAGTAATCAAAATCTCCTGCTCTGAGGCTAATGTTTGGAGCAAGTGTCGTGTTGACTGTGGGTTAGTGTCTCACAAGATTTGTTCTATGAGGCTGTGAACGTGTGGACACACTCATTGCACTGCCACAACAATGCTAGAATATTTTCTTTAGCCTGTTCCAGAATGATTTAAAGTTCTGTCCTGCTTGGATATTTATTGCCTAGATGCCAAGATATTACAGTGTGTAGTGCTACACGAAGAGAAACATAATATATCTTGGCTATGAAATTCACCATAGCCCTGCCAACTTTCATGATGGCTTCTCAGCAGCAGTATTTGGTTTTCTACTGTTTTGTGTATTGTTTCCATGAGATATCCTTAGATTTTGTCTGTGGAATGTTTTGCAACTTTTGCAGAAATAGACTTAACAGGGAAGTGATATTGGCATGAGAATATTACTTGTTTCAAAAATTGTTTAAAAGACACAAAACATGTTAGATTTTATACATAAATAACATTAACCATTAATCATCTCATGTTTAATATGCTTGTGCTGATAAAGATTTTTTTAATTTGAGAATTTAACCTTCTGGTGGTGTCATTAAGATGTATCATCTTGGAAACGTGAATGTTGAGGTGATGTTGCACTTAGTACATGTGCAAATATTTCACTGCTGTTGATGAGGGTAGATGGTAATGTCAGTGGATCAATAAATTGTTGTATTTTATCCTCTTGGGAACATCAATGGCACAAAATGCCATGTCAATCCATGTGATATTAAGGTCAGTTTGTTAACGTATTTATGATGATAATGATAACGTTGATGTTTAATGTTTACTATGTTCACCATTTTAATTTAGCTTTTTAACATGGCATCATTTTCCAGCTATCATTAAACATAACATACTGTTGAGGCTGATGGGATTTCAATTTTGCAGGGCCCATAACATGACTTCTGAAATACACTACCCACAGGTCCCTACATGACCCTCTTTACATGGAGTCATCTTATCGTCTTCTGCCCTCGCATCATCTCTTCATTCTCAACAACATGTTCCTGGTAAGCTGACCTGTAAATCCTGTTATTCAAGTTCTGCTTTAATTTAAAGGCTCAACATAAGTGACTGTATTCTTCTAGGAAATGGAAAAGCTCAACCAGTCAATTTTATAGATTGTTGGAGCTTTAACTGTCCAAAGTATCTCTGATGACAACCACAAGTATGATGTCCACACTGCTGAAGAGCTGGGTACTACATCAAAAAGGGACTGTGTGACACCATGGTGGAACAGAGAGCAGGTTTCTGGTCGGACAAGCAGCCATCTGTTTCACAGCTGTCTTCAGGGAGCGAGACAGTATCAGTCCATTAAGACCAAGACCACCCAACATATCAGCAGCGTCCTACCATGAGGTAAGACTCAAGTTCTTGCTGGCTCTTAAACTGTCTTGTTTACCGGCATGCTCAGATGATTATATTTGGGTTAACAGGGCCCGTTTTCACCTGCAAGTACTAATGTGATCAATTATCCAACTATCCATCCATCAATCATCAATTGTTTCTTGCTTATCCTGGAACATCCAGGGTCATGTGTGATTATTTATTATTAATACAGAAATCAGTTCTGACAGGTCTAAACCATGAATCAGTTACCAAAGTTGTTGATTATTTGATTAATCAGCCAGCTTAATGATTGTCTGTAATGATTCATTCTTTTTATACTTGATCTACCTCATATGCAAATACACAGTCAGAGTTCAAAGTCATAGAGCTCAGTTAAAAGACACATCCATAAAGAAACAAAATGACTGAAAAAAAAACACCCAGAGACACAAAACAGCTACAAAGAATCAAAAATGATCATAAACATAGAAAAAGACATAAAGACACAGAAAGATGTGCATTTTTATGTTTGCGATTATTTTGTGTTTGTGTAACTTTCATATTTTAAATATTAATACTTCAAATGCAACACACATTCATATAGTTTTTGAGTGTTATTTCAGAAAAGGAGCCATTTTCCCTGATTCAGCTTACACCAGACAGCAAATCTTTCCCAGTTTCCTCTCAGATGCCCAGGTAGTGACAGAGAAGTGAAAACATTTACTGGCACTTCCACAAGTGTAAGAAAGTGACCTGCTGTCAGAGGGGGAGCTGCATGACTGCTTGTGTTGATGAGAGATTTGTGAGACTCCAGCTCCGTGTGTGCATCGTACCCCACCCTGCTCTTTCTGTCAGGGTATAACTTGATTCTCACTGATGTGGTGAATTGATTTTTAGTGCTGAATGTGAAATAGAACAGCTTGTGTGGAGAGTGCAGTCTGGTAGTGCAGCTCTATAATGAAGTGCAGTACTGTTTGAATTTTAGTATGTAGGAAAGCCATCAGTGGAGAACAGAGAGGGGAATACCAGCCCAATGCAATGTTACTTTCTCCTGAAGTCTAACAATAGGTTCATTAAAAAGGTATCTAGCTCACTAACTAAGCACAGATGGCCAATGGTAAATTAGATGGAGAGTCTGGGGGAGATTTATGCCAAACCACAGCTAAACCTCAGGAACCCTATGCACCAGTCTCAATATTACAGCTATTGGATCTCCTGTCTTTCTCTCTCTGGTTAACATAAGAGCCAATGCTCCACTGTCCTTGACATCCACTTAGTATAAATGAGATTATTCACTGTAGATATGGAGAGCAAATCAAAACTGACAGTTTATTCCACATTTCTGTCAATGTGCCTGTTAAACTGAGGGTTAACACACAGGGGGCATCAAGTCATTACCTCCACAGACGGGAAACGCTGAAAAACAATACCTGTAGTTTGTGCTTCTCCTCTGACAGTGTCAGTTATAATAATGAGAGAGCATGGGAATAAAAATCATGACCTCTCGACCTTTAACAAGCAAAGAAATGCACAGCAACAAAATGCTTCAGTAAGCAAGCATGACAACTGGAGCTCTCTCAGGGGCTACAGATACACACAAAGGCTTCAGTGCTGTAAATGATTATTTAAAATAATAATACAATTACTTTTTATTGAACTTCTCAAACCTAAAACATGTACAGTCTGTGATAAGGGATTGCAAGTACAATGCTGAGAATTTGTTCCTGCCACATTTGAGAAATGCGGATTTGGAAAAAGGCTGTACTCAACTTGAAATCGCTCTGCCGCTGACTGTAGTTTCCTAGACAGTCATTAGTGGGAGTGAGAACTTTTCTGGGGAAACTCCATGGATTTCCAGATGTCTGTGTAGAGAACTGGGCATCACTGTGATATCCCCAGAGACACAGAACCATTTACAAAAACCATGTAGACACTGGTGAACATAGCATGACTGACAGCCTGCCTTCACCACCACACACAATGGAAATGTTTGGTATTTGGAGCTGTAGAAAGATATTTGCTGAGCCTAAATATCTTTACTTTAATCAGAACAAGGTTAAATATGTGACTCGAGCAAGTTACATACAACGTTTATAGTAGTTTATTACACTGTACAAACATATGGATGTCTGTAAGTACACGTAAACACATAAATACCCTTTACACAGTCTTCTGTTTAATGTCAGTGTGCTGGTGCTGCAGCATTATGGTATGTCTCTGGACCCTGGTCTCTGACACACAAAGGACAGGCCTGTCACAGGATGTGAAGAGGGTGTGGTGCTTAAGCTTTCTCATTCTCCCATAGACTCTGGGACACATACCGAATATACGACACTCACAATGTGAAGAAACCAGTTGCATGTACCTGGGTTATTTCACTCTGATTACAGAAAATGTAAATAAAATGCCACAGAGATAGTAAACATCCAGCTATTCTCTGCTATAGCCTCTCCACATTCATTCACAAACACAAAAATACTTAGTCCTCTCCCATCTCAATGCACCCCTATGCAGAGGTTAATGAACTTGTTTTGAATTCCTTCACCTCTTGACAGGAACTACATTCCAAGCCTTGAAAATAGCAGCTAAAACAAAGAGAGGAAGTGATGTGAGAGCACTTCCTAGCAGCTCCCTTCTGAATTTATCTCACTACTGCAGACTTGCTCACCCATGTCTCCCGCTTGACCCCCCCCAGTCAAACGCTAAGCAAAACGGGCAAGTTTGATGCTCCTGCCCTTAGTCCATGCAGATTCAGTTAACCCAACCATCTAGCATCTACCATCTATTGTTGCCCTTTTTTGAACTGTATAGTCTAAGCCTTCACTCTCACAAGCCTGTTTGTGATTACCCACCCTGTTTGGCAAAACATTCATTCACATTCATTCTCCGCAATCCCTTGACATGAATCAGTTGGTGGTGAGAAGTGGAGGATACATCTGTAACATGTGTCAGGGTGTATTTTGTGCTTGATTCAATGCAAACCTGCTGTGACCTGTGACCTCTGATTCATATGGCGTTCTGCTGCTGGGACTGTGCTGGGCAATGGCAGTAAGCCGAAGGAGGTGTCTCACAAAGTCTGTACTTTTCACTTAACTGTTTATTTTTGTCACGATTAATTTTGAATGTGACCAATGTTTGTGCAAACTAATTTTTTAGTAAAATATACAAAACCTGCCTGTTCCCATAATAGGATTTATCAGTTTTTAATTTCAGCCACTCTTCAGCTACAGTTGGTGGACTGTAGTAATGTATTTGCTACAGACTGAATGGCATGGAAATCACTTAGCAAAGCTATAGCATGTGGCTTTTAATTTTGATGTAATTGTTCTGTAGGCGACATTAGAAGGGGAATAAAGGGTGGGAGACAGGAAGCGTCATTTAGTTACTAGCTCAATCTCCAGAAGCAGATCTTCCGGTCGACGGGTGCTTCCCTGTGTTAACACTACAATAATATATGAGTCACAACACAGGCTGATAGATGAGGAGATGAACAGGAGGGAAGGGTGGATTGAGACCATGCTGTGCAGCAGTGGAATTAGAAATCTATGATGTACAAGAACAAATAGTAAGAGAGGATGGTCTATTTGGGCAGTAACGCTGCCCGGTGGTCTGTGGCTGTTCTACTAACAGTGAAAAGGTGTAAAATAGATACTTTCTGTTGTGATATCGACAGGGAGAAACTGTTGGTCATGTAGTGCAACGGCCTCAGAGAGCAACAGAGAGACGATATGTAGAACAATATTTCACAGCATGATGTACATGGATATGCTGGTCAACCCTGCTGCCAGTTTATTTTTGAAACTAACTCAAGAAAAATAAATTTAGTTCCTTCTTGAACACAGTGGATCTAGACTGGGTTGCTTTCAAGGACACAGAACAATTCTGATGGCTGGGTTTCCAGTTGCAGATATTCATGTTTCAGTCTCTCCACCTCTTAATCATCTGGTTGGGTCTTTGTCATTGGCACCATTTGTACCATTTCCCAGCATGTAATGTATACACTGAAAAACACATTTCTCAACAGCAAAAGTCTCAGTGAAAAACAACGAAGTGCTGACATCTCAAACAGGGAAAAACCCCTCAGTTCAATCAGCCGTGCACACCTGCTTAAGAGTTTAGGTTTCCCTTTCAGAAACTATATAAATGTATATTGTGTTTTGCGACCTGGGGTATGATTTAAAGGTCATTTATGTGGGAGACAGTGATCCCCAGAACAACTTCACCTCCTACTCTTGGCCAAAGGAGCACAGCAACGTTCCCCCTTTTAACAAGTCTCTGCAGTCCCATTCGTCTTCCCAGAGAGCCTGTCAGTCTGTGCTCAGGGATTTATCAGGTTGAAAAATGAGCCAGGCGTCACATGAAAAGGCACCAGCAGAGGCTACTGGACACAGAGAGGCCCAGAGCTGCTGCTCAGCTGTCGGCAAACTCTGTTTCCACTGAGCTAAACTCATACTTGTCCACACTATTGCATAAAAATCAGTTTCTGTTGCTTTCCATCCTAGCAAGTGACTGCCCATAGAGATCAAATAATGAGATAATAATAATTATCTGACTGGGATGCTTTCTAACTATCTTGTGTTCTGAAAATTATATTTAATCATTTTATTGGAAGGAAATGCAATTGCTGCCTCAATCATATTCCCTGAAAATCAGTCAGTATGAAATTGTAACAGAATTACAAAGATGTGTTAGGAGCACATGTGGAGTTTAATTGACTATTGAAACACCAACGTGATCACATAGAAATGAAAAAATAAAAAAACTCACATTGCCAATTGTAATTAAAAAAGTCACTACATTTGATCAATTTTAAAACCTAATTTTTGATACGTATAAAGAATTTTTAATGTTGTGTGGCAGTGGGGAGAATGGTGAGTTAAAACTGGAGCTCAAACACCCACACACACTTGCAGAGATGGTGTCTTTCCACTGAGCACCAGCCTCACTGGCAGCTCTTATCACTGTCTCGGTCCGTCAGCTGTCTGCACCATGTTTCACCAGTTCAAACAGCACCCTGAGTTTGTAACTCTCCGTAACAACATTTATTATCTCGGTGTGTGAGTGTGTGTTTGTGAAAAAGAGGGTGATGGGGGTCAAAGAGCAAAGCAGGGAGAGTAAATGAAAAGGATTCCCTGAGATATAAAGGTTGCAGATGACTTTAGTGACCTCTCGCTCTCCATCTTCATCAGAAAACTTTGCTCTTATCTCGCAGCTGAGCCTTTGGTAACATCTACTGAATACCTCAGTGTCATCTGACAACCTTTAGTGGGGGAGCAATGTAGATTCATTAGGTAGATCTTCCCAATTTATTGTTTGACCACTAACATTTTAGTAAAGGGCTACAAGGCACATGGCTCAAAATCCTTTTAAAAACTGCTAAGTAGCATTTACAACCATTGCTTGTTGACATATGTGGCAGACATGAGCATTAATTTGGAGTTATGTTTCAGGGCACCTTCTTTGGGTTCTGTTGTAGTCTCCAGTATCTGGTTCTTTAGCTGCAATGCTCTGCTGTGTTCACCAGCTGGTTTCTAGATTTGCCTGGCTGCCTTTTGATGCTTGGCATGTGTAGTGTACAGTGGGTTTTTAAAGCTTATTCTCTGAAAACAGCTGTCTGCTCTATCTGGAAACGACACCGATTAGAGGTGTGAGAGAGAACCAAAGCAGTAGAGCTGTCTGATGCAAAGCCAAAACAATGACCTGAAAGACACTACAAAGCTCTTCAGAACTGAGGGGAGTCTCACATAATTCTGTTTGAGTTTGTACACTTGTTGATTTCATCCATTGTCAGTAAAAACTGTTGATTAGAGCAGCTTTAAGTAAAGAGCCTTAACTTATTTTTTGCATCAGTGCATCACTGGTATGCTCAAACAAACAGAAATGTCTCTTCATGGCTTAGAAATAATGTTTATTCATCGTTCTTTGGTTCACTTGCTAGTAGTCAGTCTCTGGTGTGTTCTGTCAGTAACTGTTAAAGGACAGCCGGTCGAGCAGGTGTGTGTTAAACAAGCCCTGTGTTTATTTTTCTTTTCTCTTATCCCCACCTGCTGTTTCTTCCTCCTTTAATTTGTTTGGGCTTTCCTCATTTCATCCTTCACTTCTCAGACTGCGGCAGGTTGTTCCCAAGCCCCTCTCACAGCAGGGATTCACAGATGGTAGCTAAATTCAGCAGTTCATAGTTGTCACTACTGCCTCTGATCCAGCTGCACATCAGCCTTGGTTCTGTATGATCACATTTAAAGTAGTGCTCATAAGAATATACTTTCTGATCACCTGTTTTGGTTAAACTTCAGGTTTGAATGCTGCCTGTTTCTTTCCATGACTATTGTAACAGGACAGTTGTCTTTCAACCTAAGTTGCTTCAAGACACCTGAGTCGTTGACCCCAATCCAGAGTGTGTTTATTTAGCTTTTAGTTCAGAAGGACACTTACTCACATACACACCCCCAAGCAAACAAGCTGGAAGTGCCAGTTACCTTTAAGGTTACCACAGGTGTGTTTATCTGGTCCTGTCCTTTCACTGTTTCTATTCTTGACAAACAGTATTTTTGTCTCATTTGTCTCTGTGAGACACTTAGCAGTCTTAGTTTGGTTTGTAAGGTTTAGTCATGCAGCTGTATGACTCCTCACAGTCTTTGGTCAGATATTAAGCCTTCACTTATATCTTACCAATAAAACCATAAACTAGCTATTATCCACATTATACACATAGTTTTTTTTTTCATTGTGGTTATTTGTCATGTTTTCTGGCATTTTGAAAACAATGAAACTACCTCAACTGATTAATTCACAACCTGAGAATTCATTTCTTCCACAAACACAACATCATATCCCAGAATTATTGCACTGATAACACGAAATGTGTTTATATTTTGTGAAATAAGGCTTATGCATAAATATAATATCCCTTAAATCAACCGAAACCTTTTCTGCTTAATTCTTTTTCAATCCTACTTCAATGTCGTGTGAATTTCTCTTCATAGATTACAAATATGTGGGTGAGTGTATTTTAATACTTGAACCTTATAGCTCTCTCTGAGGGTTTTACAACTGTCAGCCAAGCTTGTGGGTCCTTTTCGTCAGCTTCTTAGATCCCTGCAGCTTTCTTGGCTCATCGTACTTTTCAATGAAGGACTCAAATGTCTTTTGCCAATTGTTCTTTGTTGTTCTTAGCCAAGTTGAATATTTTTGCCAATCTGACAGGTCCACACTGAATATTATGTTGTTTTGATTGTAAGGTTATTCAAAATAAGCCTAAGGCCAAGAGAAATTAGAATTTTTATATTGTTTTAAACTAGGAAAGTATAAAAAATCTAAATAGATAATAAAAAATCCAAAAATTCATGAAAACATTCTAGCTTTCTGTTTTTCAGAAGAAAAAAAACTAACCCCTTACTTCAGTGCCATTTTGGGGCTTTCCCTGCCTGAACTGAATTTAATAATGCCATAATCAAATTATAATCGTCACTGTTTGTATTGGGAATGATTAGCTGATTTTTATTGATTACAGTCAAAGCTCTAGAAGCTAAAACTCTAAAGCTAAACCTAATTCGCTTCTTAAAACTCATTTCTATCAAATGTTTAGTGTAATTGCCATATATGCTTGATATCATACTATCTTTGAGTCCTTTTTAATGTTTGTTTTACTGGTTTGGTTTCAGTATCATTCAGATCCAGCTTAAATCCCTCTACACTGGGCCCTGCCAGGATCTCTATCACCCATCTTCCTTGTTCTGGGAGGCTGGCTGCCGGGAACGCTCACCACCTGAGGGAGGAAGACTGAGGGGGATGTTGGATATGAAATCACTTCCTGCTCAAGGTCTGAATATAGGCATGATGGGGTACAGAGGGGATGTTTACATAGTGGACTACAGGGGCTCCTGACACAATAGGGACAAACTCAGAGCATGTTTGTTGGATGACGATAAGCACTGCGCTGTAGAAATGCATTCTCTCTATCTCTCAGTCCCCAAGTGGAGCTCCAGTTTGCCTTTTGTTGTTCTGTATTGTCCTGTTGCATGCTGGGATATCTGTGTTCCTACTCTGTTTGGGAACTTTCAGCTTTCTGCTGGGTGCCACAGGAAACCTTTTTGTGGGGCCTTTGTCATCATGCCACAACTGTGCTGGAAGAAAAACTCAAGCACAACAGGTTATCATGTCTCTTCAGACGCTTGTAGCTTGACATATGTTTGGCAGCCAGCAGAAAACACAGCTCACTCCTGCAAGCAGACAGTTATTTGGACTCGCATAGACTTGAACATGATGTTTTTGAATTACTTTGCAGAACAGGGCAGTGGTACAGATATGTGAGCAGGTGTTGCAGGTTATCCGTGTCAAATGGACTCTTCCTTCCTCTCTGAACTGTGTCTTGGCCGTTTTGATGGTCTCGTTCACTATGCTGGGCCACAGCTCTTCTTTGCTATCCACACTGACTGAGTGTGATAGCAAAACAGGACAGAACACAAACACAGGAACAGTTGGTTTGAAAAATCTGAGCTTTCCCAAAGCTTTGGGTGATTTGTCAAGTTTTAGATGGGTGCCTAGAACGGTGCCTATTCTGTAGTGAGGATCCACTAGTAAACTTAACAGCCCTTCTGTGTCCTCCATTGATTTTAAATAACGGACAATGGTGTAATGATCCTTATTGACAATAGCTGATTAAACTCTATAGTATCTTCACTTACCTTGACTTCACGCAAAATAATTAAACCTAAATTAACTGACCATGGCCACTTGGAGGTAGTGCTGCATGCTATGAGAACAACATTATGTTCTGTCACAATTTCACATTTTGTCCCTACTAAGGGCAGAAGAAGAAAACTATGCAAGAGCACACACACTTTCAAGATTATTACACTGCTTCACTAGGTGGCTGTGCAGTCTTACCCATAAGGTCCATGGAAGACCTCTTCCACAAACTCCAGTGGTTCAGACTGGAGCTTAAGGCCTCTGGGATCAGAGCTTGCCTGTAATGAGGCACTTCCAACGCCGTAAAGGGAGCTGTGTGCACATGTTGTGTCACATACAAGTCACCACAGAAGCCCAGCAGCTTGGGGGTGTGCTCCTTCTCCTGCAGCGCCACCATCAGGAGGAACTCAATGATCTGGACACGTGCCCAGGTAGAATTTACCATCCTGGTTGACTTCAGCCAGAATAATGATTCTGTCCACCAGGGGTAGCCTGCAAGTAGGTAATATAAAAAATACTGAAAACTTTATATGCACTTTTCATTAAAGGCTACAAACACTCACTTTGAACGCCTCTATCTATGATGAAAAAAGACATTTTCTTGGCACAATAATGTGCAAACTGGAGCAATAACAACTTAAGCAATGGTTTTACAAATCCCCTTTTGCAGTGTGTATTGTGTGCACAGTTATAATCAGAGTGTCTGAATTGAATATACAGTATGATCACAGGTAATGTATATAACCAGTTTAACTGCTGAGGAAAAAGGACCTGATGAAACAGTGCAGTGTGGCTTTAAATTCATCCAGAGGTTCCCTGACTGTTGTGTAAAGTAAGCTCATCTCTGGTGTCTCATACTGTCATTACAGTATAAACACACAGTGACTCTGCAGGCTGCCTTTTCTCCAGCAGCGCCACAGGTGGGCAGTGTTGCACAGCACTTGTACGGATTTTTGCAGCTTTTTTGCAGCTCCACAATGAAGCAGCCGGTTGGCCTTTGGAGACTGTGTTGGGTCCACGCCCATGTACAAAATAGCACTGGACTGTCTGCAGACTGGTGCCTTGTCCACTTCACCACTGTGCCACATATGGCTAGTGAAGCAGCTGTATGATAGCATCTGTTCTGTCCCCCTGGCACACATAGGCCTACTAATACGATGTAACTTGACCCATAAGGAAATTGGGTTTGGACTTTGCACTGTAGTACTATGTTTTCAAGTGATATTCATCTGTGCCTCAGTTCTATCAAGTTGGCATTTTGTTCTAATTGTTCTAGAACTGTTCTAATAGTATTTATTTTTATATTGATATAGGTCATATCAATAGCAAGATATTTGGATGTTTTCACTATGTTTATCACAGTGTTACTGTGGTTAATTTTGTAGCTGCTATTATAGCATCTCAACACTTGAAACAACTACCTACTTGCCTTAATGTGTAAAAATGTTTTCTGTTATTTATGTATTTCATTTAAGGAAAATTAGAATATGCTTTTTACATGCAATTGTATTTTTTCATCATAGAATTATTCCTTTCATGGGCGCTGATATAACAATCATTTGACAAATCACATCCATGATAACTGGGGTGAATGTGAAGGGAAGCATGTGGGACTGACCAAGGAGTTGTCATCGCAGAGAAGAACCGGAAGCGCACAGAAGAGATTTATGTCGGCAGAGTCAAAACATCTCTCAGCCGAGACTCCGCATCTTTGCCTTTAAAGCAGCGCCGGTAAACAGAGGTTGTGTGCACATCGGCAGGTCCACTGGCTATTTATGTGCAACAATCACGCCTGGTTTTATCTCATGGACAATGTTGACAGCGCCTTTACTTTAGTCGGATTTGCTGGTGATCGCAGTTTTCATTCTGCTCCGCATGGTAGATTTGATTTGGCCCATATGGAGCTGACATCGCAAATTGCTCAATTTCAAGGACGCGGTTTTTTTCCTCGGGCGAAATATTTGTGTTGAAATTTCCAATTACGAAACCATAGTCGTTCCGTGTTGTGTCAGCCCTGTGCAGTGTATACAAGACGACGCTCGGGAGATATGGCTTACACTGCGCTTTATTATCAGAAGCGGGGTTTGGTTGTTTGCGACGCATGGCGTAGGTTAGCTGTAAGGATGTGATCAGACAGGGCTCCCTGCTGGTTTCTCGCCCCGCTGCCTCCCCACAGAGTCGCTCATGATGCCCAGGGCTTTGCGGAGACTGGTCCATTTGGTGCTGTTCTGCCCACTGTCCAAAGGCCTGCAGGTGCGTATGTACAGCATGATGTCAGTCCGCCTTTGTTCCGATGAAAAGGTCCACACGGTAGATCATATGCATGCATGCGCAAAATATGCGTCGATGACATCTCACATCCTGCAAAGATCCAACACAAAATCTATTAAAACCGAGAGAATCAGCCTAGTTCATTTATTTTGTTGTGTAGGCCTCAGCTGTCGAAAACAACTCCGTGAATTCATGCGAGTGTTATTAAAATAGTCTTTTACAATATTTATATTTTATCCAACCTTGCTGTTTTGAAACTCAATTTCTATGTAATATCCTACTTTTTGGTCAGACTACATTTGTCAGCTGAATTATTCTGCACACACAGCAAACATTTTTAATCATGTTTGCTAAAAGCTTATGTTTAAAAAACATGGTCCAGAGGAGTAGTTCCTTATTCTGTCTTCAAGATTTCCACTTACTGAATTGGTAAATGCATAGGTAATAATCTTCCACTAAAATACTGTATGATCTGAAAGTCCATGACTAAGATGCAGGACTTTTCATGGTAACATTTGAACTGTGGTACCTATTTACTTCCACCATTGCCTGTTACTTACTCTTACCTGTTACACTGTATGTCTAGTTTAATAGTCAGATCTCATTTCTCCTCGGCTTACTGTGTTTTCTATCCTCCCCTCTGTTCATCCCATTTCTTCTCTTGTCTGAAGAGTCGTCTCCCAGCCATCAAAGTGAAGTACCTTCTCCTGGCATGGCTGGGCATCCTCATCGCCAGCTGGGTCATCTACATGCAGTATGCCTCTTATTCTGAACTCTGCCGAGGGCATGTCTGTCATATGGTCATTGTAAGTACAGTCTCACATTACTAAGAGCCAGAAATATAGGTTACTGCATCACATCATCTGCTTTGCAACCACCTTTGGCAGTGTTCACGGTTTATGTTGCAGCATGAAATGATTGTTAGGAAATGTATTTACTTTTAACTCTGGTGTAATTAAATCTTAAGATCCACAGGCACAAGTAAACATACTTGTGTGCAGAGTTCAAAAATGCTACATCATACCTCTAAAGGGTAAAAGGTTAACGCTGTTTTGTGTTTTGGTGACTATAGTAATAAATAGTTTGGCCTTGAATTGGAGCAGAGGAGAGAAACCGTGTGGGTGTGTGTCAGTATGAATCCTGCAACACTGCTGGTTTTGGTGTGAAGAATTACCCATGTTTTTGTCTGCTCAGATGTAAACTGGCCTTAGTGTGAGATGGAGCCTTGCTGCTTTGTGACTTGAAGTGGCAAAGAAGCACATGCAGATTGGATGGTAATAAGTAGGCAACTCCTTGCTGCTTTGAAGTTTATATACAGTAGTGCACGAATGTCCTGAGGAAGAACATGGAGCAGTGGGATCGTGGGAACGCACTGCCATAAACTACAGTGTTTGTTTTTTTGCATGACCTGACAAAATATGAGCTATGCAGATGCTCGAATGCAGGTTTTATTACCTTCAGGCGGAGCCATTTCCGTCCAATACCAGTGTTTGTGCTGATCTAAGATAACAGGTTTCATATTTACTTACCAACATGACAGTGGTATCAGTCTCCTCATCTAACTCTCCACAAGAAAGAGAATACATGTTTTCGCCCATGTTCAGATTGCATTTTAAACATATTCAGCTCTTGAAATGCAATTACATTCTAGGTGGTGGTAGGATGATTATTCTTTAATCTGAATCAAATGCCCTGAACAGGAAGTTTATGATTCAGTCACACTAGTTGTAAATTGTAAAAGCTAATTGAAGACAGACATTTTTAATTTGGTTCATATATTTGACATTAGAGCTCTTTTATACTGTATTTAAGTAACATATAGATCCGTTTTTAAATTACATGTTGCGACTTAGGAAAAAAAGTCTGTGCTATGTCATATTCTAGATATTTACAGTTTCAAATGTCATTTTTTTGTTTATTTTTTGCACTAATTTTACGTTCACCTCTGTGGTCAGTTTTTTTTACTTCAGATTTATCCTTTTGGCAACTTAGAGGATCATGTTTCCTCTGTTTAATGTGCTACATTTTCCGTTTCCTTTTGCAGTGTGATCACTATAGACGGGGTATAATATCAGGCTCGTCCTGCAAAGCATTGTGTGATCAGAGAACACTGACTCTACAACACTGCATGTCCACCTCCTCCACACATCAGGTAAAATGAGCACATGCTGTGCACCAGAGATATTTGTGGCTCCCCAGTTTATAAATTAATCTGGAATATTAGATAATATAACAACAAATGTAGTGATACATAACCATGTTTGTGTCTGATACCATTGTAAATGTAAACCAGTGTAATCTAAAATGACTTAAACAATCCTGGACCATTAACCTTTATTGTATCACATATATACAAGCATGCAGACATATTCTCACACTATTTTCACATTTTTATACTTGTAGGTGTACAGTGGGCTGTGGAAGGAAAGACCTGTTGTGATCAAGTGTGGTATTGAAGATCCAGTGAAGACTGATGGGGCTCCAGACTCTGTACTGCGACAGGAGATGAGCTTATTTGACAAACCCACTCGTGGAACCTCTATGGATGAATTTAAAGAGATGCTGCACAATTTCCTTAAGGTCCTTTTTATTCTGTAATTATTATATATATATATATATATATATATATATATATTTTTTTTTTTTTTTTTTTTTTTTTTACCTTTATCACATATTAAAAGAAATTATGCCAACTTTCTACTTGCAGGCTAAACTTGGTGAACAGCCTTCTTTGAGTACCTTGGTGGACAGGGTCATTACTCTGGCTGATGTCAACAAGGATGGCAAAGTGTCTCTAGCAGAGGCCAAGTCTATCTGGGCGCTTCTCCAGATCAATGAGTTCCTCCTGATGGTGGCGCTGCAGGAGAAGGAGCACACCCCCAAGCTGCTGGGCTTCTGTGGAGACTTGTATGTGACAGAACGTGTGGGCCACAGCTCCCTCTACAGACTAGAGGTGCCTCATTACCTCCAGGCTTTGATCCCAGAGGCCTTGAGCTCCAGCCTGAATCACTGGCTTGCACCAGCCTGGCCCCGAAGGGCTCGCATCACCATCGGCCTCCTGGAGTTTGTGGAAGAGGTCTTCCATGGATCCTATGGGAGTTTCCTAATATGTGATGCCAGTCCTCATCATGTGGGCTACAATTCAAAATATGACTGCAAGATGGCCAACCTGCGCAATGTTGCATCTGAGGCAGTTGTAAGGGGATTTTTGAGGGGACGACGATGTGAGACTAACGCAGACTGTACTTATGGCAGGGACTGTACAGCCACCTGTGATCGACTAGTGAAACAGTGTAATACTGAGGTTGTACAGCCCAATCTTGCAAAAGTGTGTGTGCTGTTGCAGGATTTTCTGCTTTTTGGAGCACCTTCAGACCTCCGTGGTGATCTGGAAAAGCAGCTGCGCACCTGTGTGACTCTCAGTGGTCTAGCAAGCCAGATGGAGGTTCACCACTCACTAGTCCTTAACAACCTGAAGACATTGCTGTGGAAGAAAATTTCTAACACTCAGTACTCTTGAAAACAGGTTGAAATGATCCAGCCTGTACCTCTACAGAATGAGTGAATTATTATATGAACATGTAGAATTCTTGCTTAGTTTTGCCAAATATTGTAGAGGTGGTAATTAATGTATCTTCACTCTACACTGACTGTGAACAAAAAAAAAAAAAAAGCAACTGTGAATTAATGACAGCAGATATAACAGGCTTATTCTCGTAAAACCTCAAATGAGAACCATTTTACTTTTCGTTTCTAGTGTGTTACTTTGAGAAGCACATCTATCTGTTTAGACATGATATTCTCAGGGCACAGCCTATAACTTCATTTGTACATTTCTGTAAGTAAATAATTTGTTTTTAAAATAAAACAACCCACGTACTAGACAATGTTGGCTTTCATAGAATGCTCTTGTCTGTTCATAGTATAGACAGAATGTCAAATTGTGAGATAGTGTGTTTTTGTAAGTATTAGTGGGATCTGATAGATTTGCATCCAAGGCACAGAGATACATCAAATGATATATACACAATATCACGGGAGTGTCCCTCCAGGTACTACTAATCTGATGTATTCAAATTAAACAGAGAAGCTGAAGTTGCACGGAACAAATCAGACATGTTCCAAAAGACCTACAGACAGACACATTCCAGCTTCTTAGATTTTGAAGCGTGATTCTTTCATTTTAGGTATTTCTAAAACAGCATTTTGTCGTCTAAAACACGTCTGGTTTTAAGTTGGCTTTAAGGTTAAAATAACAAATTTCACTGCAGTGGGTTTGATATTATTGGGTTTGAAATATTTCCAGCTGACTGTCAAAGGATGCCACCAATGCCTAGCAACAGTTGCTAGGCCACAGTTGCTGGAAGTGGGTTTCATCCAAATGTTGTTTGGTAGATTTAAATGAAAAAAGGAAACTGATTTTACAACAGATTTTTCTAGCTGATTTTTGTGTTACAAATGTCAGCACTGTTTTAGGCTATAGCATAGGATACCTGACAATTGTACTATTCAAGTTTAAGAGAATGATTATTTAACTTTGTGTAAAAAACGAAATTCAACATGTTTGCAACAGTAACAAATTCTAAGGCAGTTTCCAAGATTATCTACAAATGTCTTGGCTCTGGATGTTCTTAACCATGTGATATTGTTTTTGTAGATCATTTGCATGTATTTGCAGTATATTTGTCCCAGTCATTCCCATGGAAATCAAACTGCTGCTCTGATTTAATCCACTGCTCTTGATACCAAAAGACAACCTCCGGACTCTGGGCACCACGTGTACAGCAAATTGGACTGCAAGAGTAAAACTACAATCTTTTAAGGTAAAACAAACAGCAAAATAAAATAATGGAAGCCCATAGCATTAATATACAAAATACTGAAAAGAACTGTATCAGAGCATTTTTAAATCACCTTGGGTTAGGCTAGGTAGGCCATTTACATGTCACCTGTTTCCAGTTGTTCTTCAGGTGCAAGAATTACATTAACAGGTTAGATCATTCAGTTTCAATATCTTGGATGGATGTCAGATTTACAGATGGTTTGTTTGAACATGTCTGTTTATCCAGGGCTCTTGTGACACAGCCTGTGAAGCCTGGCTGGCCCTGCCTCCAGTGCCTCCCTGAAGACACCACAAGTCAGACTGTCCCGCACTGTGGGTCTGAGGTACTAGCGTTTACACAATCTGATAACAAATAGGTTTTTGTTTAAATGTGTCCTAATACTGAACCAATAATCTCAGATGTGTTATTTTTTTTAAATGAGAGTTTTTCCTCTTTCAGTTTTGGTGAATGTAAACCTGTGGCCAATGCCAGTTGTGTTTGTATTTGGAATATGATTTATTATTATTAGAAGTATTTTAAAATAAATTTATTTTCTTTGACCTTACAACTTTTTTATTCTGTTGCATTCTGCAATGCTGTTTACAGTTTTCAACATTTCTTCCAAGTCTTCATAAAATTTACTTGAGTGAACAAATGTAATTTTTACGGAGGCTGATTAACCTCTAAAACATGGCATCCCCATATTGCCTTCAAGCACTGTCGAAAATAAGACTTTCTCGGCAGATATCGATTGAAATAGTAAATAATACGACTTCATTGCATTGCAGTGCTAAAAATCTACTTAAAATAAACAGACCACACATTATTGTGATTGATTTTATGTGGTATTGTGTTGGCTACTTAAATGTCTGACATGAGTGCAGTAGTTTTTGATTTATGCATGGAGAAAAAAAATACATACATAAATAAAACACAGTGGCGTAGATCAACCAAGCACCGTTTTATATTTTCAAACCTTGACAAAAAATCAGAGCTGCTCTTCTTTTTATAGTTAATGTCATAATCCCAATGGCCCTTCTGAAACCTGGGTTTTACGAGCAGCCCCAAAGGCAGCATGAAGCAGATGGAGGGTGGGCCGCCTTCTGCTGCCTAACGACCCGGGGACGACAACACTCAGCTGGGGAAGCATCACAACACTGGCCGCTGCTAGAAAGTAGATAACGGTACACGTAAGTTAAAGCCTGCCATGAGTGAAAGAATAGTTTTGCCAGCGACTCGGAGCCATATGTTAGAGCTGCTAGCCTTTTGAATTTGCTCATTGAATTAGCGTGTCCAGCCGGCTAACGCCGTTAGCTAGCGTTACTTCTTTAAGCTTGGTAACGCCGAAGGCTGTGAGCATATTTCCACTGTTTGCTCACACACCCTGTTTGGGAACTGACCAGCTGAGGCAAATGGCTTTTACTGTTTAATCAGCCATTTACGCTAGCAATGCGTGCTGCATTATTTCAGAATAAGGTTAGCTTGCACTGTGCGGTACAACTGTGCCCTGCCCAGCGGCGTCACTGACAGCATTTCGCATTATGAGTGATCATTATGTAAAGGTCAAGGTTCAACTTGAGCAAATGAAATCATTTGGCGAGGATGCGGAGAAGGAGGGTGTGGATGCTGAGGAACAGGTGCCAGTGTCTCCCATCCCTGCTCCTGTCTCACCAGACCCGTCCAGCATCACCATAGCTGGAAAAGATGCATCCAATACCTCCATCACTTGTAAACACAGGGGTAAAAGTCGTATTAAGCCGGGAAAAGACGACAAGAACTCGCGTGATAAGCACTTTTCAGATATGCCATTAGTTTCTGCTCCTGTTGGCAAAAACTTGAATAGACCAGGGCCTGAGCGGACACTTCACATTAAAGGAACTGGAAGGATATTGCAGGGCAAGTCCGAGACTAATGGGAACTATCTAACCATCCATCCATCAAAAAACATTAAAGAAACACACCATGAGGACGGATTTAGTCTTGCAAGGAAAAGAAGACCTGTGACTGTGGATACCTCCAAAGCCAAAACCTCACTGGAGGCACTGAAGTTAAGCATCAAGCAGCTTAAGTGGAAAGAGGTCTGCTATACAAGAATTTCTCTCTCGATCTTGTTCTGTTTGAGAAATGCTTTTTATACGTGTGCTGTGCTGGTTTCATCCCCATGAAACATTAAAGTGCTGGTCTAACTCAGCAACAGTGTGTGTAGGTGGAGGTAATGAGTAGGCATGCATGTAAACTTTGTAATACTGCTCTGCCAGAACCATATATTTGCAGTTTTCCTCTTCTAAATGAACAAAAACAGGCAGTAGTAGTAGTAGTTCATGTTGTACACTGAAGTATGTTTTCCATACCTTGAAATTTAGAAAATTACTCGTTGACCTTTTTTCTATTAGTTGTTAATTTCCAGAATCTCTACTAAAGTTGGTAACAAATAAATGTAGCATGTTATTATTTAGATAACAGTCTCACCCTTAACCTGACCACGGCTGACAATCCCAGTTTTCATAGCCTTAATGTATAAAATTACTGTTGTGGATGAAAGTTGTTCCAAATAGAAAGCAACAACTTTAAAGGATTTATAACAGGGCTAATTGAACCTATTCTTCTTACTCTGAGTCACAAACACCCGTTGGTCATTTTGAATGTGATGCAGTTAATACCTTCCATCAGCCATTATTGACTTGGTCTTCATTATGCATGAGTATTAAAGAGAGGCAATGTGAGGAGACACGTGAAGTAAAGACTCTACTTATCACCGGTGACCACACAGCGACACTGAAACCTTTCCAGGTCTGGTAACACAAGTAGTAGAAAGAAGACCTATATGTTACCCTGCTTTGTCGTCAAGGTCCACCCCCAACAAAGACACTGATCCTGTGTCACTTTGAAAGTATCAGTCAGCACCTTTGGAAGGAAACTCAGCCAGGCTTGCTATGTTTGTTTGACAGTTGCGGTATGAACATTGATTGGTGAAAATCTGATTTGTAGGTTTATAACTCATGATGATGGATGCAATTTTTGAAAGTTTGTGGGCATTTTGCTGACTGTTGAGATGTGCCTTTGGCTTTAAGGGCCTTTTAACTTACATCCACATTGCTGCATCACTACATCTGTAGTGTTCTCTGGCGTGAGAGACAACTGACTTTCAGCATATGGCATTCTCTTAAACAGTGGGAAATGATTAGCTTTAAGCTCCTGTAATCCAATAGACCTTTAGTCCTTGAGGTAGAGAGAGAATGGCATGCCTGAGGGTCTGAGCGTCAGCTTGAGAAAATGAGACTAATAACTGTACATTTAATCATGGGGTTGGTGTTTTGATTAAAGTCCTACACACTAAGACATTTTGACCCTTTGAATTAAAGCATGTTAATTTTGAAATGCCTGCCACCTAGAGGCGTGTTTTGAAAATAACTTGATTTAGTGAAATTATAATGTCTATCTACTGTAGACAAGACCAATAGGATGGAACTTAAATGTCCACCCATGGCTGTTTCTTTGCCATTATAGTTAAGATATATTTGACTTGAAGTGGCTGTCAGTGAGCATTTTCATTTACAAAGTGGCTTGGAAAGCAAACAACATAGTTATACCCAAGCTGGGTATTTTTGGTCTTAGAAACTTCTCAAATTAATTTAACCTCCTACCCTGATACGATTAGACAGACGCTGGCATCCCTCTGGTAGTATTTATAGCAGGTCTTTGGTGTCAAGCAGGGTTTCCCTATTTCACACGCTCTCATGATAACTCAATGAGATAAGACTCTGTCACAGCTCTGTCCTGTAGCTGGGCAGTGGAGTGGTTTGTAATGGAGTGGAATTAAGGAGTGGTGACAACCTGCTTCTGAGCTTACAGTTCAACTTGATATAGAGATGTAATAAGTTAAAGAGAGACTTCATGACATAAGTCTTTAAAGATTTTTTTTTTTTAACATCATAACCATGAGTGGGGTAGAAAGGAGTGATGTAGCTTTTTAAATTACAGCAGTGTGTAGGAAAACTGTTAGAACAGAAGCTCTTTTTAATCTGTGTTAATGTATTAGTCAATGATTAAACATTTGTCTTATTGATAGGAGATTGGGAATGAAATTATAATCAAAAATGAATGTACAAACATCTATAGTGTAATATCCTTGTAAGGAACATGTTTGATGGATATGTGGATGCACTGCAGTGTGTGAGTAGGTATAAAGGTGTAGATGACAAAACCTGTTCCTTGAGCCAGTAGGATTTCTGAGCTCTGTCAATCCTTTTATAGTATCACTTGTTCTCCTCTTTCACAGCTCATCAGAGCACGCACTACCTCCCATCTTTAGGCAAGATTATCCCTGCATTCAGCAATCACCAGATTGACAAGTGCCCTACCAATGTCCTGAGTCATGCTATCAGATTAAGCCTTTCTTAGTTACAGATGCATGTTTTTCTGAATTAGTTTTTCTTATTTATTTGTGTCAGCCAACAGTCTTCTTTTTTTTTTTTTAGTTTCCCCTCGGACGTCGAACAGCCTGTGATATCTACTGGCACGGTGTTTCCTTCCATGACAATGAAAATATTGTCTCAGGGCAGGTTAACAAGTTCCCAGGTATTTGACTCCTTCTACCTTTTCTCATAACCCACTGTTGAAGCATCTTTGACAATTGCTTGTTGAACTCTAAGTGGCAAGATCATGATTGATTTCAGTTCACCGTACTTCAAGCATGCTCTTTGTGTAATCAGAACAAGATGATTTGGTTGGCCAATCCTCATTCATGCTTTTTCATGCCATTACAATAATCACCATTTAGAGACTCTAAAGATTTTTCTATTAGTAAGAAATATCAATCAAAACCTTTCACAAGTGGGCCTGTACTCATCTTCCACAAGGATAAAAAACCCATGTAAATTCATTTCAACACCACCACAATTATTTGTGTTTGATGCATTACAGGAATGATTGAAATGCTGAGAAAGATCAACCTGAGTCGAGCAGTGCGGACTATGCAGGAGCTGTTCCCAGAAGAGTATGACTTCTATCCCCGATCCTGGATCCTGCCTGAGGAGTACCAACAGTTTTCCACACAGGTACAACAAAAACTAAAGAAACACTAGGCGGTAATTATAAAAAATGACAATACTATCAAGGCTGAAATGAACTAATGTTGCATTCATGCAACGTTAGCAGTGGGACAAACAGGAAATCATTTGTTATTCTGACTTGAGAGCAGTCATGCATTATTCCAAGGTGGTTAGCTAGAGTGTTAGCGTTGTACTCACGCCATAGAAACATTAGCTCAAATTAGCTTTTTCATAATTTAGCAGTATCAGCACAGATGCTAAAGTTGTCATTCATGGCCTTTGTGTTTCATTTGCTCTGGTTGCTCTTCATGCTACCTTGCAGTAGCAGTAGAATTTATAATGATATGACATGTTTTAAGTCTTGTTCCATGTACTTATACATATGTCTTCTGGTGATCTGGCATTTTTTTTAACACATGGTCTAATCTGGTAGAATTGTCCTGGTTCAAAGTGGGAATGTGGTGAAAGAAATGTCAGCTGCTTTTCTTCACAGTGCACAAACATATCACCCTGGCACTGAATGCATTTATCCAGAGTTTTGTGCTTTGTCAGTGAGTTTAGGAGGAAAGATGTCAAGATATAGATAGAACCATTTAAAATATGTTTTTAGTTTTTATCTCATTCTGTTGATTGTCAGTGCCATATCCTTTAGGTTGCAACATTGAGATTTGTCTCCATATCTAATTAGAAAAATTCATTGCACTTTTATTTAGACAAATGTTAACATTTGATGTCGAACTCCACCAGAGCAATAAGAAGAGTTAGTTAGTTTGGCAGGTAGCAGTTACATTTCAGTTCCTATTATTAGAGGGGCTTTGGGTTTTGCTTGCAGTTACAAATCTTGTCCAGCAGGGGGAACCAGAATATCACAATTTTAATTCAAGTTTAGTTTTTAGCAGTCAAAACTGTTTTTTACTAAAAAGAAGCAAATGCAGATAAGGCAAATATTTGATTACTTGTATCTGTCCTATATGGAAGTAGTAGAGCCAACAGATTAACGGTATTTATTTAATCACATTGCGCAGTAACAAAGCTTTTCAAAGGTTCAACTCAGGTATAAGGGTAGCCACAGTTTTTTGGTATCAATTATTAGGTTGAATGTTTGCTTCAGACATCTTGGTTTTTGTGATCTTTTCATATCTGCTATAGATTCGCATGGTGAAGGAGAACGATGCCACGGTGAATCCCACCTTTATTGTCAAGCCAGATGGGGGCTCTCAAGGGGATGGCATCTACCTCATTCGTGACCCTAGTGACCTTAAACTCATGGTGGGTTCACAGGCCAAACAAGCTGTAGTCCAGGAGTACATTCAGAAGCCGTTACTCATTGACAAGCTAAAGTTTGATATCCGCCTCTACGTGCTGATAAAGTCCCTGGAGCCATTGGAGATCTACATTGCCAAGGAAGGCCTGACACGTTTCTGCACAGAGCCCTACCAGGTAGCTGTGATGGTGCTGATCATGTGGGCAGTTTTGTTATTTTTTTTTTGAAGCTGTTAATTTGCAGTGATGCCATTACACATGTACTTATACTTATTCTGACCGTACAGGAGCCAAGCCAGAAGAATCTGAGCCATGTCTTCATGCACCTGACAAACTACTCCCTTAATGTGCACAGTGGCAACTTTGTCCACTCAGATAGCCAGAGCACAGGCAGCAAGCGCACTCTCTCCAGTGTGCTGTACAGGCTGACCGCTAAAGGTGTAGACATCAAGAAGGTGTGGTCGGACATCATCGCACTTGTCATCAAGACTGTAATCGCCGTGGTGCCTGAACTTAAAGTCTACTATCAGGCTGATATACCGCCTGGCAAACCAGGACCTACATGCTTCCAGGTAGTTTACAACATGGTCTTAGGAGTAGAATGCATATAGTAGGGCTTTTAACAAATACATACATTCACAGATAAGAAAAACTGTTTGCAGCAATATGCAACCAATAATGGTTGATAGCCAGTGCAGAACAACTTTTCTTGATGCAAATGTGATGTAATGTACTATGCATGATGTGATAACATGGAAAATGATGGAGTTAGGGACCATCTTAAACGTGCATGCTAATGACCTTGGAAACCTCTCAAATTATTTTCCAAAATTTTCTTATTTTTTTAACAGCTTTATTTTGAGCAGGATCATCTTCTACTTAACCTCCTTTGTAAACATGGACAAATAATCATGAATAATGAAATATATATGCAATTATGTAATAAAGAATGTGTATGTGCCTCAGATATTAGGTTTTGATATCCTACTGATGAAGAACCTGAAGCCAGTACTATTGGAGGTCAACTCCAACCCCAGTATGAGAATAGAACATGAGCAGGAGGCAAGTCACCATGAATGCTAATGTGCTACTGTTATCACCATTACTGTTCATTTTGTTCCAATAAGTGTTTGCGTTTGTTCAGGTGGCACCAGGAGTTTTTGAATATGTTCCCAGTCCAGTGGATGAAGAGGTCAAAGTAGGTGTGATTAGGGACACTCTGCTCCTTATGGACCCTGGGCACAAGAAACATTCAGTGTAAATACACACACACACACACACACACACACAAATATATATATATACAGTGGTGTGAAAAAGTGTTGGCCCACTTCCTGATTTTTTTATTTTTTTGCATGTTTGTCACACTTTAAAATAAAATCCAAAACTACATGGCCCTGTGTGAAAAAGTGTTTGCCCCCCCCCCGTTAAGACATAACTTAGTTGTGGTTTATCACACCTGAGTTCAATTCCTCCAGCCACACCCAGGCCTGATTACTGCCACACCTGTTCGCAATCAAGAAATCATTTAAATAGGACCTGCCTGTCAAAGTCAAGTAGACCAAAAGATCCTCAAAAGCTAGACGTCATGCCGAGATTCAAAGAAGTTCAAAAACAAATGAGAAAGAAAAGGTTATAAAGCCACTTCTAAAGCTTTGGGACTCCAGTGAACCACAGTGAGAGCCATTATCTACAAATGGCAAAAACATGGAACAGTGGAGAACCTTCCCAGGAGTGGCCTGCCGACCAAAATTACCCCAAGAGCACAGCGACGACTCATCCAAGGGGTCACAAAAGACCCCACAACAACATCCATAGAACTGCAGGCCTCACTTGGCTTAGTTAAGGTCACTATTCATGACCATAAGAAAGAGACTGGGCAAAAATGGTCTGCATGGCAGAGTTCCAAGACAAAAACCGCTGCTGAGCAAAAAGAACATAAAGGCTCGTCTCAGTTTTGCCAGAAAACATCTTGATGATCCCCAAGACTTTTGGGAAAATACTCTGTGGACTGACGAGACAAAAGTTTAACTTTTTGGAAGGTGTGTGTCCTATTACGTCTGGTGTAAAAGTAACACCGCATTTCAGAAAAAGAGCATCATACCAACAGTAAAATATGGTGGTGGTAGTGTGATGGTCTGGGGCTGTTTTGCTGCTTCAGGACCTGGAAGACTTGCTGTGATAAATGGAACCATGAATTCTGCTGTCTACCAAAAAATCCTGAAGGAGAATGTCCGGCCATCTGTTCGTGACCTCAAGCTGAAGCGAATTTTTGTTCTGCAGCAGGACAATGATCCAAAACGCACCAGCAAGTCCACCTCTGAATGGCTGAAGAAAAACAAAATGAAGACTCTGGAGAGGTCAAAGTCCTGACCTGAATCCGATTGAGATGCTGTGGCATGACCTTAAAAAGGTGGTTCATGCTCGAAAACCCTCCAATGTGTCTGAATTACAACAATTCTGCAAAGATGAGTGGCCAGAATTCCTCCACAGCGCTGTAACAGACTCACTGCAAGTTATCGCAAATGCTTGATTGTAGCTGTTGCTGCTAAGGGAGGCCCAACCAGTTATTAGGTTTAGGGGGCAAACACTTTTTCACACAGGGTCATGTAGTTTTGGATTTTGTTTTCCCTTAATAATAAAGACCTTCATTTAAAAACTGCATGATGTGTTTACTTGTGTTATCTTTGACTAATATTTAAATTTGTTTGATGATCTGACATTAAAGTGCGACAAACATGCAAAAAAAATAAATCAGGAAGGGGGCCAACACTTTTTCTCACCACTGTATTCCATTCTTTGTCTGCTGGTCTTAAGAGCCCACTTTCAAGGACACGATACCTTACTGTACCTATCTGTCCAAAGAGCCCAGCTCCACTCAGCAGTGCTCCATAAGCCTGTTAAATGTAAAAATTAAATTCAGCTGAGCTGTGGTAGAAATTCACACATTACTTTACAAGTCTGGTGGCAGATTCTCTTTGGCTGACTGGCCCTGTGTGCTGCTTGGAAAGATATCTCCTTTCCCATTGGATTTTGTGTGTTTTTTTTTTTTTTTTTCTCCAAATCTGTTTTCCTTTTATGACAAGAGGATTTACTATTTCTGTTCTGCCACCATCTCCCATTCTTTCCTTTCTCGTTTTCTGTCTCTCACTTTTCCTCCTTCCCTCATTCCTTTCTGACCTCCTTCTCAGATTATCTTCTGTATCAGATATATGATCTGCTTTGTTCTGCAAGTTAGAGGGGTATCTTCTCGGGGATAACACCCACTTAGCTGTTATATTCCTGACCAGTAACACATTGATATAATCTGCCTATAATATGTCTAATCCTCATTCTTCCTGCATTGCTATATTTTAAATCTAGCCAGTGTCACCAGAATCATACATCTCATGCTATAATTGTAATAATCTATGTACTTTTAGAGACTGCAGCTCCCTTAATCTAATGTCTTTTGTTCTTTTTATCTTGACTTTGGAAAAGGAAAAACCTTCACACTATTTTATTAGCAGTGAACTTTTTTTCAAACAAAGTGTAAAATATTCTCTGGTTTCCTGATGTCACTTCATCTTATGTTATAGTACATTCATTACTGTTTGGTTTTGGACAAAACAAGCTATTTGAAGATGTCACTGAGCTTTAGGAAATTTGTGATGCAAACAATTTGTATCTGTATTTTCTGATATTTTATAAAACATTTAATTTATTAATCATGTAATCAATGACAATTTAGTAAAATACTGTTGTATTAATATAAAATATGTCTTCATATTATAATAGTTTTAATGTTTATATACTGATTCTAATGATAAATAGAGGAGTTAAAGTTTTTCTGACCCCTTATCTTTAAATATAGGCCTCCTTATGTCAGTTAAGTAGTTGAAAATATCTTAAATTATCTCAGTCTAGGAGAATTTGTACGTTTAATCATGCAAAGAAAGTTATACCGACTAGTGGTAATGCTTCAAATTCTCATGTGTCTAACTTTGTTGGAAGATACTGTGACACTGAACAGAGTGAAGGGCCTTAGGAAGAGATAGAGGTTTAGGAAAGCTGGAAAATGTTCAGATCCCAAGCACCAAGTGTTAGTATTCATGTCTGGTTGTGATTGCAGAGAAGTGTGCTGTCAGCATTGGCGATTCTTTTGGTCGAGGGGGAGATATGCTAATTATGTCGCAACTATCTAATGCTAATGTTTATTAAATTTGCCATTAGGTTGGCTGTGCTCCACAATGTAATCATCACTGAAGTCAACGACAAGGGCACAAATAGGAACTCATTATCTCTTCAGCTCCACGGTTTGTTCTTTGTGCTTGCACAGGAATATACACACATGCACTGAACTTACAGACAAGTTGTTTGATGTTAAACACGTTTTATCTATTTTAGATCTGTGTGGTTTTTTTTTGAAAAACACAACAGTGCATGTGGAAATAACATGTTCCCAACATTGTTATGCGAAGTTAAGTAAAGCATTTACTGCGCAGATGGTCTACTAGTAAGTAAATACACCTATGATGTAGTTGTTGACACCTTTTTTGCAGTGGGATGGATGTGATTGAGTCATTCAGAACACATAGTTTAGACTATGAAGATTAGAAAAAATTGTTTGACAGACCCATTTTAAGTTGTTTGATTCTAGTGGTAGTGTGTGGACCAGAAATTGCATTTATGCAGGTTAATGACAGCTGAATTAGACTTAGTCCTCCTCATGTACACTCGACTTACATTTGTCACTGGGCCTTTGTATGTAATTTTAATAACCTGCCATTCTTCACCCTTTACCCTCTTCATTAGCCTTCATCATTTTCTTCTTCCTGTCTGCTGGGAATGTTTGTAGACATTCCCTTCATTGTCTGTCTGGTTGTCAGCTTCTGTTGAAGATGTGTCTGTTTTTAGCTGAGCCTGTCCTCTCTAAATACATGTGGGTGGTGTCCTTCTGGCTGCTGAGAGTTGATTGATTCTATTAAACATTTAGCAGAGCTTCTTAGTGCCATTCACACTGTTTACTAATTCATGGAGAACGAATCTGCGTCAGAAAAGTCTGTAATACTGTATACGCAAACCCTGATCAAGTATATGCCACTTGCAACCAGTGCACTTAAATATTGTGCATCTAAGCACGGTCGGGAAAGGCCGCACACAGGCTGCCAGATGAGGGAGTGAAAAGGGAGTTATTTATGCTTCGTACAACATTATTCTTCCTTTTTCTCTTACCAAGTCAAGCTGTAAGTATAGAATTAAGTGAAAATGCTTGGTGAGTTTATTCTACCTCAGGGGGTTGGCTATCTGTAACTCAGCTGACAAAACCTCTCTGGGTTGTCCTTATAGTCTAGTGCTTCAGTGCTGCAGGTCCTGACGACCATTACTCAGCTCCGGACAGCACAAAAAGCAATAAATGTCAACTTACTTGTGGTCTCAAAATCTGCTGGTAAAATGCTCCGTCACCTTATCAATGCATAAAAAATGTCTTTCACTGAAAT
Organism: Mastacembelus armatus; assembly: GCF_900324485.2. Lineage (NCBI taxonomy): Eukaryota > Metazoa > Chordata > Actinopteri > Synbranchiformes > Mastacembelidae > Mastacembelus > Mastacembelus armatus. Next base: position 16,886,709 of record NC_046644.1, on the reverse strand, counting down.
ATAATGCAGTAAAATGTAAAACTTTCTTTCTTATTATTCTTTCGCAGAAGTTCCCAGCTGAGGTCTGGTGCCTTTGAACATGGGGAAGAGATGCCTATGGAGGGAGAGACGCAAGAGCAGAGTCCAGATGGAGGAGGAGCTCTGCCCTCTCTGTGTCTGAAGCAGGTTTACCCCAAGTACACCAAACAGTTCAACTACCTGCGGCTGGTGGAACGAATCGCAGCTCTTTTCATACGCTTCCTTGGGGTCAAGGGGAACATGCGGCTTGGCCCCACTGCCTTCCGCACTTTTATCAGGCACAAATTTTATTGTTTCATTTTAATCGATCACAACCAAAGCACCAGTAACACAATGCTATCAATAATACCAAGAAATTGTTTATGTGAGCATGTATAAATAAAGACAATGGATGTGTGCCAAACAAGAAAACACAGATACTTACAGTATAACACAGTTAAAAGTGGTTATTGCTCTTCAAAACCACTGCTAACAACACACTCTCTGCCCAAGACTGTATTAGGCTGCAGTTCAAGATTGTTTACTTATGTTATGTTTCCTGATTGTTTTCAGGACCTGTAAACTGAGCAACAGTAACTTCACCATGGCTTCAGTGGACATCCTCTACATAGACATCACACGTCGGTGGTCAGGAGCCGTGCCTGACTCTAGAGAAGCAGGTAACACACACACACACCCCCGTCATCACCCACATGCTAAAACTAAACTCTCGCAAAGACACAACTTGTAGAGGACAAAGAGGCAGGTATCCTTGAGATTCAGAGCAAATAATGTGCTTGGAGATAATTACTTGTCATTCTTTGTCAGAATCCCTCTGACACTGTGCTCCCATAACTGCAATGAGCTGAGATCACAATGTGACAGCGATGACTATTCAACATGAATTATTCAAACATTGCACCTTGCAAAGAATGTTTGTGAGGTGAAGCGGATGGATGGAGATCACATGGACCAGGATGGAAGTTTCTGTACAGACGAGATTGTGGGCTGAACTTAGAATGAGCTCATATGTATTCAGGGAGACTGAAGTTGGAGGATTTGTGGGGTGCCAAACAATTTTAATAAATCAAATGACCTAACTACAAACCTTCACCATGTTAGTCTGCTGTGAATCTGCACCTCAGTTTTTCCACTCAATGAGGTTCTTTTCTCCACGTTTATTTTTTTCTCCTCTAGGTCAACAGAGACTGGAAATTATTAACTTTTGGTAAAAATGTAGCTCATGCATTTGTTTTAACATTTTTTAATTCTTGGACCTTTCCTTGCTCTGATCATGATCTCCAAGGCAAGATCTGCAAATGATAAAATGACCACACTGGCTTCTCTTTAACCAGCATTAGTTTAGAGGTTTAAGCAGATTTTGTAAACACTGGACAGGAGCGGTCAAATTTTTTAAAATTTATTGTTCATTTGGCTTTTTTTTTCTACATTCCTATGTATTTCTTTATCCTCACTTCAACTCTGTGTTTCAGGTATGGGACTACAAGCATTTCTGGAAGCCTTTTTCTACCTGGCAGGTCGCAGGTTTAAATCCCTGGCACTGAGAGAGCAGGTAATGTCACTTCTGGAGCTGTGCGAGGCTCAGCTTGAGTTCCAGAGTCCCAGCATTGAGGACCGACGTTCTGTGAGCTGCAGCAGAGCACTTCCGCGAGCTATCAGGACTCAGACGCTGGGCCTCTCTAACCCTCTGCTCAGCTCCCCGGCTCCCCTACGAAGGGCGACCAGCCAGGACCACCGGCTGCATCAAAAACTCAATCCTCGCACACTCAGGGCCAATGTAGAGAACTGATGTGAGAGAGCTCCAACTCGTAAATGCTGCCTTAGCCTTCTCCACAGGAGCAAGGAATGTAGGTGTCCATCTCTCCTCTGTAGCCCCTGCAAAGGAGGAAGACGGGAGCTCTGAGGAGGAATAGCTTGACCCTGCTCGATAACTTGCAGTGTGACTGTTCTAAGCCTGATTGCTTTTTCTTCAGAGGATGGAGGTGTCTGTGGACAGGTTGGAGTGGACAAGATTGGTGCATTTCTGCCTCACCTCTTGGTGTGATCATAGAGTATATGAACAATGTGGTCAAGTCAGGAGGAGGGTTTGGCTGCTCTTAATATTCCTACTGATTCTCCAGGGCAGCTGTTTGCTTCTCTTCACCTGTTTGAGGTAACTTATCACTAAAACAGACTTTCTTTTCAGGGATAATTTTGGATGTTTTACTTCAATAGAGTTACACACCACACAGAAATAAGTGGGTGTAAGGGAGTGTCCTTAGTATGTGTATTATATTCTTGAATTTGCACAACTCCTTCAACTATTACATTTGCACATAAATGGATGAGAGTGACTGAACATTTGTCTGGGCATATTGAGTATGTTTGAATGTAAGTGTACGTATTTATTTGTGTCTAGCTCAGTGGTAAAAGCCTGTTTACACCCAGGGGCTCAGCTGTGCATTCTAGCTCCATGAGCCCATTAGTGATGAGTTAAGTGAATAAGTATTCAAAGGGAAAAGGCCATACGGCCACTTATCGTCTTTTGGTTCTGCAGTTATTCCAGTCCGGTAGCCTCAGACCTTCAAAGAACATGTTTTTAGTACAGTTACTTTGTAGCCACGCAACTGCCTTGGAGAGTTAATTATGTCAGAATTAACTGCATGGCACAACATTTTAGAATTTGAACAGATGCATTGTTTGCTAAATGTGATTCAGATTCAGCTTTTGTAATAAAACTTTGCATAGGTCATACAGTGAACTAAACGTAAAAGATATTTACTACAGTGTGTATCTGATAACATGAAGTAGATTTATTAGGCTATTAACAGTGATCAGTCATGTTTTAAATGTTATGATAGCACTACAAACAATTAAAATTATTTTTCTCTTTACACTGTTTATGTGTGTGTTGTGCTGTGATATGGAATAGATATTTAAATGAAATCAAGTGGAGACTTTTAACTCTGGGATTTAAATTTAAGAGTTATAAATACAGTTAAATGTGCCAAACATTGGGTGATGTGTTTCAGCAAAACACATAAATGCTGGATGTGGATGTTCCTACAAATGTATCTCGTATGCACAGTACATTATTACTGTGGTACCTCAGAATGTTTTCCCCTATGACACTATCTTGCCACATCATTAGGGGATGATCTGTAATAGAAAGGCAACACTATTGGCTGTTTGTGCTATGTACAATACATGCCTGTCTTCAACAAGGCTGACAGATGAGCCTGAAATAGCTAATTTTTTTCATGTTTTAAGATCTTTGATATGTTTCACAGCACAACCATCTGCCAGTGTTTCCTCGACCTTCTGTTGCAGTGTTTGGCAGTGCCAGTGGATGTTGTTGCTCTATTCTATTTATTCTTCATGGTTTTCTACGTTGTAGTTGCCCAATGATCCAAAGTTACTGTCATCATTTAAAAATATGTTACCCTGTGTGCTACTTTGCTAATATCAAGGGCTGCAACGAACAACTATTTTAATAGTCGATTAATCAGTCAATTATGTTTTCAAATAATCAGTTAATCTGATTTTTACTGAATATAGAGATCTATTTCAAATGCATTATTGTAATACGTATGTAATAAAAAAATAAGACCATCTAATTTTTATGTGATTACATTTAAACCGGTCCTAAATGTTATTACATTAGCCTGTTAAAGCCTGGACCATTTTTTAAGAGTTGGTGAATAATGTAGACGTGATTAGATTAGTTAATTAATTACTGGGTAAAAGCAAATGAAGATGGAATACAACAAAAATTTTGGATTTCATTAATGCCTAAAAATATATATATAAATTTATATTGAAAATCTCCTCTATAGTTATGTTAAAACCCAAGAAAGGGTAAAACCAACATCTGATTGTTATCTGTGCCAAGAGTGGTGCTAATAAAATAAACCAGAGCAAAGTTATGAAGCTTTTAGTTGAGAGATGTGCAGGCGCAATACAATCGTGTTAAATTATCCAAATATGAATAGTACTTCTTCGGGTGTCAGCTTTCTAATCATTTTATTGCTGCCTATTTTTTATTTTGATGTACAAAATAAAATTAATTCAAAAAATCGCAGAACAAAATAGTTACCACCGACAGTACTACTGAGCGCTCTAAGAGTTCACAGTATGACTTCCTGTTACGCGGCACTCGCTGGGCGTTGCGCAGAAAGAAATCTCCAGAGCCCATTGGTCGATTTGCATGATTGACGTCTCTTTTGAAAGTTCACAGCCTATTGAAACGAACGATAGCCTCGAATTTGAAATAGGCAGTAGGCCTCGCCAATCACAGGAGGCACACAACATCGACAGACGAAATGACGCACAAGCCCACCCTCACGTAGATTACTACCAAAAGCGGAAATGTCCGTGGATTCTTGTCGGAATCATTTTAATGTAACACAATGGCGAAGTCGATAGCAGAAGATTCGTTTAGCGTTATATCAAAACAACTTATCAGAAAACAGCAAAGGTAAGACAACATTAATTTGACCTTTATTTCTGCAGTTCCTTGGCTCGTCTTTCAGTGAGTTTTAGTGGTAGAGAAAAGGGACTTGTACTGTTGGAATTTGCTTAGTGTTAGTTAGCTTTCAAACGGTACATAGCTTGTCGCGTTAGCATGTGTTTTATGAAAATTTCACGACGTTTTAGGTCTTGCACCCTTAGCTTGTTTTATATGTGCCCATTTAATTGCTCGTTGTTTGAATTGTGTTTTGTTGAGCTTTTAATAGAGTTTCTGCTGGTTATGTGGCTGTGTAGCGTGTTGCCGCCGGTGTTTACGTCAATGTCAAAACTAGGGGGCGCAAAAATACACCTAAACTTTTTTTTCAGTCTTAAATGTGTTTCCTTCTCGTTATTTGACAGTTTTTCTCGCTCGCCAAGTGGGTTTCCTTCGACTGCTGTCTGTGCTCGATTGACATTTTTGTGTGCGACTAAACATGAAGGTGGTTTTGGGCGCGGGCTCATGGACGTTTCTGTCAGTAAATGCTGGTGGTTGCTTTTGTGATTGATTGACAACTTCTCTAGAAGTCTATAATGACAGAGAAGGACGAACAAGGTTTAATACGCTCTATGCTTCGTCTATATTATGGTAAGATTATGGTAAGGTTAATTATTTCTTCTAAAAGTGAGTATGACTATTAAATAATTAACGGTGCCATAAGATAAAGCACATTGTTGATACACTCTTCTTTTGTGTTTAATGGCAGAGAGCATCCTTAGGTTGCATTCACGTTACTGCCAACTAATGTCTGTGTTTTATTGGATATGAGTATTAGTATAATTTGTAAAGAGAGGGAGAGGATAGAGTGTGTGCGATTATCTGAGGACGCTGGTGTAGTATTATCACAGTATCGGAACGAGATGTTATTGTTGATTGGCATTGTGAATAATTGAGTCGCGTACGTAGGCGGGCTGTCATCTTTCCCTGATGTCCGTGAACGTGCCATGGGAATGTTTTGTTTTGGTTGTGCCTGTAGGAGAGAGCCCTCCTGTTAGCGGTGTGTGTGAGAGACGTTCAGCTACAGTAGAGTGTATTAACACTGTGCTTTATATTATATTATGGTAACATTAATTGTTAGTCACAGCATTTCTTCTAAAAGTGTATTTGATATGACGATTCTTTAAGATACCGATAGTGTTGTCACTCCCTCGGACGTTTGATTAGCTAAAACAACAGCGCTAGCTAACCTTAGCTCAGCGTTACTTAACTGGAGAAGGAGATGGAGCACCTTTGCATTTGGCTGTGATGGTTGAGGTGAAAATGATCTGATTGAAATCATGTTTATTCGGAGCAGTCAACAGCATGAATGGTTTTACTGAGTCAACACACCAAGGAACACGCCTCCTGATGGACCGCTCGGCACTCATTTGTCCGGGAATGTGTGTGAGCCAGCGCTAATTTAGCTATCACTAACATTAACCTTACATATTCGGCGACTTAAAGGGGAGTCGGTTTTTACGTCTGAGTGCTGGGAATAAACATGATTTCAGCCAGATCATTTTCAAGGAAAGCAAACAAAATATAATCCATGGAATAACTACCATTTCAGCTGACTGCAAAGGTGTGTCGAGGTCTGTTCCCCTTTCTGATTTAACATCACGCTCAACTGCTCACTGTCATTAAATTAGCCACCTTGCGATTGTTATATTTTCAGCATTATGTACATATTATAATTTAATACAGATGTGTCAACAACTGTTTATCCAGTTTAGATAATCAAATGTCACGCCATTAGTGCATAGCAACAGTAGTGCATATCTCTGCAGACAGTGGATTCACTCACATTTTGACTAAAATCCTATTTTGCTGTTGACCTGCATCTGGTTGTTATTCATTTAGAAGCTGCAAGAGCAGGGGTAGTTGGAAAACAAGCTTGGCAGTGGGCCTTGAGAACTGGAATTAGATACCCCTACCATGGAAGGAGCAGTTTTTACTGACGAGGAGTCGTGAGATACATCAGGCTGTTGAATAAGGCAGAAGTTATGTAACTATCAACAAGTGGCTGTTTTTTCCTGCCTTTAATATTTTTGCACCATGGGAGAATAGGAGTGATCAGACTGGTTTTATTACTCTGATGTCCTAAATGCATGTCTTAGCTCCAGGGAGTCTGCTTCACTTGGCCGAAGAAATAAGTCAGCCTCACAGGGAGCAATTAGCAGCACAGGAGCTTTATTTTAAAATACATGCCAACCCGCTGTTACATACTGCATAGTAATATTGGCGATTTTCATATTGCTTTTCCCCTGTCTTTGTTAGTGTAAGGTATTTTTCTTTACCCATCAGCTCAGTTAACAGCTACAGCCTTTTAAGAGAGGCATTTTGATACAAAACCCCCTTCGTTTTTGTTGTTAAGGCCATTTTAGGCTTTCTCTTACCCACTGTGGGGAATAACAATCAGGCAGTATGTAGGTCAGGCTCACTGAGGAGTAGGCACTGCTCAAACCAGTCTTTTACATCCCTCCATCATACCCTCTGCTCTGCCTTTGGACGTCTAATCTGAACATATGTTCTCTCTAGCTGCTTGTCATCAATCTGGGTCTGCTTGAGTATTTAATGAACATGTGATTCATCATGCATATCCTGAAATGAAGCTTCAATTGCATTTTATAAGAAAGCATCAGAGAACAACGCAATGCATGTTCAGAGGCAGACACAAGGAGACAAAATTTTAAAATAGCTAAATAAAACTTTAATAGGTCTAGTTGCAAATGTACATAAATTGCACAGCCACATTTTGTCAACACAAATTCCTCTGTACATTATTGTTTTGTCACTGTCATCAAAGGAAGCAGAACCCAGCAAATACTTTATACTTTCAACATACTTACAAAAGTATTTTCTACAAGATAATAGAAAACATACAACATCTGTACTTTATAGCTTTATATTTTGATTGACCTTTTGTTGGACTGGCTGAACTGTGTGAAGCCTGAGATCATGGTCTAACAAAATTGAAACTGAGATGGGAACATGGATGGGATAGTAAAATGAGCTGATAACTGAGAAGTTAAATTAGACACCAAATATTAAAAGTGCGTATTCTGCTTTTTTTTTTATGTGTAGATTTGTTATTCGGCATACGTAATGACCTTACATCTGTTAACTGTTGTAGTACACTAACGTTACAGTTTAAAGCGAGACTAACTTTTGCTTGACATTCAGTGTTAAGCAACAGTTTTAAGCTTCTGGCTGAAATGCAGCTACTGTAAAGGACAAGTGCTAGTCAGTATTGTTATATCTTTAACTTGACAGTGGAGGTCAGAGGATTGATGACAGTCGTGTGGAGATTGCTTTCTGGTGACGGATGATGGCTAGGTGCGAACCACTGATGTCGCAGATTGTACTGTTGCACATGGAGCGTCTGCTGTAACCACTCGCCTACTAGGACACCATGTTTATATGCTAATGATGTAATGATTAGGTCATGTGAATGTTATTCTAATAGACCTACATGTAGACGCTATAAGCTACAGGCCAAATAAGGCTGTAATGTTTAGCATTAAGGTTTCTGACTGTTTGACAAATGGTTTAATTAAACTGTTTAGCTAGCATGTAGCTTAACTAGTAAGATGTAACATGTCACAGGTTGAAAACAAAGAAAATTTGTCAATTTACTAACCTTAGCCAACAAAAGCAACTGGTAAAAACAGGCCTTGTAAAGCTTTAGCTGAAAAACCTCTAACTACTCTAACCTGAGCAACAAATAGGTTTCACTGCTTGTTAAGAAAGAATGTTATTTCTTGTGTCAAAAGTAACGGTCTCGCTTTAACCTTTGCAGTTTTATAATCCCAATTACCTAGCTTTACTGATATTATGAGAAAAATGAGAAAGGTTGTCATTTTTTTGGCTATTATAAGATCTGATTGTGTATTGTTTCTATTGAAATTGCGGGAGGGGGGTAGTGTAATTAAGTTGATCTAATTTAACCATTTGAAAATGCAGATGTATTTTTCAAAAATCCCTTTCTTCAGTTTTGAACTTTGCCACATTTTAAACACCTGAAACAGGTGATGTGCTCACAAAAAAAGCAATTTATAAACACCAACCACCAAATGCAAAAGTGCATAGAGCTTGACTGATGAGAAGTACAGGATTGTGCTTGTGGATCTCATTGAGAATTGACACAGTTTGGCCTGAAACCAATGAGGCATCCTCCATGACTTCCCAACAGTCAGACTCCTACTTAAATTTTTTTTGGCTAGTGATGTTACACTGTAAATACAAAACAATAGCTTAAACAGGGAGAACACTGAAATGTTAATTTAATTGTACAGTTCTACCCAATGCAGACAGATGACTGAGCTATTCTATATTTACAATATCCATAATGATACAGCAGAGTTTGCGCACAATACATTTACAAAAAGCTCTGTTAACATTAGGTAAAAATAGTATGAGCATTTTATTTACACTTTCCCAGGCTGTCCAGCCTCATGATACACTGTTATCATATATTCACTATATATGTCTGCAGGAAGCCATCCATCGTCATCATCATCACCTTCCAATTGGCAACAAAAGAAAACGGTGATACATATGCTACAGTTACTTGAGAGCAAGGATGAAGCATGCGGAGCCTCACACCTGATGTATACAGTCTGTTACAGGTAGGAAAAATTTAAACAAAATATACAAAATGTAGATGCTGAGACGAGATGGGGCAATGACAGGAGAGATTAGAAGTACCAAACCCCATGGTAAGACCAACTGTGAGTTAGCATCTTTACATTCAGGAGATTTGGAGATGAAAGGGGCTAGTAAGACAGAGACATAGAAAAGAAGCGAGCGACCTTTTTTCACTGTAGGAACTTACTAACCTATAACTGAACTTGTATCCCACGTCCCGGGTTCTGCTTTTGTTTCCACTGTCCTCTGTACATTTTGGAGACGAGTTCCAGGAACTGCATTTCAGCACCCTCAGGAGGTGCTACTAAATCATGTTCCAGGAACTCGTGGCCGGTAATTGCAGGACTGTTGCCCATGACTGGTTAAACGCCAGCGCTGTCACATCTCCTGTATTAGCATAACAAACATGGTGTGTAAACATACACTTATATGACTGCAGGCAGAAAGGCAGAAATGTCACATTTCTGCCAGTTTGGGTTCTGCTTGTCCAACAGCTGTTTGGCCGTAACAGAGACTGTGTGAGCAGCTTATCGGACGTCGAAGTGTGGTTATTAACCCGATGTGCATGGTCTGCTCAGTTGTGGGTGTCTGGGGTGCAGCCTTACCCTCGTGTAAACAGTGACACTGGGAAACGTACAGTGGAAATGCAAAGCAAAACCAACCACATTACTTATTCAAGTTCGCTGCTTTTTAGTGCTCCCAATATGCAATACGGGTATGGGAAGCTCCAGGTTACAGCTTGTTAAGTTCCCAAAGTGGAAAAAACGCTAAATGCCACTAGGATTAATAGTCACAGTTTGGATGCAGCATACTTCATTACCACTGACAAACAAAGCAGTTAAGAGAGAAAATGTTGTAACTAAAGAGGCCATTGTAACAACGGCTCACCAGTCCAGTGTATAGTATGAGTGAGTGTGTCTAAACACGTCTCTCAATAGCTCTTGTGCTACTAGAGAAAGAAGACCGCATGAATCATGACCCAACCAAAAGCCAAGCCTGGGTTTGATTGAGCTGTGTCTTTAAGAGCAGTGATGAGCACCAGAAGAACCAATCACTGTGCAATTTGTGCAGGCTATGCTGGAGATGTTCAAATTACTTTACAGACATTTCTCTCAAATGTAGTGCATACTGCATGTAAAGGGTTAAAGCAACATGGAGATTTGAAGGATGAGTGAGATCATGGTGCTGATCACTGCTCAGTGTGGTTTCCTCCCCCAGGGCTCTAAAGCAAGCTACACACTACAGTCTTTCATCGCAAGAGAAGAAAAATAAAACTAGATCTCACTCCTAAATAAAGGGCTGTTTTTATATTTGAGATTATCAAATATATGTGTGTATACTCTATAGAAGAAAAAAAGAAATGCATACATCTATATTAAATTTCATTAATATAGCATCACATAGAATTCATTTAGTGTTCATAATACATTTAAGTGTGTACATTTTATCTTTTACAAATCCACAGTATAAGTTGTGCCTTTTTATTTTTATTTTTTTTGCAGAAATAGGGGAGCTGCAGGATAAAGTTGAGGTGTGTTCATTACTTAAGGCGTTTCATGTACCAAGAGCTTTTCACAAAGTGCACTACTTAGGGATGGAGAGGGAAGCGGGGTTAGTGGGACGCTCAGGAACACACCCAGGGAGTTAAAAGGGAAATAAAGAGGATTGATTTGGACTAAAAATGTCATTTTTTAGCTCCTATTTGGTTCTTTATAAACGATGACTTTAAAATAAAGCACAAGAAAGTCTCTCGAGACAACTAAAGTGATAATCGTCAATACGTACTATTGATTTGATGCGAGTCCACTTTGTCGTCCAGAAGGAGAAGAATCAAGAGAGGAGGAGAGGAGGGTTGCTAGGGCGACTGTGTTTGGTGGTCTTCGCTATGTGTGGTTATATAGTGGTTCATCCCAGGCATGGTCTTGAATTGTCCCAGCAACTGCATACATGAATGTTTGACTGATGGACAGCTTTGACTTTCATATGTACAACCTCTTCTCTGCCATCTCGAGCCATCACTCTTGTGATGAAGGCTGTCTGGTGATCTCGTTGGTGATCTGTCCATCATTCTTAAGTCCTGCCTTTTCTGGCTGGCCCCTCAGAGTGATGCCCCGACTGTCCAATATGTGAAAATGTATTAAAAAACTACTGCCCACTTTTAAAAACACACACAGCCTTGCAATCTTCCACACAGGCGTGCACCCGTGTATTCCCGTAGACATCTTCTGAATTAACTGTACATGCGCAGGCACTCGACACTCACTCGGGGCAGTCCACCTAACAGTTGCTGCTGTTCCGAAACTCTCCATTCTCAGTAATCTGCAGTTTGGTGGGGTTGGTGGGAGAGATGCCATTGCGGGCCTGCATGCTGTAGCGCTCCTTCAGCTGGGTCAGAGCGCTCATCAGACGGGCGTTGGCTGCATCCAGTGATGCTATACGCTTCTCCTGCACACACGCACACACACACACAGACACACAGAGTTAGAGAAATACATGGTCTAACCCCTACAGCCAGGCTAGAGGCTACAAGGGTCTTTTCCTCCTCAGGTGGTGGTTATGTGAGATCCTCATGACATTTTCTGTAACCTTATCATAAATAAATGTTTCTAACTACTAACTAAACAGTTGCTCCTACATCAGAGGTTGGCAATCAAATCCTAAAGTGTAAAAAAGCCAAATTTGACTATAACTGAACGACTGAATGAATGCAACTAACTATGTGTCACTTACAAATGTGTTAACAGAGGCTGGGCTGAACCACAGAAGTTTCCCTCCCTGTCTTTATAATGAGGTTTTTTTTTTCTTCTTCTCTCTGTTTGCTGAGGGAGACAACTTATTACCGTACTGTGGCATGTTTGTTTGCAGATACAAAGTCTACTTTAGGTGTGAAGTGAAAATTAATCACCTGTGCATGTTTCTGTCTAGGTTTGTGTACATGTAATATAGCAGAATAGCTGTATTTTTCACCGTTTTGTTGTAAAATCACTTTGGTGTTAATCTCTAAATATGCACATTTTTGCTTAATTACACATTTAAATGTTTTTGTGTCCATATAATGTACAATTTTTCCAGATTGTGGAAAATATGGTATCCAGAGACAAGTGTGACAAACACTGCAGCAGTGCTTAGTCCTTGACGGCCACACAGTGATACTCTGCTTAATTTAACATTATTTTCCCCATGGTTTAGAATTCTTTATAGTAATATACTCTAAATTTGCACCTTTTTGCTTTCTATTCAATATTTTATATGAATAGGAAACACCATGGAATATAGAAAAGCTTCATGCAGACAGAAAACCAGATATTTGTAAATGTATGTTATAAATAAATTCAGTTCAGCCATTCAGGCTTGTCACTGTTAGAATTGAGACAGCAATGTATTATACATGTCTTTGCATTCAGTGACCCTTTGTTTCCTCAAGCAGAAGGCCCAATTGACAGCAAATACAAATTTGAAATGCAGTGGCAGAACATATACAACATATACATAAGCATATACAACCTTCACAGTGGTTGCTAGAACTTTTTGTCAGTGAGTTGTAAAAGAACAAACTAACCTGTGCATCAATGATCTTCTGTTTAGAGTCTACAACCGCCTGCATATCTGAATGATCCTTCTTTAGCTCCTCTTCCACCGACATTAACCTGGAAACACAAACAGGTGGAGGCAGTGTTACAGGAGAAATTTAGTCTTAGCAATAGAACTGATGTGCAAAGCATCTTCTTCCTCCCCCTACCTGCTGATGATGCCCTTCATCTGGAGGTCCTTGTCATCCTGCTGTCTGCGCAGGCGTTCCTCTGACTCCTCCAGCCTGGCCTGGTACTCCATCAGGACTTTCTGGGCCTGTTCATCCTGACCTTTGAGACGGGCCTCGTACTCTTCCAGCTTCTGGACGGATGCTCGCAACTTCTCCTGCAGCACTGCGATCTCCTGCTGGTACTGAACAAAGAAGCAGAGAAATGAGGAGATTCTCATTATCCCTGTTGTCATTATCATCACGATCATCGTCATCATCAACCCTATCAGTGAAGTCCTCTTCTTCATTACCATAGCTGACAAGAGCAAAAAAGAAATCTCTCAATCAAGCCGGAGATTATGTCCTGCTCCTGAGAGAGTATGATTTCTGTCTGGAGCAGAGAGGCCGTCTCTCTCAGGGAATCACACGGTTCATTTAGAAGCAATTCTCATAATAGCACTTTTATACTAGACCTGTATAGCTGCACTACAATACTTTCCTCACAGATCTGTTTCCCATTTCATCAAATGACCATTTTGCTTTCCAATTAACCAATATCTCCACTGACACAGAAGCTTTTAATACAAGCAAAACTAGCATTAAAAGAACTTAGTCACACCTCTGGTTCAGCTCAGAAACCAATAACCTGTTGAGAGGGAAACTGGCAGAATCAGAGAATGAAAAGAAGTATAGAATAAATAAAGACCCTAACACAAGGATAAAGACCCTAACACAAGGATAAAGACCCTAACACAAGGATTCACTAAAATGAAACAAAAACCAGAATGACAAGTTTACGTGTGTGAACACCCTCTAGCTCATTATTCAGTTATTCATCATGCCTGATGGAGATCGCTGTGAAAGACACACTAGAGCAGCCTGAAAGATATAACTGAGTTATAAACAGTGAGGATACTGCTAGAATCATTTAGATTTTTTTCTTGGCACCTTCTACTTCTCCTCCCACATCACTTGCTCACCACTGGCACATTTTCCCCATCTACCCAGAAAGGAGTGGCCTCATGCATTAATCTCATCAACTGCACCACACCCTTTCTCTCTCTCTAATATCCTTGTGCTCTTGTCAGTAGATCTCCTGACACTTAAGGACTCACTATATAATATCACTATACACAATAAACAGATAAAGGCACCCAGTCAATAACATATTACTAACTACCTTCAAGAATCTTTATCACATCAATAATAAAAAGTACTTTTTAGTGACAAAAAACTACTGAAAATATTTTCAAATTAAAGAAGCAGTTCAACAAAAATGTATTTTAACTGTAAGACCACCTGAACCAGATTCAGAAATAGATCAGTATCTACAATGTACAGGATCCTTAGCACTGCAGCTATGAAACAAACTAGAAGCTGATATTTAACAGAATTTGGAGCCAAAGGGAGTAATCAATAGAATTAAAAAGACAATGATGGGGTAAATGCTTTCACTAAAAGGCTCACAATTCAATAATAGGGAGGGGGAATGTAATTAGAATATAACATGATTAAATGGATGATCAAATCAAGATGTCACATTTACTGTAAGTCAGCGATGCTGTTTGCCTACTTTTTCCTTTGTGTTTTCCTTTTCAATTTTACACAGTGTGAGCAACTGTAAATTTTGTGTTAAAACTGCAATAAAGCACAGAAATAAAGTAACTTTCTTTTCTAGTGACAGCAACATTCTTTGCTTCATTGGGTACAAAAATAAGTAATATTCATCCACAAATTTCCTGTCTGTGTCTCACATATGCTGTGTAACGAACCACTTGCTCTTATAAAACCAGTGGTATTCAACTGGAAAATTAAAATAGGTATGAAATACGAGTTCCCGAAGTCAACTATAATAAGCTAATTGTATTTCACTTCCTCGTTCTCATCAAAATGAGCAAATTATTTCTACTGTAGGGCTTGTACTGATAAGACTGTAGAAATGATTAGCTGCAGCCTGTATCTAAACTGCTGTGGAAGAAGTTCTATTTCCCAATGCTCCTCTTGTTGCTGCTCTGCTATTTTAAGGTGCCTGTGGCTTCTTTGTTGAGACTGAAGTTATTGCCTTCTTTGGTTGCTCTCCCAGCCTGGGCTGCTGGCTTCCATGAAGTATGAGCTATGTTAGGATGACAGGTTTGTATTCATTATGGATGGAAAAAAAATGGGGGAGCATGTGGCAGCCAATCAAAGTATGGAAGCAAAGCTGAAGGCGTATGATTGTAGAGGTTGCTGAGAAGAGAAGCAGCGAACGTAGGTAGAGGAAGCAGCTAAAAGCCTCTCTCTGTCTCTATTTCTCACACAGATGCAAGTGCACACAAGCTCCAACATGCCTGTGTGGATGTACTGCATTTGCACTCACACACACGCACGCACACACACGCACGCGCGCACACACACCTGCTTTGGGCAGTTCATTCCAAAGAAGGAGGTGGGAAATGTGAGTGTGTGTGGAGGAACAAATAAGAAGGTTAGAAGTATAATATCCAACATATTGACAATCCAAGTCTCACTCTACACTAAGAGTTGAAAAATATATTCATAGAAAAAATAATCAGTATATTAATCAATCATGGGAACAGCCCTCATTTTTCTATTATTGAGAACTGGTCCCTGCTGACATCCACCCTGATATTCCTGCTCACTATGTGCTGGGCAGAAAATTATTTTGCTTGTAATAATTACTTTCCGTGATTACAGACTTGGATGTCCCAAGCTCACTGTTGGCTGTGAAAATGCAAAAATCTAGTGCCTGTACATCAGACTGATGCACAATATTCTCTATACTCTATTTTATCTAATAAATGCACATATAATATAGCCTTAAGTGATAACCTGGATTTGCCTAAGAGGATAATTGTGTGTTAAGAGTGGTATGTGAGGAAACTAATGAGAGGTAAAGAAAAGAAGGAGAGTTCAGTGGGAATATCAATGCTGAAGGTTGAGGTAAGTTGTGAAAGGAGAGGTTGGTAAAGGTCAAAGGTTGAATGGGGAGGCAGTTTACCTTCTCCACCTCAGTCAGATCCTCTCTGTTTCTCAGTGACTCGAGCTCCATCCCCTCATGGTCTAAATACTGCACATTCATATTCAATAGCCAGGCTGCTGTGCGGTCCAGCGCACTGGGGTTCACTGAGGAGGGGGCCTATTGAAACCAACACAAACCACACACACACACACACACACACACACACATACATGAGCTGAGTGCAGGTGACGGAGGGGAAGGAAGGCAGGTTGCAACAACAGCACAGAAACAACAGAAATAAGCTTGAAATGAACCAACTCATCTGGACTGAAAGCAGCAAGTGGAATGGATACACGCTCCTGTGTTCAAGCTCACACATACACTGTAGCAAACACTTGTGTCGGTACTAGTAGCAAGGAATGTATATAATGTGAGATTAAATACTTGAATGAGCAAAATCTGAATCAATATGATACAAATCAGCCTGGGAGAAAACACTGGCAAGTAATGACATGAGTAGAGAGGGTGGCTGTGGGCTGTCGCAGTACATGAGAGAAAACGTGGGATGTTTTTATGGTTCAAAACTCTCATTTGCATTGCCTGGCTTTGAAAAGCCTACAATATCTGAATGTTAATATCTGCAAATGGACAGCAGAGAATAAAAGAAGAAAATAAATTAAACTGTGCATCAGCCCACTCATGAAATGTGGATGAAACTTTATTAGGTTGTTGGCCCTGGTTAGTGCCTGATATCAATTAACTGACAGCCTGTTAGAAAACATTCATTTTTGTCCAGACAAAACAAATACACTCATCCAGCCAGATCCAGCTGCGTTAATGGAAAAAGTAAAGTGGAAATGGAAAATCTTTTGTCTTTCGTCGACAACCCATTAATAGGCAAAGTGAAAGTGAACAAAGTACGGCTGAGGCTGAGTCGTCAGTTTTAGAGGTATTTAGTCATAAACTAAAACTAAAATATGAGATAAAAGACAATTTGTGCAATCACACAGTTGTTTCAAAACTTCACTCAGAACCACTAACGTCAGCATCATGATGGAATAAGAAGAAGATTCAAAGGTGTTAGGATTCATTTTGTGGGCACCATGAATGTATCGATGCAGTCCACCCAGTACCTGAGATATTTCAGTTGGACCAACTGATACATCCCTAGAGCTTTTTTCTAAAGCATAACAATTTAAAAGATATCTCTATACACTTAGTGCTGAGTTCCCAGGCAAATTAAATTAGAGTATGGTGCCTTCCTGTAGACTATCCCAAAGGGAAGACAGCATTATGGTTAATGTACAGATAACCTCCCTTTCAGTCAGCCACCAAGGGCAAATATTGATCAGTGCTTTTAAATACAGCCTATATCTGCACTGAAGAACATGCTCATTTAAAATGGAAATCTCCCACTATAACCAAGCACAATGTATACTGTATCAATAAACTAACCCAGCATTATACTGTATTTGTTTGCATCCATGAGGTCTGCTTTCTGGTCTTTGTGCAGGTGTGAGCATATCCAGTATATCACTAGTTAATAAAATGCTAATTGTGTTTCCACCACCCTTATTTTCAGCCCATTAAACCTGACCAGTAAAACAGTAGTGAAATGATGAGCTGTCTGTATGCAAATTACTGTTATTACACATACAATGACTATAGTTCATTAGGGTCCCAATGTGCAGAGTGTCTGTGCCGAGTCCACCCACATAGCTTTTCTCAACATGCTATGAGCTAAATTAGTGTTTTGTATTAGCAACTTTGTCTGTCACTGTAATTTCAGGTGATTTAATAGACTGGGACAATTCGAGTTGTCTATATTGAAAAATGATGCCCTAATGAATATTCTCTGTAAGGTAAAGACGTGCACGCCACAGTCGAGGTTCTGTTTCTCTTACCTGTTTGTGCTGAGCCCTCTGCTTGGTCTCAGGACTGTCACCTTTGGAGGAAGAAGACTGCTGTCGTAACCGAGCCCCACTGCCAGGCCAGTCGGGTGATGATGTCATCATGCTGCCAGAAGAGGGCCGGGGGTAAGGCCCGCTGTTGAGCAGATTTGGGGGAGTGCGGCCTCGAGTAATATTCTGAGGTGGGGGTTGGTCTATCCTCCGCTGTGGGCCCGCACTGTTTTGTCTGGGGACGGCAGGCTGGTGCTGTGTTTCTGTGAGAGACAGCTGTCGGCGATTGAATTCCCCCGAGCGCCTTGTGTACTCGTCCCCACTGCTCCCTCCACCTCCTCCACTATGGTTCAAGAAGGTGTGTTTCCCTCCTGCTGGTCCATCCTCATTGTTGCTATGGGAACTCACTGAGCTGTGACACTCTGAGCCTGAGTCGGTTATTCCTCGTGGGGACACCGGCAGGCAGGCCGCCATCTGGTAGACTGGGTTTTGGAAAGACAAGGGTGCTAGCAGCTGGGCAGGTCTTCCTGGGGTGCTGTCTGTGCCTGGGGTGGTAGGGGTCTGTCCCGGCCTCCTCAGGGTAGGACCTGCAGGCGTGTTGCCCTGTGGGATTCTGGCTGCCCACCCTGCAACTGGGGCTAGGACTTCACCCAAAGTGTCTGAGGTGCTAGGGCCTGGGCCACCTTCCAGACTGCGGGGGTCCTGGAGGTCCACCATGGACAGACTTTTGCTGCCATTGGTCATGCCCAGGTCAGGTTCATTGGTCTCAGAATAGCTTGAACTACGTGCCGGTGAAGGCTGGATCCCTGAGCTCCTTGTCACAAAGAATAGGTCCTTGTTTTCTGGAGTGGGGGAGGGTAGTCTGGTGAAGTCAACCAAGCTGAAAAAAAATAGACAACAAAAGTAAATCTGGTATCCAACCATATCAGTGACTGGGTCATTAGCCCATAGAGTGAATAAAAGGTTTAAGATCATTTTTCAAATGTATGTATTAGTCTCTAACACAGCCCAATTTAAGCTAGTTAACATTGTCATACGTTACTGGCTAGACCACACGGAGCAAGTCACAAATTGTTTTGTTCTACAAATAAATGTTAACATTTCATTTTAAAATTTCTTCTAACAAATATTACATATTTTGTTTCAAATCTAAACCCATCAATTAAAATGATTTGGTTTGTACCTCACTCCCTCATCTTCTCTTTCTTCCTTCCCTACAGCCAGCAGATGGAGGCTTTATTGCCACAAGACGATTACCTTGACTGAAGTGATTTATCTTCCAATAATCTCTATCATTCACATCACGCTCATCTCCTCCCTCTTTCTGTGTCCTTCTCCCTCTGTCCCATTACCCTTTAACTTTTTTCTTCTCTTCATTCTGCTCAATTTCTTCCCTTTCTCAATCTTGGCACTGTCTCCTTTTCATTCTCTTACTTTTGATGTCACTGGTTAGTGGATGAGAAGCAATTAGGTGGTAATACAGAGCTCATTCGAACGCTGTTTCAGTCTTACAGATTCCTGGTGAGTAGGTTAGTACATGAGCAAACATTTATTGCGATAAAGGTAAGAGGATAGGTCCTGCTATCAGGTCATATAGGGACATCATGTAATTAGTTCTATTGATCCTGGGCCCCTGACAAGCATAATGATAACAGCTGTCTGACTCAGGTCCTGTTTCATCTGTTGTCCCATCTTCCTGATATGTGTATGTTCTCGTGCGTCTTCCTGTTTTCTGATTTTGTGCTTAATAGTGTTGCTTTTTCTTGCTATTATTTATATATCTCTGTTGGACTCTGTGCCTTCATGTTAATCCCTCTAAGTATCACCTTGGTATTAAGTAGCCAGGCAGGAAGAGGAGAGGAGACAGGTGTGAAAAGGTGCTGCCTGATTGTGCCTTTAACCATCGGAGAGTAAACGAGGTTTCATCTGACTAATGTAAACAAGCAGATGTGGCACTTTCACTGTGTCATGGCCTCACCTGACAAACATTAACTCAGGGACTGGCAGTGTTAGGAACACACCCTTTGCAACTAGTATTCTGCAACCAGGTGAGTATATTTATATCATATGAAAGAAAAATGACCAGATATCAAATCTCCTCACCACATGAATAAGGACTGGTATTTTGCACTGGGAGTTTGAAAACTTAAATTAGGGTTCTTAGGAGAAGAACTGCAGAATTCAGATCTAGTAATCATGTTTACAATTTGCACAACTATAATAATTAACACCGATATATCAGCAGCTGTAGTGCTACTGTACATCAGCAAACTCTTCATGAAAATAAACTTCCCAGTGAAGATAAATAGAAAGTAATGAGCTGCTTCTTTGAGATGTCAAAATCTGAATATTTCATGGGGCCTAGATGTTAATTAAAGGGTCTGACATATACAGGATGCAGTGTGCACACTGCACCTAATCCTCTTAGATTAATGACTCAAAAACAACATACAAAAGAGTATCTGTATAAATAAACCCAGTACATACATACAAGAAGACATCTTAAATATTTCTTACCCTGAAAGGTCATTGTCTATGACCATCTTCTGCAGGCCAGTGGAGATGCTGCTGCCTGCCTCAGCGGAAGGTGAGCCCATACGCTCTGACGACTGTCCAGGTGTCATCTGGACACTGGACGGGTTAGACAGAGCTGTGTTCACCTCCCGCAGGATTCTGGGCAGAGGACCCAGCTTAGTGGCTGCACTCTGAAGACAGAGACACAATTAGGCCAAATTAAATATCACTCAGGACCACTACAGCTGGGGCATTAATTAGATTTGATTTAAGTGTTTGGTTAAATTTCACATGTGCATATCTTTTACACCAAGTTATTTTCCCCCTGCCAATGCAATCAGTTTTCTTATTCAGGAAACACACTAAATAATGAAACACCCTGGCCAGACTGATGGCTGGGTATCAACCAGACCTACTGTGATTTTTGAATTATTGAAAAACAAGGTTTCAGAGCGCTGGATGCTCTGTCAAAAAAAAAATTCTGCCCTTCATCTAATTATTACCAGCTTCCCATCTGTTATGAGAGATAATGCAAATGTCCTTGCAAATCCATCAATATGCCTCACCTAGTGAGGCGTCAGTATTCTCCCCTTGCACATTATGCAGGTACTGCAATAATATAATATTGATTGATGTACAATAAACATGTTAATGTAGTTTAAGTCCTAATAAAGCACTGAAGACCTTTGTACCTTTTGCTACCAGTTGAATCCTATCCAGATTATCTAAATATGCATATATTGATATTTATTAATTTGTATGATTTGTATGAATTTCATCTATTATACAGCATTTTACATCCCATAATTATTCTTTAGTAAGCTCGTCTAAGTAAGTAAAAGCTATGGTAAATTAATGTGTTAATTAATCACTACCTGATCCATCTGGGACACCACCTCAGAGAGGAGGGAGTGCAAGGTGGAGAGTTCCCTGCCGAGGTCGATATACCCCTCAAAGCCTGCTGTGTTGGAGATTGTCTCTGGGTTTGATATTTCGAGCAGGAAACGCTGCATATTGGTCCATTCGTGCTCCAAAAACTGGTTCATGAAGGACATGTACTCTTCCTTGTTACCAAACCTGATGGGACAGGGAAGAATTATATAAATTCCACATCTGCTAAAAAGCAAGGAAGGACACATGGTCTCTTGATTCAGATACACAAATAAAAACACACTCACTTGGTGAAGTTGGCCAGGTTTTGGGTGACTTTAGCGATGAGTGTGAGTGTACGTGCTGTGCGGTCATCAGGATACTCCTGCATCAAACTGAAAAGTGAGGGTGACATGATGGCTGGACAGAGAAACCGCAGGAACAAGGACGCACTGATCAAACGCTCACTGATGTCTGGTCGACCCCGGTTACTGCATTCCTGCCGCCATGATGCAAAGACTTCTTTTAGCTCTCGAGGAAAGACACTGTTGGGACAGGAGAGGGACACAAACGATGTTTACCCCTTGAATGGGATTTATAAAAACAAGACTATAAATATACAAAGGTGAGTAATTTTAGTTTCAACTTGTGCCACTTGTTCCTTTTTTGCAAAAGCAGTATGTGTGTAATTAGTATATTTCCTGTTCTCCTCAATATAATCCCAAGAAATATTTGGGGGACAAAAAAGCAATTTATCAAATCTTGTGCACCGAAAAATGCTCTTAAAAATAACAGAGCTCCAGAGGTCATGATGAATAATGACATGTTAGCTGAGGCAGATGAATAATTCAGAATAGTGTAGTTTTGGCCTTTTATTTACCTTATTATTCATTACAGCAGTCTGAACAACAAGCTGGTACTGATTTGATTGTAATCATTTGCACTTGTGTAAGTGGTAATAAATTCATATTATTACTGATGTTGACTGATGCACCTCATCTATAAGCTACAGAATTTAATTGTAACTTCAATTTATTTTCCCTTAATCCATTAATAAATGAGAAAATAGATTTTAAGCCCAAACTATGAACAATGTGGCAACACAGTGGTTAGCACTATTGCCTCACAGCAAGTTTATGGTTCGAAACCCAGCCGGGGGCCTTTCTGTGTGGAGTTTGCATGTTCTCCCTGTGCCTGTGTGGGTTTTCTCCAGGTACTCTGGTTTCCTCCCACAGTCCAAAAACATGTATGTCAGGTTGATTGGTGACTCTAAACTGCCCATAGGAGTGAGTGTGAGTGTGTGAGGTTGTTTGTCTCTATGTGGCCCTGTGATGGACTGGTGACCTGTCCAGGGTGGACCCCTGCCTTTCACCCAAGGAGAGCTGGGATAGGCTCCAGCAGATCCCTGGGACCCTAAATAAGTGGGTATAGATGATGGATGGATGGATGGACTATGAACAATTCTCATAATCATCCTTCCAGATGAGACAACAATATATTGTTTTCTTTTAGCACAGTTTTCATCCTCAGTTGTCTTTTTAGAGTATTCTTGCATTTTCAGATGTTTTAAGTAATCACATTCCAATAGCAGTGTTTTTGATCATTAATATTCTCTTCTTGTTTGTACTGTAACACATGCAATAAAGAGAAATGGACACTGATAATGGTGAAGTGATAATATTGATAAGAGGTACTGTTTGTGCCATCAGCTTTGAAGAGTACAGTAAATATTTATGAACCCACGCTTGAGCATCTGCAGTTTTATATATGAAAAAGTTCAAAAGTTGGTTCCAGTATTTACCAGTATGAGTTGATGATTTTGCAGAAGGCCAACTCACAGCACATCTTCAAGTTACTCTGGTGTTCTGGTAGGTCACCTGGTGAACACTTGGACGGATCCACCTCACAGTTTTCATCTGACTCATACAGTGCCTTGATGAACTCACCTGGAAACAAAAAAGGACAAAATTTAAGGAACAAATAGTTTTTGGTAGATCAAAAACAAATAGCTTTCCTTGTGTATCTGTGTGACAAAAACTGCAGGGAAAAGGGAACTGTGATGGTTTTATATGAATTTTTGAAGAGGTTGAAAATTTCTGAGCTTTAGCTGGGTCAGAGGAACAATGTGATCATGGCGACATGAGAAGGAACAGAGTCTGCCTTTGTCATTAAACGAACTAAACAATGAACTAAGAAAAGAAGTTACATTTGCAAACAAGTCACTTTCTAGTTTGACCCGTGAAGACAAACACAAAGATCCACAAGACTCTTGCAAACCAAATGACGTTACAATCACGAATGGGGTGCCTTTTTGTTACCTCCATTCAGATAAAAGACGGACCATTATGGCAAAGAAAAGAAGTCAACAGCCCGTAAAGACACCCCATCTTTAGTTTGCCAGTGGTCTGAGATTATTATTACACTGAAATGGGAACACGAGTGTCTTTCTCCCTGGTATCTGAAGACAGACATCAAACAATGGAAATTCCACCCAAAACATTGGGGCATACTTCACCCAGCCCTCGATATTTCTGCGAATTAACCTTTGAGAGAGACTTCACCGAAACACACTGCAACAAAACCCCATAAACAGACACGCATGTGCACAAACAATGACGATCTTACATTAATACCAGCAGCATACAGGAAACTAAGTGTCAGGAAGGATGTGTGCCCTTTATAGATTAAACCACTATTGTGTACACTTGTGTGTCTGAGGGAAAAAAGCATACAGTGCATACAGAATGCTTATTGTTTCGCCTGTAGATGGAAAAACACACATTAGCTAAACTTGGAGAAACAGTGTAGATGTGCCAGTATAAGGTCACCACATAATAATTCCTGTAAGTGGTCTATGATGTCTGTTAAACAAGACAAAAACATCTTTGTTTTTTGTATTTTAAAACGATCATGTGCTTGTCTCTTGTATCTTTGTCTAAATTTGAAGCATTCCTCTGGAGTGCTGGTATTTACACAGACAGATTGTGTACATTAATCTAACTGAGCTGAACTGTGTTGTCCTCATTGAGTCTCCAAAACAAAAAACTGAGATGACAGAAAACTCGCTGCTGTTGTCTGTCAAAACGTTGCTTTGGAGGAAGACTTTAAACCCTAATGCCACTTGTGTTTGCTTAATTGTATTCTACACACTACATTTAATTTACTGACACTGCAGTTACCTCAATCTGAGTGAATGAATAAGCTCAGAGGGGAGTGTGAAGACGAGACACAGCAACAAAAGGATATGTTGGGAACAAAGACGACAGAAAAGAGGCAAACACAAAGGGCCATGGCAACATGATAAATACTAAAATGGACTATGTCAAAATGGATAATTGCAAAATAACTAAAGTACATGGGGAAAAGTAATTTCCAATATGAATACAAGGCAGTTTTTAAAACATTTTTTTAAAAACAGGATTCTTCAAGTTATAGACTCTTCTTTCGTTCCGTTCCAGATCACTGCTCCACTCACCGAGAGCATCCTGCAGGTACTTCTGTCCCACCAGTTTGAGGTATTCCTCTATGGCCTTTGTGGCCAGTGTGTTTTCTCTGAAGATGAGGTGCTCATTCTCCCCACAGCGGTCTACCTCTGACATCATCAAGTCTGTGAGGAAGTCCTGCAGAAAACAATAAAACACGGGGTTAACCACTAATCCTCAAATCCCATGTCATGAACAAATATTGATGTATAAGCTGATGAAGATCCCTATACATTTATAACAAGAACTGATGCTCCAGGTCATGTGATAAAAATACAAGATAGTAAAGTAGAATAACCAGAAAAAAGAAATTCACTAAGTGGTGAGTAAAACAAAAATAAGTGGATTATAATCGGACTGATCTTGGACAAGGAAGGTTTCTTCTGATTCATCTTCATTCACTTTCTCTCTTTTAGCCTGAGATATTTTATATAACTAATATCTTTAGTTACTTCAGACACTGTTGTTCCCCACTGTACACCACAGGCAATGGACCAACCTCCTGCTCCCCATCATTAATCGATACAAACACTCTTTTGCCAACTCCTTCTTTCAGAGTCTGTGATTCTGAATGCAGCTGTGCTCCTCTCTTGCCTGCCTGCTTTAGTACATTTGTTGTTGCTTTATTATTAAGGAGGAGCTACTTGTACATACATACAGTAATTTGATCTTCTGTGATATCACAATAGGCTCATACGCTCACATGATGAAGGAAGTGTCTTCATTTAGTCATGAGACAGGTGGCCATAAAGTCCAAGTACTGCTAACCATCTTTCTCAGTCGCACCTGGTCTCTGGGTGAAATGGGAAACAGGATTTCCTCTGAATTCTCTGGACTTCTAACATGTGACAGGTTTTCCAAACACATATTTATGACAAATGAACATGGACAAAGATGCTGCCATAACGACAAAATGAAGGGAAATAAAAAAGTTGTAATTTGATATATCCCAGAGCTAAATCCCAGTATGTTGGAAGAAACATTTACCAGTGAATAGACAAAAACTAGTTATAAGACTTATATTTTCACTTCCACTTTTTTTCTTTGCTCATTCAAATGGTGATTTTGGCACCCATCAGAAATACAGAAAACAAAAGTCAGAAAGACAGAAAAAAGCTGTTCTCAGATTCCCACTGTTACAAAAATGAGAAGAGCAGATAATAAAAGCACAGACAAAATGTGAAGAGAACTATACCCAGGAAGCTCCATAATGCAAGTTTCTACCAAAGTTAGGATTATGTTTCTTCCTATAGTTTTCTTTCTTTGTAACTGGCAGTGAATAATGCCCCTACATATGGATACCTGTCTTAGATAAAATAACTGTCTTATATAAAATAGATATCCATAAGAACTATATAGTACACATCAGGTAAAGAAATAAAAAAATTAAAAATAAAAAAAATAACACCAGGTGGAGACGAGCACTGAAGCTTCCAACATACAAAGTCTGAAAGTGAAAGATGGAAATGGAGCCATCTGGGGATAAATCATTCCTTGTTTAGATCCCTTCAACAAATTTCTGGGTGTACTTTCATGTAAGTCCCCCGGCAGCTTGTTAAACTGGGGGAACTAGGGAGAAGAGACGCAAGTGACAGATGTACAGAGAGAAATAAAGAAGGAGAGGAAGAAGCGACAGAGTGATGGTCTTTAAAAACAGAGGAGAAGGAGGCAGAAAGCAAGTGACAAGACTACTCAGATGATTTCTATAGCTGCCGCAGAAGCCTGTTATCCGGCTAATCAAAGATACACCACAGGGAGCCAATCATCCATTGATGTGCAGCGAAAAAGAGCCTTTTTGGTTAACACATTAACACATTCTACACATGCACCAGCACCACAAACACAGATACACAAACCCAGAGAGAACAAAATCTAAACTCAAGTCTGAAACTGTGCATATCATTGAAGATTTTAAATTAAACCCAGACATTAGCAATGTAGGTGTCTGTGTTTGTATTTTGATTTCATCACTGATTCATCACTGATATGCTGACTGGTATATAATAATTATATATATATGCGCGTGTCAGACGGACAATAAATAGATATGTATATATATATATATATGTACTGTAAGTATTTCTTGACTTAAAAGAAAACGTTTCCATATCAGTGTATAGTTTTCAATAAGTCATCAACATTAATTACAATTTAGTTCAGCTTCATTTGATGCAAAGCTTTTATATTAAGGAATTTCTCATATACTTGTTATTATGTCAACAACTGACAGAATGGGGAGGGGATCATGGTTATTACAAATAGGACATGCGCCAGAGAACAGCAAACTCAACAGATGTCTATAGAAACCTGACCTCTTGTGGTGTGTGGACATCCATCCCATCATTACACCAGGGGTCTTTTTTACTGGAAGAACATGTCATCCAATTATGGTCATTCCTCTAACCTCCACCCCTCTGCTCGCCTATGTGGCCACTGAGGTGAGGCAAATTCATGCCCGATTACAGAGCATAGTCAGATGAAATGGAGGTGCAGAGTGACAGAGCGAGAAGGAAACAGAGACAAAATAATAACAGAATAATGTCTGCTGATAGCTAAGCAAAAATTAGAACCAAACACCACCGACAAGAATCCGTGCTACACATGAGCAGAATTTTTGAGTGGATGTTTCAGTCCATGTGTGTCTGTGTGCACAAGTGAGTATCAGTTTGAATGTGTATGCAAGTAATCATGGACCTTCACACAGATATTACCAAATTACAGGGAACCATAACGCTGCATACATTGCACTAATTATGCATTACATCACTTATGTTGACCATTTTCAGTTTGCACTACAGGATCCAAAGAGGTTTCTTATGTTCAAGGTACCAACTGGTCATTCAATATGCTACAAAGACAGACTTAACCAGACTTAATGGTAAGACAACCTTATCATTTCCTTATTCTTTCATTTTTGTTATTTGAGTACAGTTGATGCAGTTGCAGGGGTGGGGTGGGGGGTGATTGTGATGACTTATATTCACAGTGAAGTCAACGTCACAAATTTGGTTTGTAATTTTCAGTGCTCAACTGATTCTTTTGCCATACTGAAATATGTCCAAACCACTGAATGCCTGGAAGGTATTAAATCAACATAAACATATATTTCAATTTGATTTGGAAAAGGGTTAGGCAGTAATGCTAAGTACATATGTGATTTGTTGTGACAGGCTTAATCATGGGCAACCACCAGTATCAGAAGAGTCTGACCAATCAAGTCCTAAAAAGGCACCAGAGCTCTTTTTCCCTCGTCATCGTTCTGCCTTTTCTCTGACGCCCTAAATCCTGCTGCCCCCCCTCCTCCATCCTCACCCCCTCCTTTTGCTTCAGTGCTAATAAGGAGAAGTAGAACGCTCTGTATATCGCTGCCACATCTCATCAGCCAAACCATGCCTCAAAGAAACCCAAACCCCCAACACACAGTGCACAGAGAAAGGAGTAGCACAAAGATAGGGTTGGGGTAGAGGGTAGATGGTGCAGCACAGCTCATCAGACCTAATAAATAGTAGAGCGCTGTTGAAAAAGATGAAGTTCCCTGTAGATGAGCTCACTTGGCAGTAAAAACTCATAAAGTCTTGTCCATTGCACTGCTATGCACACAACACAACAATCTAATTACCACTAGGCACCATACTGTGTCTGTGCAACACTTCCATCTCTAGTCAGCAATATTTCACTGCACAGCATACAGCCACAAGTTTTGGAGCGGAAATATAAATGTACAGGCCTATACAGAAGTCTGCAGATAAAATATGATGCACTAGACAAACCTGAACACTAAACAGGACAGAGTTAGGTTTTAAATGACATGCTTTGCAGATGTGATATTTTGCAGTGCTGTGACAACATGAAAGAAAAGTAGAAAAGTAGAGGAAAAAAAAAGGTCATGTTTATGTTTTGTATACACTCGATACAAGACATAAACAAGACAAATAATGAAACACCAGATGGAGGAAAAAAAAAAAAGGTAGAGCAACAGAACCTAGAGTGTATGTGGATGTCTAAGGAGAGTTTAAATATCATCTGACAAGTCAATTTTAACCCTGCTCCACTGTTCTGCACTATATAATATGCCCATGAGTCAGTGTGCTTTGTTACAATAAATGTAAAAAATGAGGAAACTGATATAATGGCCAAATGATGAGCTTGTGTAATGTAAAACAAAGTATGGAAATGTATTTATACCCCTGCTTTATGTTTTTCAGGATGCCATACTGCTGACTAGTATTTTAATGTAAAATATTTTTGTGTGTATTATATTACAATGAGATCCAACAGAGCATGTGGAAAGATTTTCATTTGAACATAAAGGCCTATATTTTATGCACAGACTGTTTTTATCTTGTGAATGGATAAAAAGAAAAACACCATTACTGGAGAAGTCGTGCATTGTGGAACTAATAGGATTCATTACGAAAACAAAATGGGAATTACCTGTTGATACATCAAGGGTTCATATTCAGGTAAGAATGTATATATTGCACAAAGTGGAAAACAACATTTCAGTGTAGATAATTTAAAAGGTTTGGGCTCAATAATAGGTAAGAAACAAAAATTGAATGTGAGAATTGAATGTGAGGGGAAAACAGAAACCCTGTAACATTAACAATTCGACTGATCGATGAGACTGGTTTTCCAGCCTGGGGCAAAGGCTGAGGAAAGGCTAGGAGAAAAAACAGGAACCACTACAGCCACTCAATCCCCTGCTCTTCTCGCCTTTCCATCTTTCTGTTTCCACCAGGACCCCCTCCCTGGAGACTGGTGGCTAGTATTACAGTGCTATAGCCTGCAGCTCTTCCTATGAGGGTCACATTGGGTTGACGAAGAGGAGTGGAGGCAGAGTGGAAATGGAAGCAGTTCCTCCCCATAGGCACAGAGGTTTGTCATTCAACACAAAATGGGAAAAGGCAGCAGTTCTTGTGATTTAGCTGCTAGGGTACATGATTATTATGACGCTAGGATTGATTGCAGTGGCATCAGCTTCCATACATCTTGTTTACCGACTTGCTGTGCATATTTCCATATTTGTGTTTATTACAGTGTGTCTGTCTGTTATTTAGTGTTAATGCCATCAGTCCAAAAAGAACTAAAATTCATTTCTTCTTATAAAATTTGTACAATTTAACATGCCATCTCTGTTATTGAGTCTTTAAATCTTATTTGATAGTTCCACTTTTTTCTAGTGCAGCTGAATTTATTTCCATGGTACAATGGACTGTACTTCATTAACTACGTTTCAGCACTTCATTTGTAAACCTTGCTTTGCACATGTATGTTAGGC
The DNA here is from genome assembly GCF_900324485.2 of Mastacembelus armatus. NCBI lineage: Eukaryota > Metazoa > Chordata > Actinopteri > Synbranchiformes > Mastacembelidae > Mastacembelus > Mastacembelus armatus. Next base: position 16,856,833 of record NC_046644.1, on the reverse strand, counting down.
ATAAGACTGTAAATAAATGTAAATTAAGCTCATGATAAGTCAGACACTGTATACAGAGGAAAGAGACTTGAGAGGGTGACTGCAGATAAAGTTAGTGCCAACTGCAATGTCAAGGGGCTTCTGGATCAATGTATTGAGCATCATTGTCAGGCTCAGTGTTTCTCTCTGCAGCCTGCTGCTGTTTGGCTCAACATCTAGCTATCGTGTTACTGCAAGGTGAAACTACTTTTCTCAAAATACTGTCTTCTCCCTCTTCACCTTCTCCACCCAGCTTTTACCTCTCTTCCATCACTCCATGCTGTCAGGGGATGATCAATAAAAATCATGCTGGACTTATTACACAGTCTGAGGATGTGATGCACTGCCTTTGTAGTGCAAACTGTACAGGAGTGGCTATGAGGAGAGCAAGTCCATTGATGTGATTTGTATTTATTTCCTGTTCTGTTTAGAGCCCATACAGTAGATCTAAGGCTTCATGACAGGGTAACATTTATTGTACTTAGTGTGCCCCCCACCCACCCCCCACCCCCCGCTCTCTCTTCCTCTCAATGTCCAACATCCATCTAAGAATCTTAGCACCATCATAAGAGGGTTCACCATTTATGTGGCAAACAAGATTACAGTTATTAAGGAGTCTAGTGATCCAGATATAGCAGTGCCACATATGGAAGAAAAAAGAAGCCACTACATAAAAACACTTACAGGTTATTGTCAAAATCAAACCGACACGCCCCCGTCAATGGGGAGGACGCTGAGATGTGACAGGCATGTTGTGAAAGCTCAGGGGCCTTCAGGAGACAACTGATTCAGTCAAAGTCCCGTTAAAAAAGCCCAGATGAATACAGAGCAATCAGAGCCTTTAGGTCATGTTAGTAAGTCATTTGATGCACTATACTACACACGTTACATAAGCACGACAAACTGTTCCTGTGTGCCACAGCTGTGGTGATGAGCATCAGAGCACACTGATGACAGTGGAAAGTGCATTAATGAGACACTTATGCTTAAAACAACTGAAGCTGTGCTGCAGGTCAACAACAATTTACCACACAGGATGCAGAGAGAAGAGATTCACATATTTTGTCCTCTTAACCAGGGCTCTTAGTTTGCCCTGAGGATCAATAAATAAAAAAATGCAATGGCATAATAATCAAATACACCATCCTCCACTGGCCAGTTTTCATAAGGATAAATCCTCCCTATTGTCACTTCCAACAGTCTGAGAGGAGCAGCAACAAAATTAGAACATAATCTTCCCAGGCTGGGGCGTCGAGAAGACTAGATCGATAATGCAGAGGACTCATGCCAGGTGTGAATATTTTCAGGTAAAAATATTTTCAGGTAAACTTCTCCAGGCAATCTTAACACAGGAGAGGTCCTGTTAATGGTACTAAAGATTTTCTAATAGTGCTGTTTGGGTGGAGGGACATGGTAGCATGTTGCAGACAGTAGGAGGTGGCTTGGTGTCAACCTGACAACACAGAATTCAGCAGAAAATCTTCTTATTTAAAGCTTTCTGAGGTTTTATTTCGACCCACAGCCAGAGTGTGCACACTGACCTGTGCTATTGAAGACAGCACATATCTCAACACAACTGCAGGTCTACCAGCTCATGCATAAAATTGAACAAATGACCTACAATCACCTGAGTTTTCAAAATTAGCATCTGTGCAGTGATAAACGGCATGTATCACAGCATGTAGTGCTGAGCGGTGCATCAATACAATCAGTAATACATCTCTCCAGAGAGCTTTGGCCTCAAGATAAAATGAAGCATGAAAGAGAAATGAAAAAAGACAAAGATGGAAAGTTGAGTGAGAATAGGAGAGAAGGCGCGGGTGTGCAATGAAGCAGACTATTTGAGGTATAATTATTCAGTGATGGGTGATAAAATGACACAGGAAGAAGCACAAGTGTAGAAGTACACAATGAACATCAGCAGTACCTCAGAGCAATGAAAACCTAATCGCCAAAACGAATCTTTTGAAAATCTAACTGCAATGCAAGTCTACGTCTTCCTGCCTGAACTATAAAAATCCAAAAAGAATGCAGGCAGAATTAGAGTCTGATTTGTGAATGTGACTTGAGACAGATAGCTGGAGAGACGTAAGACTACACAACAATACCAAGGACAGGGGTAAATAACCAAAGGCTCTAATAAACATTTGCAGGACAACAATAAAACCTGACATATGGGGGTTTATCGTCAAAGTAGTAAATTGTTTTATTCCTCAATATAACTCACCAGTGTTAGGAAAGATTCACATACATTGGCAGAAGATGCAAAAAGAACTTCATCATTGGATTGTAAATGAACAAACCATGCAGAGGATGTGTGTATATAAATAATCTATGCAGCAGCATAAGATATCCTAATTAGGCCTCAGAATATTTTAATATAAGTGGTTTGTTGATGGGGCTGTGTGATGTGTTTGGCACGACATAGCTGCTTTATCTATCAAGGCTAAAGGAAAAATATTTTCGCTAGTTTGCAAGTGTGTGTGTCTCTTGCCTAAATATGTCAGACAACTTCACAGTGTCTTGACTGATAAAAGTCTTTTCAGAAAAGGGAGCTGCAATAACAGCACTGACATGCCACATTTTGACAGTGGCTTTCATTAATTCTTCAGTCCAAAGGCTGCTGTTTGCCCACTCTTCTGAAAAGCCAATTTTCTTTTTATTTACAGCCCAACAAAAATGTACTAAAAGGAATGTTTCATCTTTTTTTCTTGAACACATATGTAGCAAGGATTTTATCTGAGGGTCTCTCTCATGATTAGCAACCTTGAGGCACCATCTGCAGTGCCAGTACACTTTTATAAGTAGCATATTAATAGCCAGCAGAACTCCACCCAGGAAGAAAGACCAAGAGGTGAGAAAGAGGTAAAAGTTTTAGTGCTTTGCTCATAAGGTGGGGATTAATTGAAAGTAATTAAGGCTGTGACAGCTTCTCGAGGGACACACAGAGACCATCGCCCCCCACCAATCAGCAAGTATCAGTGCTTTGCCTAAACCGGCAGACTGGCAGTATAATGTGGATAGGCAGCACTTTCTTAAGTACTAATCATTCATCATTCTGTTTAGCTGTAATAGTCAAAGAAAATTTCAAAGCTCTGCTGATGAGATACTGTCAAAAATGTAAACCGAGGCAGAAGCTAAAGCTGAAAGCTGAGAGGTTGACAAGTTGATGCTGCACTGATGATGAAAACAGCAGCCTAAAGCCTGATTCCACTAAAAGCTGCAGGCTTATTTCTACATCTATTTCTCCTAGACATTAGTAGGACAACAAGATGCCTATTCCCTAACAAAAATATTGTCCATTAGAAGTGCTTTGGAAATGAGCTCAAGCCATTGGTGTTATTAAAGATCTCTAAGGCTGCAAATGATGATTATTTTCATTACTGATTAAACTCAATTCTCCTTTTAAATAAAACTGTTAAATAATATAAAATGTGCAGTCTACTCAACAGAACAAAGCCAAAACTATTCAGCTCACAATGATAGAAAAGAGAAAAGCTGCATATATAATTGTCTTGATCAAAATGATCAGTCAGATTAGCTCTAAACGTATGTGCATCCCATTATTTTCATCAGAAGCCAATAAAATGACTTTCATTCTCCAATCGCATGTTCTGATGGTTTTGTTGCATCAAAATGCCAACGCAAATGTCAACCATACTCAAAAGACAAATGCTGTCCTGTCAAAGTAATGTAAAATGCAACTATTTTGGGAAGATTATCTGAGTCCAATGGCCTCCTGTCAACGAAGATGGAGCTTCTACTGTGGTAGATCCATCTCTTTGTGCTCGCGATGCTAAAGACAGTGGTGTATATTTTGTTCTTCTGTCCTACATCAGTATTCCACAAAGCACTGCAGGGGATATATGTAAGGGATTAGCTTGAGTTAAAAATGTAATGCACTCTGGTGAAGCAAGTGGAGGCCATCTGTCTATCTTGTCTTTGTCTAGTTTGTATTACAGCTGCGGGGGTCAGGAGTTCATACAGTAGGGTAAAGCAGGCAGCAGAGGAAAAGTTAGCTTCTGTGTGCTTTTATAATACCACATAAGTACCTCATGGCCAGGTAATGGTCTGATATTCTGGCTTTGTTATCTATTATTTATCCATGGACAGAACCAATATGAGAAAAACTGGAAATAATTCATATTAGTGGTACTAACCTTGGCCTTGCCAGTGCTCTGTAGAATGTGGACCAGTGCACACGCCATCTCTTCCTTGTTCTTGACACTAATTCCGGGCTCAAGCACCGAGCATAGCAGCATGTAGTTATTGGTGGTGTACTCAGCAAACTCCTTGTACATCTCCATGGGAAGGATGTTCATACTTTGATAGCGTGCCTTGATTCTAATCATAGGCCCAGATGTCTTGCCTTTAGGGGGGTTGGGTGTGCTGACTGGATACCACTTCTCCACAAACTGTCGCCCAGTAACAGCTGCGACGGGGATATTGACAAGTCCAATGTAATTGTTTTTATCTTTCTTTTTCTTCTTGTCCGTGTCTTTGTAGAGGTGGGCTGTGATGCTCTTGACAGCAGGCAGGTTATTGAACTCAAAGTGTTCACCCCAAAACACATTGTCAGTCTTGAGCTTACAGGTTGTGCGGGCGTAGAGTGAGTCATCAAGACAAAGCTCACAGAAGTATTTCTTTTTGGCTGGCAGATCCTTGGCCTCAATGATCCAGAGCCTCAGCATGTTCTCCACCCGACGGCTGTTGTCCTAGAAACAGAGTGAAGATAGGTAATGGTTTAGTAAGAACTTAATGGTTTTACCAAATAAATAAATAAAATAATGATAATGGCAGTAACCCATAAAAGATAATCTAGTAAACCAATGAACTAAAATCAAATAAAAGACAGAAACTAATAAATAAGAGCCAAATGACAACCGACCTCAAATCCTGATTAAAATAATTTTTGCTAGGAAGCTCAGACAGTACATTCATATTTCAGATGCCATAGCAGCAATTTCAAAGCCTTTCTCTCCTCTGTTTCCAGTCTTTAAGAAGTAAAGAACTCCACTCCTACATTATTTCATAGAGAGCTAACCCATTCTTGTATCAATTGATTTTGCCAAGAGTGGGACATATTTTTGGCCCATTATTCAGATTGCCTTAAAAACTACCTTAGAAAATGAAGAGGAGCTAATAGAAAGAAATACCAGTGCCTTTCATTATCACGAAGAGGCCTATCCATGAAGTACTAGCAGCTCTGCTTAAGAATGCACAATAGTATCTGGATGCTTGGTGCACAAAAGGCTATTTATCACTAATGTTTCTGTTAATATCTGGTGTTTCTAAACTCTTTAATGTCTCTGGTTAATTCAAGGTGTATCATCTTTGAGTGGGAGCTAAAAGTTGATGCATTAAAAAGTATTCAAGATAATTTGTCAAACATTTGGAGATGTATTGGTCAAGAAGGTCATTTGTCATCATCACACGCTAATAAAAAGTTGGAGGGTTCCACTTTTTACCTCTGAGAAGAACTCAGTCAAATCTTTGGCAAATGTCAGGGCTATTTTACTGACCTCACATTCATAGCCTTTAAAAAAATAGGGCAGAGTTCCATCTGCAACTAAAAAAAAATTATACCCCTATACTGCCCTCCAAAAACCATCAAACCTGACCTTTTTTAAGATAGAGAAGACTACTCAATTTCCCCTCTGTCTGAATTCCCACATTCTTCACCCATTTTAGCCTGAGATGTGACGTTCCTCCACTAATCCATATGTCGTATTCTTGCACCAAACCTCAAGACAGGATCTCTCTTGTTTGTATCCAGGTCCATCCTCCACAAATCCAGAAAACAATCCCTCCTACATACGCCGACAGTGACAAGCAGTCACTTCCCCTCTTTATTTAACTCTCCAAAACATGCCAAATACCATGACTCGTATGATTCATGTGCTGAGTCAGCCAGTGCATCTTAATTGGAGAGGACTGCTCAACCATTTGACTCAACTAAATAGGAAATCAACAATGTTTCATAAACACAGCGTTCTCTGTCTCTTGACATCCCTCTGACTCCCATACTGTAGACACCATCAACATCTTTACATTCCCTCCCTGCTGTCTTCAGTCCCTGTAGAAATGTTCCTCTGCTCAAATTAATTCCTAAAGATTAAAAGAGATTTTTTTAGTGTTGGTGTCACATGCGTGTGTGTTCAGGAGAGCTCCCTATCAGGACTGTTAGTAGTTCTCCAAATTTGTACTGTATACTGACATAAAACATTACTCTCTACAGTAAATGAAGATGCACCATATCGTCAGTTAGAAATTACAGTTTGCTATATGGCTTTTCATTCACATGGAAATGTATTTGCTGTCACCACCCCACAAAAGTGATACCTAAATTGCCTATTACGATAATTACCCATAATTATACAGGAACTGTATTGTGCAGATTCAGCATTCAGATGTTCTTGTTCCATTTTCACTGAGAATATCTCATATGGACACTTGGAACATATTTTACCATACAAGCACCTTCCTTTTACCAAACACTAGCAACAAAAAGATGTTAGGGCGAGGTCATGGTAACAAATGTTGACATCTAAACCACAAAGTTAAACAGGTTGACACCTGTGTGTATCAAGCATTATCCCCTGTCAAATCTGTCATTGCAGATCACCATAGATGAAAACTAAAAGCAAAAACTAAAACATTTTTTAACATACCTAAATTTATTCCCATTGAACTTGCTAGTAGTTGCAGTAGTAATATCGGTGAAAGTCTGTTTTTCTATTTATTAAAATTTCCTCATGCTATTCCAAATAATCTCTGTACCGCTTTCCAGTTTTTATTTTTGCCAAAAAACTGCACTGTATCTAATCTCTCAAGATCACAGAATAATTAAAAACCACAGCAAAAAGAGAGAAACAGAAATAACACATCCTTGCCAAATGAGCTGAGGAGGAGGACTAACATTATTAGCAAACTTTTTTTTCCCAAAATTCTAATTACGGAGCAATTTGCTAAATAATCATAGATGAAGGAGCAAAGACGCTGTGACTATTTTCTTGTCTTGAAATGTTTCCCACTCTCCTTCTGCCACAGCTGTGTTTGTCAAGATTACAGATGGCATTGCTGCACAAAAGAGGAAAACACTCTAGGAATCTTGGTATTTCGCCTGCAACCTCTGCGTCCTTTGCTCTTGAGATATACTTTATATCTCAGGCAACATTAGATTGTGTTGTTGCGTGAGTTACCAAACAATGTCAACACCATCTCTACCAGTGATGCAAGTGTGGTTTGGAATTGGGACACTTGTATATGAATTACTTCACACAGTCTGGTCGTACCTACTGTGTATTTACATAATTACCTTGTTGGGTTGTACCGCTCTCCTCAGATTCTCCATCCATTTGTCTCTCTCGGCTGATGAACGGCAGGAAAAACATTTGCTTCCTGTGGAGGTGGTGACCTACCGCCGCGACACAGGGAGAAGCAAAATGAAGGCTATAATGAACAAAACTTATGCATACCAATGACAGAAAAGAAGTGGAACAGAAATAGTTTTACTAAACTTAGTTCCTAATTACTCTTTCCCTAAGGCCCAAAATAGCTTCCACAGGTTTGTACATACATATGCATATGTGAATTCTTACAGTAATGCCAATGTCTTCCATAATTTGCTGGAAATTCCTTCCAATGATGATCTTGAGAATACATCAGTATTCAAACACCCAGCAACTCATCAAACTACGCTGTGTGCTACCATTTATTTTCTGCAACCAGAGAAATGTCAGCAGGAGCTAACCACTGTCACTTGTTTAATAAAGAAAAGCTGTATCTAAACTTTTGGCTGTAATTGACCACCAGCATCCAGTCGAGAACTTGAGCTGCAATAGAGATATGAAGAGATGTAATATGTAAGTCTGGATAATTTGACAGTTAGGTGAGCTTTATTTCTTTTACGTCTGAGAAATCATATTGAATTTTGTCAGTACAATATGTCAGTGTTGTTAAAAGGTGAAACAACTAGTTAATTTGTTGATGGACAGAAAATTAATTGATTTTAATTAATTAATTACAGTATACAGATTAAATAAGAAAATAATCAGTGGACAATTTAAAATGAAAATTAGCTTCTATGGAGAAATAGCAGGAAAACAAGCATTGACATATTGCTGTGGTTATAGCACAGTTGCCTTTATAAACAACCAGCAGATACAACAGAGCAGCATTAACATTCATTTGGGGTCGTGTCTGGCCACCCAAATTATTTCATTAGGAGCTAAATTGTCCACTGTGACTCCTTTTACATTTCAGTCATTTGATAGACTGTTAATAAAAAAATTGATTACAGCAGCTTGGTGATTGAATGTTTGCACTCTGAATGTAGCTTGAATGCTTTGACTTTTTTTAAAGACTGACAGAAAATGAAAACCTTTACTTACGGAGCTCCAGATGACTTCCTGTTTGTTGGTAACTCTATAGAAACACTAGATGTATGGCTGTGTGTGGGCCTTAATAAACCAGGGCTATTAGTGAGAATGTGCTGTTTTGTGTGGATGAGTGTGCCTCCTCACCTCAAAACAGTAGTCCTGCCCAAGAATGCTGCTGTGAACAGGCTTGATGATAACCTCGTCCTCCATACTTAGGTCCAGGGCTTCCACAGCGTTACTGGGGCTGAGCAATGACTCATGGGAGCGAGACTCCTTCAGCCTTGGCATCAGATGAGATCTAAGAGTGGAGAACAAGAGGGAGAAGAACTGAGTCACCCAGCAGAATCTGAGTATAGGAAGTGAGAGATAGGAAGCATATGCACTGTGTGTATCACTGAATGTTCATGGTGAGTGTGAAGGAAGAGAGTGTGATGATGACGAAGACAGGATGCTCCACTCACCTGGAAGTCAATGAGTTCTCAGCATTAGACACTTGCACACTACTGTGGAACAACACATGTTCTTAAACCCATATCTAAGCTCACTTGCTAATGATTTTGTGATTGTGACAACTTGAAACGTCAGTGTTTTACAACTACTACTACTGATAATGATAATAACAAAACAAAGAAATAAATATTAAAAAAAAACAATCTCAGGAAAAAGGGATTAGGAAAGTTCAGCGAGCAGAGCAAACCATTTTATGAACCACAGTAATAACTGAAGAAGTGACCTTGCCATACTAGTTTCTCTCTATATCATGGGTAAACTAGCTGCTTCTAGCTGTCTGCATGTTAGGAGGTTATAAATAATAACTTATTAACTTATTTGAATGTGTTAACTTGTCTTAAGCATGTTAATGTGCAGGCATGCTGAGCTTTGAGGCTTGCTGTAATAAACCACTAAATTACACGGTTCACATATTGCAACAGAGACGAGTCGACATTTCAGACAAGAGCTTGAAGTTCAGTATACTGGAAAGGGTTCAATATTCCCACTAAGACAGGCGTCTTCCTGGCCGTTTCCAGCCAGAAATGATACGTAGAAAAAGCTTTTTAGTATCTGTGCTTAATGCTGCCTTACCTCTTGTCTTTTTAGAAAGGTTAGACAGACTGTCACCAGGAAAAAGCAAGCGTGTCTCCACACAGCTGGATATCAGGGATCCATGTTATTAAGCTTAATATTTAGCTCAAAATTTGACTTTCCACTCGACAACCATCCGGCTATTGTCCAAGATGTCATAAAGTGCACTAAAAGTAACTGCCATCTTTAGTCAAACGCCAGTCGAACATCGACATCACCCAAGTTCCAGTCAGCTTCAGAAATATAAGAGAAGGAAAAGCGAATCTGAACAGCGACAGGCGAGTTACTTGAACATTAGCCCCTGACACTCAGACATTGGCAGGATGAGGAAGACCGAGGGTCAATTGCTAGTGTAATGAGTGAGAACATTTTTTTAATAATGCCGTCCATGGACATCTTATACACTAATCCCATGTACTCTGTGTGTGTGTGTATGCGTGCGTGCGTGTGTGTGTGTGTGTAGAAGAAGAGCATTCCAGGAAAAATGCAGCAGCCGTAATGACTCACAGATTAGTATGCGGCCCTTTGTACAGTCAGCCAGCTTTGTTGTCAAATCCACTGTCCAATGTGAAGTGGATAATAATCTGGACTCTCTCTCCTTTTATTCTTTATACACAGACATACACAGTCACTCACACAAAACTCACCCTATGAAATAAAAGGAGGGGAAAATACTTGCTCGGGGATAGCTTTGCATATGAGAATTCAGTTTTTGGGTGATCATAGCCTTTTCACAAACACAGTTGCAGTTGGAAGTGTGTTTGCATGTAGCTCTCCTTTGTGATTGGCTGACTGGGTACTGGGCAGAACAGAGAACGAGTCAAGTCAAGAAGAGAAGGGAAACAGGGGTTTCTATTGGCATGTTAAGAGACAGGCAGGGATGGGGACTTCATGTCCAAACTCTAAAAATGAGAACAATGGTATTTCTATGTCCGACACACCGAGACAGAGAAACAACCTGTGACAACATTATCAAATATTTTAATGATCTGGCACCATACATGCTTCTAGCTCTAATATTTAGCCACAGCTGATTAAAAGTATGTAAATATTGTGCATGTAAAGATGCACTAGAACATGGTGCTGGTGTAGCTTGGCAAAAGCAAGATCATCTGAACTAATATTGTACATGTTGTAAAGAAAAATTACCACAGAGAGATAAATCCATCTTCTAAAAGAAAATATATTTTATTATTCAAAGTCTTTTTTGTTTTCCATATTGTATTATAAGAACATTAGTGTCAGTGGAAATGATTTGATTCTCTGAAAGTATGAAATGATTTCTGTCATCTGCATGGCACTGTATTAAATTGTACTGTAACATGTAATTTACAGCCTATTGTGGGCCACTGTGTAATGAGAGTGAAAGACTGTCTAGCATGTGAAATCTGCTTATAACTATATCAGCGTGTGACACATTGTTCATGTCAGTATCAGCAAATAACACCAGCATTACCATCAGGGTTTGCTGTCCTCGTCCCTTCATTTCTCTGGTCTCTGGTCCCCCTCCCCCAACACTGTCTATTCTCAGAAAATGTCCTTCTTTGTCCTTGACATTCCTCCAATACTCTGCCTGCATTTTTCTCGTATCCAGAGTTTGGGGGGAATAGTTCATGTTAGGCGTTTTTTTTTTTTTTTTGGTACATATCCCGTTCTTTATCTCTCACACTGTCTTCTCATCAAATGGTCACCAATAATTCTATCTCATCATCATCTTAGGGCTTCATTTGGACCACCTAAATATCAGATGTGATACTAAGGCCTCAGACAGCTCAGAAACGTCCAGTAGCTTTTACACAGCAAGCTATAGAAAGCCCTGTACCAAAATACATAATTAAAAAGGTCAATTTACAAAGAACAGTCTTTGTCAGCACCTGGTCAAAACGTTGCAAAAGTATTGTATACTACAATTAAAGAGACACACATACACACACAACAGGTACATCTATGCTAATACATTCAAAAGGACATGTCAGGATTACATTATAATTTGTGTTTTTATGAATGAATTTCTCTCTTCTTATTCATAGTGTTTTATCAGGAGCTCTAGTGTTAAGAGGATGATGAGTGCCATAAAACAGGCCTTCCATCTGTACTCAAAATGGGTTTGTTGTACTTCTGCATGCTGATATTAATTTCTATCTTTTGGCCTTCCCTTTGAGAGGATACATGACATGGCAAGGCATTAGTGCTCTGTTTACAGTAGAAGAAGCAGAAGTAGATAATACAAAATCAAGATGTATCATATGTATGATGACGACGTATTATTTGCATCTGTCTTTATCGGTCTTGAATATTTCCAGAAATTTTTCAAATGAAAATACAATTAAAAACAGGTGGTTCAAAACATAAAACCTTGTTCTCCAACTTTAAAATAGTCCAAAAAGAGCACGACCACCCAAAATGTCCTCTCATTGCTGAACAACACATATAGCTCCACAGTTAAGTTGCTATTGCTTCAGTGCATTAGATTTTCATAATTCAAAGACCTAAATGGGCTGGAAATGTCGATGTACTTTTACTATTTAGGAATCTATGCCACTGCATCAGGCTAAATCCTATCAGCACAGTCTGTGAACTAGATGCTCTGTGCCTTGCTAAGGTTCAATAAAAACTCAGTTAGGAATAAGTACCGGGGAGATCAGAGCAGATTAATGGATTCTGAGTGGGTCTGGGCTGTGCCCAGTATACTTTTTCTCTGCAGCCTGTAAAAAAAGTTCATCTGATAGCCTGTCTGAGAACTGATATAGTCTGAAACCTTCAGCATGTACAGGCGTCAGAGCACTTCTAACACACTGACTGGATGGCTAGCTGGGTGCACCCAAAGGGACTGTTTATACTGAAGATAGTCTGAATTCTAGCAGTGCATCTTACAGGATGCTACAAAAACATGCACTGTTTAACTACTATCACCCAGGCCTACAACAACAAGACCACGTTATAGCACATGGAAAGTGTTGTTAATTTTTCCATGGGAAATAATACCTTTTTTGGGTTATTACCCCACCACAATAAACAACATGAAAACGCCCTAATGATCAAAGCTAAAGCTTCTGACATAATCTAAAACAAACAACACTTTTCTCAAGAGAGACCTTTAGCTTCAGCTAGAGTTGAGCAGCCTGATGTTAAGTCTTGCAAATGGTGTTTACTGTGGGTACTGCCCTGCAGTGTTTACACAGCATTTTGCTTTCCCGTTAGGCCATCCTTTAAAACAATCAATATGCTTTCCACTTTCAGACTGGCACAGCAATTACTTGTTAATAATACTCTCTACCAAACAAACACATGATACTTGTGTGGGTAGGCATGCATATCAACAAGCAGAGCCAGGCAAATACATAATGAATGGCAAATTAGTGTCCTCTCAGTTTTTGATGACACCTAACTATTTAATCCTACTAAGGTTACAGAAACTTATTATTATATATCTTACCAAAAGTTAACAAAAGTGTCAAATGAAATGTAAAATTAAAGGAAAAATTACTAGATAAACATAATGAATGCAGATAATTCCCACTGAATGCTTTGAATATGAAAATATTATAAATCACTAGCCCCAGTTTGTATCTCTTATATATATTACAATTACATCCTTGTATATATGAGACATATTTTGTCTCAACTTTCAAATAATGTTGAGAGAAAATGAGCAGAAATGGTCCTTGTTGGACATGATCTTAGCAACCTGGAAATGTGAAAACAGATAAAATGTGTTTGTAAGACCTGCAGCACAATGATTGTAATAATAATTAGAATAAGTCATAATAATAATAATCATATATTACTAATACACTATTTATAGAGCTCTTTTCAAAGAGTACAAATTGCTTTACAAGTACAATAAAGAACAATAAAACTCAGAATAAATCTACATAAAACAGAAGAAGAAACAATCAAATCTAAATACACAAACTTCCAACACTCAGTTCGTAGATAGAACTCTAGCCAATCAACAACACCAACCACTCTGCAAGCACCTGCACCATAACCCAAACATCAAAGCAGAGTTAATGGCAAAACATGTACTGTACACACACAATCACACAGTAATTGTTCAAGGCTGATTATGAAACACATGCACTGCAGATACAGGCAACTGGACAAATAAGCCATTATTCATGCATCAAGCCTCACACAATAAAGTGTTCATTATCCCCACTGCTTTGGCGCTGACACAGTGGAAGGGACCACAGGCCGTGATGAAATAACTGTCTGTCACACTGCAGAGCACTTTGTCACGGGCCTGATCACACATTTGATCCAGGCAGATGCAGTTAGTCTTTCTCAGTATTCAGCATGAATAATGAGGCACTATCAGTTCAGAGAGGAATCTAAAATCTTACCACAGTCTGTGTCAGAATTCTTTGCATATTGATGTCTTCATTTTGCTCATTATTCAGCAATACAACAGCAATTGTATTTTGCAATAAACCTATGAAAATGTACGTTTTTGTGCCCCAGTCTGCCAGCTGTCGACTGTCATCTGCACTGAAGTCAACAGTTGGGTTATTGGTAGCAGGAGAACACAGACAATAAAGCAAACATCTGGCCCTCAGTGAAAGACCGAAAGAAGAGTCAAGATAAGACTAGGGAAAGAGATGAGGGGGATCCTGTCAGATGCTGCTGGTGCAGAACAGTGGATGTGTGAGCTGAAGCACTGACATGTGGCTACAGGTCTTGGAGCCCAAGCACCTATCAGGGACGGCAGAAAATCCAGTCAACAGAGCAGCAGAGCAAACCTCCTTCAATGTCAGACACTGGAGAGAAAGAATGATCTCCAGAGTTGAAGACAGAGGTTAAAGTTAACTAAAGATACACCACTAATGTAACAGCTCCAATACCATTATCTACACCAGTACGAGGAACATCTCCATACAGCACAACTGGCTGACACTCCCAGCCAAAAGCTCCTTTTTTGCTCCTCACCTCAGTGAGTTCTGATTGACTGTGCCATGTGCAATGAAAGCAATAACAATGACAATGAAAGGAAAAACACAGAAATGTACATTGTCGTGTCTATTTTGGTCCACATCCAGTGCATTAGTGCTTTGCAGCACCTGTGCTGTTTGACAGCGTCGGCTCTTTAGGCTCTTACACTGCTAGCAGCCTAATGCAAACAAGACAAAGAAGAAATTATACTGCGATGAGAGAGATGTGGGTCTAGGTGTTACTGCACCAAACGAAGGAATAAAAAAAATAAAGCTATGGTGTAACCACTTTTGTGAAGGAAAAAAAAGAACCAGTTGAAGCTATAGATGGGAGCACACGTTTGCTAGTATAGAAGGAACATCCCGGCACAAAGATGGCCTTTCATTTACACGGAGGAAGGAAGCTTTTAAAGGCAAGAATGAGACACATGCAAACACACACACACCCACCCACCCCCTTCCCACCCCTAAAGAGACACATACACAGGAAAGGAGGGAGGGAGCTTTAGCATTTAATAGCTTCTAAATGATCAGCTCCTCCAGGAGTCTGCAGGGATGCCGGGATGTCACACACACTTCATAGTGGCAGAGGCTGACTGGCAACTGTGAACGGGTGGTTGGAGGACAACAGTTGGAAGAGCTAACATAGTCCCTGAGCCAGGCTGTTTGGAAAAACACACACACCCGCACACGCACACACACACACCCGCACCCGCACACCCACACACACCCGCACCCGCACACCCACACACACCCACACACACACACACACACACACACACACACACACACACACACAGAGCTTGATTACAGTGAGAGTGTAGCCTTCCTGCTATGCTGAGAGGTAATTCAGTGTAACATCTGCTAGGACACTCACTGCAGGAGCCCAATACAGAGCACTGAAGAGCTGCTCTGGAGCAGGCCGGGGGGGTTTAGCTCTGAGGTCATGTGCAGAATGTAAGGGAACAGAACAGCTGGCTGCAAATACAACCACTGGACACAGAAGATCAAAATAGCAGCTGCAAAACATAACATGCCAATTAACTGTGATGATCTGTGAGAAAAGGTTTTAAACATTTGTGGTGAGTTCATGAGTGCAGTGATTTGTGCCAAGCTCAGCTGGATGTGACACAAGGTACATTGTTCTTACTCAAATTATTTCTCTTACCAGATAAGGTTTAAGGACTGCAATTTAAGATATCAGACTTTATAGAGCTTCTACAGATAATGCATCTTGTTGTAATAGAATGAGTCCCAATGTGTGCATAGCTACAGTAATTAAACTGGGAATGAGCAAATCCAAATAGGACAGCCAAAACATTTCCTTAACGGAGAATTTATAATGAGGTCAAAGGTTGCACTAATGACTGACAGGTCAGGAGGCAAAGGGCAAGAGTCATACTAATGATTAATGGCCTACCAATGGGGTATGATTGGTATATTGATTTCAATGATTGCTAATTTGTGATGTGAGGGGAAAAAAAACATCATGAACACTTATGGCTTTACAAGATTACAAATCAATAATAATTAATTGGACTAATATGTCACTGTTCAGTAAAGTGTAATTGTATGACCAAAGTTATGACATCAGCCAAAGCACCACAGCTTAATTTGATCCTGTTGTATCAAACACAAATTACCCAAACAAGTAAGATACCAGATTGTGAGGCTTCATAAAGATGGAGGAGGATACTGAACAGGGTACTGAACATACGTCTAAACACAACTGCAGCAGCACTTAGGAGGCATAGGAAAAGCTATAGCAGAATGGGCACTGGACATTCTCCAATGACGCCATGGACAATTTGCTATTAATGCAGTCTTGCATTAAAAACAGATGGATAAGAGCTTCTGATTTGGCAGAAGGATTATTGCAATCACTGAAACTAGTTTCTGACAGCACAAATTCAACATCATCAGAGGTGTCCAGGAAGAAAACTATTGCTCTTGACATCACAACCATTGCAACAGGACAATACTGCAAAATTAACCCTTCAATTAAAACGAACCCTGATAAATACTGCCCACACTTCATTGGTCACATGAAACCAAAATAAATTTGTGTGGATCAGAGAGGGGTGCAGTATGTTTGCAGTGGCCCTGGCTAGGACTAGTGGTCACATAGTGCTGACCACCCTGACAGCTATGGTGCAGAAGGTGTACAGGAGATGACATATACGTACCACTATAAACAAATACTGAATGAAAGCATGATTCCCAGTCTCAAAATGTTTGGCAAGAGAAGAAATGTCCAATATGACAATGATCCAAAACAGACTGCAAAAATCATACAAAACATTTTAAAAAAGCCAAGTATGGCTCCTGTGTTGAAACTAATGGAACACGTTTATAGTATTTTGAAGTAGAAGAAGAAAAAAATAGTGGTCTAAGCAGCTGAAAAAACATTGTTCTACAGATGTGTGCAACCGGTTTCATCCACCCCAGAAGAAAATCTGTTATGGAAAAAAATAATAAATAAATGAACAGAATCTTACTATTAAAGGGTGTAATGCCTTTTGGTGTGGTTGGTTCTTTAAAATGATCTTTCACTATAGTTTAACATTAGAAAAAGACTACTAGAGAAGAGAGAAAACTTATGATTTCCTGGCATCAATCGGTGACATATGACACCACGGATACAATGCTATTTTTAGTTTTACCGTAATTGTACAAACTCCCTCCCATAGTATATAGTGTATGCAAAAACAAATACATATTTTCTACTTTGAGTTTATCATTTTTAATTTACCTCAACATCAACTATGGAGAGAAACAATACATACATACACAAGTATGCTTTATTCATAAAGCTCCACAGCAACAGTAAGAGACTATTAAGGGCAAGATAGTCACATATCAGTGGGTATGACTCAGCTGTGATCATGAGGCTGAGAATACTTATGGCACGTCAAGGTCATAGAAGTGGTGTATGCATCTGTGTATGCATGCCAGTGTGCCTGAGTATATAAGTTTACAAGTTACCATTAAATTAATGCATGTTTGCAAAGTAAAACAGCTCAAGCTGCACATTAAAATGCATAATTTTCTATTTTTTAGCATGAAGAAAATATAAATCAGTTATAAGAAAGATTGCTTTTGTTCTTGAACTCTTGTTTAACTAATAAGTGCTTGGGGAACTAATAAAAAAAAAAAGTGCAAAGGACTAAAGGAGATGAGGAAGTGTGTTTTTCACTTTTTGACCTGACTATTCAAACACTCCTGTGGTACTGGACAAAGAAACAGTCAAAAGTTCACAAGGAGAGAACAACAGCAGAGGCTTTCTTCCTACACAAAGTGGCAACCCTGAGATGTCAAAAACAGCATTTAACCTAACCTTTTCCCACATTATTCTGATTTTCACAGTCGTATTTGTATTAATACCAGATTTAGACAGGTGAGAGCTCTACATTCTAGAGCATGCTCTCAATACCAACATCTTGTCTGCACTCAAAAGCTAAAGATTTGCCTCTGGCATTGAATACTTTTCACGTTCATGTCTAAACGCGTCCTCCTGTTTCTCTCAGCACCTTCCTCTCAAACTGTTCAGCTGCACTACACTTTTTCTCTTTTGGTTATGAATCCAGATGTTTCTTTGTATTCACTGTATCTGTATTCGGAAAGTACTTTATGGCATTTGTGTAGCAAAAATGTCAGACAATCAGATAAAACCACAATGTACAGTCCTGAGTGAGACGTGGGTGGATGCAGAGAGGTTTCCAT
Source organism: Mastacembelus armatus (assembly GCF_900324485.2). Classification (NCBI taxonomy): domain Eukaryota; kingdom Metazoa; phylum Chordata; class Actinopteri; order Synbranchiformes; family Mastacembelidae; genus Mastacembelus; species Mastacembelus armatus. Next base: position 16,838,697 of record NC_046644.1, on the reverse strand, counting down.
AATCCACAGTGTGCAGCTGTGCAAGCACACCCATGAATCAAGTATTAAAAACAAAATGACACTTACGATCTACTGAATATGTTAAACATGGCCCAACAGTACCCGCTAGAGCTGGATCCCCAAAACGCAAAACCTCACTTTGGGCTGCATTCCTCAGTAGTAACTGGTCTCAGTGTTTTCGCGACTATTTTTGAGTCTCTGGGAACGTGGCTGGAGCCTCTGCCCTTGGAGTTACACCACACTGCTCCCAACGGATGTCTGCTGCTACTAACACACCCCTCTCCACATCTCATTTAAAAAGACAGCGCTGTTACTTTGGCAAAATCCCCATACTTCAGTGTAAGATTATATTGATGTAGTAAAAAACAGTATTCTGAAATACAGAAAATACAGAGTCAGATACGTGTTGGTGGGTTGGATATGATATTTCAACTTGAAACAATGCTGCTATTACTTACCTGACATCTGTGAAGAATATATCATATAATAAACAAAAATGTGCATTTCTAGACAGTTGTTACTTTACAATTTTATATGCAGCTTATTTTATAGCTTTGTAATGAAAACTTTGCCAAATTAAAGCTCATCATGTACTATGAAGTACTTCTGCTCTTAATTGAGGGGTTAAAATAGATTGAAATACAAACACAGTGATAGAGAAAAGGAACAGAAGTTATTTAGGTGCTACGCTGAAAAAAAAAAGAGCAAAATCTATATTTCGTGCTGAAGTCTGTCCCTAGAATTCTCAGTCGCTCTGCCATCACCAGATCTGTCTCCCCTGCATTTTCTCACAATGACATAGACCCTGAGTTGGCAGCCAGGAAATCAGCCTGCCTCCTCCTCCTCCCTCTGAGTTCCCCTGTAGCAGGAAACAATGGCTCAGCCTTCAGCACCACACTCTGTGGGAAAATGTGAGGTCCTTGGCCAGAGAGAGACTCCAGGAAAAGGAAGGAAAAAAAGAGGAGAGCAATACAAAAAAGGGGAAGGAGGGAGTAAGGGAGAGGAGGAGAAATGAGGTCAGCCAGGTTTAGGAAAGAGACAAACTACCAGATATATCGTACGGTTATTTTCACATAGCTGGTGAGCCAGTGAGGAAACACCAATGTCACAGCTGAGACATGCTGTCAAGAGACACCTCAAATCAAACTGATGTTTTAGCTCCAAAAAAAGCTAAAGCCCCAGAAATGTCAGTCACCCCCTGTGAAATAATGACATGGAAACAGGTCCAGTTTGGCATGGACCAGCTTCAGCATTATTAAAATGCTCGTTAAACTACAACTGGAGCATTCAACAGTTACATCAGAGTTTATTATGTAAAAAGACTTAAGTGGAACTCTACAAGAGCCGGTAGCAGTCATCTACCTCAACAATGGAATTCATTGTGAACCAAACAGTGGCAAAGTCTAGGTGGATGGGTAGCCCAGCTCTGAAACTATTTAACTAACATTTAGGTGGCGAAACTGGAGGAAGCTAGATGTATTTGTTCCCAATGATACAATGGATTAGAGTTGCTTGCTCTTATCACAAGTAAATAGACCAGTAAGCCTTGCTGTTTTGGAGAATGACTGGGTAAAGGTTAACTACAAAGCCAAGGGAAAAGCCTGGAGACTAAACACCAGGGGGGATTTCCTCATTCCTCTGGTCTGGGTCAAGATAATATCATACCTCGTAGGGTTGTCTGGAGTGTGACTGTTCCCAAATATAATGTGAGATAGAGTCAGCCTGTTCTAGCTATGAAGTTTGTTTGTATTCACTGAAGTAGAAGAGGAATGCTGAAAGCATCTAAAAAACATCACTGTTCATATGAAAAAGCATTTTAAACAATGGCACGCTACACAACTTACGTTTTCATGTGTGTATGTGCATTAGTGTGTGCACAGACGCTTCCTGTACAAACAGAAAATGTATTTGTACTCCATGCGATTTTGTGAGAAAAATACATGTCAAATTGTGCCAAGGAGTGTGTGGGTGGGTGGGTATGTGTGAGGTCATGAGCCAATTGTAGAGCAGCATACTGCAACAGGATGGGATCATGAGAGAGGGTGGGAGAGACCAGGCTTTCTTAGCTAAATGTCTGTCTGTAGGCAGTTCCCTAGAGGCACTGACTCTGAGAAGTTATTCCCCTGCTAAACATTAACCTGTTAAGTAGAGCAACACCTACCTGTACAGAGGTAAAGCAAACAGAAGAAGAGAAGGAGAGAAGCAAAAGCAAAATCCATGAATAAAATACATTCCAGGCAAGCTTCCACAAGTCCAGAGAGAAGGAGAGACATGTTGGACAAGTAGATGTTTATGGAGGTCAGGATAGAGGAGGGCAGAGGAAGAAAAATATGACTCAACTGAGAGAGGAGCAAAATGAATTCACATCCACACTGCAGTGACTCGTTTAGGGAGAATATGTCTATTACTGCAATAAGGAAGCAAGACCAAGAAGAATAATAAATGTTAATGCTAATGCACTGAATCTAGGCTGCAAGTGCTCAAGTTTCATTAGACATTTTTTCTGTTAAAAGTGAAAGTGTATTCTCTCCTATACACTGGGCAAAATGACAATATATACGCTGAGATATGAGAAGTCTGCCAACAGTTACAGCATTTGCTAATAACATCAATTTGTTATCTGTGGTGAATTAAGCTATTGGGTGCAATACTGCAAAGCAACAAGCAAACTGGCAAAAATATTCTTAAATTTGTTAATGTAATTAGGAACAACAATAGGATAAGCACAGCATTATTCTACATTTTCTTATTTTCAAAAAAAAAAAAAATTCAGTGAAAAGACCAAAGTGTTTGGACTTCCCACAGCCTGTCGTTTACAGAAAAAAAAAAAAGCATTTTCTTCAGACAGATAGTAGGTTTAACTAATATTACCCAAGCAGCAGTAAATAGTGTATTTATTGGGGATTATTTTCAGATGTAGATTAATACAGACTAGTATTTAGAAAAGAGGGGTGGTGTCTGTGTGATTGACTAAAAATAGACTACAGTGCCCTTGTTCATTGTGATGAAGGAACATGTTCCCCAGTGCAATGCTGTGGATCCATGACGGAAGAACAAAAAAGGACAATTACAGAGTTCTAAGATTTCATTAATTTGCTGTTCTTTTGGTTTTCTTATGAGATTTGACATTGAATGAAATATATTATATAACCAGCCGTATTATTTAATTATATAAAAACAGATACCAAATTTCATTTGCATCCATTCGAGCCTACCCTGACATCAACAGTAGCCACCAAGTGAAACAGGAGTGCACACAATATTGACAATGCAATGTATTCTGTGAGTCCACAAATGAGTAACTGCATCAGTCATTGTAATGTCGGTATCCTAGTCAGAAAAGAGCCAAATCAATGGGATTTCATTTATATCAGTCAAATGCTGTAAAAGTGCAGATCAACAGCTGTCTTTGTATTAGGAAATGACAAGCAACAGAGGCATTAAAAATCCCTCCTTCCATCCCTTCATGCATCCACCTATAGCTTGCCCTGCATTTCATTTTGTAAAGCAGCTCACTGGCTTAAAGATAAAAAGAAGACAGGTTGAGTCATCGGCGCGCCAGCGTGTCTATAAGCAACATAAAGACAGAGATGGAGTATGAGAATGAGAGGACCTAAAGAGACCTGTTGGACTGATGTTTGATAGTTCTCTTCTCGTGCTGTTCATACTGACTATGTGCTATGGCCTTCAGGGGATGAGAGAGCAAATGAGTGATTCAATTATTGATAATGCTGCCCCATCATGAGCATATGCTCCTCTTTCATCCTCTCCCAGGCAAGCTGTGAGGAGATGCAGAATAATGTCACTGAATGTCTTTGACGCAGTGTACTTCAACCATCTTTCATTCACAGTAACAAGTCAATAATCCAACCTCCAATTTGCTAGCATTGCAAATTTCAAAGCACTGAACAAACTGAACACAAACACTTGAAAAATACACATTTTGCATAAGGCCTGTGATTCTCTTTTTCTTTTATGATTGAGACTTTGCCTCTAAATCTTTGATAATTCTGACAAAAACAAGCCGAAACAATTGTACAAATGTCTGCAATCTCCTATAAATAGCTGGATCCTGTAGAGTTGAATGCTCACTGGTGGATTCAAACTTGATGTGAATCCAAACAAAAACAACAAAAACTACTATCTATTGAAACTGAACTACTACCATTGAAATCTTGGAAGGATAAAAAACTCTTATGCAATAAAACTGTATGGAAAACATTGGAAATTTTAAAATTCTTGCTTCAGTGAGAAAGCAGCTTATACATGAAGTGTGAACATGATTAAATGCTGTTGATTAAGTGTTAAACTGTGGCGGTTTCTCCCTCCCCCTTTCTAAACTGCCAGTAGTGCAGACCTTTTGACCTCCGGCAGAGTATCCCCTGGTTGTGGCATTGCATTGCCCTCTCTGCCCTCCCTGTGCATGTGTCTGATTAAATGTTCTGCTCCACTTCATCAGCTCTCAGTAAATCAATGGACATCACAGAGATGATCTTTGACAGAGTAATTACACAGAGACAGAACACTCAGAGAAAAAGACAAAGAGATGGGTAGAGATAGCACGAAGACACTATACCAAACTAAGCTCTGCATTTATTCTCGTCTGTCCCAGCAACATAAATATGTCTTGGAAGTGAGTACATTATTTAACAACCAAATACACCACTGTTTAATTCCATGAAATTAATTTTCTACATCGTAGAAGTTGAGTTCTGAAGGTGGATGAACATTGCATAAGACATTTAGTCACCTAGAATGAACCAGTTCAAAAAAATATTGGAGCACTATTGTTGAATCGCTTATGTTTGCCTTTTTAGTCATCTGCTTCGCTTTTCTTACAGTTTCTCTTATTTCTCCCTCATATTCTCTGCCTCCATCTCTCCCTCTTGCTTCCACTGCATATATAAGGATGTGAAACGGAGCTTTTTCTTGCCCGAACATCTCTCGTCTATGCTCCTGTTTAGCAAGCTCTGACCTAAAACACTGCATATTTTGCACAAAAGATAATACATCTGTATATGTGCACATATATTAATGTGTACAGAAATATTTAGTCATGAACACAGGTGAATACAGTCCCCCTGGCTGGGGAAAAAAAGAAATCACACTGTTACTGCATACAAACACAGACTGAAACTAATGCTTGTAGCATAATATGCAGACGTCAAGCCTGGTTTTGTTCTGGCGGGCTCAACATCAGGCTACAATCAGGAGGACCACCAGCTGAGCTCTCACACTGGAACACTTCTGCATACCACAGTAAACTACGAGACAAAACCATCCAACTATCATTTATGTGTTTACTAAAACAAAGATGATTTTCTTCTGTGAATCCATGTCTGAGGAAAATAAATGTTTGGTTGAATTCTCTCTAGGAAACTGTTTAACTAAACTCTTCCTCCATGATGTGGCATGGATAATTGGCAGCGCTGAACAGTTACTGACAGCCTCAGTGTCTTATCTATCTTCTTAATGAGACAAATGAAAATAGAATAACGCAACTACTGGAATAACCTGATGTATGACTGAGGAATAATTTCATGCCTGTAAGTAGCATGTCCAGCATGTTAAAGCCATGTGATGCATGTAAGATGCATCAACTGGACCAGGGATGTTTGTGAAAACATCAAAATCACCATCAAGTAATCAATATAAATAAACCGTCTTTAAATTGTAAAAAAAGAGTTGAATAAATTAGAAAGAGTTACTTCCCAAGGCCTGGATAAAATGATGACTAACAAGACTTTTCACTAATCTCATGTTCTCTTGTGCAGACATTACAGTTTATTAACAATGAAATGAGCTGTTGCTCTCCGACTCCCAAGCTCTCTGTCCCTGGGCCACATGCCTCTCTTTAAACTGCTAATTGCCTCCAACATATGACCTCAACTGAGAATGCCAGTCAAAGTGACTGACCTGAGAGTGTGGTCCAGTCATCTGATTTGTGTTAGCTAGCTGCACTGTGTCACACAGGCAAGCTTTGTATGATGTTCCTACATTTAGGATATGCTTAACAAAACCCCATAACTAAATTATCATCTCTGCTACTATTTATTATATCAGTGATAATAAACACACTGAACTCTGAATGAAAGCCCTTTGGAAATTAAAAGCAATTATATAATAATGATTATCCTGAATGTATGCATAGGATATATGTGTGTGTGTGTGTGTGTGTGTACACAAGAGAGCAACCTCCTTTGCATTGTCACTGACAGAAGGAAGCAAAATAGAACAGGACAGCACAGCTGGAGTATAAACAGATCTTAGAGTCTCAGTAAAGTATCCTCTATATGGAGAGACTACATTTACATTTGTGGCCACACATTCATATAAAATGTAATATCCCACTGAAAAACGCCAGCGAACCAATATACAAAGGATGGCGAGTGACACGTGAAAAGCAGGATAACACTCACCAAGCATTGTCAGAATTCCACAGAACAATCGCAGGCAGGCAGGGAGAGAAACCGAGGCTGAGCCAGAAGAAGAAGAGATGGATGAGGGCAGAGGCGACTTCAAAGCTCCATTTTTTTTCCTCCTGCTGCCGAAGCAGACTGCTGCTTGCCTCTCCTCTTCCTTACTTGTGGTTCTCTTCCTCTTTCTCTCTCTGACTCCTTCTCTTTCCTCCCGCTGCTGCTTTAAGGCAAGGGGTGGAGAATAAGCTCTTGCTGCTCCCTCTCCTTTTTTTCTCCCACCCTCCTCTATTGCTTACCCTGTACAGAGCATGCCCTACTTCCTGTGCTGTCTGATATGGGACTCACACTCCTCTCTCTTGTTTGTTTCCTTTCACTCCACATGAATGAATTTAATGGTACTCTGACACTTAACTTTGATTTGGGAATGATGAAAATGTGTCCCCTTTGCTTCTTTGCTGTATCTCCCCAACTAACTAACTCAAGCTAAACCCTCTCCTGTTCAGTGATTGACTACACCTCCCATTTCTGTTTCCTAGTGCAGGGTGGAGCCTACATATGGTGTGCGGGGGATCACATGTATGTGTGTGTGTGTGTGTGTGTGTGGTGAAGCGCAGCTTGTCCCTGCCCCCCTGTGTGGCTCCAGTGGGAGTGTGTGTGTGTGTGTGCACTCTTTGTCCTGTCAACTCTGGTATGAGGTGTGCTGTTTTCCCTGTCAGCCACCACTGCTGTTGTGGTTGCCACCCATGTCGTTGGGACTGGGGAGGACGGGGGTATCATGACCAGCCAACCAGGCATCGGTTCAGCTGGGAGACTAGGGCTCATGCTGAAGCTCAGACAGAAAAAAAAATTGGACATATGAGGACAGAGCTCAGCTTTGGCAAAGTGACTTTGCTGATGGGGCCAGCCAAAGGGCTGGTAATAGTGAGACTAGAATGTGGCTGTTAGGCTTTTGCCATGCTCAATTTGAGCCTGGATTGGTAGACTGGCAGAGGAGATAGGGCTGAGTTTGAAGCTATTTCTAGAGCTTACACACTGGCAGAGCTGGCACAAGGGGATAAAGGGCTGGGCAGAACACACCGATAAGGCAGGGCAGCTGTGGAGAGCTGGTTCAAAAGAGCCACAGCCACTAATCTGCACTCCATTCACGTCTGCAATGATGTCACCACATATGACATCACCCTCACCTCTTATTTTCCCAGACAAATGACAGACACACATCCATGACATGCACAGAGTCTTGTTTCCATTACTTCAGGGAATAATACATTGACTTACATTAATTTCCTGGAGACCTGCCCTAACCTTGACTATAACCACTACTTGACCAACCCTACCCATTACCCTAACCTGAAACCTTAAGTCTTCACCCTAAAATTCAGTGATTTACGCTGTGCTTTATGTTCCTAAAAGGAACTCAAGACCCCACAATGCGACTGTATAAACAAGATTTTTGTCTTCACATGAATAATACCAGTCTGCCCACCCACAGCCAAAGCCACACACACACACGCACACACAATAGCTGGTAAACCAAATGACCAAACGTTAGGGCACAAATACTGAGCTCTGAGTTCACGCTCATCCTTAACAAAAGCACAGATGCATGGTTAGATTTAAAATCATGAAATCATGAAAAGTAACTCAGGCAGCCATCTGTTTCCTCCTGAAACTGACAAAGAAAAAAGCTCTAATTTGAATATTTCTAGTGACAACTGATTCTAGTTCTACTTTATTTTAGTTAAGATTTAATCACTAAAATGTAATTTAGGTTTTTGATGAATACAACTCTACACAATGATTACAAGTTCATTCAAATCAAAACCATTAAAACAGAAGTGGAACAAAATTAGAATAGATTTAAAAGCTATAGACAACAATTTTAACTCAATCATGGCATGTGGTGAATTGTAGAATAATTCCTTACTTAACAGATTACTTACTAAACAAACACTAAGTATGCAAATGTGCGAATGCAGAAGAGATGGAATGTGAATTGAGGGCTTGTAAAATACAATAGTGCTGTGACTTTTTGTGGTTAATGCATTTGCCAAGAAAACCAAGCAGTATCACTAACGACTGAGCCAAAACATACAATTATTTCACATCTGCAGTACACTCTCTTGTGCAGAGACTTGTGGACGCTTTCAGACACAATGCAAAACCTGCTCACCGCTCTCACTATTTACGGATGAACAGCCATAGATGCAATGATGGCATGGTATGCATGGCTACCTGTGAAGATCAACCTTTTTACTTTTTCTCTTAATTGAGCTTAATGAACGTCTTATCAGAAATGTTTCTTTTTTTGTAACTTTCCCTTAGCAATGTCTCTAAGCTCCTGTCCATTCATTTCATTTACTGTTTCCCTCTATTATCCTATCAGTTTAAAATCTATGAAGCAACACCTTTTTGGTTCACTTAATCCAATTAAGTAAGCCTAAAGCACCACCCCTCTCACTTTAGCCACACGAGCCAATCACTAATCACCCCCCTCCCTTTTATCAGTCCAATTAGCTACACCTGTAACACATTGCCTCCAGCTCCCGCAGCTGCTGCCAAGACTTATTCACCACCTTCCCCATCACCACTACCGCCAACACCAAGTCCACCTATAATCAGAGGGACAATGCTACGGTAGGTTATTGTGTAAAATTCCATCAAGACCCTCTTCTCGATGAGCTACACCGATCAGCTGATCCCAGCGGACAAAAATCACAAAAAACACAATCTGCAGAGAATTTAAGAAAAATGAATTTCTGGAGATCAACTGATCAAAATGCTACATGCACTACTGTAAAGTGCAACAAATTTGTAAACAATGACATGCTCAAACATCTGTGAACGTGCAATTTGGAAAATATGCTGCAATCTCAGATGGAACGGACAAGAGTGCAGTCTGAGTGCAGGGAGGTATTTGAGAGGGTTTTTAAATGCACAATGAAAAGCTGAACATCTGACCCAGACGCAATCCAGCTTACAATGACAGTACTCAGAGAACATAGCCTTTTTATAAGAGACATTGATATCAGTCTGACACCATCTCATCTCTCCTTCACCTTTATGTTTGTGCCTATATATAATTCTCTAAGCCGCAATGACAGTAATCAGTAGAGAATGCTGGGATCCGACTACAGCAATCAATCTAATAGATTACAGTGATTCTGAGTCCGTCACAGAAATGCAATTTTGCATTGATTATCTGGTAAATGTAAATGAGAATGACAGGACTGAAATGTACCGTTGAATATAGTGGTACCTCAAAGGAGGCAGGCAGAGAAACAAAAAGGCAGCTCGGCACCTCAACTTAAATGTTTTGCTTCCAGCTTGTTCAGACTGCACCTGTGTAGTTGCACTGCTGGTCTCTCTCTTCTCTTTACATTGACTTTAGGTATATAAGAGAAATATTACATCAGTAGTAATTTATGAACAGAGACTAAAATGGTCTTAAAACAATGTTACATAACAGTGACATTTCACAAATTTGTTGAATCTGAGTACAGCTATTATGTTTGTATTAATTAGCGAATTAATATTAAAACAATGTAATAAGCCTGAAAGATTCAAATAATTATGAAACAACAATATGAGGTAGCTATAAATACTGAGCAAATAAGTGTAAAAGGAGTTTTAGCAAAAATGTATGTCTGACTGGGTTTACATCCTCTCGATGCATTTTCTTGATAAAGATATGGGTCATACTGACCGAGCCATAGTACAGACACACCCATACACCATGACAGTCTGACCTTGATGAGGCAGCGTCTGGGAGAGGCACAGTAAGTGGTGAATAATCAAGAACACCACAAGCCCATCAAGTATCATCACTGCCAAATCAAAGTCTGAAGTGCTCTGTCACACAAAGTTACTTTTCAGACTTCATAATCTAACAATTTATAAAAATCTAAACCTAAGAGCATTCAGAAAAGGCCTGTTTATATTAAAACAGAATGCACATCAGTCAAAAGGACCAGCGGATGGAACGACAGCTTGCCAATGTCATGAAATTGAGCAATTTGAGCCTTCTGAGAAACAGAAGGTGGGATGATGCTGATGAAGATGATGACTTTTCCAAACACTCTGGATAGACAGGTGGTAACTCACAATGTAAAAGATTTATCTTCATTCAACTGCTGGAACTTTGGTAATTTAGGGTTCAGTTAGGATACTCTTGCCCTTCATATCATGTTACCACATCATTATTATTCTCCGTGGTCTTCTCCACTCAGAGAATATGTGCTCTCTAACACTTCAATTTGTGCTCATCAAAAAGGGAAGCATCAGTAACCCTCTATAATCTTCTTTACACTACTTTAACTTGCAGATGTTTGGCCTAATGAATCAAGGCACTATAGTTCACATTTAGCATCAACAGATCCCAACAGTGGTGAACTAACTCGTGAAACCCGAGCTAATTTTACTCCTCTGCTCACTGTAAATCAGATGGGATAAAGTAATGTGATATTCCTACCACATTAAGATGCACAACAGTAGAGGGCTGGATTTTGCAAATGATAAGCTTTTATTGGCCTATGGCAGAATAAAAAGTCCACCAGACTCCCAGTAGAAATATGAGTCGACACACACACGCTCATGCAAGCGCACACACATACACAAGTGAGTGGAAGAGAGAATGAGCAGTAAAGTGGCAGAGAACATAGAAGTGAGAGTGGAGAACAAGCATTTTCTATATATTACCATGGTAATTTAGTGCTTCTTTAAGAGTCACTGGTTACCATCTGCACTTCCAGGGTTACTCAATTTGTTGATGTGTGTGTAGGGGACTAGTCAATATATAGAATTGTTTGAACCCAAACATATTCATCTTTGGCAAAAAAGTTTAAATGTCTTTACTTTTTAATGTACATATTGGGTATTTCAGGCAAAACTGTAGCTATATGGATATGTCTGATATAAACAGATCCTCTTTAGGGATTATCCACCCAAATAATCCATCAGCCTGTTGAAAACACTGGCATGGATGACCATTTACTCTACTACTATACACTTTACCTCTGCACCTACAGTATATAAAATTAAGTCACGTATTTTTTTAAACTCAGAAACAGTATATATTTAAGAAGTCATATTTACAATATTAGTGTGTTAGAAATAACTGAAAGGCTATGACTGGAGTGAATTTAAGAGAGGAATGAATGAGTAAATGAGTGTTTGCATGTGTACTGAGCAGCCCTTTAAAAGGATACGCAGGGCACTGCTTTGATGGGGCCTTTGGTATTCTTGTCACAGCTAAGATCCTTTCCATTACAGCTCACTACCCAGGGAAAAAAAATGAGAGAGAAGACCCTTGGTCATGCTTGTCTGGGCTGAAAGAAAGCGCAGCAGAGTTAAACTTCAATTGAGTCACCGATCCCCAGTAGCTGGGTAGGTATCAACACCACTAGCATTGCTCTGGGCATGTTTCTGCTGAGAATTATGCAAATAATAAAGTGATATTTCAAGCAATATACAACAAAACTCCCTAGGATACAGCACAGTGAAACTAATGCCAAGCATTAGACTAATATGAGGGATGCATACTATATTTCCTTACAGGAAGCTAAAGGTTTTTTTAACAGTATAAAACTGAGAGGTGGAACCAAGGCTATATAAAATCTAATTGCACATTAGAATTACATAATAAACCCAAGTACAACGCTTTCTTGAACTTGTTTCAGCGACAGTGTTTACAGCTGTTAGCTGAATCTGAACAGATCAGTGGATTTTTATGGAGGTTACAATTCATGCACCTAATTTGTTCAGTTTACAAACTTTATTATGGTGCACTGTCATCTTAATAAGTTTCACGTGTATCATCTCAGCTGAGGAAGCTGTCCAATTTTAATTTATTGAATATTTTTAGACAGATGAATAGAATGACTTTTTGGGAAGATATTCTAACCGGTTGTCTGTTTTTGACCCTTTAAACACTCCCAGACATCTTCCCTGCAAGTGATCAAGAATGCCACTTTGGGTGGTGACCAGCAACAATCTCATTCAGAGGACGGAGTTTGTCTTAGTTAATGTACTTAAGCTACCGTATTTTCTGGACTACAAGACGCACTGGAGTATTAGGTCTTGTTGAACAGAAAAAAAAGTTGCTTTGGTGTATAAGTTGTATTTCTAATTATAATAATTATAGTCTAAATTAGCCTATGAAGAATGTAGGCTAGGCATAACAACAAGCAGAAGTGCATTACTGAATTTATTCATCCACGTTAAGTAACATCAGGGGTGGGGGGAGATGAATTGGTGTGTCCACCTCCTCTCTCGAGTTGCCTGAATGCCAACACTCACTCCAAACTTTTTTTCGGTTGCAGACTTTATTACCTGCATGTTGAGGTCTGCAGTATAGCTCTTTGTTTTGGGCAGCATTTTCACTTATTTATATACTGGTTGTAGTGTTTTAGCATGAACATAAGCCTTTTAACTTTTTTGATGGTACAATATCGATATCATATAAGTCAAGAGAGCCATCTAACATTAGTGACTACTTGAGAAAATGACTGTAAATACACACATGTAAGTCGCTTCACTGTATAAGTCGCACTACATGCCAGGGGAGTAAAAAAAGTGTGACTTATAGTCCAGAAAATACAGTACTTTACTAGAAAATATAACCTTGTATATTAGTTTACACAACATGCTCGGATGAAAACACACACACACGCAGGCGCACGCGCGCGCACACACACACACACACACACACGTGCTAGAATTTCAAAACTGAAAAGCCATTTCTGTCCTTGAAGCAAATAAAGAGCACTATGTTTATGAAAGCACAATAAACAACTTTTTCAAAACACCCACCTCTTCCAAAGCACTGAAACAACAACACATTACTCTTGAATTAATAAAATCTCAAACAGAAAGAGATTCTACCATAAAGCCTATAATCATCACCAAATTAGAGGCTTCAAGTTTTGAGTCGCTATTGATGGGTTCATTGAATCCATCCTGGCTTGTGAGGAATACAGTCCAATAATGCATCGTGGTAGGTGAAACCTGCTCTGTACAACACATTATTACCCTGAGAGCTCTAATTTTATCTACACCAAATCATGCTGATGTATTGCAAATGAGATGGTGAGAGGGGAAGGATGCCAAAGAGAGAAGGAGAAAGACCCACTCTTCCTCTGCCTAATTATACTGCTGCAATGAACATAATGAAAGCACTGCTGTTGTTTTTCTTCAGACTGGCAAAAAAATCTGTAACTGGGCATTTGATTGATGTCATTATAAAGTGCATTCATTATTTAGACAATGTCCAGACCCATGTGCACACTTTCTGTGTGTACCCTGTGCGAGTAATCATCACCACTAATCAATGAATCAACATTTCACAAAACATGTAGTCAGTAAATAAATAAGGAATGGATTAATTTGAATCTCTGTGCACAAGGGTGTATTTGAGGAGGTTAAATTTGCACAAATAGATGTGATCAATAAATATGATCTTCGGCAAAAGAGGTCTGGGATTGATGGAATGACTGGAGATATATGGAAGATGAAGAGTAAAAGGGGTTGGGAATAAGCAAATGATGACAAATATAAACAAGAGGCAAAGATGAGAATTTTGTTGCAGTGGCACGAAATGAACTACAGAGGCCACACAGGGGAAAGGCTAGGGACAAGTCTGTGTGAGTCAGATTGGGTTTAATGTAACAGAAATGCATCAGTGATCTGCAGTGCCAAACAGCCCCTATTAGCATGAAAGGAGCACATACAAGAGTACCAAAGTGACAAATGATAGCTAATCAGAAATGCACCAGAGAGACAGACGAAATAAATACAAGAGCAAGAGGAGAATGGGAAAAGAGGAAGGGCTTATATAGGTTAATAGATGCTGTATGCAAGGAGAGCAAAAAGTGAATGTCAGCGAGTGAGTGAGATGTGAAGAAAGATTAAAAAGAGGAAGAGGGAGGGAGCAACAGAAAAGGCTGTATTTTACAGTTGGACCACCTGGGGAATGTTTACAGAATTTAATAACTCTAAATGTCATCACTTTATTGGATTTATAGATGGATGTCTCTGTCTGCCTCACTGTGCTGCTCTCTTTCCATTTTCTCACACAGACCTACCAGATACACACCTACCTGCAACAGTTACACTGATACCCATTGGTGAAGCATTGTGGAAAGGTGACAAGGGGTTTGTATTAAGGGCTCTTGATTCCTGTTACAGGCAGCCATTCTGAATTAAAGCTTTTTACACACGTTGATAACGTGCCACTGCTTAAAATTACCTTAGATAGCCACCAACACTGTAACATTATATCTGTCAATCCAAAGGAAGACTAACAGAATACATGGAACAGACACTAAAGAAAGACTAATGAGTGCAGGAACCAAAATGACGTTCTAAACATTTGTATGCTACACATCTTTCAGTAGTGTATATACGAAGAAGCTCAGTTTTGATCTCTTAAGAATGTCATGTCTCAACATTAAAGATACATAGGTAATACCCTCAGTGTTATTTCTGGAAAATGTACTGTAACATTGACGTTTTAATAACCCCAGGAAACAAGAGCATATTGCAACAAGAAAATATTGAAAAAATATTTAGACTGTCCTATAATGAAAAATCAAAGACTCCCAACATCAACATTTTTAAATCCTGCTGATAGTCCTGAGAGAATAATGTGCATTGTGGCATATCTTAGATGTTGATGTATATCAAATCTTAATGAGTCAAAGCTGTTATTTATTATCCACTTTCACTGTGCTACGTTATTGTAGTCTTGTCTTAATTTTACCTCTGCACATTGTATTGTGTTAATCCATTTTATATGCTATAGAGCAATGCAACACAAATACAATCAAAATATATAGTGAAATACTGATGTATTTAGCATTCAGGCATTTTATACTTCTGCTAATATTCAGAGCTGAAGTTTGTGAGTGACAGCAAAAAAGGCTTTCCTGCTGTGTTACAGGAGCAGTCTTTCCATAAAACGCATGAGTCACTGGTGCCCACAGAGCTGAGAACTGCAGTTTCTCACAGAGAGAGAGAGAGAGAGAGAGAGAGGGAGAGAGAGGGAGAGAGAGAGAGATACAATTACAGACAGAATCACATAATCACTATCAGTGAGTTCCATTCAACTATTTCTGTGGTCAAAAAAATCCAGCCTGACAAGCATTCCCAATTACATACTCAGGACCTGGACACGGAGGAAGACAGAGGGTTGCTACTGCTGAGAACAGTGATATCAGGGATACTGTATATAGGTACTACAGTAAATTAAATGTGTTTGTGCCATCTAAGTATGTTATTACATAAAGACTTTGTAGCTGTGGCTGGATGCTCTAAATGCAGAAAAGAACACACTGAACAAAACACATACACGCGCACATGCCCAGTCTGAGTCAGAGTGGTATATTTCAGCCATACAATCACGACATTTCTCCCTGAATAAATGCAAATTTAGATTTCATTCTTTTGGACACTAACGAATGTTGTTTTATATAAGCTGAGCAAGGAGACAGATTTGATTACCGGTACTGGATTTGGATTTAACATTATGAACTGTCACTTTTGTTTATCAAAACACACTTGTGTGGTTGTAACGGTTGCAATACAGAATAGATGATAATATATTGTTTTGGAAGAAAACCAGTAATAAAATTCCTGACCCACTTCTTCCTTAAAACAGTAAAATATTACGTTTATCAGTAAACGTGCTACAATTATTTGATTTATAACTGGATTATAAAAAACACTCTAGACTAGGTTTCCCCTTTGTCCTATTTATTACTTTTGACACAGTAAAATCTTTAGTGGAAACTATGCACATTGACACAATGCTTAGCATCTGTTAACCTGGAAAACTAACCTGACTATATAGTAAAGATCATTTTAAATATTAAATGTTTTTAATTCACGCAAACAGTTCTAATGATGTGTTGGTGTGTGCAGTGTCGGTGTGCACACGCAAGGATTGCTGAGTTTCTGCTTTGCTAAAGACAGTGTTCACTGAATGTCCAGCCTCTGATTAACACAGATGAATATTTCATTTTAAAAGTCCAGCTGCTCCTCATATGCAGGTTGCTCTCCTGAGACTGCCTGAGGGTACAAGGCTTAACAATGTCATTACAGCTAACACACACAGAAAATGTGTGTGCCGCCTGAAAATAGGCAAATATCCTGATTAGAATTACTAAGAAATCAAACCTATATAAATAACTACAGCCATATATATACACATGTACAGTCAAATACATTTGTGGTCAAGTGTTTGAGCTATACAGTGCTACATGTGACCTGCATGTCTCAGAGTGAAGGCTGCAAACCTACACACCAGGGAGCTTTCAGCGTACAGGATTCCCTCCCTTCTCCACCTCTCCTTTGCTCATCATCTCTCTTCCCTCTTCTGCCAGGTCCCAATCCTGTCTTCTTCTGCAGTGTTCTCCACCCTGTGGCTGACAGTGAGTGTCACTGACTCCTCTCAGAGCACATTACTCTCATTCTGCGTTTTTTTTCCATGCTTTTTTCATTTCTTTTCCTCACAAACAAGAAAGTACACAGTTGTGCTGCTATATCAAACTCCTGCCCACATAACATCCGAGGAAACTGCCGGAGTGACATTTCTGTCTTCTTCCACTACATGAAGATATATATGTAGAGACCTATCATTATACAGGAGTCTATGTGCATTTGGAAGAGAAGAAGTGTGTGTAGTGTGTGTGTTTCTTTGTTAAACCAGGTGCGATAAGATGCTTTTTGGACATGCCAATTTCCTGACAGACATTCGTTGCCAAGTGCTTTATCAGAGAGAAGCACATAAATGCTGATAGGTTAGAAAGCCCTACTACTTTCTGAAAAACAGAGAAAAGGAGGGGGGTCGACAAGGGTGAAATTGGAGAGTGATGAGCTTGAAATGGATAGAAGGGAGTGAGTTAGAAATCCTGTAGGTGCTGCTATAAAAAATAAGTAGAAGTGGGAAAGAGAACGAGAAAAGACAGCAGGACAAAGAATTGAAAGTATAAGCTCATTTTGTCCAAATGCACCAGAGAAACAGTTCAGCATGTTCCACACTGAATAAGTAGTGGTGTTCCCTTGTGATCGTTTGACAGTGATGTTAATGCCTCATTAAAAGTACGAAAAGACGTAGCAACTTAGCTCCAAGTTTTAAAACGGAAAGCCATAGAACATATCTTCAAATGCCGCACCTCGATTAATTAAACCACAGAGATGGACACCTTGGCTTTTTTCCAGGTGCAGCAAAGACAGATGCTGGGAACAAGAGCTGTGACTAGTGCAAGTACAGTATGGAAAGTCCATCAAAATCCAGATAGAGTGGGCAGTGCCATTACAGGTCAGTGTAACCTGGTATAAAATTTGAATTTGAAAGTAGAAATTATGATCTGGACCAAAACACTGTGTGCAGAGTACAGTTTAGACTGGACATGACAAGGAATGATAGAAACCTTTCTGGGGAATTTTGCTGCATTTATTCATATCAGAATATTTCTATATACTGTATAATAATAGAAACCAGTTCTGGTGAAATAAGAGTTCCTTATGATTAAAACAACCCCAGATAGTTTAAAACGTGAATTGTTTAACCTACAAATAGAAAAACTATTCAAGGAACAGACACAAAAATCAATCTTGTCAGAATAAATCTTGACAAATGTAGGCCTGTATGATCTTATATCATGGGTCAGTTTAACTTATCACAGTACATTAGCTATTGGTACCATGTCTTATACATTTAAAACATTTACAGTATATGTCTATTAAGAGGGGACAACACAGACATGTCACAGTTTTCTGCTCAGGTATTTCCCTAAACGTTCCAGAGGATAGGTGCAATTGTTACGATTGAGACTGTACCTGTAATCTAATCTTTCCCATACCCTACGTCTGTTAGCAAAGGTTATTGGTTAACATCACCGGTCTGTTTTGTGCCTTAAGTATTCTGGACTCACTTGAGACTGTTTAATCTACCTCATGACAAAATTGGAGTTTAAGCAACCAAATTATTGTCACACACTGCTGTCTTGTTTCTTTGCTTTTCTGCATTTGGTGATTTTCTGTTTTTGTTATTTTCCACAAATGTACTTACTGTGGAAATATCAAAGAACTGAAACCCCAGTTTCAAATTCAGCTGTGCCAAACAAGCTAAAGCAATGTCTCCACAAAAGTGTAACTATTATTTGATCAATTGTTAGTACACTATCAAAAAGTAAAACTTATCGAGAGCATATTATGCACATTACAATAAGTTTCTTATCAGGGATTTTTATTGCTCTTTATCCTGCTTCTCTAGCCTAGCCTTAATGGTGAGAAAAAGCAAATAATGAAATTAATAATATCATTTTAGCTTAAATACAATTATGCTGCAGAGACGAGCTGAATTTCACAGCTCTACCATAAATCAAAGATGCCATCCCATAACAGAACAGAGGGGAGGAGACTCATCATGTAGTACAGTGAGAAAGAGGGAGACATATTAAAAGTGACAGATTGGAGAGTCAGGATTCACTGATTTTAACAATACAAAAATGTTGACAGTGACCTGACCAACCAACCAACAAGGCAAAGAGAGGCTGCAGAATCTAAAAGACACATCAGCACATCCAGTTTACATAAACACACATCAGCATCACCATATATAGCAAACACTCACCTATCATTGTCAACGCTCCTGAAGCCAGGAAGGATGTGTCTGAAGCTGGAGTTTCGGTCAAGTTTGGGCTGGCTCTTTGTGCGTTTTATGGAGCCCTTCAACCGTCGACTTAGAAAACCCTGACAGATACACAGAGACAGTTAATCAAACAGTGTCCCTGCAAGTTTGTCAGAGAAGACTCCTAGATGTCAATCATTAAACTCAACTTGGCAGCAGACAGAACATATTAATACTGACATTTACTCTCTGCATCCTAAATTTGGTGAGGCCTAATGCCAAAAAGTTATTGGAAATAATAAATCTTCATATCAGAGTGCTGCATGTTGGAGAAGTCAGGACAAGATCAGATGAAAAATATTTCCTGTCACATAAAATTACCAGCAACATCTAATACATTAACAGACAGGACACCAACTAAAAGAAGACTGGCACAGGACAGATAGAACAAGCTGGTAGGTAGCCTAATATTTTTTTGGCAAAATGTGTTTGTTTCCTTCAGTGCTAATTATGTCAGTATTTGAGACAAAATTTCCAATGTACAAACACTGTTTTGTAATCATTTTAGTACAGTGTTTCAGAGAATACAGCCTTTAATAGTTTTCTCATGTTTTTCTTTGTCTGAGTCTGTGCATTTATGTCTTCTAACATCTGCAATCACACTCCCCCCAAGCCCCTCGGCATCTCCATGGCAACTGTTGGCTGGCATTAAGAGCGAGAGAATATGAACAAATGAGATGTGGTGCAGAAATGGCAGGATGTTGCAAGTTTAGAGAGACAAAAACCTGGTCTTTTATAGATTTCACTGCAGGGAAGAAGATCAAGGAGAAGAAGGCAATAAAAAAAGGAGGACATGATAGAGCATCTTAGCAAGGCATCATGAAGAAAACAGACCTAAACAAGAACTGAGCCGCGTAGTGTTCAGGCTCAGGTGTAGCTTTTTATTATAATCTAAAAAAAGCACATCAGCTGGTTTAAGAGGCTGAATAATAGACTGAACATCTTAACCTCACAGACATACAGTAACACTCTCCTCATGTCATTCTCATGCATGCACACATTTTCACAAGATGGTGACAGACAAGAAGACCTCCCTGTATACTGTCGGGCTATTAACACACATTTATAATTACCACTTACAGTGTGAATAGGTCACCCTGGGCAATAGAATATGACAATGGAATAGGAATAATTAGAGAATAATTTCCAGACAGTCTTCCAACTGATCATAGAGGTCCCACAGCATCCTGATGAACATGCCTGACATCAGAAAGCACTCTGAGCTAGCAACAAAGCTTCTGTAATGCAAGTATATGTAAGCTCAAGGCAAGGAAGGCCAGGGAAGTGTCTGTGTTTCATTAATGTGGGTATGAGAACAGCAGTGCCCTGGCCCCATACTGCATGCTAATGTTATTGTTAAGCAGGAGTTTTTAAGCGTGTCACAGTTCAGTATTCAAAGAAAAATGGATATGAGTGTGTGGTTTGTGTACACCACTAGCCCACAATGCAGCGCTCAAAATAAATTGAGGAGCTAATTATATCTGGTAAATGTTAAAACAAATTACAGATGGTGGTGAGACAGCTTGTGGAAAATCTTGGAAAATAAGAGTAAATAAAATAACTAAAGGTGCACTTTATATATATATATATATATATATATATATATATATATATATATATACACAAGAAGTTTAGTTAACTTGTTATGGACTACTACTTAGCTTGTGGAAACAGTTGTATAATTTTATCCACGGAGCTGGAGGCATCTTTCTAAAGTCTGAGAAAACTTGGGTTGGACTTGGAGGCTACAACATTATAATAATGAAGTGAACATTTCCTAAATATGAAACTCTATGTAAATATGCTACTGGCTTGCATTATGGCTAATGCTGGAACCAGAGCAAAACAAACTTTATCCCTCTCATCATCAGCAATGGCTATCATCTGCACACTCAATAATGATCAGACTTTGCAGACTCTAATTTAGCTGATAAAATGACACGGCATATGTAAGCCTACAGGCAAAAACGATGTAAGTGGCAGCAAATGGCTCACTATTACTACCTGCCATCAGTGAACTCTGTTTAGGGGCTTTTAGCTGAATGAACAGGGCTGAGTCACTGCTGTCAGTGAACTTTCTGAATCAAACTCTCAATCCTTCTCTTAAGGTTAGCCATTTACATACATTCATTATATGTGTGTATGGAATTGTGTGGGCATGTGGTTAAATTAGCAAGGACCCCATTTTAAATAATGATAACTATGAGTCAGGGTGTGTATTAGGATTATTGTTTCCTTATGAAACAGTCACAGATCAGCTCCAGCAACATGAAAGGAGGACTTAAGGATGAGTAAATGACTGAAGATTGACTGACTAAAGAATGGCAGTGCAGCAGGCAAATTGATAGCACTTAGACATACGCACAAAGACAGACAGATACCATTTCTATATATCATTATATAATTTACAAATTCATAGTAATCTCAGGCCTCTTCTCCATGAGCCTCTCTCCATAAGACATTTTGCATGCTTGATGCTGATGGCATATTCACAGCTAACAAATTAAAATGCTTCTCTTTCTCCCATCCACAGAAAAACGTCAGTGAGTAGAAACATGTCCCTGTAGGTAAGGTAGATTGATTAGTGGCTGCTTATTCTGTTTTTATTCCTCTCGTTCCCCTGATGGATGGCCTCTAAAGAGCTAGGGGGGAAAAGTGAAACAGAGGGAAGAGGAAAAGATATAAGAAGAAAGATACAAAAATCTATAATTTCTCTGATTATTTTAGATGCCTTGTTCTTTCCACACTGTCAAGGGCATGCAGACATAAAAAAAAAATAAATTAAAAAAAACCTACTCTCTAACTTAGCCTGCCTGTCAAAACTCTTTCAGAGCTATTGCTTAGGGTAAGGGTCAGCAAAAATGAATGGCCTATTCACTCACTTAAAACCAGTCAGTAAGAATGACTGATGCCTAACACCAGATTAAACCCCATGGGAGTCAAGATTCACTGTGGGAACCGAAAAATATTAGCATTTAAGTCAACTTCAGCACCTGCTCACAATAAGGCAACAGATTAATCAAGAAGTAAAAAAAAAAAAAAAAAACATACAGATAGAAAGATATAGAGAAAAGGAGAGATGGCAAAAAAGAGAGGACAGAAATAGAGGTGGGATCAGTCAAAAAACTGAGACATTGACAGTCACTGTCTGCCAGGGAGGGACAAGCTATAAGGAGCAGGATAAATGGAAAAAGTGGGCCACGAGATGGATGTGGCAGAGCATGAGTTGGTAGAAAAAGCAATGGAATTAAAATAAATGAGGGAGAAAGTGAGAAGAAAAGTACAGCAAATGAGTGACAAGGTCACTATGGGATCAGAGGTCAGAACAGCACTTCAGTGCTGCACAAGCTAGAGGTAAATGTAAGATGGTCAAATGAAATAGAAGCTTGTTCTTTCCCTGGTTTGGATTCAATCAAGATCTTTGTCCTCACACAGTTTCCATCTGACAGCAAACATTACATATCAAATACATGGCTGACACACACAGATACACAAGGCTTGGCCTCTCCCAGTTTTTCTCTCAATGCATATAAATAATAACTGAATAAAGCATGTTAACATATTTCTTTGTCATTTCATAAATATTCCTGGTTTGGCTGAAATTAAAATCTAATCCTGAATTTCCCACAGGGATGAATAAAGTTTATCTTATCTTATCTTATCTTGTCATGTCTGGTCTTTTACATTTCCTTTGCAAATGTCCAGAGTAGTTGAACATAGAAGCATGATGGGGGTATAACAGTGGAACGTGACAGGGGGCATTACAGTGTCGCATAAATTTCAATGAGCGCTTTAATTATTCTGCATTTCTACAGTTGACGGCTAATTAGGGGAAGGAGGGACTGAAATAATTTGATTCAACATGCATCCTTGAAGGGAAGGAAAGCCTAGTTTTCATCAACCAGTCCTGGATTGTTGTTCTACTGTAGCTCTGACAGGAATTTGTTGGCTGAGTGAAGAATGTTTTTGTCCATATTTACTAAATTACCTTGTTTACAATGCAAATGTGTTACCTCTGCGCATGTGTGTGCATAACAGGCTTGCATATTTGATTGTCATCCCAGCATGTCCATCCGCATCAAAACAGCACTAAGAGGACAGCTCAATCTTATCACTGCGCTTTTTTTAGTTTTCTTTTTTCCATGACATTAAAGCAAATGCTTGCAACAAACTAATTCAATTCCCCTGGCTTAGCAATTCCAAGCTTCCCTAATGGGAGCTGATAGAATCAGTGCCTGGAAAATCAGTAGGGTCTTCCCTGCTTCCAGCTCTCTTGTCCCCCACTACCTGATGAAAACAAGAGACATACCTGTCCAATTAGACCTCCTGCTATTATCTGACAGGAGAGAGGGGTAGGGAGAATAGAGTCATGGAGAGACTGGATAAAGATCAACGTCACAACTGAGAATCAATCGACACAGTTAGTGCAATGTGGATGCCATAGACTTAGATAAGGTTTGTTTGTCAGGCCTTTAAACAAGCACTGAATAACAGAGACTATGAAGTTGTACCTTTTATATTTAATGTATGCAATCTTCTCAAATTTTTGAATTGGCTATGGAAGATTAGACTTTGGAGAGATTTCAGTTTTTATCCATTCCCACTGGTGAGACATTGTTTTTGAGAAGCACTGGAGGACGGGCTTATGCATGAGTGTGTGTGTGTAGACACTGAACCCTATCTCTGCAAAGAACATGAGAGAAAAACATTTTGACAGATTTAGCTCAAGGCCTAGGAGGGGTACTTCAGATGTCACCACAACTCTTTTCACTGGAGGGAGAAAAGTGAGGGGTGGTTTGTCATTGTTAAAACTGAGAGATGTGAGAAGGAGGATACGGCTGCCTGACTGCATTTCTTCCTGTTTGCATTCCAACATTTGTGTGTGCCAGCATGCTCACATCCTATCCCTGTGTTCATCTGCACTGTTTGTTTCTTTTGATATTGCATGTGTATCAGAATTTGATCTATTAACACAATCCTACCAACTAATTCAGAGTGAAGAGAAACAAAATTTCTATCAAATTTTGTTTTGTTTGCTAGTTTGTGCCTGAGTAGAAAGGCACAAACTAGAAACTGTTAAAAAGTTGGTTCATGTTTTTTGAGCTTCCATCAGAGGCCGAAAGGGGGCAGTAAGAGAAAAAGTGCAATAGGGTGTCACACATGGTCTGGGAAGCTTCTTTTGGTGCAGCTTTGTTTTGTGGCTTTCTCTCTCATCCAGCTTTTCTATCTGGACTGTGCTGCTGTCCACAAACGTTTCAATCTTTCTCTATATATTTCTACAGCTACTCATTCATTTCTGGTCTGTGTCATTCAGTTAAAATTCTTTCCGTAAAAGAATAGGAAACATTTGTCAGAAAGACAAAAAGAAAACATGCACAGACTCACACACACAGCAGGCAACATATCACAGGTCCCAGAAACACTATTTCTGCAATTTCTAGCTCATCAAGCTATGATCATTTCATATGCGAAACTCCTAAAAAAAAGTTTAAACTCTTTCAGTTCACAGAAACACTTTATTCTCACTCTGCAGGTGGCCCAACACCAGTGGGATGAGCCCATTTGCTTTGTTATTTATTTATTTTTTTTAAGTGTGGGCTTTTACTAAGCCTGAGAGACATACCAGTTTATGTTGTACAGGAAGACATAGCAAGATTTTGTGTGCCGAAGATACCTGAGTGATAAAAATAACAACAGTAAACATGCTAAATGGGAAAGTATTTTCTATTTTTAAAAATAACACACCCATATAAATGCAGCACCTTGACAAAGGCTGAAGGTTTACATGAAGTTGGCAGATTGTTAGGAGCGACTGAGCACTGGTAGTGGCCCGGTTGGCCTAGCATCTCCTGTTTACAGTTCACTACTGGGTCGTCGTTTCCTCACTTATTTATTATTTATAACATGCACTGCTAATTCTTAATTAGCTTTAAACCGATGACTCATGGCAAAATTTTTTGCTTCATTATCTGACTGTTTACCTTTTGAATTAAACATGACAGAAAGATTACTAGACCTACACGAGAGCAAGACCATAGAGAGTGTGTATGTTTGAGCTATTGTACATTGTGTTACTGTGTTGTGTGTGTAAAGGTGCTGGAACGTGCATGTTAGCTTGAACCATATGAATATCATTTAGCATGAAATGCAATGAAAAATCATAGAGGATGTAAAAACGTAAAGGAGGAGAATGTGCTCAATATAAATCGAAGGTGTGTATACACCAAACATCAAAGGCCCCATTCCAACATTTGAAGTAAATGTGTTTCAGATTAATATAGGTCCATCTGGACACCAGACCAGGCTTCTGTAGCCTCCTAAGGCAAATTAAGGTGGAGTCAGGGTCACAGACAGAGGGCAAAATAAAGAAAGACAGAGACAATACATAAAAACACACTCACAGTACTCACGGTGACTCTGAAAGGTGTAGCAGCTGTGGATGTAGCCTCCATCGTAGGTGCAGTTTTGTCTGAGGAGCTGCCAGGCATGCTGCGTCGCCGTCCGGTCCTCTCTGGAGGAGACTCTGCAAACAGAAATATGTCTATTTAATGTCAAATTGGTCTTTAACTCCATGTTTTTGACTTTGAACAGAGCCAGGTAAGGGGTATGCCACACTGGAACCCCACCTTGAGTTTCAATGCCAAGCTAAGCTAATTATATACTGACTTGAGAGCCACATTCACAGGAAAGTAAATAAAACTGTTTATGCACACAGACATGACAGCAGCATCAATCTTCTCATCTAATAAAACTCTTTAAATGTATTTCACCAAATTTCATACTATTGCAGAGCGAAGTTATTGTGTATAGTGTCAGAGTAATGCACATCCTGTGTGACTGGCTGTCAGTATAGTATCACTCATGAAATTCCCAATTCACTTGACCTACCTGACTCTACAGTGTTGGAAGAATTAAAAGTACTCAAAGGAAATCCGGATAAACGCATGAGGGAATATATAAACTCAAAACAGAAACAACCTAGACAGACCTTCAGCCTGAGCTACGACACGGGGAGACAGAGCTTTGACAACAGTAGCAGTTGAAAATATGAGTGTGGATATTGAGTTGGATACTGGAACTTTTCTATTAAATATAACAAGTTTGAACTTTAGCTGGAAACATTCAAAGCAAAGCAAATCTGTTTTCTACACTACAGATAAAAGGCAAATGTCTCACAAGAACATGCTGAAGGAAAAAAAAATGTTGGCTCTCTCTTCGATTTATTTCATATTATTTGATTTGACTAAAAATGTTAGCACTGGACTGTGTCCTATTAACTGCTCCTCAATAAATATTGTATCAATTGACTTGGAAGTCAGGGTGTACAAGGCTGTTGATTTTAATTCCTGATTTTCCCATCCAGTCACTACTTATTAAACTTATCTGTATAGCTCTTTTTTTTATCTTATGTATGTCTGTAATTCTTTTTCTGAGCTTGGAGAGAACTCTGGTGTCAAACACTGTGCATGAATGCTGCAAATATGGACATGTCTATGAGGAATGTGAGTGATATTGAGTGTGCATGTCTCCACAGATTTCAGATAGCCATCACTGCTAGCTCAGGTACAGAAAATACTATCACCATGTTAGCCAGCTGGTCAACTAAAATAGCCCTAAAGGACAAATGAAAAGTTTAGTGTGTATTCTGAACATGTTAAGACATTTCACAAATCTGTTTAACAGGATGTCTCACCTAGATAAAAAGACTTTAGTTGGATTATACACTGAGGAAAAAAACACGTATATAACAGAAAATATGCATAACCAGGTCAGATATACTGATATAATCTTAGCACAATCACAGACCTTTGTGAAAATCACAGGGTCATGGTGTCACTCAGGCTGTGTGAGATTATTCAAATGAGAACTATAACTTGTCTGTAACGTTGGAAAGTAATGGAATAAAGGTTAGGTGTGTGTGTGTGTGGCAGTGTGACTCTATAAGGATGAAACTGCATTATGATGCAAATCCTCCTCACACACACACATGTGCACACACACACATTCTTCATTGTATGCATTAGGAGCATTCGCCTGCAGACTGCTGATCTCAGGATTTGTAATATTTCAAGCTATCAAATCAAAGGGGTAAACCTGATTAAAATAACATAAAACAAATAATGATTTTTAAAAACTTGGTACATTGCTTACAAACACACCTTTCAGGATTTTTTTAGATGTGGCAGAACCACTTATCGACAACTGTTTTTGAATTTTGCAATTGTAGTGATCCTGTTTGGGCCTGTCTCAATCAGCTTGTTATGTTAACATAAAACTGTGAGCACCACTCTTTACACAGGAAAAGAAGCAACATACAATCTAGTACAGCACAGTATTTTATATATGCATACAAGCAACATACACAAGAACACTTAGCAACACTTGGAAGTGTGTTTGTTAGTACTGCCCTTTCTATTAGCTTGTCAAGTTGAGCTGTTCTAAATTAGCTGTTTGCTGTTTAACAGGCTGGTTGACTGAATTAGTGCAGACTGTAATTGAAGAATGGATGGAGGATAGCATTTTCAGCTGTACAAGGTATTGGCTTGCATCCCAACCCACACATTACACGGCCCAATATAAACATAAACACAAAACAAACAGCAAAAACAACATGCTGTGACATGGAGCAGATGTACTCAGCTGCAAAATCAAATCTCTATAATTGAAAACCAGGCCTATGTGGATCTTCTGAGCTGCTATCTGTAGGTACAGTAAGGAGGACCTGACATGAAATCAGCTTATTCTCTAATTAACACACGCCCAGCTTTTCTTTGTTTCTGTATGTCACAGGTGAGAAATCTGGAACTACAAGAAATATATATAAATATAAATTAGATTTTTTTACATGAAGTTTAAACTTATCTCACAGCAGTAAATTTTATATCAAGTCTCAATTCCTCATTTCTGAGAGTTAACAAGAAGTGCTTGTGGCTGGCCTTTAGCTCTGGATGAGGCTTAGAAAACATATGCATTAATAGCAGCTTTTGCAGTTATAGAAGAGTATCAGAATTGTTTCTGTACCATCTTGGAGGATGTTTTGTGCATTAAAATCACTGGGATAATCAGCGCTTAGCTCACGGGACTTGGAAACTGAAGATTATTTAGTGGAGTTTTTCTACCATCTGACTCTTCATCTGTGACTTCACTTGCCTCACTTAGCAGCAGATCAGGATAAAATGTTATAAATGCAACATGATTCTAACTGCCATCATATTTATTAAAATTGCGTAAAATATTCACAGAGCATTTCAAATACAAAATTAAAAAATGTCTCACTTCCTCATTTTAAGGATGGCGATTTTAACAATGATGGGATTTGCTGCCATGACAACAAGTGATTTTAATGCGTTTGATCTCATGAGGAAATAGTGCTAATATTATAATATTATAATGAACACTGACTGAATAAAGTCAGCAGTATGACTTTCAGCTTCTCTTTTCACAAATTATTTCTGTGCTGTGTACCTTCACTGGATTTTCCCATTAGTCTGCTCCATGTCTTAGAAGAAATATCCCCACTTGTACACAGCCGGCTGCCATGAGGGACCCAAGAAAAACTCACGCAAAACAAGGACAGATCATTTAGTTGAGAACTAATTGCTAAGTAAAATTGTTGTGCACATGTCCCGTATGTTCACCATCTCCATGCATCTTTACAAACACATGGAAAATTTCCCCTTGCTGTAACTAGTGTTTCTGACTCTAACTGACAGCAAACTGTTAACAGAAACACTCAATAAAACCTAAATTAAAACACAACTTTTAACCTGACTCCCGGAGAAAAGGATCAAAGAGCTGTTTTGTAGTGCATGTGGTGGTGGCTCTCAAACTGTAAACACTCCTAATACTTGTTGACTAAGATTATTTTGTTATCTGAAAGTGTATAAATGTTTGGAATCATCTTGCAACCAATTTATAAGCTGTTGCTTCTAAAGGTAAGGAATCAGGGAGTCAGGCCTAGAGACCTTAAGACTGTCCATTGTATTAATAATTTCCTATTATATATGTATTACACACATATTATTTCTTAAGTACTTATGCATAAAAGTTTGGACACACTTTACCATTGAATTGAATGAGGAAGTGTGTTCAAACTTTTGACTGGTACTGTATGTTTTCATTATCATGGAACATCATTCTTGTACTCTGGGGTGGGTGGCCAAAAGCTGCACACTGTAGACAAGATGATTGCTACTTGCATTTCATGTGAGCACAAGAGTGAATGTGAGATATTGCTAAATGTGAGAAGATTTGAAGCCACTCTCGTGTAAGTATATTAAGTATATAGCTACAGACAGCAGGCTGACAGAGTAGATTGCACAAAGGCTGGAAGCACTGGGAAATGAATGGTTAGACTCACTCTGGTCTAAAAGTAAAAAATACCGACCAGCACCTCTGAAACAAGCTAATTAAAATGCTCATTAGTTACATTTTTCCTAAGAATAAGTACTTTGTGTGTGTTCTCGTACTATGATGTTGCCAAGCAACCAGCAGAAAAAAATACATGAAGCTCAATAAAGACTGTCATTTTGACTTTTATTTTTTTGTTTACATATAGATAAAACAAAGAAGATATACCATGCTAATTGTCTTTATAAAAAATCAGCAATGCCTTAAAGCTGGTGCTAAAAAACATTTCCTTCCTTCTCATTTTCTTTCCTACCATTAACATTTAGTAATATAGGTCACACTGCATATTTACTTAATGTTTCTAGGTATGCTCCATTCCAGCTAACTGTTCCTTCCTTCCAGACCTTTCCAACACAAGACATCCCAGCTTTGGAAATGACTGCATATGTGTGGGGTGGGGGAAGAGGTTCAAAGCTTCTCTTCGGTCTAAAAAGTGTGATATTCAATATTTTTGAACATTTTGTCAGATGGTGTTAAGATGAGAGAAACAGGATGAATATAGTATACTTGATTCATGAATGAAGTGAGCCGAGAAAGAGCATGCTGGGCAGGCAGGTGGAAATGTGTCACAGAAACTGTTAGAAGGCAGATTTGGAACTGATAGCATCTAATTAATCATCTAAGAGTGAAAACAGGAGTGGTAATGAACATTTTGGATAAAACATTGTTTTGTTTTGGCTGTTTTTATGATCTTCTACCACCCTAGGAACAAGCTGTGCTAAGCGGCCCCATGATGGAGGAGGAGATTCACAAAGGCTTTTCTAAGCATGTTTGTGCTGCACAGGATATTTAATGTACCTACAATCATAGTGGGTTAAAAAGAACATTTAGTATCCACACTGTCCTGCTGGTGTTACATTAATAATCATTCTGAGTGGGAGTGGAGTTTTGTCTATACCACTGAAAATGCCTTCAACTACTACATGTACTATTACATGTACATGACTGTTGTTGCAGCTGTTCCTGTGCTGTTTTGTGCAGTTTGCCTGATACATTCTTTCAACATAACAAGCTGATTGAGACAGGCCCAAACAGATTTGATCCTGTCATCATTGTCTGGTTGGGTTTATTGGCTAAATCTGTCATAATTTTTTATTGCAGTGACAATAGACGACTATCATTTAGCTCCAGTTCAAAGTAACTTCTGGGGTTTTCTTGTAAAAACAAAAGTTACATTACAATGTAATGACTAATGACATTTGTAATGACATTACAAATGACTAAGACTAACCAAAATAAACTGGACTGTTATTGACTACTCTTGCTACTTACTACTAATTGCTTTCATTACAAGACCACTTGAATTTCCCTTCAGGGATTAATAAAGTTTATCTTATCTTTTCAACTGTTTATTATCAAAACACACACGTGTATTCTTGATGTTGCAAAAACGTTTGTCAATCAGTGCACCAGCATGAAACTGCCTGCAGGAGCACATATCACATCTGCCATGTTCTTCAAGTTCACACACAAGATGCAAAAAAGCATATACTCACAGACATCAAAACATTCCCCTGTGGTACCTTTAACTACAACATCACATGAGGTTAATCTATACCTTAATCTGTCCTTATTTTAAGTGCAAATGAAGGAATAATAGCAT
Source organism: Mastacembelus armatus (assembly GCF_900324485.2). NCBI lineage: Eukaryota > Metazoa > Chordata > Actinopteri > Synbranchiformes > Mastacembelidae > Mastacembelus > Mastacembelus armatus. The sequence continues at coordinate 16,807,577 of NC_046644.1, read as the reverse complement.
CTTCCTAGACTGCTGTTCTAGACCACCCGGTAAATGTAACTGTTATTGTGATGTAACTTTGTCAGGTGGTACCTACTGGAGCGTACAGCATCATTTTAGAGCATTTTCACTAAAAAAACAGCTGCTCTTCATGGCCAACATGATGATGGTGATAGTGTACAAATGCAGAGCAAAACAAGAGGATGAAACACTCTACCAGGAGTTTTTTGTAGAGATATTATTAGTTCCTAACTAAAGACTCATATCAAACACATGTAGTTATTTGATCCATTGAAAATACTGATCACAGCTGAATAACAAGTTAAAACAAAAAAAAAAAAAATCCAACCTTTGATTACTAAGATGATGAACAGAGAGCATGACTACTACCAATAGTAGCATGCCCTGGCCGAGACTCAAACCTACTACCTGTGTAACCCTAAGCTCAACTAGCCATACCCTAACCTAAACCAAGTCGTCACCCTAAAATTCAATGATTTACATGACGGGGGCCAGCATTTGGTCCTCATAAGGAAGAAGGAGTCCCTACAATGTGAGAGTTTAAACAGATTTTGGTCTCCACTGTGTGAGTAATACATACAGTGGTACATATATATATATGCACACACACACAATGGGCTGATGAAGTCTGCACCAAAAATCACAGTCTGTCAGGCTTTGTTTACTGTGTTCTTTCTATCTGGAGGACTATTTTCGCTCGGTCCACCCTGCCTTTTATCCTCCCTTCTTCACAAATACATCACTTTTCTGTTTTTCCCCTCAAATACAAGAGAACTAGAACTTGTCTTGACTGACTGATAGTGATGCAAAAAGCTCCATCTGTCTCTGGAATATAAACTGTGAATTAATGTCAGTCAAAAAGCAATATGCCAGAAAAGATTTTTTATTCATTTTGTCTGTAGGCATAGTCTCATTAGTGGTATATCTGACTCACAGCTGGATAGGGATCCATGTAATGGAGGTCACAATTGAGGCCCAACTCAGGGACATATGGGTTTGAATTATCAAGCTTTATGCCTTAGAATAAAACATGTATTAGTGTATAACAGAACCAGAAAAAGAGAAAAAGCGAGTGTTTCTATGCATGTACACAGAGGCTAGACGCTATTGACACTGCAGTGTGAGGATGGCACAGTTCTTTTGACCCCTGAGATGTATTTGCTCATTGAAGAGATGGGGTGATAAAGAGGTGCTGCTCTAGCTTCTTGAAGTGACTGTGAACACGAGAGAGTTAAAACAGATTCATTTCAACCTATGACAATCTCAAATACAGTCGATAGCCACTGGAATTTCTTCTCACATCTCTCTCTTAAGATGCGTGCTGGCAATACATATGAATCTATCTATGAATTCACATTAAAATCGAATATGGAGTGATTCTCTTGCTTTGTGAAACATACCCAATCACCAGTAAAAAACAAGAAGCAGTATTACAGACCTCAGCTAACTTAAACTGGATCTTTTCCACAAACACAAGAATTCTATAATCAACTTTGTTCGAGTCATACCCAGAGAGAGAGGGGCTCTACTTCATGTTTAATTTGGCACATGCATGCCTTTGTCTGCACTCTGTTACGAGAAGCCAGAGGAGAGGGGTGGAGGAAGAGAAGAGTATGTTTCAGAAGAAGGAAGTTTGTGTTTGTGTAGGGGGTGACACAGAAGCAACATTCCTATGACTGCTGACTGAGATCCTACTAACTTCAATAACATCCACTTGCATACACACAGATATGAAGCAAACACCCTATGCTGGCTTGGTGTCAGTTGATAATGTTATTTAATGATATATGAGAGCTCTGAAAAAAAATGTTCCTTAAAAACTGAATGCACAAAGCAAAGTCAGAATGACAAAGTGGTAGTTATGCTTATAATTTCTGCATGATTGTAGAGGTGTTTTTTTCATTGTATAGTGTGATTATATTATACCAAGGCCCTAGAACTCTAACTATAGTGTGGGCTGTGCTATTTTCAACCAATTTTGCAAAGTTCAGAAACGAATGTATTTTTTCTTGATTATTCTTGTGAGCCAGACAAGGTCAACAATGGCTAAACAAACGAAATAAATGTTGGAAAACCAAACCATAAATTTCATTCCACAATTCATTCCTGTATTATAATCAGCTCTGTGTATTCTTGCACATACTATTTGCTGCATGTTGACAGACTGTTTTCAGAGTGCGCTATTGCAATAATACTTCCTGAAATCTGAGTGAGTTTCTATGGATTAGGCGAATTAGTCTGCACCTGTCTCCCTGTTATTGGACTCTATAGGGTGTTCAGAAGCAGTGCGTCATCTGGCCCATCTCCATGATTCACCAGGCTGAGGGAAAGGAGTGTAGACACGAATGCAGACTCCAGAAATGAGAAAAAGATCAGAAAGTGCTCCTGAGGTTAAATATTGAGATGGTGTGAGAGGTTCTGGTGGTTTAACTTCACTGCTTGATTTCTATATTAGCTTTTGCTGTCCTCTGGGTCATGCTTTTATTTCCCATTGTATGATTGCAAGAACAAAGTAATTACATTTTTACTTTGCATCATAATACAGCACTGACAAAGTAGATGGAAAACACTCTTACTCCATGTTAATTGTTACAAATTTATTTTATCTCATCAATTCTGCAACCTCATGGCCATGTACAGTATAAATTGGGTTAGCCTATACTGCTTAAAAATGTCTTTGTGTTACTAAAGTGTGACCTTAATCTCAGAGAGGATGTTCAGGCACAAACTGCAAAAACAGATCAAAGGGCTAATGTGTTTTACAGAAAACAGGAAGTGATTCCACTGGCAATAAAGTTACGGTCTGAGCTTGGCACTGCTTAACTTTTAATCTCTCCTTTTCTCTTTTTCTTGTTCATTTTTTAAGTAGATTAAGAAGTAATACACAAATTGTTAATACAATGTTGGTTCCAGACTCCATGTTTAGGTGTTAATGTGACCTGGGCATCTGGAACTGAGTCACTATCAGTCTGTGGTGTTGTCTGAAATCTGCTGGCAAAAACTCTTGCTTTACTATTAAGACATTATATGGTTTCCCTCAGTTTCTGCTTTGCTTCTGTTACTGTGTGATGAGCTTTGTGTATCTGGTACTTTCAAAGAGTGCCTGAGCAGTCCTACAAAACTGGAACATTTCTTTTCAAATAGACTTTCAAATTTTAAGTGTAACTATTTTAACATATTTTATTATACTGGGTAGTTCCATATTTTTGTTCTGGAACTGTCTCTAGTTCCTATCACCACTAAACTTCCTTTGCTGAAGTTTCTTCCAGTTTTTCCTTCCTTTTCTTTTTTGTTTTGTGTAGTTCTTCCTTGTTTTAAGAGACTGTTGTAACCATTGTTGATATGACTGTGCTATGCAAAGACTTAGACTTCAGACCTGACTTGTCTTCCCATCATGGGGCTGCCAAAAATCAGTTTTTGTACAGATATACATGTTGACAAATTAAAACTGTTATCCTTTACGTAAAAACTATGCCAATGAAGATTAAAAAAAAAAATAGGCAAATGATGACAGTATTCCAGCCACAGGACAATTAAGAACAAAGTTTGATTTAATCAAGAGTCTCAAAACATGCCAGCGCAGCATAACAAGTCAGATCAGACAATACCAGTGTCTCTTTCTCTGCCACTCTCACTGAGATAAGCGATAATTTTGTATGTAAATGTCACCAGGCCCAACAAAAGAAGGGGAAACAGATCCAAAGTGACGTGAAGGTGAACTGGACTGATATAAGATTTTCCATTCACAGATAATGACGCATAGACATGCACACACAGACACTGAGAAAACAATGATACATGAGCTCATTCAACGGCCAACTGACCTGTCCCTGTAACAGAGTACACGTCAAAAAAAAAAAAAAAGGGCTTACAGTAATTTCCTCAGGATGAACTCTCATATCTGTTCATGGCCATGGTGTTAACAAAACTACCATATGCTGTGGTGCTGGACCTCTCAAATGAGACACATTTTAGCAACATCATACATCATCTACTGTAGCTCCAGGCACATAGAACTGTTTACTGGAGAGTGTGTTTTCATATCAACAAATTAAGACAAAACATTCACGATGCGCAATACAGATAAAATCTTCTAATCACTGTTTTTTGACCACATCATTTCATGTCACAATATTGATGTATTGATAGAGTACCTTTTCTAGACACCAGATGAATGTTTGTTTTGGCTAATCCAGTATATTTAATACCTCACAAATCCAAAAATCCTGAAAAACAACTAGAAAATCAATCCGGCCTGAATTGGAACATCCTGTGCATTTATATGTACTTCAATACTCATTACAGTTTTTTTTTCTGTAAAACAGATTTTATTAATGCATATCAACTATCAATGCATACGAGTAACTAGGTTTGTAATTGGCTTTTACAGTGCAAGCACCCCTCACAAATACATGCATGATAAAAACTTTTATTGGCCACAACCAAAATTTCTTTTATCTATGTCCTATGAAGTCCAAAAACAAGTTGCTACTGGTCTGCTTTATCTAGAAACAAGCTCTCTGTTCCCATCTACATCACTACATTTATGTGTAGTATGTGAAAGTTTTTGTGAGGGGAGCTTGCATTGAGCCGCAAAGATCAAGGCAAAGTGTGGTGTGTGTTTCTTTGTATATATGCTCAATTGTGTGTGTGTGTGTGTGTGTGTGTGTGTGTGTGTGTATGGGGGTTCTTTTGAGAATTGAATTATACAGCTGGGAGACTTCAAAGAACCTCTTTTATCAGCTGGAAAACCAAAGTGCAGACATACAAACCAGTCACCTACACATCTAGTGAAGCACCTACACGGGCTTTGTCTGTCCTAAGATTGAAGACTAACCACAATCAAGTTACTTAAAAAATACATACTGCTAGCAAGATTCAATTTCAGAGAAAGTGAGTTTGATGCTTTGCCTAAACAATCTGCATCTGGAGTGTCTGCATCATATCCACAAAATTAGAGCAACAGATATGCAACAGTCATCTACTTAATATGTTGCTTGGCAGGAATTCACTTCGAAGAAAATCAATAGGCTGAAGATTTCAGTGATGACTTTTCTCTCAATTCAAGTAACTTGAGCTAAGCCTTAGGGGCAGACTTATCACTATAACCTTGCAGTTCAAACACTGCCATCAGTAAGTACACCAGTACTCAGAGACAGAAAAGCAGAAACGTGAAAAAGAAAGGAGTGCTTGAGGACAACTAGTAACAGAAAAAGTAGTAGTTGTTTAGTAAAGAAAAGGAACTGACTTAAAGCAAACACACTCAATATTTATATCCAAAGTGCCTGACCACAGTGGAACTCAGTAAGTTCACACTAAGCTGTGAGGAGTCGCGGTGATGGTGCTTGGTGGCAGCATCGCCTTGTGAATAGTAACAACAAATTGTCATCTTACTCTGTTTCTCATAAACACATGCACATGAGGAAAAATACACCAGTGCAATGCTGTCATAGAAAAAAGCAGCTGGAACAGTAGTAATGAAACTAGCTTAGAAAGGGGAACTATACTCATCATGGTATGTCATGCTGCTTCACAAAATGTAAATATAAAAGAGAAATTCAAAACCCATTACAAATATATACTTGCTAATCAGAATCTGAAACAGACATTGTCAGATTATTTTTGGTCCGTTATAGACTATTTGTTTTTTGTTTTTTTTAATCAGCTACAGCTAAGGTGGAATATACAATGGTGGCATAAAAGTGCTGCATGGTTAGCTGTTTTTAGCACTAGTATTTATTACCCCTGCTGGCAGACGGTCTGGTGCGACTGCGGGACCGGCTTCGCTGACGCTGCAGCCCGGACTTGCCCAGGAATCTGTAGTAGTATGAGGGTCTCCCAGATCCCTTCCTACTGATCCCAGCCATGGTGAATATGGGCTAGGTTCCACTGCGGAACCCACCAACAACAAATTCTCTCAGTAGCACTGAAAAAAGGACCTCCTCATTCTGGTATCAGTGCTGATAAACTCTCGGCAAAGTTCTCATGGAGTGGTAATCTCAAACGTCACTTAAAAGTCCTCTTGCAGACACTCACATGTAGTGAAATTAACGTCCTCAAAGACTGTTGGGCTCAAATCCACTTCATCATGTAACAATTTATCATTAGAGAAAGAGAAGTTTAAACCATCAAACATCCTCTTCTGTTCAATAATTGTGTCCTGTCTCACACACACAGACTTCTGCTCCACCTTTGAACACTCCCCCTCAAAGTTTCCCACAGCCAGATCCCAGAGGCACAGTGCCCGGAATACTGTTTGAGTGTGTATCCTGAATGACAGGAAAGCTGTTCCTTTTCCCAATGCCAGGGTGCATTAAAGGAATTTTATACACAGTGAGAAAGATAGCCCCTCTGTTTTGTGAAACAGTAAAGGAATCTCTTGAAACACACTAACACACATCTAAAACCACTATCTTGAACTCCTGTGATGGTGTGTGTGTAACACAGATAGAGAAAGAGTAGCCTGTACTATGTTGTAGGGAACAACAGGAGAAAAGTTTGGGTTGCAAAGAAAACATGTTCAGATAAGGGCTTCAGTGGAATGGAGTTAACCAGACAGCTATCAGAAATTTCAATGTTTTACTTCCTGCCATCAAAGGCAATCTGTCACAGACTTACAAACAAGACTTTATCTACTGCAATAAACAAGTCTGACTTATAACACATGTCCCTAGCCCTCCACTGTTAAAGACTCCTGATCCAGTCACAGTCACGTTCCTGGTTTTACAACTTAACCACTTTAATTTGCCTTCCTAAGGAAGAAAGGCATGGCTGGGAGTGACAGCCTATCAGATGCAGATGTAAATAAAGTGTTAAGAGTGACAATGAGCCAATCACAACATGCTCTGAAGGAAAAGGTCAAGCAGATGGACCAGAGTCCACAATGACACACATTGAAAGCATATATGTGTACAGTAGGATTAAGCAATGTTGGTTTTGACCCTACAAAAACATGATGTATGACAAACAAAAGAACTATTTAAAAAAATTATCTGAAAAAAATGGCCCTGAATTATTTAATTATTTAAACTGTATTGTAAGTAGTTTATTATCAAATGTTGAATTTCATGAAGATCTATAACATCTGAGGAAGCTTCACAATGCCAGATTATTTTGGGGAATTAATTTTGAACAAAAAGTGAGAAAGTGTTATTAGTGTAATAAATGCCAGTCAAGTGATTCCTCTCCAATCCATGTCCCAAGTTATGGCTTTCCTGTCTGAAATTAACTCTCAAGCCACAATGACACAGGCCTACAAGGGACCCATCAAAATCCAGAACTGAACTGTACATCAGTCAAAAATGGGGACAGGGTTCAATAACAATATATATATATATAAAACTAATAAAAAATAAAATGACTAAATCACAACTGCATCGATCAAAGCTCTCTAAAACGTCCAGTCAATGACACTTGAATGAAGTTACTTTGAAAAACAACTGAGTTACCATTAGTAGCCACAATGTTTTGGTTGGGAAACACAGAAGACGTGGAAAGAACAGACCCTCAAAATTCACTGCAGAAGTCACAGAACTAACCACACTGCCAAACTGAACTTTGGCAAGTACAGAAATACAACAATGTCTACAAAGTTGTCAGAAAATAAAAATGCTGATATATGAACAAAAACATACAAAACAGAAACAAACATGCGTAATCATAGTCTAAGGAAATAAAGCTCAATTTTAACCTCTTTACAAATCAACATCTCCTCCATCTCCTAAAATGAATGAATTTATCTGTTGATTGGACCTAATCAGAGTTTTCCACTCATACCATCATAGTCTTCCTCTGTATTATATTTCCTTCCCTCTATTGGAGCATAGATGTTCACTGGGATGGTGCTTGTTGCTAGTGAGAGCAGTGGGGACAATAATACTGTATAGAGTACAGTTTTTTTTTTTTTCATTACCTCAGCCCATAAACTCCCAGTGACAGACTGCAGCAGTGTGTGTATATGTTTGTATGTCTCTAACATAGGCTTTACTATTTCTCCAGTCCCACAGAGAGTATTTAGTCAGAACATTAGTAGGTATACAATACTCCAGAGCCAGAGCCTCATGCTGTGTAGCAGGCCCCACTGCTGCTACTGGGGACATGAAAAACCCAAACAACACTTTTTTTTTTCTTTTTCACACTCATGGAGAAACTACACACTGTGTGTCTAGGATTAAAGACCGAATCTGTTACATTAGACAAATTAAGTTTACAACTGAACTCATATGGCTAACAGTGAGTGTTATTCACATACACAAAAGGTAACACATGTTTTACTTACAATACTAACTAAGTTGCCCTGCCTATAGAATAGTCACTGTGGGAATAGCCACCTACAATGAGTTGCTTTTAGACTGGCCAGGAGTCTATAGACAGGTAGACCAGAGAATCTGGGTTATGCAGAGTTCATGCTGCTGCTCACCTCCCATCGCTTGACGACAAAGACAACAGTGAGCAGTGAAAGGGTCAATAAAACGTCAAGAAAAAAAAAAAAGGTAAAGTAAACCACAGGCCTTTGTTTTAATGTGAATGCCAGCTGTGAACTTTTGGAGTGTGGGATTGAACCCAAGGACTGCTAATTGGCAATGTCAAACAGCTACATTAGAGAAATGAAGAAAATGACAAACAAAAAAACAGAACTAATAGAACTAGAACAAAACAAGAACAGACTTATCTTTCCTATTTGAATGAGAGGTACTGTATACAGTTTAAAATGTGATCAGGTCAGATATCAGGATACTCATTAAGGTATAAATTTGCTTCAAGTTTCTGAAAATTTGGTTCAAAAAAATAGTTTAAGCTAAGGAAAGATGAACATTAGAATGCTACAAATCACGATCTATTTGACTAGAATATATGCCTACATATTCCTTTAACACATGCTCAGTGTTGCTCTAGTTTGAACCACAATCTCAACATCCAAGTACATAAATATACACAGGCACTGAAACACAACAGTGACTAACAAAGCAAAGAAATGTCTTATGGAGATAGCAGATATATTGCAGTAAATGAAAATAGACCAAAAACCCAGAGAGTCATTGAACCTGTTAAGCTACAAAACAATGCATAGAAATGTTGGTGAAGCATCCTGCTGAGAGGAAAACTGAACTAATTCCACATTCAGACCAAACAAAAAGACAAAGAGAAATGTATCGATTCCTAACACGGGGTCACTCTATTGTCTCTTTGTGGATATTGGCTTTCACACAGAATGTGGCGCATACTTGCTATTACACCTGAAATAGAGCCATCCATTAGAGCAAGACACTTCATAGGAAGCCATGGAGATCACTGTGTCCTGAAAAAACAGCACAGCAGCATGTGATGAGAAACTATAATTTAAGGACTGAGAGTCTGGGCAAAACTTGTTTGTCTGGAAATGCCAAAAAATATTAGTATCGATTGTGTGTACTGGATAAGCCAAAACTGAAATGTACTCCTGCTTGAATCTTCCTCGGAAGATAACCTGGTTTATTATATATAATAAAGTCACTACTGCTTTGGTGTAAATAGTAACACACAAATACTTCGGACAAAGTGTGTAGTCTTTTTCTCTCTGTCTCTCCTGAAAAAGTAGAAACTTTATTATACCCTGAAAGATGGTCGGGGTTGGACCTAACAATTATATGTATCAGCAGTTTATTATATCAACTACTAATTTAGTCTATAAAAGTAAAACTGGTCGTACTTCAATCCACAGATGTTCAATTAATTAACAAGCAAGCCACAAAAGCAGCATATCCTCACATTTAACCTGCTAAGAAAAAGCAAATGGTGCAATGTTGAAAACTATTAATCGATTACCACAGCAGTCACAGACTTTTTGTTATTCGAGTAATGAATTAATTAACTGTTTCACTGCAGATAAAAAAAACTACTCATAATGTACCTGAGTCATTATCTTAGAAGACATGAACACACTTTAAGACTGGCCAACATCTTTCACTGTCACAATACTGACCCCTTCTGGAGAATGGATTAATTTACAACTGATGACAACAGTACTCAGTTATGCCATTTTAAACTGGCCTGATGTTGCTGATGGTTTTACCAAATGCAAACACATAAGATGCACAGTGGGAATTGGGTCAGGACACACAACAAAACCATACTGAAATATGTTACATCACTGTGTAAAAAAAAAAAAAAAAAACTAAACTAAAAAGCCTCATATCTTCTTCTCATCCACAGCTGTCTTGTTGGAGTTAGCCCATGGTTTTACAGTCACACTGGTCCACTTTAATATACCATGCTGAACTATAACTTTCTATGTTTACGGGCAACTGTGAAAACATGTTCAAATCCTGCCAGCAGCTGAAGAGAAGACAGCAGACTAAACGACTGATGGATTGCTGATGTTTTAACTTGTAGATGAAAGATACGTGTGTCCAAATGTTAGGTTATTATTGATGTCTGTATGTGTAGTAGTAGTGTGGGTCACTTTTTAAGACACTTAGGACTAGCATATCTTGATATCTTATACTATCTTGAGATAGTATTCCCGCTGCTTTAGTGACAAACTGCTGCCATAGTGTCTTTTTTTCATGCTGTATTTTTAAGCCTTCCACTCCATCTAAGTCACACAGGAAAGACCAAATTGTAGAATGTCCCATCCCAAGCAGAACTCATTATATATTATATAAGAGTAGAGACAGAAAGAGAACAGAGCAGTCTGTGTGACACTGCTGGTCAGAAACAAACAGATATTCAGGGAGGAGGAGGAGAAGAGTGGGTGAACTCTTTTTTTCGCCATGATTAAAGGAATAAAGAGCACAAATAAGTGTTAGGGAGGAAGAGATGAGAGAGGCCTCGCTAATGAAGCAACCACTTGAGACGAGCACAAAAGCACTCTGGAAATGTGTTCTAACGTAATATCAGATGTACAACAATTTCACACGTCTATTCACGCATCAAGCAGCTACTTTTGTGCATTTCATGTACTGTATGTCCAAACACAAACATAAGCCTAAATATAGTCAATATATTCAGAGAAAAATCCATCCATCTAAGAAAAAGGTAACTAGGAAATGTGGTATTTTTGCTTGAAAAATAACATGATTATTCAGAGTGCTGGCCCACACGAACCTGTCAATGTGATATGTCAGCACATTCTATCACATGCTTTACGCTGTTATTCCCATATGGACTAACACTGGCTGTCACAGTGCAAACACACAGCGGGATCATATGATGCACAGAACAAAGAGACAATGTCAGGATTACAGTGTGAATAGCCCACATTCTGCTGTTGACATTTAAGCAAATGCTTACAAAGGGAAATCTGTTCCAAACAATCCTCTGTAGATGCAATAAATAAGCATTGGGCTTGCAAACACACTGAGGCCAGTAAAACAACACACAGGAGAAAGGATCATATACTGGTGGACACACTCTAGGTGCACACAAACGCACATTTGCATACTGATCTCCACTTAGGGCAGGAGAATGAGACTCCAGTGATCCCACTGGTGGACATAAGCCCATGCATATGGTCACGCATGCACAAACACACACATAAATCTGTGTAAGCTCTTTACAGGTTGTCACTGCCCATATCCTTTTAGTAACTCTGTATTTATTTCATCTACATAGCAACTCCCCTTTAAAACATCACACTAGGTCAAAGGGTGTTGTACTGTGGTAGGAGGGTTCCAGAAACTTTCAAATAAGCCAAATCACTCAAATGGTATGTGGCTATAATACATGTGCAAAAGAAAGCATCTTGAATAATACCATAGGATAACACCATAGTTTGAACTGTCAATTGAGCAACATGGTAACTGTGATTAAATTACAAACTCCTACAAAATACTGAAATGTTCTGCACATAATAAATTCAAATTTTTTCATTTAATTGCTCACATTTTCTTGTTTTCTCACATTTCTCACTTTAGGACAAAATAAACCATGTCTATGCTGAGATGCATCACATTTAAATAATCCTGTTTACTGATTACTAATAAGTCATGTTTCTTTATGCTGGAATTTATGGAATTCAGTGGCAGCCCACATTAAGGGTCGCTACTTCCCATCCAGCTACAGAGAGTCCATTGTCATATGAACAATAGGCAACAATTAGCATGTGAAATTGTTATGGCCCAGAGAGCGAGGCTAAGGAGGTGTAACTAGAGTACTGGCAGTGATGCAGGTAATACAGAGGTTGCTAATTAATGGCACTGTAAAAAATCTCTAGACCTCAACCACTGACCTTTGATTTGTGTAAATGTTCAGACTGATAACTGAGGGGTCATCTGCACGCATAAAGATTAGCACGCCCACTTCCATTTTTTCTTATGTAGTTGCTAAATTAAAGGCTGGATAATACATATTCCATATGATACATGGCTCTACAAGGCTCTATTCACTACACACTATTCTCTATTCCCTTAACTGCAGCAACATTTTACTAAGAGGTAGAAGCAGGAAGTGTTGACTTGGGTGTCAGTTTTGGCTACCAGGACTTAATTAAAAGTTGGTCTCATTCTATTTTTAGGTACTAAAAAGTACCTGTCTCAAAGACCAGTTCAGAAAGTAAACCTAAAAGATACAAGTGTGTTTATGTGAATATGGGAACATTTTAAAGTTTGAAGAGCTCCTTGAGATGAGCTTGAATTTTTCAGTTTCCTGGGGAAAGAGTTGGCAAGAAGCTTTCTGATCTCATCTGCTCTCAGCACAGCACACCACAGGTAAGTCAGCCAACGGAAATAAAGTTTACAAAGTCATGCAGACAAAGACACAGTTCAGACATTAAGCAAAGATAAACATCAAAATAGGCCCCGAAGTGAATTCTATTTGTTACAGAGTAAGGCCTGTAAGCTACAAACGATATTCTCTCTCTCTCTCATAGAAATATTGTGGGTGTGTTTGTGTGCATATCTGTGTCTTCCTGCAGGTGAAATGATAGCTGTCTGTAAGGCCTCAGGGAGCAAACAGGCAAATTTGTAGTTAGGTGTTTATAATGGCTTCATTCATTTCACCGTCAGCTCAAACAGACACAGCTACAAAAAGCACCACATCTACTTGTGTGTGCATGCATGTGTATTCATGCAGAGTATCTGTATGTGTGTAGCTATTCAGTGAGATTGAGGACAGGGCACAGAAGGAGTACAACTATCTGGGACAGTGCAGCCTCCCTTACACTATCAAGGAACTCAACAGTAGTGTAATGTTACATTTAATTTCAGGTTATAAACTCAGCTAATCCTCGTTTAAACTATATTTCACATCTGCATAGTCGTGGGCATTTTTTGAACTTAAATATGTGTGGTGTGAGGAGTTATGTGACAGGAAGTGAGGTACACTCGAGGGAAAGGGGAACCTTTGGGAGTGGAGTTCATTTTCCTCTCTTTCCTGTTTTCTGTTTTGTCTCAGAACATTTGGCCACCTTCTTACATCATAAGCATGGTGTCTCTCACTCCCACGGCATGTGTATACATGTGATAAACAGAGAACACTGTAAGATAAACTGAAAAGAGATGTGATAAACAAAGACCTTGAACATTTCCCATTTGTAAGTACGGTAATCCTTCATGAAAGGTGAGTTTGAAAAAGTTTAATGAATGCCCTCCCCCATGTGTACGTTAAAGAAAACCATGCATTAGGAAATGAACTTATGGAAATTAACCAGTCTCTCGTGTGTTTATACAGCATATAATCTCTCTCAGGAAGCCTTATGTGTCTTTTTGTTGATTGTGGAACAACTACTGATCCCCCTTGTTGGTTACCATAGAAACAATGAAGGTTTTGTGATATGTACCCTATGAGGAAACATTTGTGTGTGGGTTAAATATAGTTAAGAGATGATGAAACCAGGCTTTAATGTCACGTTAGGTTTTTCTCTTTCTCCGTAGTCTGTACGTAAAATGTACATTAAAGTGTGTCGCTTTTTGTTTGCTTTAATAATTTAGTCCTTCATTGCTCTGAGAACTCTGCAGGCCTCAGACTTTACCACCCCACCAGCAGCAATAAATCTGATAGTTCTTTTGTGGCATCTTTAAAAGCTCCATGAAGTGAGACAAGTTAACAGGACTTTAATCTCAAGTTCAAGGAGCTTTTCATCTGTGGTGCCATAAAAAATTAGAAGAGAGTGAAAGATGCGCCACTTTGGCAGAACTGTGTCATGCAATAAAAAAAAAATGAAAAAAAGAAACTACACATTATCGAGGACGACAGTAGGATGCACATGCCAGGGTGTGTGTGTGTGTGTGTGTGTGTGTGTGTGTGTGTGTGTGTGTGTGTGTGTGTGCGCGCTCTTTTCTTCACTCTAGTTGCATTTTGTTTTAGCCCTTTGTCTCAACATATTCTATTGGTCACCAGTCTATTTAGAAGTCTGTTTTTCTGTGTCAAGGAAAAAATGAAAAGAAAATGATAAAAAAAGAGCAAGAAATGCAACTGTAGGGATTCCTTATTTGCACTCCAATAGTGCCTTTTCTACCTGAATATTGCAGGTTTTCCATTAAAAAAAAGAAACTCAAGTTTCTTACAACTTGGTCTTCTTGTTTTAATTTTGACCATCATTCCAATCTGGCTAAACAGGTGACTGGTTTACAAATACATTTCTCTGGTTTTGTCACAAAGCTGCTGTTCAGCAAAATCACTTTGTAGGTATATAATTATCATAATCAATATATATGATGGACAAAACTACAAACAAAGGGATTCAAGATCTACTAAACTGGAATTATCATTTCTTATAATTTGATGTGTACAAAGGAGTGTTTTTCTCCACCATGTTTTAAGTGATGTCATTCAAACACAGGTCACACAAGCTGTATCCTAAAAGTGAAGACCTGACTTGAAAAGGGGAAAGACAGACATGTACTGTAACCATCAAACAGAACCTGAACTATTAAACTAGACACTAAACCACTCCTGAAGACGCACAGGCAAAAGGCCCATTGTCTCTGTTATATTATGGCTCACTGAAAACTCAATGGGTGGTCTAGCTCCTTGTGAAACGGCATGACAAGGATTTAGACAGCATATACACACCGTTACATATACCCAACACAAAAACTGCTAATATTACATACTTCATGCAACACAGTCTCAGAGCACATCAGCTCTTTGGGAGACATTTACATCTCAGCATAGCAAAAGGTATAATAGCTGGGGCCTCCATCTCACTGTGAGGCCCACATAATTTGGTTATGAGTCATTGCCTTTGCAATTCATTTACACATAAATGTATTTAAATTTTACCACATTACCATGTCATCATTAGATTGGTGACAACATTTTATATTACAAATTCACACTCATTCTCCAGCTGTTGACTATGTCCACTGTCTGTTACAACCCTAGGCAGCAGACCACCGCCAAAACACAATTTGGATAATTTATGTAGTGTTGCTGCTAACAAGCAGAGAGACAGTCAGGACTCATGACTTAATAAATACTAAATACAAAAACGCTCAAAGCTTCTGCATAGACAGTGAATAATGGAACAGCTCCTGGGACGTGAATGAAAGCTGCTATGGTCATTGCACTGACATACGATAGCACTGATTCACAGTTTGAAGTGCTGCATTGAATGAAAACTAATTTGGATTTAGTATCTGAAACAAAGACTTTTTGATGCACAACCAGAGCTTTTAATGTCAACAGGAAATTCAAAAAATGCTCAGTTCTCACAGTAGACAAATTTTCTCTGTTTCTAGATACTGATGTGATCTAATCCTCAATACCACTTTAAATGAACTAAGAACACAGTAACATGTAGTGTAACTACATCTGCATGCAGCATGGTGGCACAGATGCTGACACTGCAATATGCCTGGTGAGATTCTAAGGCAACGTGAATACAACCAAACACACTGCGAGGCTGTACATCTGTTTTACTGGCAGCTTTAGTTGAGGACATGCTAAGAGGGGCAACATAATTCAATTATTAACAGCTACATATGGCCTCCAGATGGATTAATATCAAGGGCCAACACCCCAACATATTATGTTATTATCTTATTACGAGTACCATGCAGCACTTGGACTACGGCCCTAAATTAACAGATTTCCTCCTCTTAAAAATCAAGATATTTTCATCAGACAAACAATATTTAAGATCCTGGGAAGAAACACCACTCTGATTTATGTAAATATTGTTCACTAGTCATGCCCTTTTTACATGACCCGATGATTTGTTTTTAAAAGCAATAAATTATTTACACATGAAGTAATTCAGTTGCTTCCCACTAAGCTTTTTAAATAAGAACACCATGTTGACAGTACATTTCCATGTGTATATGTTTCCTCAGCTGCGAGCAGTGGGAATATTTTCTTGGTTAAGGAGGGTTTTGGGAGAACAACAAAAAAGAATTTAGGTTAAATTCATACATTAGATATAACGAGAAGACAATGCAAAATGTTCCAGTGTCGACATGAGCCATCAATGGACAACAATGAAATGACTAAATTATTTTAAGGTTAATGAGCAGTAAGTGCCAGTACAGACACAAAGGCTACAGCTGCACCCACATGCCCAAACATGAAATCTGAAAGAAATTGAGACACACAATAACCAAACATCTATTTCACGTGATCACACAGAGTGTGTCTATAGATACACAGATCGTAAAAAAAGCCAACCACACGTAGACACAGTAACTGAACAGTACTCCAACAAACAGCCTATATGTTCTTCTACTCCCCAAATCCAAAAGCCGCACACACATTGAGACACCCCCATATACTGTCAAACAAAATCCTTTCTGTTGTCTGTGATTTATGACTATCTAATTACATAGCTGTTCTTCTGAGGGCTCAGGTGGGAGGGGGAGAGGAAAGCTGGAAAGTGGAGGAAATGTGGGCAGGTCCAGTACAACTAAAAGTATAATCCACAGTAAGAAAGACGTTTGTGAGCAGGAGACACTGAAAGACTTTCATATAAATACAGAGATTTTTGCCACGTAAACATAGACGTAAAAAATATGCTACAGAAATAAATAGTGCTGCTAAATAGACTTGCTATTAGTAAACTTTTAATCAAACCAAAGTTTCACTATTCATTAATAAAAATGTAGCTGGGGTGTGATCTTTGATTTCACAAGAAAAAAAATCTCTAAACAAGTATCATCAAGACGAGAGGTGTTCATAAATTCTTTTCATAACTGTATTTCTTTTTTTTTTTACGAGAGTGTTTCACAACAGCTCTGTTTGATGGTTTTCACCAAATTTATCAAACAGATCACAGCCTCCTTCGACACTACAGGGGTGACAGAAAGGTTTAAACACAGAGGACACAGCAGCACTATCTTTTTCAACTTGTTAAAAATAAAATGAAAAAATTTCTAGGTTACAAACCCCTTGTTGCCATATTTATCTAATGTCATTCATCAAATGCATTTCACTGCAACACACACCAGAGATTTACAAGAGGAGGAAAGTTTGGAGAGAGCAGGGAAAGCAAGTAATACTGGGATGCTATTATCTCTTTAGCCAGTGCGGCAGCAGTTTATCACAGCAGTCAATCGCTAAGTAATCACTATCTGTAAGGAACTCTTCCACTTTCACTGCGTAAGAACACTTAGTCAGCTTCCACAGCCTGGTCACCAGAAATAAAGACATTACAGTGAGGGAGTGAGAACATGACAGTGTGGTTTATATTTAAAATTGCCTTTCATCATACCTGCATTGCTGTCTGGTGGCAAAGGATTTAAATTAATAGCTGATCAGTTGGTTGACAAAAAAATAAATCCATAATTTCTTTTCATAATTAATACTTTAATACATTGATGAAACAGATTAACTACTAAATGAATCATTAGTTGTAACCATAAACAAATACTTGTCAACAGATCAACAACCAAGTTATCAAGCTGTACAACAGCTGGAATCTGCAATAGCAACAGAATGTATCGGTGCAGATCATTGGTTACCTTCAAACTCTAAGTCCTTCTCATGATCCACTGTGACCCTTGCCTGGTGCTGCTCTAGGTCACTCATCTTCCCCTCCACTGACTCGGCCACCTTGGAAATGCCATTCCAGCAGTCCATAATTCCCGCTCAGTGTTACCAGTAATCCCTCTTCTCCGGCTGTTCTGAGCCCACTTCCTTCCCCACAGCTGCTGGCCAGCCCGGCTTGCTCTAATAATAGGACAACAATGCTCACCCCACGCCTGGACACACAGAACTGCACTACTACTACTACTACTACTACTACTACTACTACTACTACTACTACTACTACCACCACTACTACAACTACAAAAAACTAAATAACTAATAATAATTTTTAAAAATTGTTTAACGGCTTCCACATGATGACAGCGTTTCCACGGTCTGAAGCAAAGATAAACTTCTTTAGATAAACAGGTAATAAAATGTCAAATTAACAGAAATGTTTAATGCTGCTACAATTATTGACGCCCAGCTCCAAAACAGCAGTACTTCTGTTTGTTGGAATCAGACTGCAGCATGTAAACACATGTTGGAGGAATGATGATGAGGTTGCACGCGCAACTGAGCTACTATCTGTGGGTAGAGAAGTCAGAGAGAACACTGTAATCATGCAAGAGCTGATAAATGAAGACTCCACATGGCTAAAGTAGTTAAACACCACCTTGTGGCACAGTGTGTTGGAATGGGGCTGCTCCTTCAGCACACACATGCACACATCCTGTACATACTGGACCAGTATAAATGTCACATTTATGCTGTGTGGTTCTGTTATCAAGGCAACTGCAAGATATACGTATGAACACCAAAGAAGGCAGAACTAATCACAAAAGAGTCAGGAGAGACGAAGACCTGGAGTTATTCTTCTCATCTGCTGCTGTCCTACTTGTACAAGCAGAGCTCAGAATCACATTACAGCTCTTTGTGTGTCTAAGCCTGACAATTCCTCAACAACCTTCTTCCTCATTTATTTCCTCCACAAAGAGTGTGCTTCTTTCAACCTCTACCTTACTTCTTACACTGACAGATCAGTGTGATCTATGTAGCTTCCCTGACACGTGAAAAAGCTTCTCTCCACACCTCCTCCTCTCCTTCAACCCCCTCCGCCATTCTGCCAGGAAAGCAATCCCACAGCGGTGCTTGCAAAATTTGTAACTCAGGCACACTTTTCCTCTTGGTGAAGAGAGAAACATAAAGAGGGCAATATTAGCACTCACCTCAGACAACGTCCCCCTGCCACAGGGAAAACAACAGGAATATCATCCTGAATCCACACAGAAAACCAAGAGCAACAAGTAGTAACTCCAGAGATTTCTCCTCCCCTCTCTCACACTCCTGTTTCCTTGCTCTGTTTCTCCCTTGGCTTTGCACTCATTCAGAGTGCAGTAGTTGCAGTGCACTGAGCAAGTGTGCGTGTGGTGTGTGTGTGTATGGTCCTGTGGACTCCTGCAGGGGTATTGACTGTTAGTTCAGGTCCTCCCCCTACTCACTCTCTCTCACTCACACACACACACACACACACACACACACACACACACACACAAAAGAGGGCAGGAGAGTATTCTGTCTTTTGTTGCTTTGTCTCACATTCTTGAGCTGTGTCTTCAAAAATCTCAAACTCCCTGCTCTACAGAGCCTTTCATATGAGAAAGTGAATGAGACAGACAGACTGTGCACGTATGTGTGCACTCTTGTGCACAGGGAATGCTATCATGCCTCAGCACCCAGGGCTGGGAGGAGGAGGAGGAGGAGAAGGTGGGGTTTAGGACTCAGAGCTGAATTCCTACCTCACATCCAACCAATCAGAGACCTTGTTGAGGTTGACCAAAAACCACAGGGCCAGGCTGGGCCCCACTACCACACTCCAGCTTTAAAGCATTAGCTGAAGTTTGCTGTGCACTTATGTGAAATTCTTCAATAGCACTGTGGTTGATCATTACAATGTTTTTTTATCTTGGGTAATTACTCCCGTTTGTTTACAAAGGCATTTTGCTGTGTGTAATCAATACTTCAATATTAAACATTCAATAAAAACTACCTATTCTGTGTGCAATACGATGGCAAGGAAATATAATCTGTGTAGTGGCTATAAAATTCATAAGATATCAAAAATCCCCATACAGCATTTAAAGCACAAAATATTCAGCAGGCTGCAGATACTGAAAGCAGCTAATGGAAACTTAAAAGGAACAGGACAGAAGCCTGACCTGTTTCTTTCCTTGTTTATGAGATAAACTAGTTCATTAGCAAATTCAAGCAAGTTTCCAAACCATGTACACAGGTAATAGGTATATCACAGCAGGAAGTGTCTGGGTTTAGATGTTCCCTTGTCTCTTCCTATGAACCCCCCCCCCCCTCCTTCCAGAGAGGAGCACTCTCATGTTTCTGAACCTGTCCTTGGCCAGACATTTGTCCACAGGAATCACAGAGGATCTCTAATACTCTCTAAAGTTACAGAGAGAAAGAAAATCTTGACCTTGTCACTATGGGTTATAGAGTGTAGACTGATGAGTAAAAATGTGTTTTTATTTACAATAACATCAACAGAATAATAAAGGTGTAAACAGGGTCTTTCTGAAGTTAATGTCCTTTTGGGTTTATGGCACTACTTAATTGTTTAACGATTATATATGACAGATTATAATAAATGAAGTGACAGATAGTTGTAAACACACCACGCTTTCTGTACGGAACTATGTTTACACCTATAAATAAGGGAATTATAATTTTTGCAACAGAGCATTAACAAACCTAACAGGTCAGAATAAACTGATGACATACAGTTTCTTGTTTGCTCCAGTTCACATTTACCAAGTACAGGCTTCCAAAACCAAAATGGAAAAAAACCCTGTTTCCACACTTATCCAGTAAATGTGAAATGATACAAATTGCTTTGGTGCACAGACAGTCTGACATTGTTAAAGATGGGATAAATATGTTGATCTATTACTTTCATATGTTTCTTGTTTCTGAGGCATTCAGCACAACTATCAAAGCCTCCAGTTAAGCATCCTGTTGCAAGTTTGTCTTTGTTGTGGAACATAGCTTGGTGATGAGTTATTTAATACAATTTGGCATGTGATTACTCCTTTTTTGAGCCTGTTTCCTTCCAAACCAAAAAAACATTTTGACAATTAGCAAGTTTTTTTTTTTACATTATTTTGCTGAGAAACCCACTGCTCTACCAATTCACACACGAGATAAGTGTAAAGAAATATGTAAACCAAATGCTCACGGATATTCACAGGTGTACAGAGGTCTACACATCTTAGCTCTTCTGCTGCTCATGAAATATGTAAATAAAGCTCAAAGTGAGCAGGCAGGACTATACTTTGAGCACAAAAACCCGAAGCACACAACACTATTTCCATCTTCTTCTAAATTGCTGACAAGAAAAATATTCGCCTTGCTGTGTGAGATGTTAATACCCAGGAAAGGAAAACACACACATAGCATTTTTAAAGTGTTTGTTTTCATTATTATTATCTTTTTCATTATCTAAAAATAACACAACCATGCAGAGAGAAAGACAGAAACCCAAAGGCTGAAGTGCCATATGAGTGTGTACTTTGGTATGTGGCCTATAGAGTTACACAGGAACAAAAAGGAAAGCAGTGAAGCCCACTCCCATAGACAACTCTGACACACCTCTTCTTTTATCTTCATCTGTTTATCTCAGTTTCTGTGTCCGTAACCCTTCACCCCCGTCACTCTGTTTATTTCCCTACTCAGTTGTGTGTTTATGTCTGAGAACATGTGAAAAGTTAAGAACCTGCTTACTGAACAGTAACTCGATGTTTGTGTATGCATTGCTTTTGTCTATGAACATCTGCAACAGGTTCTCACCGGAGTTTTTTTCAGTGGCTCTGCCTCCGCAGGTAGCAGATATGTTACTGCTGAAACTGCAACTGCAACGATGCAGAAAACTACAGGATTTAAAGGAGTGATGAAGGAAAGAGGGAGCAGGATACCAGCTGCTAGAACTGAAAGTTTCAAAAGTGTGACAAAAGATTAGTGACAAACACTGAAAACAAACTGTTAATGTGTATCTACAGTTTCCTAATGATCTGCCTTAAGAAGCTAATTCTGTCGTTCTTCGTCGTTAAAAGAAAGCAAAATGTTTGCGCTGACTAAATCCATAAACACTGTGCTCCTAGGATAAAACTCAAACTACATGAGTTCAAATAAGAGGGTCTGGCTTACGATTAGTCTTGTTTCCACTTACAAGTCAGAGAAAAAGAATGCGTATTTCAGCTGTAGGAGGAGCTGGGCATGGGACAGTTAGGAATGCCAAAATCTGCCATTTTAAAGACAAAGGGACTTATGTTTACACATGGGGTCAAGCTGCTGCCATCCCTACCATGCCAGCAAGTACTTTCTGTGAAAGGACAGCAAAGGGAATTTAACCTATAAAAATTTGAATTGGGTCATCCTGGTATCCAGCAGTCTAACAGGCGAAGGCCCTGCTTTCATTAGGATATTTATCACTTACTACTCACACCCTTCACTCTGTAATGTCCACTATCAAAATCCTCTAAACCTGCTGTGTATCACTGCTGACTCCCCATTTAAATATTGCCTGTTACTTTGCTATAACGCTCTCACCACCTAAATCTTTTCCACATGAGCTATATGAGCTATAGGCGACTTTACTTAGACCTTATCAAGTAAGAGTCTTTTTACTGTAAATGGTCAATTACTTGTCTCTGTCTCATGGAAACCTACTGGACCCTGGATCTAAAAGTAGAGATTTTATTTAAAAAACTGCCAACAGCTCATACTTATTAAATATATTAATATTAAAAAAAACACAGACATACAGTAATGACCTGAGTTCAACATATAGTATATGTATGATGCAGAAAATGAGGTTTGAGCCATTAACCTCATAATCATGGATTGAGTACTAATCAATTATAATGGCAAAACAATGCAGATAAAATAGCAAAAATTAACAACTAAATAAATAAATCCTTAACCCAAACATCTAACATCTAATTTTGTGTTGCTGTTTTGCCAAAGCTTTCAATTCAGGCTGAAGTTACTGTATTTTCCCACCAGTGTTGGTACAGAAATAATACCCTGGTGAATCATCACACAGCCTGTGTGCAACTGGGCAAACTGCAACAACAATGAGGAACGATAAACAAAACACTGATTAAGATCAGTTTATCTTGTGATTCTAGCGTCTTTCAACTAGGCTCTCCTAGGAAAAAGCTTAAGTCTGCTTGCATTCATGCTCACTCTGACTTTACCAGATTTCTTAGTGTCGGACTATATATTTACATAAGATTACAGAGTCATGAAAAGCACATTTCCAGCCTAAACTTGTTGTGATCATGTAACAAGCTCATGTCTGCATTTGGCTCCCTTTATGCCCATTGCAGTCACTAACTTAGAATGAATGCACATACTAACACCCATATACAAAACCTCACTAACATCCCTAACATCTACATAGCGTACAGTAAGAGCAGAGTTTACATACACACATACATTATTATTATTAGCATTGTTAGTCTGAAATACTCTGCAGTACTCTCTCTTCCTTGTCCCTCCCTCCTCCTCTCCTCAGCAGTGCTCTGTTGACTGACAGCCTCTCATCAGTAAGGCTTTCTGACGAATGGGGCCAAATGGAGCTGTGCCACTGCTGCTGCTGGCCGCAAGTCAGCTCTCTGAGGTTATTGCTTAGCTCTGCTCTTACAGTGTTATTTATATCCATGATCACTGGACTTGTTTTAAGTGTTTGATGAACTTTTCATATGTCATCCTCTCTGTTGAGCTCATAGCTGTGGATCTTTCCGTCAGTACTCTACTATGTTTTCTTACTGGCTTTTAGAAAATGATGAATTTATTGTTTTTCTGAATTCCACATGACTTAAGACTTTTGTAAAATAAAACTGTAGATCAGTTTGAAAAGTAGCTGAAAAGATTTTGTATTATTACTTTTACTAATTTTCTTTCATATTTTGGAAATTCAAAATAGAGTTGCTCAGTAATTACGTGAGACTAATGAATTAAGTAATGGCCTTTTTGATTTAGAACTTTATTTCCATTTTGATCAGAGAAAGCTGTGTTTACTGTTTTAATGCTTTTTTTTTTTCCTTCTGAAATACTGTCGTCAGCACTTTTTCAGTGGCCCATTAACTATCAAGAGATGGAGGGAGACAGAGCAAAACAAACAGAACTGAAATTTTAGTGTTTTTGACAATTGTTTCATTGTGGTTGCAAACCCTGACGAGACAAACTGTACTGAATGAAACAGAACATCACACTAAGCAGATTGGTCTTTCTGACAGTCATTTTTGTGGTGTGTTGTCCTTTGAATGTCTCCATCACAAATCACACAATCATAAATTACTAGCAATATGATGAATTCAAACTTATCTATATTTAACTTGTTTTCTCTCCACACACAAAATTCTCTCTAGCCAAGTAGACATTTGTAATCTGGGATCACTTTGATTTGCTTTGGAAAGGCAAACACAACTGCGCCAAAGAAAATTTTTGTTTCTGAGTTAAGTTCTTAGGAGCATTCAGCCAAATGGAAAAGTACAAATGACTGCAGTCCAGAATGGTCCAACAAAATCATTCAGTCTTCTGAAAAAATTACTAGTAACAGGATTTTTTAATTCACAACACTCACATGCTGATCAAATCACATTTGGAAGTGACACATTTATCCAAATTCTGTATGCAGCGTAGTGGCATCCTGAAGACCATCTAATCAGCATCTGCAGAATAAAAAAATAAGTATATCTCGACAAAGCTACCAAACATACATCATCCCTAAGTTCTTATCTCTCATGCTCATTCTCCTTACTTTGAATCTTTCTATGTCATGCTACACATTATGCAAATACCAACAGCTCGCCCGTTATGAGGCTGCAAAGCTGAGCAAAAAATGCGTGTGCGTTTTTCTCTGTCTTCAGAAGCATCTGCAGTTTTCCTCACAGATAAAGTCAAATATAAGCACGGAATGAAAATCCAATCACAAGCAGCTACTCAAGATGCATGAGAAGAATTTTAAAGTAAAATGCAATCAGTCTCAACTGTGGAGATGCAATCTGAATGTTTTTATGAAAGACACCAGGCCTTGAGACAATTTTCTCTTCTAAGTTTATGTCTCAGTACTAATGAATGACAGAAAACCAGTTTATTGAAGTAAAAATGTGTATGCAAAGTTAATGCTTGGTTTTCATTTCAAAGTATCATCTAACCCACCAAACAGAAGTCATCACTGCTAGTTCAGTTAAGAAAAGCCTGTGCCACAACACACAGCCAGGCGACTTAAACTACTCCTGACACTGTTTTCCAGCCCAACTAGCAGTGCTGCTTGTCTTAACCTCTGGGGACTATGCCAAGGGGCCTGACATTGTACTTTCATTTGTTCATATAGGCTTATTACAAATCAGTTTTGGCAAATAGAATATTTTCCTCTAGTCCACCTCCTCTTTGTGCTTTCCATTAACACTATAGCTGCTAGAGGATGCCTATTTAAAACTCTGACACCTTACTGCATTATAAGTAATGAGGTGATAACATTTAAATCAATTGTCAGCAGCAACCCACAGTGAGAGACAGTGACAACCTGGCAAGCTAAGTCAGAATTCAGCAACAAAAGTGACAGATATTTCACTCAGGAGTTGATGAAGAACAAAAAATAATATAAAGAATGAATAACAGACTTGTTCATCACTTTATTATAGGTGTTTGCTATCAACTTATCAACTTGAAAGGCGATAATTATGTCATAATCTGTTTCTACTACCCTCATGTGGTCAGAACAATTAACTAAACTCTGCAACTCTTAGCTTCTTTTAAGTGTTTTGCTTTCATGAACCAGATTTATTGTACGTCACCTGCCAATGCAGCAACAAACAACTGACAGGCAGATTAAATTAGGAACTAACCAGTGAAGTCAATTAAGTTTAAAATTCAGACATTTTTCTGCAGAATTTAGGCCCAGTCTAAACCTCTTCTAAAGTAGTAGGCTATGCCAGAATTTTCTCATTATGCCAAAATGTCTTTCCATCAAAAGGTTTCAAATCAAGATTTTCTCCTTAAATTATACAAATATTGGAACCTAGGGACAATAAACAGACATGGACACAGATATGTTGACAGAAACAGGACAGACTAAACATGTTTTTATCAGTTTTCTTAGGCATCTACCAAGGATGCAGCCTCATAGTGTGAAGAAAGTCTCCTGTATATTACAATGAACTGGACTTGACAATGAGGCCTGGCACAAGACTTTCCTCTCTCAACCACATGTACCATATTTTCCACACGTTTTTTACTCCTCTGGCTTGCAGTGCAACTTATACAGCGAAGCAACTTATATGTGTATATTTATAGTAATTTTATCTAGTCACTAGCATTAGATGGCACTCTTGACTCAACTGAAGATAATACTGTACCACCAAAAAAGTAAAAAGGCTTATGTTCATACTAAACTACACCTAGTGCAACAAGGGAAAATTCTGCCCAAAAGAAAGAGCTATACCGCAGACTTCAAAGTGCAAGTAATAAAGTCTGCAGCTAAAACAAAGTTTGGAGTGAGTGTCAGCATTCAGGCAACCTGTGAGAGGAGGGGGTCACGACACTTCATCTCCCCCCACTCTGATGACGACAGATGAATTAATTTCTTAATGCACCTCTGCTTGTTGTTATGCCTAGCCTATGTTCTTCATAGGCTAATTTAGACTATAGTATAATTAGAAATGCACAACAACTTATATGTGTTGTTTTTTTGTTTTTTTTGTTCAACAGGTCTTAAAGCGATTAATTCTCCAGTGCGATTTATAGTCTGAAAAATATGGTAACTAAAACTTTGACAGTTGGGCTCTTGAATTTACACCCCCTGTACCACACTGCTCCAAAGGATGGCTAGATTTTATCACGTCAACATGAGAAAGAATAAATCTTTTATTGAAAGCCGAACATTCTTCAAAACAACGCCCTGCAGCACTTTCACTTTTCACAAGAACAAAGTTTAATCTGGATAAAATGGAAATTACACAAGTGTAGGCAGACACCTCAATTAATTTCAAAATGGAAAATAAATCCCTCATATTTCACAAAAATGCTTTATATTGAGACGAGATGAAATCTCAACTGGTTTAATCCCCCTGTCTAATGAAAACCCTGTGTGACACCAGTGCAAAGACACAGAATCACAAAAAATGTCCCTGTGTTTTCTCCTTAAGCACATTTTCAGGCATTTGACCTTTCTTAACTAGGACAAAAACATGCAGACCTATTTACATGTCAATGAAGACCATGGATAAGGATTTTTTTTATTTTTCTTCCCTTTGAGGTTCCTCTCCTCTCTGCATGCTCTTAACAAACTACTTAATCTCATATTAAGGAATGGATGAGTCATGAGAGCTTGTAAATAGACATGCCTAAAAATACAGGCTTCTCAAAAATAAACTGGGACTTTTAATTTTGCTCGTCTGACATGAATACCACACAGCATATTTTCCTAAGTAATGCATAATGGCTAAAGATGTACAGAATCAACAACCACCTGTTTTCTGCAGATACAAACAGTAAATGCACTGATGCAATTACAGTACTATCTGCAACCATATGGAGACAGATCTACTTTATAGGCAAAATAATCAAAATATGTGTGTAATACATAAATATGCACACAGAAATTAAATGCAAGGTATGTTTCTCCTGCAGTAAATCTATTACCTACAACAGCAATAATGTATATGTCACACATGTGTTTAAGTGCGTCTGAGATGCTTCCAGTCCCCAGAAAACATGTGCAGGCCTAAGATGTGAATGTAATCAGATGATCAGATTATTGCTCTTTCTACTCATATTGAACCTTTACAAGGCATCTTCTGAGGCTGTATGCATTGGCAGAGGCTGGCTGACATAGTTGAGAGGAGACTGAATATGACTGCATGAAAGTGACATTTTATTTTTAGGAAACCTTACTGTGAAGGTGAGAAAAAGCTCAGTGTACTTACTTATTTGGGTTAGATTGCTAACAGTAGTTCCATGTCTCTGGAGACAGAAAAAAATGTTTAAGTTTTGTCTTTTGCAATTTTCTTTCTCTTTTCTTTGTCTCTGCTTTTCTGCCATGGCACACAGCCCAGTGCATAAAGCAATGTGGCTTAGCACTGGCAAGGAGAAACTACGGTCTCTTGGAAGAATGCTCTCTGTTGACTCATTCTGTTAACCACATTCTTCATCAGCAGCAGAGCAGAGTCCTTCCCATCAGCCATGATGACAAAACACCGTCTTTTCTGACCCAGTTAATAATACACTATTTTTTCTGCCTTTTAACTATCTAGTTTAGGCTCAAACATTTGGAGCAGTGGATGAAAAAAAAAAAAAAAAAAAAAAAGCAGCGGAAAATGAGGGGGAACAGAAAGAGTGAGTACTCACTGGCCTACAGTGCAGACTGGATCCCCCTGGATTTATTTGTGTACATAAGTCTTTCTCTTTCTGTCTCTCTCCTTCTCTTTCCCTCTCCCACTTTCATTCTTTCGTGCCGCTCCAAGTATCTAACACAAACACCCACATGCTGCAACCACTACTCAGCATACAAATATACAGATTCGCATAACCATCAAATTATCTTGTTGCTTTGGAACAGAAATGCTACACCCACAGCCTTCACATATGCCACGGTTAATTATTCCATCCAAAGAGCGAGAAAGAGTTTCCTGTTTCACAAAGCTTGCACCAAAACAGCCAAAAATTGAAAACAAGGCAAATCCCAGAGACACATCCTTCAACATTCAATTTAACTTTCCCAACTACAGTCTAAGTCAAGAACTTTAAGCCACTGTTAAAAGTAATGATGAAAAGGTCTTTATAGCAAAATGTATTTAGCAGACTGTTGATTTCATCACATTGCCATGTAACATCTCTCACCCCTTAACCCTGAGCAGAACAGACTAAAGTCCTATTCATCTGTCAACAGAGGCCCTAGTCAACAGCTTAAGACCCAAATACAGAGCCTAGTCATAATAACAAGCTAACAAGAAAACCATGTGATCTAACTTCCCTATTCATAAACATGCTCTTCAACTTTTCCATACATCAGTTTTTCATCTTTTCCTTCCACCCGGTGCTTCAAATCTCACTCACCATGCTGTGCCTCTGGGGGGGCACTGGTGTCAGGGTCCATGTTAAATTCACAGTGTGATGAGTGCCCAGGTCAGCTGATCCATATCCTTAGGCAAAGTCAGCTCTGTAACTGAACTGCATCGACCAAACGTGCTACAACAACTACTGTTTTATCTCCACTTCTGCTGTCACCACTGCCACTGTCACTCTGGTCCGTTCTTCCCTCCAGTCAGAGCTGCCAGCTCTGGCCTGGGCCCTGCAGCCTGCCAGCTCAGCTCAGGCTATAGCGCTGAGTTACAGCTGTCTGACTGTACCCCTTACTGGAGAGTGGGGAGAGCAGGAGAGAGTGAGAGAGTATATTGGAGCCGAGTATGGGAGGGACGAGAGAGAGAGGAGCAGTTTCCACGTTGTGGTGTAGAGAGGCAGAGATGGTTGGAGGGGGTGTGGTAGTGGCTGAATTTTTCCACTTTGATCAGTTTTACACTCTCAGCATAAAAATAACATCAGTTTAGAAAACATTTAGAGGTCAGAAGAATTTAGAAACTTGTACTGCAGCCTACAGGATCTCAGAGCTCAAAGTGACATCTTCAAATCATTTGTTCAATCTACAATGACGTTGATAATTATATTTGAGAAGCTAGAACAGACGAGAGCTGTAATTTTTGATTGAAAAAAAAATATTGAAATGACAAAATATCAAATTAACAGCCAATCATGTTGTTTGCCTATCAATTAACTATTTACTGTAGTGGTATTATAATTGTTTCAGGTTTAGTTGTCAAAAGAGAATCATGCATGCATTATTCATTGCTTGACATAATAAAACTGTAGGAAGTAATGTATTGCCAACTCCTAAAAGCTGTCTAAAGAGCAATGCTTAGCAGCAATGATAGATGGATTGGATGCTTACATACAGTAGTTTTGCCGTTCTTTAAATGCACTTTGTAGTATAATTCTATAATTACTAAATCTTCAACATGAAGTTTTACCACAACATCTACACCAACTGACAAAAGATTCTACATCCTATGCTACTTGCACTCCATCGATACTGGTTTCCCTGTTCTTGTGGCACAGACAACCCTTACTTTGCCTTGTTTAAATTATAGCTCCCCACATTTGACATATTTCAACATTTCATTACTGCTGACAATATAGGCCTGAGTGACTGAAATAAAGTCAACTAATACCATTCTGGCTCCTGTTAGCAAATTGTAATTATAAACTAAGCAGAAAGACTGACTAAAGCAGGACTTAAGACACTTAAAATACAGAGGAGGGGGTATTTGGGCTCCAAGGCATGTAAAAATCATTGAACATCCTTTGGTCACCTGCCCAGTTTTATGTAATCCTATCTAAAATGTTACAGCTTCAGTGAAAATTTTTATGAAAGAGGTAAAAACCGGAAAATAGGATAGCATATATCCCAGCATCTTTAAAGAACCAACAGTTGAGAACTTTTCCAACGCTATATCCAGTGAAAATTTCACCTCAGTAAAATTAAGCTTATGTTTTCTGGTGGGAGTATAACAGTGCTCTCCATCTCTAGCATGTTTTTGCCAAAAACCTTGACGAGCTCAAAAGAACAGAGGCAGCCGTTCACTATTCAGTCGGAGGATGAGACAAGATGAGAGCACTCTCTGATTTGCTGTGGATTCCTATTCATCTAAGAGTAGTTTTTATTCATCACGGTGCTTATTTAGAGCCTGTGGCACACAAGGACAAGAGCAGGTGGGGCCTACACTAATGAATAATTTGGAAAACATAGAATGAGTGTGTACTGTTGTGATGTGGAACATGATTTGAAAAGCATAATGGCATGTACACACATACACACAAAAGCACATGCGACTTTATGCAGCGGGTTAAATAAGGACGAGAGGGGTAGAACACAATGTTCTATAATGTTATACTTAGGATGTTCTACAATGTTCTACATGATACAACAATGCTTCTGTCATTATGGTATTGACAGTGGCATTTGTTATTGTTCAAGTGAAAATTATTTTGCAAGTAAACGTGTTAAGTGTGTTTAATGAAGCTCGTCTACAAATATCTCACAAGATAATTGATTTAGCATTATCTTCATTACTGCTTTTACTGATAATTTGCAGCTTTCTTTAAAAAGCAACTATTTTTTTTCTTAGATCATAAATGATGCTTTACAAAAATATGTAAAAACATATACTGGTAAGTCCTAGGCAAGCATTTTATAATAGTACCATGTTAAGACTATTATTTCCCATTGCATTTTTGGAGTAGGAGCCATTCAGTGTGTGTTCACTCTGTGCCAGTCCTGATCTAAAAATGTTCCTGTAGATATTTTTCATTGCCACTAACAATTGAATTTAAATCCAAATGAACATGTCCTGGTATAAAAAAAAGGTATAATAATTCATGAAATAGTGACATGTCTAATTACATCAAGGGTGACAGAAGAGCTGAAAGTATGAAATTATGTTTAAAAACCTGATATAACAGTGCATCTTAGATATGAATATGAATTAACAATGCAGAAATGATCAATCATGGAATGTTTCAGAAGATCACTGGCACTGAACAGCACTGAACAGCTGCAGCAAAAAAAAACTTAAACATACAAAAAACAAAAAAACCTAACGACATAACTTACAGCAGACATACGAACATCTCTGCTCATCTCATTATCTCTCCTTGTCACGCTATCAATAGAAATGTGACCTCACCTAGGAAATAAAGAGTATGAGAAAGAGACAACGATCCAAAACAGAATACAACAAAGAAGAAAAATTCAGGTATTTAAAACAAGATGAATGAGACACTTTCAGTTGTATCGTCTGACATGTTTGAGAGGAAAATGTTTGAAAGAAAAACTATAAAATATGTATATCTATGTGAGAATAAATAAATGAGAATAATAAGTATATCTGTGTGCCCTAATAATATGTTTTTAACACTGAAATAAATGGCTCCCTCTAATGGTCATGTCTTGGTAAAGCTGCAAATGTCACTGTAGATCAATACAGACACAATGACTCACTCAAACTACAGACAGAAGTGAAAATCATTGTTAAAACAATTCATTAAAAAAAGTACTAAAGTCAATAAAACAAACATATTAGTTTGTAATGACTCCATCAAAAAGCATTTAAAATAAATAAGTTGCACACACTGATTTAAACATGGGTCATATTAGGTTGCATGCCTGCTGGCAGCCCAGCAGTGGTAACTGGGATACAAATGCCTGAATGTCAAACCTCAATGCCACCCAGTGTCTCATTTAGAGTGATTCTGCATTTTCTCTCAGAGGTGCTCCATCTTGTCTATAGACACAGGAGCATAACTGATGTATTCAAAAAATAACTGCATGATATTACAAGCCTTACAATGTCAGCGGAAGTATAATATGACACCTGAGAGACATAACATTACTTCAAAGTCATATTCTTATCTTATTTGTTAGGATAAAGCATTATAAGTGCAGTAAACAGTTATGAAGCAACAAGCTCTCCATCTAGTGGATACAAGGTAGAAGAAAGTATTAATATAAGGATCACCCAGGTATGTGACCAATGAAAGGTTTGCTTGCATGTAAGAAGAAACTGCTCCAGAGTTACAGTGCCCATTTGACCTTTGCGTAGAACAGAATCTGCATATTTTTATGTTTGACCAAGTGGCATTTATAGTGATATTTAGCAGCAATAGGACATAGAAAATGGCAAAAAAAGGGACAACCAAAAGACAAAACCAAGCCATATAAAGCACCAAGTCCTGTCTCCAGTCTAAATAATAAATTAGATTTTTGTATGCCCCTAACTATGTTGAACAGGTGCTAATTATTTGATTTCTAGGTTATTAATCATTTTAATTTAATTAAACGTACAAAGAAAGTAATCAAATAATTTTATAGTGTGTGCATGGACATACTGCACCACTGCAAAGGTATGTCCCCAGGCTACTCACCCTTTTCTGTGGACAGCTGGCCGCGGAATTCTGGAAACTGCGTTTCCACTGGAACGCTGATGGTGCGTCGCAGAAGATGGACCTTGCATGATGCAGGACGCCTCTCCTGCAAAGACAAAGAACAGATCTGCTGAGAAACAGAAAGAAAGTAGGAGACAGAGAGCAAGAAATTCAAGACAGATAAAAGACTGCATAAATTCAACAAAAGACATGTACGGTGAAGGCACAAAATACAGGTAGTGGACAGAAAAAGAATCAAAACTAGCAAAAAGAGAAATTGTGGCTCTACGAAAAGTATGAAATGCACATACAAGAGTCACAGAGGCTCCTTATCTATGCTGTTGCGGTTATTCTGTTAACCATGTTTAATAGTGTTTTGGGCCAAAACCACACAATAGCTGTAGTGGCCCTGATAAATGAGGAGTCATTGTATAAAACAGAACAAGCATTAGCTGCACATCCGTCTGTGTCAGTGCTTATCTTCCTATAATGTGCATACCAAATGTTTGGCTCCAAAAGATTAAACAGACAAAGGAAGAGGGATGGCTGGGGTGAGAAAGTGGTGAGTGAAAGAACAAGGGAAAGGGCCTGATGTCCGCCAAGAGGAGTGATAATGGCTTATCGAACATCCTCACACCTCTCAACTCAATGCAACACCCTGTCTGTCCTGTTTTCTCAGTCCCTGTTTCCATGTCTATTTGTTTATCACTCCATCTTTCTATGAGCCTGTCTGCAAGTCACCCCTTCACTTGCTTCATGGGACCTGAGTTTAAGGACAGCTCTCACCAACACTGTATCTGACATAAAGATGATGCCGAGTGGTTTGAGCCATATTGACTAAACAAGATCAGCTGTAACTTGAGCCTCACTGGAACAATTTGTAGTGACTGGAATATATAAAGCACTGTACAGTAAGGGCCGAACAAAGAGTTGACTGTGTTTTTGCAGCAAATACCTGCATATCAGTTTTTGGAGTCACATTCTAGCAATGAAACTTTGACTCATATCATATGAATATACACTTAATAGCTTTGAAAAAAAAAAAAAAAACACACCAGGCATTAAAAAAAAAAAAAAAAGCTTCTGAGAAATGTGTTGTGTCATATTTTTCACAGCAGGCTAAATTTATATACATCACTTTTGATTACTGGTAATGTCACACAAAATATTCCTCAGACCTAATAATGTATCACAGACTAGAGAAAATATTTAACCGGGAAAAATATGTCATAACATCTCTGTAGGTATATGATATAGGGGGCTTTAAATATTTAAATATTAGCTCACACAAAGCTCTTGGACAGGGGCACGGTACTGCAGACAGAACAATGTAATTTAGATTACCCTGCTGACTCCTGAGTTGTTCCTAACAGGACCTCTAATCTCACAGAAACTTGCATAATCCAGTGTGACACTAATCAAAACAACAGAGGCAAACAGCCAGATGCAGCCTGCTCTGCATAGCCTGACTACTCGTGGTCTCCACTGTGGGATGAATTTAAATGTAGAATGAACAAAGGATTCACTCGGGAGCTTGTGTTTCTCCATAGGTGGTTTGTTGCTATTATTTCTTTTTTGTTGCTGTTAAGCACCATAGATTAAAGAGCTCTTAACTCAGCAGCAGGGTGAACCACAGTGCACTTGCTTGGTGGGTGTTACCTTTACTCTAAACATGATTAAAACTTTACTTGGGCCCCTGATCGTATTTTCAGTCATCATGCAAACAATGATCCAAATAAAATATACCAAAATTTACAATATTTACATATTAAGATGTGTTATAAAACACACCACTGGGTAGTTGTAAAATGGCTATGAAGCAGAAGCAAATAAAGTTATGTTAATAAGAACAAATGATGACAAAAAATATGACCAGATCAGAAAGTTGATAGTGACAGACGAACATGGCAGACAAGAGAATGTTCTGGTGCTCTTACTGCCGCCTCCTCATTCAGAAGCAGCATCTGGCAATCAGCAACCGCACAGGACTTTGAGTTCCACAGAGCTTGGTCTTCACAGGAGTGACCACGTGACATCCAGTATCTTGATGAATAAAGGACATCTAGACAGAAGGAAAAGCAAGATAAAACAGATATAATTTGTGAAAGTATAGAAAAGACCTATCTGAAAAGAGAACCATTTTTCAACTTGTGAAAACAGCTGTTTTGCATAGCAAATGCAAAAACTCATATCGTAATTAAAAACACTAGTGGAAGGTAATGACTCCTGCATGCTCTCCACTTTTTTCCACTTCAGTCATTCTGTAGATGTCAGGTGCAGAAAGTATAAATATAAAACAAGACAGGCATAAATTGGATTCTTCTGCATCTCCAGTGATGAGATGACATAAATCTCAGAAAAGCAAGACTTATGCATTTTCACACAGGAAATGCAATCCATCAATGCTCACACATAGGTTACAGTTACAGAGACGCTGTGACTACATCAATCACCGCAGAGCAAATGTTTCATTACAAATCTGTTTTATGAAACAAACTTAGTATCTCACGTATTCTGCCCTCATACTGTAAGAAACTACATCCCCGATGGCTGAGCTCAAACACTTGAAACATCCACTGCAACATTTCTGTGAAGGTTCAGATCACC
Organism: Mastacembelus armatus; assembly: GCF_900324485.2. Classification (NCBI taxonomy): domain Eukaryota; kingdom Metazoa; phylum Chordata; class Actinopteri; order Synbranchiformes; family Mastacembelidae; genus Mastacembelus; species Mastacembelus armatus. The sequence continues at coordinate 16,772,036 of NC_046644.1, read as the reverse complement.
TGCTGGTGCATCTCTTATGAGCTGTGTTTTGTGTTATTGAGAGGGGCTAACGAGTGGAGTATGTGGGTCAAAGTGTGCTGCTGTGATGGTACATTGCTGCTCTTGCTGCTAGGAAAACAGCCCATGCAGAGGACCATCCCTAAATGGTGCTGCGGTGTGTTTCATCATAATATGCAAATCACTATATATGTGTATGTAGCCACACTTGATAACAGAAGCAGAAAGCACTGAAACATATGGCACACTTCATTTCAATGGCTTTGTGCGTCTAGTAGCAACTTTGAAACTCAAGTTTTTTCATCTCTGCTCTTGGAAATGTAAAACTTGGAAACAGAATATAAAACTCAGAGTTTCACAGCAAATATTCAGTGCAATCATACAATATATTATTTATATAGAGCACTGATTTTTTTTTTTTTTTAACCCATATTTGCTAATAATCCAATTTTTACAGAAACAGAACTCCTGTACACTAGACACGTGAGTACAAGACACATGTAATGCACACGTTAAGTTTAGGGCTATTTGTGTCATTTGTGTCTCTTTGATCATTTCCTCTCAGTGACTCCTTCAATGTGCCAGGTAGCCTCATCAACATGCCATGACAGACTAAGTCTCAGGTGCACAGACACAGAGATACAGCCTCAGCATACTGCATCACTCTGATAAGCTCATACTGTGGACACGAGCAGGTCAAACACAGTTTACTATTTAGCTAAGATTCTGTCGTCACAGGTATCTAATCCTGGTGATGATGAAATTATGAACTTCAGAAACTGTTCAACAAGCTTTAACATTATGAAGGAAGGCTTTTAACTGACAGTTTTGCTTGGTGCAGTATGCTCAACGTCATATAACGTTCAATCCAAAGCAACAGAGATGAGACCTCAGTCTTTTACTCTCATGGTACAAATCTCTTAACCAACCCAGCTTTTATTTCAGGCCTTACAACAGAAAATATGGACCAAAATAGACATACAAATTACAGGTTTAGAAATGCATTACATTTCTCAGGCAGGTCTCTGACAGAACTCATTCACTGTGAGATATACCCGAGTACAACTTGCTGATGTGGCATAAATTGCATGTTTTTTTTTTTTTTTTCCATTACAGCATTGCTAGTTTATTGATCAGACAGATACATATTCTGTTATCAATCAATATTTGGCAGGGGCTGCACTCTTAAGTAGTAAGCTATGCTGATATGCACAAACTGCATGAGCAGATTTTTAATATTAATATATTATTTTAATATAACGAACATTGCATTTTAATACAGCCATCTGGCTGCATGACACACTGAACAATTCTAATTTTGTTAGCCTCTAGTAATTCTGAAAACAAACTGCAAATTTATACAATTTTGGGTATGTATATTATCTGCTCACTGCATAACAAATGACATAAGAATTATAAATTTATTGACTATTCTGGGAAAAAATAAGCTTTTGCTCAAACTCTTGTCAGATCTGTATTGCACAGTTTAACATAACATACTGAAACAAAGAAAAGGTTTCTCAAGCTTTATGGATCACCATGTGCAACACTGATGAGAGATGGCAGCTTCAATTCTTACAGATGCTCCAGAAAGCATTTCACTTTGAAAACATTTGAAACTTTCTACTACAATTAGAAAGAGACGGTGAAATGAACCTGAGCCATATGGGGCAGTATGTCCTAGTCTTCTAAAATATTTTGTATGTCAGGTGCTGTGAGTTCACCATTTGCTGTGGACCCACAGGTTTTTCTTGTGCTAACAGGTCGATGTTTAATAGATGAGTCAGGCATATTAGTAGCTACTGGTGTGGTTTGCTCAAATACTAACTTACATTAACATTACTACAGTGTTTTTGTGTATCCTATGTAACATTAACTTAAAATTACAAATTAACGCTAATGTTTGAAAACCCTCAAGGTCGTTTGAAAACACTTACCGCTGTTTCCCCCCAGCGACTCTTTAACCATGAGGATGAAGAAATGCTCCGTCGGCTACTTAAAAGAGATTTTAAAGCGGTTCCCAGCCTGCCATGTTGTTTTCTACCCAGATAGTTTACAAACAACAAGCAAAACAAACTAAGAGACTGCTACAAGTGGAAACAACACAAGCGTCCCGCCCCTCCGAAACTAGCTAGCGTTAGCTTATAGCAAGCGAGCCTATCGTAACGTCAGCTAGCGTTAACTTCTTTATACAATAAACCCGTTCAGGCTAAAATCTAAAAATAAACGAACATTTTTATATATGTATTTGTCGATTGTACACAGTCTCTCGTCTCCAAACAGAGACACAAAACACGTGGATTTCTGCATTTCCGCGTAACAGCTTAGCTCGTTGAGACATGTTAAGTTGCTAAACATGCCCCCATGGCTACTGCCACCTGCTGGCAACAGGTGGGACTGTTTCATGAAATGACACGACGCCTGTTCGAGGCAAAGCACCAAAAACTCATCCATCCATCATCTATACCCCCTTATTCCTTAATCAGGGCCACAGGGACCTGCTGGAGCCTATCCCAGCTCTCTTTGGGTGAAAGGCAGGGGTCCACCCTGGACAGGTCACCAGTCCATCACAGGGCCACATAGAGACAAACAACCTCACACACTCACACTCACTACTATGGGCAATTTAGAGTCACCAATCAACCTGACATACATGTTTTTGGACTGTGGGAGGAAACCAGAGTACCTGGAGAAAACCCATGCATGCACAGGGAGAACATGTAAACTCCACACAGAAAGGCCCCTGATGGGTTTCAAACCCGGGACCTTTTTACTGTGAGGCAACAGTGCTAACCATCTCTCAGCTATCCATCTTACTGCCTACAAAGCACCAAAACATTGCTTTAAAAATAAAACAAACAATACAAACATGTTGTAGAAGGGATTTATATTCTGCAGTTGCCTATACTGTAGGACCATCTCTACAGTTCCACAGTTCTGAATTATGGCTATAAAAAATTATAGTATAGTATAGCTGGGAAACCACAAATGTAACGTTAATGAAAAAAAGATCTATTCCCAGCTCTAGTCATCTTCAATTCAAACAGATGTTTAATTAGATTAAATTCTCATTCTAGCTATCTATTTATCTATCTATCTATCTATCTATCCATCTATCTATCTATCTATCTATTTATCTTTACACTCTTAGCATCAAAATCCTTTCTCTCTGTCTCTCTCGCTTTTTATTGTTACCTTCCATTGTAGGGCAGATGAAATACGGCATATTTTACTGAGGCTCAAATGAATTACATGCAAAAGAGACCACAGCTCATGTATTCTTCGGGCTTGTGTATGTGTGTGCAACATCTTTGTGTGAAAGCCGTGCCGTGCATGACTGTGTTTGTGTGAAAAAGATAAGGGATGGTCCAATCAGATAACAGCTGCATGCTCTAATCTAACTCAGATGACAGGCGTGGACAGTTTGTGTCATGCAGTCATGCTGTGCTGCTCCTTCTTGTGTTTTACCTATTAGTGGCAGGCTGAGATTAATAAATAAACAGTATTAGCATTTCTGTTACCTCTGCATCAATAACGACAGTAAACCTCACCTTTTACTTGCTGCGTCCATCAGGTACTAACAAAACAAACATAAAAGCCCCCGGCGGATGAATACCTTTGGAGGAAATGGCTCCATATATTTTGTTTCAAATAATATAGCTGTGTTTTTGCCCTAATAACTATAAAATGAGTGAGTTAGGTTTAGAGTATGTAGATTTTGTTGTTTATCATGCACATCCATTCTGTAGCAACCAATGTCTTAAATTCAACTATTCTTTCTGGATATTTTAGGTGGTATTCCTGGGTAAGACAAAACATCAATGAAAATATAAAAGTTAATATTGACTTGCCATCACATAACAGCTTCTGCAACTACAACTCCCACATATTATAGATTCCAAGATCCTGGCGTATACTTGCTCAGAAGAAACACACATAAATACCAGGGTCTTAACAATGTAAGATTTCAGCAGTTCTGATGATAATCTAGTCTCTTTTTATCTGCTTCCACCTTACAAAAGCATGAGATGCAATAAAGACTTTTCCCATGCAGGACTTGCCAAACACAGATGTAACCAACCAAAGTAATTTTGGCTGCACTGCATTTCAGTGTGTCTGTTCCAGGGCCCTGCTTTTGCACATGCTGGCTAATTGGAACAGCTTCACACACCAGAAATGGAGTGCGGCCATGATTTATTTTATTAGTTACAGCTGCGCTTTTCCTACTCCACACAAAAAGTATATACAGTAGCTTGGGTCGACTTGAAGCTGAGCTCAAGATAACAATGTTACAGTCCCAAACGTGCCTGGATTTTCTACATATTTCTTGATGCAGTATTTATAAAATTCTCCTGAAATATAAATCCTGTACTCAGTAGCCGTCTTTAAAAGTGGTATACTGATTGATAGTCAGTGAATACAGTATAACAATAGATTTTATTTACAAAAATCAATCCCTGTAATTATCTTCCTCTGATTTGTGTAAAACAATTTGCAGCAAAATGTTTAAACTTTTAAAGATCGTAAAAGTCAGGAGTAGTGACAGAGCAAGGTTCACCCATCATAACTGAAAACGCATATGTGAAGAGATTGATGCATTTAACTCAGAAGTCAGAGCGCCTGCCTGTCTACAAGCACCAGCATGATTTGAGGCAGCTCAGAGAAATCCTGAGCCCCTGAATTTGCTGTGCTAGAGATGCAAAGCTTCACCCTATTTCTGAAAAGCAACACTGTAAAGGCCACAGAGTATCTCTAGAGTGATTAAAGTTCCTCTCAGATCCAAAAACCATGCAAGCAAATAAATGACATGAGCCTTTTCAGCTTTCCTTCAGTTGTCCACTGCCACTTATCACAACGTGAGGACTAGAGTAACACAGAGAAAGAAAGGAGGTGCACAAATAAAGAAGAGATTGGCAATCTCAAATATTAAATTTGCTACTGGAGCATGAAGATACTACTGCTATCAACCCAGAGTAACGGTCTCAGTCAGTTTAAGGCACAATCGAGCAAGCAGGAAAAAGAGGGGAAAGTCTCTGTAGTTGCTTCTGCTTTTGACACCCTCGGCTTTAATATAAAGCTTGAGCAGTTTTGTACCTTCTGGTCATAATTTAAAATTTAATCTACTGTTGCAGCATTCAGTCAAGTGAGGAAATGATCAAAGATCAGTGGTCTACATATGAATTTGTTCAACTCTTACTGCATGAATCACTGCTATTATGCAGAACACACAAGCTGCAGAGGTTTTCTTGGAGACACTGATGCAGATACAACCCAGACAACTTAAATGATTTCAGATTAAATTTAGTTTAGTGATAACACAAAGTTATGTGCCCAGCTTGATCATCTGCAACTTTACTTATCTGTGTTTAATAATAACCTACCTGTAGACAGAAATGTTCAAAACAATCAATACACCCAAATCAAGAGTGCACGTACGCTGCTCAGGTTCTAAAAAATATAGAAATATAGTCATTCTAAAATCTAGTAAAACTCACTTTTTTGTTTGCATTTCTTCACTGTTCAAGGTCTTGCAGTCTTTCTGTTTTTTAATCAAACAAGGGGGTTGTTTAAAATGTGTTACTGATTTTATCAGCCATTAAAACACACGGACTGGTGTAAGATGGTTGTGCAGATTGGAAAAATAATGGAAGAACATGTTACTGTGACTTACATATGATGTCTGAAATAGATCAGGTCTCATTCTAGTAGATAGGAGCAATTTCATTATGAAGTCCTACACTGTGACTACGAATGTCATGGAATTAATGTTAATCTTTTATATGGAGCCAAAGAAAGTGGGAAAACACTTGATAATGCTGTACCCTCCGACTGTGTCAGCTGCCATCTGTTTTGAGTCAGGTGGACTTGCTTGTTAGCACAGCCTGCTCATTATCACACGCACACACTCGTATACATTGTAACTGTGAGAGCTGGCTGTGCCTTGGGACAAATCAGTGGCAGTGCTTTCCAGTTTTCAAATTTCTTTTACTTCATGGACTATTATTGAGACAATGTTTTGAAGAACAATGTAGACCAACAAATAATCTTTTATGAACAGCTGGACTGTGAAAACTAAATGTGAAAAAAAAAACTTTTGCAAGTAGCAGTGTGTGCTGAGTTTGTGATGACAAAGCCAGACAAAAGAATCCATAGAACAGAGTTTTAAAAACTATAAGCCAGGAGTTAATTAGGGAAAAGGGAAAGTTTTAATTTCCATTTTGTGGCCTTGTGGCTGTGAACTCCAACCATTTTTATTTTAAATTCTACACATAATAGTAGATTTTGAGTCATCTCTCCTTGCTGGTGAGTGGGAGCTGAGTGGGCAGTGCTACACTTCACTGTAAGAGAGGATGACCCAGCTGGTTGAACACTCTTTGTGTGACCCTGTGTCAGGAAGGAGGTGTTCTCATTCCATATCACAGGACACGGAGGTTCATGACCCAACTGCTGCTGTAGACTCAAGGGATGAATGAACAAGAATGCTTAGTTTAAGTTTAGTCAGTTTTGACCTCAACAGCTTTGACAGTCAGCTGAATAACGATGGTGATGTTGCTACTAGCTCAGTGCTTTCTAAAAGAAAAATTAATATTGTTTATCTAGACTGTTTGATTCCATCAATGTCCTGAAAATAATTGGAGTACTCTTAACTATGTAGCGATGTGTCTACTGAAACTAGACAGCATTAAAAAAAAGGTAATTAATTTAAGACTGATGGTGGCCTTTAGTGGACAGAAAGAAGACTGTCACATTACTTTATTATTTAACAATATAAAGAATGAGATCTGCATTAGTGGATGTGGGTACGTCAAAGGCCTGATCCCTCATTTCTATTGATAATCATATCCTAAAATGTCTGTGCACAAACAAAAAAAAATACGATTTTGGTAATACTAGAATATGTTTGATTTTTCTGATGCTAACTAGTGTTTTATTACTAAATATGCCTGGCACCTAGGAAAGAAATAAGTGAAAAATTATTTGTATAGACGACTCTAAAATTGCCCGTAGGAGTGAGTGTGAGTGTGTGAGGTTGTCTGTCTTTGTGTGTCTATATGTGGCCCTGCGACAGACTGGTGACCTGTCTAGGGTGTACCCCTGCCTTCCACCCGAGAGAGAGCTGGGATAGGCTCCAGCAGATCCCCGTGACCCTGAACAGGAAAAGCGGGTATAGAAGATGGATGGATGGATGGATGGATTATTTGTATAGACAGTTTCAAATTTATTCTATGTCTCCACCACTTTGGTAATAAGGCAGTGTTGACATTTTGACTGGTCCTCACTGTCTGATGCACATTCAGAAGGTTATTTGAGGGTTAAGACTTGGTTGAGGTAAGATTTGGGAATAGGCATATAGATTAAGATTAGGGTAAGGGATCATTATATCAATTTCCTCACAAAGATATCTGTACTGGGTGGGTACTGCATCAGAACTGCATACGTGTGTGTGTCAGTCTTATATGCCTGTATATCCAAGCCATGTTTGTTTCCAGGTCTTTTCAGTGTACTTTGGCTCTTGATTAAGAAATTTACACATTCAAACTGTGGTGGAAACTGTGCCAAGGCAATCAGAAAAATGTACTGTCATCAGAAAGGAAACCAGAGCAGCATGCAGCACAAATGAACGAGTAAATGAGGCTGAGACTGCATGTTCTTTACATTTTTGTTACATTAAATGTGTAGCCCACAATTCTCACCCTTAACTTCCTGTGAACCTTCACATTTCTCTTTCACACTTGCACATATTATGTAATCCTTCTTGTCACTGCTGTAGGCTAGCGCAATAGGCTAAATTATGCCTTCTTGTTCATTCAGAGCTCACACTACTAACAATGGCCATTAGCCTAAAAAGCTCAGGAAGCAAACATCTGTTCCATGATCACCTGAGAGCTGTGCTGCGTTGCTGTGCTGCTGGTTTGCTCAGAGATTAAGTGCAGCAACGGTGATGTGAATAAGCCTGAAATGATTTACTGATATTAAGTTCACCTTGGAGTGAGGCTGAAACTGGTGGTGAGATGACAGAAGTGTCAGAACAGGAATGACAAAGCATAAACACTGACTGCCACAACACTATGCTGCACAAATTTCAGTCACACTTCATTCATATTGTTGCTGCTTGTTTCAACAAATAGTCACTGGCTGTTGACTACGGTTTTCATGCTTGTCAGAGGATCATAGACCAAAATCATGCAAGAATAAATGTGTACCTTTTTTTCTGTTCCTTCCATGCAATGGACAAACCTTGTACCTGACCATGTTAGAAAACCAGTTTTAAAGTGTTTGTTCCTATAATAACTTTCCTGTATTTGAATGCATGAATTCTCACCAGTATGGTATCACCTACCATTCAGTTTCTCTAAATAAAAAGACACTAGAACAACAAAGGCTTTTTGCCTCCAGGTAAACATTTTATTGTCTAATCAAATTAATTCAGTAACTAATGCCAAATGCATGTGCATAGTCCAGTTCCCCGCTCAATAACCAACAAGACTGTCCTCACTACCCAGGATGACAATCAATCTCCACAGACCAAGCATAGCACATGTAAATACTCTTCCACCGTTACACCAAGCAGCTGATTTCCTCTCTCACTTGTATATATGACTTAAATTTCCACTCCAAATAAAACTTCACAGTGAAATAATCAGCTATAACTTACTAAACACAGTGAAAAAAAGAAGGAGATCGCAGCTAAAGTAGCACAATCCTTGTCACTGTATCTAGGTCAGAAGAAAGCAAAATTCTCTAGTCCATATGTACTTTCCCAGCTGTGTTTTGGATGTGAGACAGTCCAAGGAGCCACTCCAACTTAATGTATTCCTTCCAATATAGTAAGTGGAGCACCTCCTGGTTTCTTACTAATACTGTCATGATGGTTATCACCTCTAACATCACAACACATGCACTCATGGGCATATATAACACACAAACAGAAAAATAGACAGATGGATACAGAAAGAGAGGAATGGGGGAAAGATGCCAGGAAAACAAGAAGAAATGAAAATGTGACATTTAACAGTGACATAAAAACGGGAACAAAATGAATAGTGATGCAGAAAAAGGAAGAGATGACAGAGAAACACATCTCATTTTGCAATTACCTGACAGGGAATCGGAAGACATGATTTCTTGCTGCTGCATCTTGAATGTTGGCTCCAGAGTGCGACTGTGTGTATGTGTGTCCACAAGCTACACAGAGTGAGCGAGCCCACATGCCTCAATGTGTGTTTTGATGACGAAGTCCATGTAGCAGCTCAGGGACTGAGCAAGTGAGCGAGGAACAGAGGCTGGAGGAAGGTAAGGGAGAAGAAATGAGGTTCTTTATTACCTCCCCAAGTGTCTCCAATCTCATTCTCAATTTCATTATTCTTCCCAGTTTATGTGAGTAGGGATGTGAATGTCTTACACCAGGCACATGTACTGAAGATAGAGATTTATAAGGTACACAGACACATGGAGATGGGAGGAGCATGAGGAGGGAGGGATTGACAGAGTTTAAGAAGAGGAGGTGCTGAAAAGAGAAAGAAAGCAGTCACCTTTTAGTGTACGCTCATACTCACTCAGACATAGAGCCATTCTTCTCCAGTCCCCTCCATGAAACCTTGCAATACTAAACCAAGCTTACATGCACCACACCTTCAGTTAGTGACTATGCAGCCTAAATGATAAAATGTTAAAGCCATTAAAGCCTGAATGGCTAACTGCTATGTGTCTGTGCACCACACTGACGTGGCCTTCCACTAGATGCTGGTCCTCAACCTGTAAAACATTTGATTATTTTTTATTATTATTTCAGAATTAGAACTTAGTTAAGATTATAGATAAGTTAAGGTTAGGGTAATGGTTATGGTTAAGGTTTATATCCAGTAAATTGATATTAAAGTTCTCTCGAAAGGCATGTGTGTGTGTGCAGGCAGATCTTTCTGTGCTAAGTTTTCATTCACTCTGTGTTCATTTATGTGTTAAAATAGACACAAAGTTTTTTTCAGTGAAACTGAAGCTGAATCTGTAGTTTAGGCAGGTAAGATTCTTTTTGTCGTCCTGACTGCCAGTTAGACGAATAAGAGTCTTCTCTTACACTGTAGCTGTCAGGTAGCACCAAGTCTGGCATGTGTGTTTGATTTAGAATTGAATATTCCAGGAATGCACCATTTTCAAAACATGGTAATCACACGTCTTGGTCGGTTTTTCAAAGGCTTTTCCCATGGATTTGACAGGAGGTATCTACTTGCAATATAAATAACTAATGTGACACTTCTTAGACTTCATTTATTGATTAATTTGGTGAGTTAGTTGTTCCGTGTGGTATCACTTCAAAGTCCAATGTCTATTTTCAGAGCTTTTCTTTTTGAAAAGGTCATTCCACTTGTCTCCCTTGTTTCAGCTGTCTGTTAAGTCTGCTCTCATGTTTTTCTTACATGAATTGCTAACAATCCTGTTGCTCTGCTCATTATGCATAATGATTTATTTTATACATGTTAGCTCAGCAACATATATTATAAAGAAGTGATAGGAAAAGCTTTAGCCATTTAGTGCAAAGCTGTAATTCCTCTGTTGTATGTAAGAAGATCTAACGTAGACGGTAAACATGCATCTGTGACCAGTTGAATTAATGCTGTGTTAAATATAATAGCGCATTCTCAACATACTTTACAAATGTTAAAATTTTAAACACTGCAAGGACATATTAGACTTTAAGAAAGTGTGAAAAGATCATGGTAATCTAAAACGTGCATTCAAAAGATCACCTGCCCTTGGATGCTTATCTGGGGTGCTGAATAATCACTTTGCATCACCACATTTGGACATTTGCAATTTTTTAATTTTTAAATTTTTTTAGGAGTACCTAGTTGGGAGTCTCTTAGTAGCCCACTAGAAAACTGTCTGCTACTAATGTATTCCTCCTATCTGCAATTAATTCATCCAGCTCTGCCACAGGATAACATTCACACTAGGCTGCAAAAACTAGTTAACCACAATCCTGTATGAGCATTTTTTATTCTCAGTTAATGACAAAACTGTGCTAAAAGTAATAATTTCATCCTGATGATGTTTTGGACAACCTTTTTAATTAACTTAACTTAATCACATACAATTTTGTACAATTGTATATATGTTATGTACTAAGTAAAGTTTATTAAAAAAATTTTGATGGCTCAGCATCCTTGTCTCACTGAATCAGGAGTCTGGTGGTTATGGTTAAGGTCACGGTAAGTCTCCAGGGAATAATATATGTCAATATAAAGTACCCATAATGGATGAAAACAAATGCTTGTGTGTGGGGGTTGTTGTTATTCTTAGTGAACTGCTCAGTGGGAGCATGTTATCAGCGTCTGTTTCTCACAGCTTATTCTTAATTATCATGCTCCTAACTCTGCATCCCATGGAGAATTTAATGACACAGTTGGAGAAAAAGAACTGACCAAATGTCTCTGTGTTTACACAACCTGCATATTAATCATGTGGAAATACTTATATTGTGTTGCTGTAGTTGCTTCAAGCAATTAGAAAATATTCAGAACCCTTCACTCTTTGTACATTTTGGTGTGTTAGACCTGAATTTAAATGGGTAAAACTGGCATTGACTGCATGAAAACATGTTTTTTTTTTTTTGCAATATTTTGCCAAATTAATTAAAAATCCAAAATGAATTTGTATCCAAGGTTTCAGATTTGTCAGCTTCCACAAAAACTCCTCTTCATCTGGTACAACTCTCTTCTCTAACAAAAATGGGAAAGATTCTCTGATCAGATGAGACAAAAATGTAAGTCTTTAGGCAGAACTCTGAGCGTTATGCCTGGTCAACACCAGACAATACCATCCCTATGGTAAAACATGGTGCCATGGGCTGCCTGTGAAGACTGATCAGTATTGAGGGAAAGACAAATACAGCCGAATACAACAAAAGTTCTTGAAGAAAACTTGCTCCAGAGGGCATGAGACACATCTTGGTAGGAGAGGAGTTGGTAGTGAGAGAGGCAAGCAAACTGGGAAGAAAGATAAATTGTATTGCATTGAAACACCACCATCTAGTGAGAATTTGATGAAATTGCAGGATACAGTTTTTGCAATATCCATCCATTATCCACACCACTTAGTCCAATTGAGGGTTGCAGGGGGCTGGAGCCAATCCCAGTTAACACCGGCCAGGACACAGGGCACATCCTGGACAGATCACCATTCTATCACAGGGCTGACACATAGAGAGAGACAAACACACATTCACATCTTTGGGCAATTTAGAGTCACCAATTAACCTTAAACTGCATGTCTTTGGCCTGTGGGAGAAAACTGGACTATCAGAGAAAACCCATGGAGACACAAGGAAAACAAACAAACTCTTCAGCAGATCTTTTCGACACAGACCAAACGATGAAAACGTTTTATAATTAATCATTAGCAATGAGGATCTGAGGTGAAAGAGAAACTTAAAACTACATGTACATTAATGTCAAATACGGCCATGTTTATTGGTTAATTTATCTTCAGATCTGTTTAGCTTTGTTTGGGGTTACATTAGATGCTAGTAAAGGTTTCATAACCTCAGATAATCTGATGTAGAACAGTAATGAAATTCAAAAATAATGATCTTTGTTTTGGGTTTGGACTGCATTAGCCACTCACCAGAGGCTGTGTTCACACTCTTAGCAATTTTTAAAGGTTAGTCTGTGATCATTTTAACCCATGTTCACTCAGTTTTACCAGTGAAAATTAACTGGCAATACACTCTTGCAGTCAATTGTAAGTGGTTTATTTCAACAGACAATGAGAAGCAACTATTTTCTGTGGCTGTGGTCTATAAAGCTCTTTAGAAGAGTGAAATCAAATCTCCAGAGTACATTGTGGAATTTACAGTGAAAAGGTCAGAGCAACAAAATAGTGTAAATGTCATACATCAAACCTTTGTTCAGCAAGCATTCAAACTCCAGCCTGTACATATGGCTTAGTTACCTTGTCCGGCTATTATCCGTGCTGAAATTGGCTTTGATTTTAATGACGTATCAGTAATCTGAAATGGCCTTATCCATCCATTTCTTGTAAGCCGGACTGGCATCCTGCACAGAGAAGCTGAGGTGTTCTGGGTTTGCACAGGGACGGACAGACCTTGAACAGAAAACACACAAACAAAAACAGGTCACAGACACTTTGTTCAGAACACAGTCACAGTACAAAGTCATATCTGAATAACTTACTGAACCTCAGTGTTTTTCAACTTGCTTTTTATCTGTTTTCAGCATTTAATTACTGACTGAACAAACAAGTTTTCACTTCTGGTTGTTCAAAGTGTAACATCCCAGAACACCCAAAGGAGTGGTCATCTTAAATGTTCATATAATCCATAGCTTACTGTCTGCATGTTTTCTATTACAAGAAATGCTCTTTCAGCAATCAAAAATGGCCAAATGCAAAGAAATGCCCCTTCTGCTGTTTATATGAAGTAGAAGATGTGACACCTGTTACTGTTATAACTACATCACTAACTTCTTTAATTAGAAACAAAATCCAGTTATCTATTAATTATAAAATCCAAATTGTTGCAAATGTTTGAGCACAGTTCCAGATCAGTGCCTCTGGAAAACTGAACAAACTGTTAAGCTGTAGAGTGAAATAATGAAATTTTAAACGCACATTAAAGCCTAAATTGAAAATAACAGCAATAAAATAACCCATGTTTACATTAGCATGCACAGCCTACGAATTAATTACTTTGGAAACTTGAAACAATAATTGCATTGATCTCAAATAATCATATATGCAGCAACAATGGCATCTCATCTTACAGTTGTGTTTTCTATGCCTAGTAAATAATCATGATCAAAGACTCTCAGTAAGGTTGGATTGGATTTGGCCTCTCCAATAATATCTAAAAACCACAGAACACATCAGTGTACCATGTATACACAAACATATGAAGGACTTTAATTTCTAGGGACTAAGAGTACTACTACATGTAGATGCAGTAAAGTCTGTAAAATCCCTCAAGATACTGCACTTTCCAAAGAACAATCAAACATTTATTGCTACTATGATTTATCATGATATTGCCCAGTGGTCCTGACAGGCTTTTATGCTGTCAAGTACAAAACAGCCTATTTCCTTTTAAGATGGTGGATTGGGAACTGAAAATCCATATTAAAGCATGTTCTATGATAAATGTCAAAATGAATAGAAGTAAAAGACTAAATAATCCTTGAAATAACTGAAGCTCATCTATTATACACCCACACGCACTGAAGCTAACCCACCTCCATCACTAGCCTCACTCTTAAACTAATCCTATCATATCCTCTATTTTTAGACTTGGAGCTCTGTTTGATTAACAGGTTTAATGCTACCTTTTTTCTGTTGCTCTCTGTCCTCTCCAAGTTTTTAGTTTCTTATTTCATATGGTTATATATTAACAGGCCATGCATATAAAGATATTTTTGAAGGCAAACTTACATTTAAGTTCTACAAAGCAAGCCACACCATATAGAAAAAAGAGTGTATATTTATTTACACTTACACTTACATATTTATAGATGTAGATATAGATATAGATGGGGGTCAAATATGATTTACATTGTGGAGGTCTGGGAGAGAATGTTAATACTAGCTGCCAGCTGTCTCTCCATGATTGCCCTGGAAAAGAAGACAGAATGGTTTTGAATGTAAATGGAAATGGGGGAGGCAGACATGGAAGGAGAGGAAAGAAAAATTAAACACTTACAAGCCATCAGCTGTTTATCAGTTGCAGCATGAAACACAGTCCTTCATTAAGGTGCGCTTCAAGCGGGTCACATAAAAATACTTTGATGCAGTAAATTCTGAAAAAGATAGTAGAGTCTGCTTTTTGTAAGAGTTTATAACCAGCTTGGCTGTGCCACTTCCTCCTTCCTGGGGCCTGTGGAAGAACTGATTTACATATTTGGCAACTGTACTAATGCTAGTCTCTGTTTTGACACATGGTAAATAGATCTTTTCCATGCAGCTAAAATGCTGACAAATAAATTGAGAGTGGAAACATGGGCTCAACAGTTGTGGACTTGACAAGATTGTACCAGACTTATGCTTGACTGACTCTGATTTATTTAAAACAACATCCAGATTAAAGGAATAGTTTGATAATTTGGGATTCACTCTTCCTATAATGAATAATTAAATCAGTGCTGTAAGGCATACATTTTGTTACCTTAGCACAGACTAGTTGTTTGTATCTGTAATAAATGTCTTTGCACTTAAATAACCAGCTGCAGGCTGTAGGTATATATTAAATCTACAAACACGAGTGATGCTGATCTACACCCCTAACTCTCCTTTAATATGCAGAACTGTTGCTGCAAAGGTGGTTGAACTGAATCACAAAATGTAACCTGACATAACTGTGGTGACCACTCACTATTGATCCTGCCAATGTCCTTGACTGCCTATTCATTGGTACTGATAATGAGAATGATGGCCTGGTACACAGATGTCTGTCAAGGCTGAATTAAGCTGGACCCCAGTAGACCACACCCCAGAATACTAACGGGGCCAACAGCTAGAGCGGATTCAGACAAGAACATCTCAGTGTTGACCTGCCACAGTCGCAGTAAAGATCATGTTTGTGTCATTTCATGCTTTTCTGTGTTTGGATAAGGGGGAGTTATAACTGTATTTAATTATTTCCTACCCTCTGAAAGGATTGCCATGTTTGGATTAGATTCAGTATGTATCCACTTATTATTTGGCACTGTCTGTCACAGATAAATGCCTTGGCTTGCACTTACTGACCAAGTTATAATCTGTCCTACTTCTCTGAACAACAGCAAATCAAAGGCAGACACAGATGCATGAAACACACACACACACACACACACACACACACACACACACACACACACACACACACACACAATTACTAAACAATTTTGCATTTACTATGTAAATGATTATGGAAGTACATAAAATAAAATCACAATAGCGCTTACCACCATGCATGACATGAGCAGCACCGACCAAGAGACAGAGTGGAAGACAACCTCTTTATGGCATCAGTGGAACATTCACTCAGCCCTGTTGGTAGCAAAAATTGTCATTCATAATAAGAGGGACTGACTGTGCTGAACTTTGTTTATAAAACCACTCACTTTCTCCCAGATAATTTAGTGTGTTGTCATTTTTAGAACTTTTTCTACCTGACTCAACAGCTGCTTTGTGTGAGAAAAACCCTCTGAAAACTCATTACCTTTTAAAGAAGGGCACTGTGTTGACAGGTACTGTAGGTCAGATAGTCAAAGGCAGTGATAAATCTCCGCCCCGTTCAATTGGTTGCTTACTCTTTCTGACACGCCTGCGACCAATAAAATTGCAGGTTCACCTCTGCTGAGCTGCCTCCGGCCAGGGTCATAATGGGCTTTGGTGTCTCCAACGTATAAACACAACTTCTTTTGGCCTCAGGGCATGTTTGTGGTGGCAATAAAAGGAAAGAACAGAGAATAAATGTGTTTTAGTCAGTGGTGAAAACTGAAGTACACTAGGTTGTTGAGAAATCATTAAGTTATATTTAGCCTTTAAGAACACATAAAATCTATTTATTAATCTCTCATTTTGTGCTGAGCCATGTTTTTGTATTCAGTGGTGAAATCTACCATTTAGAGAAACTTGCAATTTAGTTAAAATATGTCCAGAGTTGGACACATCAGTTATTAGCTTTTTACTGCTACACCATAACGTTTCACAGGGTAGTCGGCTATGTACAGTATATATACCCACATCAAACTGGTGCAACATTAAAATTCTGCATATAATGATCAAATGATATAGCACTCTCAATGTGCCATTCTGCTGCATAGTACTTTAAATATATTTTGGCTATAAAACATTGAACATTGAGTTTTTTATTAATCAAATGTCACTGGGTCCTGGGATGTCTAGGCCTTCTTTCACAGCTCAAACATGCTTTACTTTATACTTTTGATACTTTTCAGAAATTTACAAAAACTGCTTATGATCTGGAAATAATGACGATATTTCAGAAGTCTAAATAAAGCAAAGTTATTTTTGTATGGGGTGTCAGACCCTGTAGAACGTGGCTAAATAAACACAACAGATGTACAGTATTAGTATTATGTTGCAGATTTCTTTTCTCTGTAAATAACTTATATATATTTCCCTTTGGTGTAAAAGCTTTATGGCAATTAAAGTAAACCTTTACACAGCATGTAATTATGTACATTTTTATATCTGGACTGAGGATACTTTATTCACAGGTCATTTGAACCATAGAAAAATGCCAAAACATATCACATAATGTTCTGATTATTATCATGCCTGTGTAAATGAAAATGTGCAGGCATGAAACACATAAAATAACAGCCCAAGAAAAAAAGGCACTGTATTCTACTTTTTTAGTGTCTATGACAGAGGCTCTCTACTTGCTCTCTATCAGCAAAAAGCCAATCGCATGCGAACACATGCACAGATGTATGGGTGTGGGTGCGCATACTGGCACACATCACCACTTATTCTGTAAATAAAACTTGTTCTTTCAGATAAGCAACACAACAAAGCCAAGTGCACGGCTCCATGTGAATAAAGAAGATACAGACAAACAGGAATCTTAAAGAAATATGAATAATTCAGGGAGATTTAAGAACAGACCGAACTTATACAAACTGCATTAGACTGGCATACAGTATATGAAACAGAGGTATGATGTAAAACTAGACAGAGTAAGCAGATTATTTTAAAACAATTATATCAGTGTTTGAGCTAAATTTGTTGATGGGTCATAAGATCGAATATTAGGAGTTTGGCGGGGTGTGCACTGGTCAGTTCACTGAAGCTTGGGATTTTCAGGAAGTGATTTTGTGCAGGATATCCACATGGGGGAGCTGTGGGTGCATGCATTTCTGTCATCTCCACCCAGCCCTTCTATTGTGAATAAATAAAATGTGGAGTGTTCATTTAGTGATATTTATGTATAAAACGTTCATCAACTGAAATGAAATGCTAAAGCACAGCAAGTTGCATGATTCACCACCATTTCCTTCTATTTTTCTTGACCTCTTCCTTGCCAGCCTTGCATACTTCATTTTGCCTGCATCCCACCTCCTCCTTCATCAGACATGGCATATATCAGAGACTGAACAGCAGGGGGCGCCACATGAGTCACAAGCCACACAACGAACCAATTTATTTCTCAAACTCACACAGGCTTCATTTGAGAGCCATCAGAGAGCTCCAATAGAGCCACTTAAGCCACTGTTCCCCAACATGAAAGAAAGCAACCAAAATAGAGAGATAGGAAGAAAGGCAAAGAGCTGGAGGAGAGCCGTTTGATCAGCTTGTTCTGGGGCATCACTCAGAGGGGCTCGCTTCCCGTGAGGAGTACTGAGGTCTGTTTGTCCCTTAGAAGTCTAATGTGAAAAATAGGATCATTTTTATTTCTGCCTATGCTTAACATTTGTTTGTGTATAATGAGGCCATAAGGTCTACAGTAAGAGCAGCCATAAGAAAATGAGAAATGAGAAGAGCAAAGCTACAAAGGAATCTGGCAAGAGATAGCTTGCCTAATTTGCCACTAAACCACAATTGTCTCTCAGTGGGATCAATGAAGTTCCCTCACTGTAAAATAAAACCAATTCTAGCAGGAAGAATTAGAGAGATGAATAGAAAGCTGAAAACACAGACATTAGTGAGGTGTGTGAACATGGAAAGAGACTACAGAGAATGAAAACTGTAATGGGTGTTTGGTTACAATTGGTTACAGTATTCTTTAGACCCTCATGCCTCTTGTCTCCCTCTCAGTGTGGCACTGCCATTACTGCACTGCATGGGAGGTAGAGGATGTAGGGAAATAAACTGGACTACTGGACACAGAGGTCAGGTAAGTCCTACTGAAGGGATTGTCCAGGCTGTGATTACCTCTAAAGGAAGAGACTGGTCTTCCCAAAGAGGTTAATTAAAAAGTCATGGGGGCCAAGCAGGGAAGTGTCTCCATCACTGCTGTGAACCCTGCTGACCCTGCCATCCTCTTGAGCAGACATAGCTATCCATCACAGCTGATTCCCAGGCTCTCAGGCTCCTACTATTGCCCCGAAAACTCCTGAGTGACTAAAAACACATAAGGGTATATAGCAGCGCCAGAACTTTGACAAGATATGAGAGAAAAGACACACCTATGCCAAGACATCCCCTCTTGAAGTCCCTGAGGTAATGAAACCTCTCCCCTCTCAGGGATCAGACAAACACTGTATCTTGTCATCTTCCTTTCATTCTCTTCTTGATCTTTTTCCCCCTCTATGTGACAACTACTAGACCACACATGGCCATTTATCAAAAAAACAAAAACAAAACTGAACTATTATTTTATTTATTTCGTTTCTGTTCTCCAGGAAAAAATATTTAAGCAACATAAGCATGCTGTTCGCATCCTAAACCATGGGGTTTTAAGCTCAATGCTTGCTGTAAGGAGCAAATATAGGTGTGCTGCTTTCCCTGATGACATTAAGGAATCAGCCACCATCAATGGAAAAAAACCCTCCAGCAATCCCTGCTGAGAAGAAAGATTTGTCATTCCTATTTCCCTAGCTCTTGCAGGTGAGGACAAAGGTGTGACAACGTGCAAAATAGAAAAAGCACTGTAAGGACACAACTGAGAGAGCAAGATAGACAAGAAGGGAAGAGAAACAAAGAGAGAGAAATGGAACGTTTTGGTTGATTGGGTTTGAGAGAGGAAAGTGAGCCTGGAGCAGTCTTACAGGAAAAAGTTAAATATTTTCATAAATCTCTTCTTGTAGAGTTCACCTGCAGCGGCGGGAGGCTTAAATCACGTCATGCTTGATTGGTTGAGAGGGAGAAGCTGATCTAGAGAATGAGGGCCCACCTCTGCTACAGAAAACCCTGTGCTTCCTTATTACACTTTCCTCACCCAGTCGTCTGCAGAATAACCGTTCCCTCTGCTGACGCAGGTAAAATGGGCTCATTCCCTCTCCATTCACAAGCTGAGTGCACCAAAATTCAGAGAAGGGAGAAGCATAATAGGTTCAGACTCCAAAGTTAGAGTGCCTGCAGGCAATAAGATGGAGGATGAACAGTGGAGACTTGATGGAAGACTTCTGTGTATTTGTATTTGAAAGCTTGTGCTTGAAAATATAGAAACAGTGCTTCTGACTGCAACAGTTATTCACTTTACTTTCAATATATGTCCTTAAAAATATTTCTTTTAAATATTCTCCCATGCATGTAATACTGTTTGCATAGGAAAACATACAAGCAATTTTCAGATTAAATATAAATAGGGGATGGGGGAGCAAAAAAAACTTCCAAATGTTCAGTTCTGCAGAAATTCTATCTGCAAAGGCAAGGTCATTTGGAATAAACATGGCACAGAAAAAAATCAATACAGTCATTGATGTGCTGTCCAATGCAGATCAAACTTTTGAGCTGGGTGTATAGTTAGGATGTGTGTGTGTGTCTGAGAGATTGTATGTGTCAACCTCAGACACACACGCGTCAGAAAGTGGCATTATGGAAATGCAGGAATCAGCATGAAAAGGGCAGCCGGAGGCATGCTCAGGGCAACCTTTTATATACAGCACCTAATCAGCTAGCTTGCTGCCTTCACTCCTGTTTACCCTAGTTATGAGTCACCCCTAAAACTGCAACCTCTTCATATAATCTCTTCTCCTCCCTCTCCATCTTCTCTGGTAGCACAGCGGCAGTTTCTTTCCAGTTTCCCACTTGGGCCTTGTACAGCCCAGCTTATTATTCAGGCCGTCACTGCCAGTCAGCTGATAACCTCTAAGTGCTCTGAGTAATTAATAAAAGTTCACCTACTGTACAGTATAAATAACAGCCCAAGGAACTCAGGTGTACATCGCCAGACAACCCAGCATAAAAATAGCAGACAGCTTGAGAAGAAAACCAAGACTTGGTGCACTTGTCATGTCCCAGTGACACAGACCAGGCCACCCCAAACCACACACACACACGCACACACACACACGCACACACACGCACGCGCGCACACACACACACACACACACACACACACACACACACACACACACACACACACACACACACACACACACACACACACACACACACACTTTTGGTGGTAAGAAATTTGATGCTGTATATTTATATATGTGAGAATATAAGAATATCTGCCTTTGGTTACACTTTTATTACATTCTTAAACCAGGAATTGTTTAGTCAGAAAAGTGTGTGTTTAGTAGCATGCGGCTAAACCTCAGTTAAAATGCTAAATAAAACAGGTTAAGAAATCACATAAGAGCCTTTACCACTTTGTGAACATTCACTATGGACCTTCCGAATAATTACACCAAAAACTGCATTCAGTTTCCTAAGGGAATTAAAAAACAGAAGAGAAAGAACATCAACAAACAACAACAACAATGTACAGGTTGGGAGTTAAGAAGATCTTCTCAAACCTCACAATCTCATGAGGAAGCTCTCTTTCCTTTGACCTAATCCTTTCTAAGACTGGTCCATTCATCTATCACCTTGCAGTTTTGTTTATTTGGACCTGGCTCTGGAACCTATAAAAAGTCTCCACAGAGTGCATGAAAATATTCCACAAATCTCCAATCAACCTGGTTAAACTTTGTTGCTTTCATTATTTTAATTGGTAATTCATAAACTATTGAGGCATTGATATGTCTGTTCTAAGTCTTGCATATCTTCTGTAATATAGATTTGAACTCTTTATTTATTCACTCATCACAGCCTACATGCTTTGTAGTTGTAATCCCCCTCTTCCTTTGTGTCTTTGGTAAGTTGGGGGGTTGAACATGTCACTGTTGGTAATAAATGTGTGTAGTTAAATAGAACCAGTTTGTTGTTTGTTTTCCTAAGTCATATAACCTGAAAAGATCTTACTTCTCAAAGAATAATTATTGTAGAGAACCACTTCCATTAAATCATAATTAAGATGAATTATAATCATAAACCCATATGGCCTTTCTTGTGTGGCGTGCAAGAAGGACCATTCCACTATTATTATCCATTCTCTAATGCGTTCTCTTGCTGGACAAATAATTCCATACGGGATTTTTGTACAGTCATTTTTCATATTTCCCATAATATTAGAGCAACACAAATCCTTGCATACTTTTGGTGGATCATGAAAACATATGTTCTGTTTTTATGCACAAAAGGAGAAAAGTATCCCGAGTGTTATTGTATCCCATGTGCTGTTTAATGTTCCGATGTGTTTGTCAAATCCCTGCAATATCCAGAAGGAGGGATCCGTTTAGAGCCAAAGAAGAGAGCCAGAGAGACAGAGAGACAGAGAGAGAGAGAGAGAGAGAGAGACAGAAGAGACAGAGAGAGAGAGAGAGAGAGAGAGAGAGAGAGAGAGAGAGAGAGAGAGAGAGAGACAGAAGAGACAGAGAGAGAGAGAGAGAGAGATAGACAGAGAGAGAGAGAGAGAGAGAGACAGAGAGAGACAGAGAGATAGGGAGGTTAGGACAGAAGAGGGTGGAAACAAGATTAAGAGATAGGGAGAAGGGCTGGACAGAGGACAATTTTATGGTCATTCAAAAGGAAATCGATGCTAATGAATGGGCCTATTTGTACAATGTAGTGATAAGGAAATTACCAGCTTAAGAGGATGCTGCTCTGATTGTGCATGTTTGTATGTGTGACCACAAACTGATAAGAATGTTTGGTATCAAGGATAGAAAACCCACTCTGCAAGGTACAGCAAACACAAGTGACCTGACCCACTAGGAAGTGTTCTAAACTAAGACCTGGTCAATATCCAGGTTGTTCTATTGATTAGGCCCCTGTGACTGGTTTACCCTGGTTCAATGATGCAACCAATACAGATGAAGTGTTAGTCAGTCTGTAGCCAAAACAAGCTTTGTCAAAATATTACCTTCTCCTGTTGATAAATGGCCTGCAGAGCTTTGTAAAAACTTGAAATATATAGCAGAAAGTGTAGTAAAACCTGCAAAGTGCTAAATTTAAACCTGCCAGACAAAACATGTTGCCAATACCAAAATAAGAGAATTACTTGTTTCATAACACCATTCACACCTATGAGTCAGTCTCAGCAAGGTGCAGCCAGCATGGATTGATTGCATCTTTTTTTACTTCTAAAAAAAAATGTTGATTACATTTTGTCAAGTGTAACAAAATGTGGGTATCCCTCCAGATCCAGCTCTCTTGTACCCAACATTCAGACTGGGCCATTTTTAGCTGCCATTGAACCAGAATGGAACTCCAGCACATTTATAACTATAGAAGATTTGCTTGTTTAAATGAGGTTCTTGTTTGATAAGAATGAAAAGACAATTATTGGTAATTACAAATGCTTTGAGAAGGCAGGCAAAGTCAGGTGTGCTGGAGGCGGGTAATACAGGGAGGTAATTCTCCAAAAGTGCTAATTAAAGTGGTAAGGTGTATAAAATGCTACAAATTAGCAGTGCATCCCTGATGACAGCAAGTATTTTGCAGGTTGCATGAGTAAATATTTGTTCTGCCTATTCATCTGCATGTATTTGTTGCCTTCCACAGTTTCACAGTGCTGCAGTGAATGTGGTTGGGAGGGTGGAGGTTTACAATAGAAGCAGGAGCATCAGAGATCAAACGATTTTATTTCTGTTGTAACTGGGAAAAGGGGGCTCCTTCGGTGTTTCTTCTGGGACTACTGCTCCAGATTCTGATATCCATTTCCCCTTTGTTTTCTCTCTTGGCCCTTTGAAATATTTAGTGAGAATCCCTGACTAATGCATACACACACATATTAAGCATGTGTGTGTATGCATTTGTGTGCACATTTACAATCACTGCACTCCCTGCAGGCATCAGTCATCAATTGTGCATTCAACATCTGGAAGTGGACAGTCTTTCCCTCAGGAAAAGAACACTTCAGACCTCTCCATTTTAGCATAGAGCTCATCCTGAGGGATTGCTTCTCTCAGCCCAGCCATGGCCCCTCATTTTATTTTATCTACTGCAGGCTCCACTGAGGAATCACTGAGCAACAAACCTCCTCCATGAACTTATTTCTCCATCTTTATATCTTTCTCTGTTGAACTTTGCATGCCTTGCCAATAACTGTAGTAATGAAAAAGAAGCAGTCTTACAGGAAACCTTCTAAAAAGGTTCATATAAAAATAACAATATCATAATAACATAACAATATGACCTATTTGCATGCAAAAAGATGTACATATTTTAGGGCTAAGACAATGTTCTGATTGAGCTCCCACAATATTGAATAAAAAAAAAAAAAAATTTCATGACACCAGAAAATTATACTGTACTATAGTTCAACAGTCCCCAGTGTGGCCTTTGCCCTCAGCTGGACACAACCGCTAAGAATCTACCTACAATCTGTACCGCCTTGTTAGTGCACATACACCATATGAGGCCTGTTGTATTAGTTATTCTAATGCATGTCTTGTTATCCATATAGATGAGAGAGGGAATAGACCAACAGATGGCCAGGGAAAGAGGGAGTCACAAATACAAAATCATCCTCCAGGAATATGAGGATCACATTCATTGCCTGCACACACCTAGAGATTCACTGACAACCCTGCTGCCACCAAACATTTCACTACTCTCCAATTCTGCTCAATTCTCTGCAATGTCTTGGCAATGCGCCAGTCAGCCGATTGTGTGTAAAAGTTGCACAGGGCTTGCCAACAGAGATTTAATCTCTGGTCCCTTTCCAAGAGTTTCCTGCTGAATGTCTGGTATCTCCAGGTCTGAGAGGTATTAAAGAGTATCAATAATATGGTTATTTCACACATATGACTCTTCAGAAAGTATGAACTGTGCAGTATTGTGCCCTGTTGACTTTGAAACTGCAGAACATTTCCTTAACAATTTGCAAACAAAGCTCTCCCTACCATGTCTGGTGAAATTCCACATATACTTTCAGAGCATTTATCTTGGAATAGAAAGAATTGCTTAGCTAATTGGTGGTGGATTTGTAAATATCACATCACTTGGAGATTTACTCCAGTATAACAAGATATATGTGTATGCAAATGAGATTCTTGGTAGACATTAAAATGTATTGTAAACATTAGGCGTGTTGTTCTTTTAAAATGACTACCAAACATGCATTAATAGGGATTTTAAATTTTAATTTAAAAAATGACATTTTAGCACTCAAAACCTGCCTATTAGTCTTTTTGAAGACTGACAGTCATAAACTATTTATTAATCCTGTATCGGACATTAGTTAAGATATGCTCTTAAATGAAAAATACAGTACGGTCCATTAGTGTGTAATTGCTGGGAGGTGGAGAGGGAAAAACACCTTTAAAAGGGTTTCCTTTTGTATCAGTGTGTGCAACAGAAGGTAGACAACAGTAAGGTACACTGTGGGCAAATTCCAGGCTAGGTAAGTGGTATTCTTCAGATTTTTCCACTGTTGTCCACATGACCTATGTTCCATGTTTGTGCTGCTGCCCGGTGGCCTGCTTCTCCCATCTGACACAATGAAGACAGATGAGCTGCTCTGAGATGTGCTCTCTGTGCTCTGTTTTGTCTGAGTTTTCTCTCTAAGGGTTTCTTCTGACTGTCAAACACCTGCATGGACTACATTAAAATGTGTCAGTGTCTGTACACACATACAGCCTTGTATTACTGTGCACACTGGAATGTCTGCACAACAGAATATGTGCACAGTCCAGTTACACATAACTGTTATCAATTATTGGCCGTTCTTTTTCAGATGAATATAAAGTCAAATCATGAAGATATAACTTTTAATACATTCATATGAAGAGGAAATTATGTTGAAAAACTAATTTTCACTTGCTTGATCAATGCTATTCAACTTCAAACTCAAAGGGTTATTAATGCTTCACATATTCAACCTGTAATTTAGGTTACATAATGAATTAACGCAAGTCACTGGCTTTGAATAATGAAATTAGGATATACTTCACACACTAAGGAAGCAGCTAGACACCAAGTATAGCATTTGATTCATGTGTTTGGCCTACTCCAAACCCATTGGGACTGACTACAGGGGACCATTAGTTTTGTTGTCATTGCTAACTGCATCACACAGGAGGCTTTGCTACATAGTGAGAATATTGCTTTTTCAGTTTCACTCTCTTTTATGGACTCCTGATATACAACAAGTTCATTGATTTCCACTCAAACTTTAAAATAATCTGGAAAACCTTGCTAGTAAGGACAAATTGCAAACCAAATGTATGAACAGTGTTTCATTTTCCCTCCACAGCTTTTTCACGTCTGTCCATCAGTGGCTCATTCCACCCACTTGCCTCTCATCACTTGTCAAAACCTTTTGCTGACTGCAGTGGTCCAGGTAATAACCACTGCAGGGTGATGCAGTTAATAATATCAAGTGGACTTGAGAATTCCTGCCATCCCCTGTTTATACGTATTGAAAATCAATGTCTATAATAACGAAAACCTATTGGCACTCTGGGTGGATTCTGACCCAGTGTCAAACATATCAGTGATTCTTTATGAGTGAAGGGATTTGACCACTCTCTTAGTGTTTACTGAAGCACTGAAAAAAAGGGCAATAACAAAAATTCTGTCCATCTGCTTTATTTTCCCTAGTATGATTTTCTTTGCAAACTATGTAGTCTCCAAACAAAAACAAAAACAAAAAAAACTAAAGTGTAAGGATATTTTAAAGCGAGATCTCAATTAAATAAAAGGCTAAAAAACATGAAACCTACAAACAAACATTCTTTATTTAACAACTATGTTGAAGATTTGAACTTCTTTGTCACCAAAACTAGCAGGTTTCACAGGTTCTTAAACACAAAAATCTTTGCAGCAAATATCATGACATAAAAATGAAATAAAATCACTATCCAAGTAAAAATTAGAGATGGCAGTACTCCCTGACTGGCCAATAATAGGGTTTTTATGTGGAGCGGTATAAAAAAGAAACGTAGTGATCTGTGAAAGAGGGAAAGGGGAAGAAAAATTACAAAGCGCCTCCAAGGGCCTGTCTCGTTATTATTAGTTTTAGATGAAAAACACAAACGCTACCCAAGAGGCAGCGCCATGCAGCAGGCAGGCATTCTCTGACATTTGAAGGGGCGGCGGTTTGGGAGTGGGAGAGCTGGAAAAGTAACAGAACTACTAAACTACTCCATGAATGAGATAAGTTGGCAAATCACAGCTGGAGCAAAATTTTCTTCCCACATTACTGAATCATGTAACAGTGACCCATGGTCCAATATATCTCCTGTAGACAGTGTTCACCCATATGACAGGGGTCTCCAGCTCCAGGCCCCCGAGGGCCACTGTCCTGCTTGTTTTCGAACTATCCCTGCCCTTGGAAAACTTGCAGTTTCTTGAAGTTAGTTTCCTGAAGTTCACAGAAGGAATTCAGATGTTTACAGTCTTGACCTGTATGACATTTAAGATTATGAAGGCTCACGATATCTTGCCTGAAGACATACTTTGCCAAACTGTATGAAGAAGGCAGGGCATGGTGAAGCCAAGAGTACAGGAAAAGACGAAGAGCCAGTGAGTGTGGGGCAGCAGCTTAGATATTTCAAAGCAGAGGAAAAACTCTTTAAATTGGACCTGGAATTTATTATTGGCTAAGTGGAAGAGTGTAGGCCAAATTAGTTTCTCTTAAAATGCATAGTCACTGAGCAAATGAGAATTTCCAAATCAGTATCATCCCTGCAAATTAATACATGTACTTTTTATTTCACAAAGGTCTGCAGTGCATTCAGCAAAAACCACACAAAATCCATAGTTTAAGTTACTCAGATCCCAGACAGGTTGTTATGCTAATCTCTGTGCTATGAGACAGCTCTGCTTGCGTGCTAACTTTATAAGAATGCATTCTTCATCAGAACGTCACGCATAAATACAGGAGGCAAAAACATGCTTATTAATTCCTAGTTTACTCCTACTCTGTTCAAGACTGACAGCACGATGCTCCGCAATCCTCTACACATCTACATGTGTCATTCATGTCATTACTGACAAAACACAACACAGCAGGTAGTACGGTCAACTGTCAGTCATTTTAAGCAGGATGAAATATAACTCAGAGATGAAGACATTTATTTTAGTGACTAGTATGTACTTAACACTTACACATCTATTGCAGAAAAAGTGAGAATGAATCTAATGTTGTTGGTAATCCTGCATTCTAACACCTACTGTACCTTCACATTGCTATGTGTCTTTTAAAACGAGAATGCAAAACAGAAGAGAAAATGGAAGTAATAATGAAACAAATGAGGTGTTTAGGATAAATCTACCAATGCTTTTTAAAAAAAAATTAACACAAGTTATATGACATTTACCTTTGGCCCAAATCAATTTGTGAGTGTAAGTTAAGGGATATGACGAGCGCTGATGCATTGATTACAGGTCCAGATAGTAGTAACGTAGTAATGTTCTTGTACATGTACAACAGACACCAACAAAGCAACAGCATTCATCAGCATATGGCAGTTCCTAAATCCTGTAGCAATTAAAGCATATTTGTTCAACTTAATCAGAGCAGTATGCAACACTTTGTCCTATTCCCACTTAAATGTTGCCAAGTGGAGCCAACAGCCTTGTTAGGTGCAGAGATAAAAGTTCATTTTCACTAATTATGTTCTTCTGAAACACAAACTACAGTCAGGCAGATTAACGTTGTTCCCATGTTAAGATGATGTAAATCCCTGAGGCAAGTTGTAGATGGATCAAGGAAGACAAAAGGGATACAAAAAGCAAATTTTAAGTTATTGAAGGCACGTTTCCATATGGAGTCCTGAGGGAATTTCATCACCACAAACATACTGAGGCACAGTCAGATGCATGGCCATATGCTACAGGCATACAGCAAAGTCACACTACAAAATATGGACAATAAAACAGAAACACATAACTACTAATTATGCTACATTTACATTTAGCAAAAGCACACATAAGTGAAGTGAAACAGATGTGTGTCTTTCCAGTATGTCAAATTAGAGCAGTGAAGCATGCTATGTAAGACAGACATACAGTAGCTGTTCCAGAAACAGTAGAGTTTTATATTGTAAGTCTACATAAAAAGAAATTTGTTCTTGGCCCAAGAGTCAAGATACAGTAAGGGTCGGCAAATGTTTGAGGAGCCAATAATTCTTACAAAGACACACATCTGTGAGTTTGATCATAAATCCATTGCTTTTAAAAGCCTTAGTTTCTCTTCCTCCAACTAAACTCAGTCTACCTCTAAGATCATGTTCTTTCAACTCTGACTCTTGTACATTTTTTGAAGGCTTTGGATGAACTTAAACTCAGCATCTTTAAACATTCCACAAGTGGCATGGCTCACATTTTAGGATTCATTTTAGATTAATTTGTGTATGTTCTGAGGTTAAAAACCTATAAACCTCATGCTTGCTCACACTGAGTATAAGAAGGTTGAAAATTTGAAGAGTTTTCTATTCCCCCATATATTCACACTCTACTTTTGCCATGTTGAACTGTCCTGCAAAGTTATTTAAAACTGCTCTGAGCTGGTCTTTCTTCTATTAACAATGGATCAGTGACTACATAAAGGTTGTAGTGATGCCTTTACAGAGCATTTTAGCATCCTTCAGCTCATTGTCTTGGCCCACAAAATTTATCAGCCTATTTTCCAGCTGCAGCAAACTTATGAGCTAGTTCAGTTATCATATGCTGGACCTTCATCATTGTAAATACAATAATGAATGTAGCATGTTTAGGCACAAAAACACCTTACCTAAGTTTAAGGTAAGGATCATGGTTTGGAGTAAAAAAATTCTGTGACATGACACCCACCTGTCTTCCATCCACACCAACTTCCTTCCTGTGTGGACTCTGTTGGTCTATCATCAGGTTTTTGTTCCCAAAATGCTTATCTGTGGCTGCTAAACATTTCAGGGAGGACAATATCGATCAGGACCTTCTGGCCTACAGGTAACTGCAATTAGCTTCTTTTTGAGTAATGATAATCCAAAACAACCATTAAAGGGTGCAACAACATTGTGAGCAAGTACGTTGTCAAGGGTATGTCTATTCATTATGGATTTAAATTTAGCATTCAGAACCGTCAGATATACTGACTAAATAAAAGGACGTTTCTTGTTGGTTTGAGAGTGCAATGTTTCAACCCTTTTGTGCTTTGAATACTACTAATGATGACTCAAAGTAATCCTTAAATCCTGCACATAGTGGCTTTGAATAAAAATCCAATTCCTACGGGAAACCTTTGTTCATTAAATCTAAATAAGAACTAACCTGTTTTCAACCAAGAACATCACACTATTCCCCACTCTGCTATAGATGTTGTTATTGGATCAAAGTGACAGGCTGCAGAATTGCCCATTTTAAACATTATTCCTGGGGTGATTGGGCTGGTCCTTCTGTAGCTGTTGACTCAGATGTAGCAGTGTGTTTTTTATCTGTTGGTGAAGAGCAAAGCCAGCAGCCACATACCAACTGCCAAAGTCCTAACTTTGTTGTGATCTGCAGGGAATTGAGCTGTGCCAAAATTAGCACAACATTAACATGGATTTTCATTTAATGGGGTAACATTATAATAGACAAAAATGCAAAAATGATTCTCATCTTCTTTTTGTGCCATGGTAGTCACAGGTTGCAGCCCAAAATAGAGGGAGGAAAGAAAAAAGAGGCTGAAAGGCATGAGAAGAGCTAGGAAGAAGTAGAGAAATGAAACATTACAACCATGGAGGACTTCCTGGACCCATTTGACCATACACACTGTGACTCAGCTGGGGTGCTAAATGCACTGCAAAGCAATCAATAGCAATAGTACATGTCCCTATGTTACCTGTTGAGTCAATTCCATCTTGTACAAATCCACTCAGACTAAGAGACTTTCATGTTTCCACTGCAGCTGTAAAGGTACTCAAATAAAGTAGAAACACAAATTAATTTAAAATTAAGGCATACGGTTTTTAACATGTTAACTGCCTGTGCCTGACATACATAAGTGATTAGATATGATGCTGGTGTACTCTGCAAGATATCCATACACATCTGCATTCTCAATACACACCCACACACACACACACACACACCCAGGTTCTTTGAATCACCAGCATCAAGGGATCATCTAAGCCTCATACTTCTTCATTGACGTTGCTGTCTACCATGAGCAGAGCACACAGATACACACACAAACACAGGATGACAGAGACAGACATGAGCAGATAAAATAAAGATGAATAAAGTGTTACCTTTGAACATTTGCATTTCTGACAGCAGACATGTAAAATACATAAATGAAAAAAAGAGGGAAAACCAAACATAGTGAGAAAGCAACTACAGTGTGACATGAATTACAGCAGCACATCCTGATGAACCACAAACATTGAACCACTTGTATTCATGCTTATATTTATTCTTGAGGACACAAACATTGGCAGATGTTCCCAACTGTGATACGTGAATTACAGCTTTTCTAATAAATAAAAAGATGCTAGAGATTAATTTTGAAAGCACAAATTCAAACTTTTAGACACTGTTTTATAAATCCCATGTTTAATGTCTGCTGTCAACCATGACATTTGGCTTAAAAGGTCACTCCAGCAATTTAGTATTGAACTTCCACAGAGCTGAAGGATTTGTAAAAGACAGATTAATAAAATATCGTCTAAAATATGTACAAAAAGGGCTGTGATATCCTGAGTTTTAGTTTAACAGGCTATAATCAACATTTTTATAACATCAAAAATGTGGCAATGTGAATGGAGTTACTTGTAGTGATTAACCTTCAGAAGATTGTCATCTGAATCTGTAGCTCTTCTTGGCTTTATGGAGCATTTATAACATGTTTTAGCTTGTTTACCTGTCCAGCTTACAACTTTACTATTTTTATCACTGTCTTGTTGCTATAAATTTGTCTCTGAGCCAATGAAAACGACATCATGAGGGTTGTTTTCTTCACAAATCACTGTATAACTGTTTTCACCTGATGACTGGTATGACTTATGACTTGTAAACAGATCTTTATATGTAACCTTGGTGGAGTAGTGCTTTTAAAGCCTGCATCTCATATACAAAAAGCTGCAGAGTTTCCTGTTTAATTACTTAAGATGAATTCAAACTTTTCTGAACCACACATTCCACATTCACTCATCCCTGTGGTTGCTATCTCCCATCAGCCCTGATATTTGGATTAATACCATGGGACAATTTAGTTGTGTAAACTGAACAGATGAGACCATGTTCACAATCTTTTTCGTGTGGGTGAGCAAAACACTATTGATTTCGCCTCTGCAGGTGGATTAAGAAACATGTTTGCCTTTCTCAAGAGAGCGGTCTTGGGGTGACTTCAGTGTAAATACGAGATACTCTGAGTGTGTATTATGTGTTATGTGTGTATGAGGAAGGAAGAAAGACAGAGAGTGAGATAGATTCCTGGCTGAAAGTCTAGCTGTGACATTTGACTGTTTTCTGTCTGACATTTCAGCAGTAATGTCTAGTAAGGTCTACTTTATCAAGAGCAACAGAGCAGTGAGTAGCGATACCTGACCAGGTAAAGCTAAGAAAACAAATGATCTATTGTAACCTAGCTGCAGAATGCTTATATTAAGGAAAATTAAGTCTATTAAGTTACTTCCAAAAAGCCAATTTTGTTTGAGGATTGCTAAATGATTGAAATTGAGGTCTAATTTGCTGTATTTCTTCTCTTGATTTCTCTTTAACTTTTCATTATTTGTTTCCTCCAACTGCTTGTGCATGTTTTCTACTTTACTGCATTCACTTTCTTTCCAGTTCTATTTTCTGTACACCTGTGTGAATTTTAATTATATTTATTGCTTATAAATGCAATCCAAGGACAGTATACATACATACATATATACATAAAAAAAAAAAAATTCCCCTCTTTTTCCCTGGTGTGTGTGTGTCTTCCTCAATCTCGGGTCCTCTACCACAGGCCTGGGAGTTTGAGGGTTCTTCGCAGTATCTTAGCTGTTCCTATCACTGCGCTCTTCTGAACTGAGAGCTCTGATTTTGTTCCTGGGATCTGTTGGAGCCACTCTCCCAGTTTGGGGCTCACAGCCCCAAGGGTGCCGATTACCACGGGGACCACTGTTGCCTTCACCTTCCACATCTTTTCTAGCTCTTCTTTCAGCCCCTGGTATTCTTCAAGCTTCTCATGTTCCTTCTTTCTGATGTTACTATCACTTGGGATTGCTACATCAATCACTACGGCTTTCTTCTGTTGTTTGCCCACCACTATTATGTCCGGTTGGTTAGCCATCTCCTGTTTGTCGGTGTGTATCTGGAATCCCCACAGGAAGAGAATGTGGTACCTATGGAAACTTTGAAACCCACCATCTAGACTAGGGCCAAAACAACTAGCAGCTCAGTGCTCCAACATCCACGTCAACTGCTATCACAACTGGAGATTGAAGAGATACAACACAAATGCTATGGCAAAGGGGAGCCAGGACTCAAGGTCAGGGGGGAAACAATACCATACCCACCTGAGATTGGGTACCAAGCCCTAGTAACAAGCCCCCACACTCCATACACATGGCTTGTATGTGCCATGAAAGGCAATAGTTTGAATAGTTTGATGAAATCTAAGAATATTGTGTAATGCCTGCAAATTATGTCTACAAATGGCTGCATACAGAGGTTGGATCTGGGAATGTAACCTATGCAGGATGTTGGCATCATGGCTTTAATAATAGAAATATAGTTCTGTTACAAAACATCTCTCCTTTTTAACATCATATAGAATACAGTACATAGTGAGCTAGTGACAGTGCAGATAAGTTGTCTGCCTGTATTTTCCTGCTTCCCTAATGCTGTCGTATAACCAGCTCCCTATCCCAGAGGAGAAGAGCCCTTTCTACCTGTGATCTCCCAGTGCTGACACTATCTGCTCAGTGTCTCTGCTGATGCCATGCAAAATGACAGTCCCAAGTCCTCTGTTCCACTGCCAGATAACAGTTCAGGGCGCCCATAAAGCAGAAAATACCAAATCACATTCTGCTAATACCCTTTGTGGTGACAGTCTCCATCTTAGTTCACTTGACATCCACTGCAGCGGAAATACTAAGGCTTGTCCTACTCTAGTGGCTCTACAAGATTGCTAGAAAAACTCTTTTATTGAGTTTGCATTGAATTGAAAAAAAAAAAAGCCAAAGTAAGTATCAAAGCTGAAATGAGATGGAAAAGATTATACAGTCCTACCAAAGTAACATCATTTTAATCGTTTTTTAAACAACTAAGCTAGTACAGGTACAGCAGGGAAGAAGTGCTGTTCTTAAAGCATTCATTGGCTTTTCATCCTGTAATCCTCTTTTAAATGTCCCCTTAAAATGGTATTAGTCTCAATTAGTCTTACCCATTTTCTATTTTCCATAGTCTTAGAGAACTCAAAAAAATAAAGTTGTTTTTGCAGCGCAGGACATCTGAAGGTACGTTTTTATTACTTTTTAAACACTTGGCCATCATCTTTTACAATACTGTACTTTTATGATTTTGTAAAACATGACTGCCAAGTGTTTAAAAAGAAATAAATGGAAAACTTACCTTTTTTATGTCACCTCTGTAAAAGTTAGCCAAACTTTGTTCATAGCATCCCTCAGTTTGGGGTCCCCCTACAGGCCTGGCACACTTCCATTGCAGCGTTTCTCTCTTGCATGTGTTTTGGCTGTTGCGGCGCCTTTGCCCTTGTCGGCCACTGTAACCAACATTACATGTGATCATTAATATAACTCAAATACACAGGAACTGCTTCATGTGTCTTATGTGGTGTAACACACTGAGCCATCCAAAAATTAAACCTGCTTATTGTAACCACAAACCAGCTGAAGTTAACTCACCAGAATAATCCACTTCAATGAGCGGAAACCCAAGTCAGACTTCCAACTTCCAGCAGTATCTCTACAGCTTAGCAGCTCCTCTGTGTGTCCATACCTCCGGTCCTACTCAGCATCACTGTTTTACATATTGTGTTAGAATGCATCGCTTTACTTTCTCTAAATATTTAATGTCTCACCCATAGAGTGACTCTTTTGGGTGGGTAGGGGCCAGAGCTTCACTGTGTGTGCCCAATCTGCCCATGAGGCGTTTAAAGAATATCTGTAATTTGCAGTTATAGAAAGTAACCAGGGTTGTACTTGGAGTCGTTTTGCTGCCATTGTAATCATAGTAAGCAGTGAAAATTGGATGGATGTAGGTGCTTAACCTTTCTTCTCCAATCTTCCTTGCATATCTATGTGCTGATAATTTCCCATTTGCACACAGAGCCAATCAACATAATCTGGTGCTCCTGTCATCAAGCTTTGTCATCAAGGTGGATCCACACTGGCAGTGTTTTGTATCACTCATCAACAACAACACCAGCCGGCTGGCGATGGCAAGATGCCAGCAGTGGTGGGATGACTTGCAGCAGTATCATGTGATGTGCTGAGCTCTGATGAGTGAGACCGTGTGGCGGCAGCTCAACCAAACACTGCTGCTCTGCTCATGTGAAGTTGGTTGTGCTCGCAATGTTTCTTAACTACTCTTCCTCCTATGAAGAGGACATTCAATGCTACACTTATATACAATATCACTTTTTTTAGTACTAGTTCTAGTTCAGGACCTTTCTGAAAAGAAAGATAAAACAATGTCAAACACAATGATGGTTGAAGTTTGACCATTTTTGAAATACATACACTCACCTCTCACTTTCAAAACATCAGTGTAAATGGGATGACAGTTTGCAAATACATGCTAAGCCTCCAGTCTAAACACACTGCTCACCCGCTGTCTTTGCTATGCCATATCAAGCTTACATTTTGGCAGGAAAAATCCTTCCCCATGATATCAACAGGCTAGATCAGTGGAACGTGAGGAGGACATATGTACAGCATTGACTACACCTGCCTTTGTTGGCTTACTATCCTCCCACATTCTGCTTTGCAGGAAGGATGGGTGGGGAACGGAAATTTGCTCTCAGCTGTCTGGTGTTATCCTCAGGTCTCTCTCCAGGCTCATGTTTAAGACTCAGAAGAGACCAGTGGGAGTGGGAGATTTATTGTTTAGGAGGTCCACAGAGTTGATGCTTTAAGATCTGCATGTGTTGGCTGTGCTGTCTCTCACATTTAGCCTAGTAGGTGGATTGGTTGGATGTGCCAGATATGTCCCTGCAGACCTGAAATAGGTTGCTTACAGTCTGTGTAACAAAATATTTAGCCGCTAGTGTTCAGGTAAAACATGCTGGATAGAGAGTGTACTATACATTATAAATAGATGCATAGTATAACTGTACTATAGTTCTCTGATCTTACAACAATTGTCTGACCCTTTACTGTTGATTTTAAACTCATATAGTTTAGTCAATATAGTACTTTTTATATTAGAGTGTGTCCACAGTGTCCTCAGTCTGTTTAGATTCTTTAGTAGTACCATGCTTTTCATGGACTTTCCTTTTAATCACTGGTAAAGCACTGACTATGTATGAATAGCTGCAGTGACACAAACGACTTGCTGACAATAGACTGTAAGTTACAGTCAGTCCCTCATCTGACTGTGTACAATGTGGATGTCAAAACACAAAAAGGGATGAAAATGAAACACTTGGAAAAACCAAACACATGAACAAATAAACAAGCACACAGACACAAACAGAGCTGCAAATGCTGTCATCGTCATACAAAGACAGATTCTGCAGGCTGTTTGGTATTTCTGGTGCAAACCTCTCAAGACATTAATGAGTAAAATGTTAGCTCATGTTGGGTGGATGGATTTTCACACTAGGCAAATTCTGCTAGAGAGGTTTCACACAGAGACATTGTTTTATGATTCACATTTCAAAGAAATACACACACACAGAAATAAACAGAGATTTTGAGCACACTTCACATCGTTGGAAGTGGTGTACTACAGGCATGGGGCCCTGTGTGCCTGCTGCTCTGTATTCAGTGGCTGCTTATGGTTCGGATATAACTCATTTCAGAAAGCAAAAGCCTGGCACCCCACTGCGTCTCCTATTGGCTTACTTTTGTTTTGTTTTTCTGCTGCTTTAATATTGCTTTTCCTGCTAGCTCACTTGAGAACAATCCACCTGAATTTACTGCAGCGGTAATGTCATTTTCCCCAGGAAAGGTGACCTCCAGCCCAGGTGTGGTGAGTCTGTCATAGCTTCTCTGCCACTTCCAGTCCTGCTGCTAATGACAACAATACTTTGTTGTATATGTTCATGTTTCTGGACTAAAGGAATATTTTAAGCTCATATGTCAGTAAGGGCTGGTTATGTGTATGTTATTAGAATATGCATACTTCATTGTAAAACGTCCTGCTTTTCTGTCAATTAGCTTAAACTTATGAGGACAATGATAAATCTGTACGAGAGGAGAACAGCTTCCTGTATACAGTATGTTCTTCTGATTAATGGGAAACTTGTTGGAGGCACAAACTAATGAATCGTTATAATTACCTTGCCGTTTGATCATACTACCAAAAACAAGAGCCCAGTATATATGTTATCCAGTATCACACTGATAGTATGGGCATGGGAACTCTCACGCTCACAATTCAAAAGCAGTGAAGTGAAACAGTGTGTTTCATATGAAATGTCACCAAACCACATATGACTTCTTGTGAAGTCATCACATTTGAAATGCCATTTTACATGAATAAGTCATATATGTCCATATAAGATTTTTCCTGTGTGTTTTATGTGATTTTTCAATTGATATTGTTGTTTTGACATGTCTGTCCGTAGGAACAATACATTAAACACTAAAAAGGGTGATTAAGTTGTGCTTTTAATAGATGAAGACCCACTTATTGTGGTAGTTGCAGCAGCAATGGCATCTGGCTCTGCCTGTTTCTTAAATTAAACAGTGATTGAAAGATATTCTTAATGTACTGTAAGCTTGTATAAGATGGGACATGAGTTTAAGCAAATTGACTGACCTCTTTCTTATGCTTTAGACGAAGGATTTATTCCACTGTGAGATAAGCATAAAACTGTCTCTACATTTGGAGTATGAAAAAAAAAAAAGCCTACACCAACTGTGCAAAACTGAAGAGGGGAAGATCTGTTGACAGAACACCATCTGTGGTAAGATGACACTCTGGTTTACTGTATTTTGATAAAACATTACATTTTCTGCTGCCATTTACTCCAGCTTGCAATTTTACACCACCAGTGATCTACAGTATATTCTCATTAATGCCTTTGAGTAGCAGTGGAAAACTAAAGCCACGAGAAACATAGGTAGATTTGTTTGTAAATTCTAGGAATGGTTTTGTTATGCCCAGTGTTATCCAGTGTTAGATATAGTGTATGTCTTGAGGCAGTAGGTCAGCATTAACATTGGGACTTCAGAATATTAATACCGAGTAGCAACTCTAACACCCTTGTGTGCAACCAGTAATGTGCTGAGTAAGGTGCAGAACATCAATGGAAATACTCATAACTTGGAGCCTAGAGATCTATAATGACCCTTGGTTACCATACATCTGATGTGAAAAGGACTGTAGGGCCATGCAATGTAAAATGGTCCACTCCATTAATATCACAGGAGCTATAAAGCTGTCACTGCCACTCCATGCTCTTCCCACATAAAGCTGATTTGTGATGGGTCCAATCCGCCAGCCCTCAGTCTCCCTAATGATAGCGAGATCCATCACACTCATTTAATCAGAGCTGAAAGGAAAGCACAGAAGATAGATGAGGCCATTGTGTTCCTCAATAGGTACTTTATGAAGTCACTCTTGCAACCACATCATGCTCCGCCAAAAATCTAGATCCTAATATAATCAGTAATTTAATGCAGTTAAAGTTGCTGTTTCTTTTTTTTTAATCACCTGCCTGAACTGTTGACTCTAATGAGAGGGTTGCACAGACAGCTCACATTCCATTACCAAATTGATGGTTCCATTTGGCACAATGTCCCTTCTCACAAGAGCAGACCATGAAAACAGACAAAACCAACAAATTCTCCAGACTTGACAAAATAGGTTGTTCGTCTCTGCCTTTCAAACTGACCCCAATGGCCATTAAATATAACTAATACCACTGTTATATGATCTGGCACTCTCCAAAACACAGAAAACTATGCTGGTTACAGAAATAAATCATTGGTGTTTTCTGATCTTCCACTGCTATGAATTGGATTTGTAAATATTTAGACAACTAAAACCTCTTGGTTATGGTCATGGACAGAATGTGAATGTGTGGTTTTCAGTGTTAAAGTGAAATATTGTCAGTACTACAGTAATATGAAAATAGTACAGTCATAAACAAGTCATTATCCACATGGCCACAAGAGGCTCTTTGCCTACAAAAACCAAAAAAATATAAGTATTTTATCCATGGCCATTAGAAGAGAACAGTTTTATATGAGAGATGCAAACAAATGCAGACAAATAGAGAGAGTCTTGATCACTCACAGATGATATATAATGCATGAGGGTACTAAGTACTGACTTCTTTTTGTGTGTACATTATTGAGAAGATCTCTGTAATCAACATCACTGTAGGACAGGGGTAAACAGCAAGTGTATGTGGCAGCTGAGAGCCTGAGTGGACAGGCTGAGGTGGTGTACTGCCCCCAGAGGACCTGGGAGTTCACCATGCACTCAGCTGTGTATGATGAGGAAGTTAGAAGATAGACTGGGAGTGATGTAAAGAAGTATTGAAATGAGTATGTAATTCACTACAGTAGGAAAGTCTGTTCATTACTGGATATGAAAAATCTGTCATGGGGACTGTCCTTGCATTCAGACACTCTGTGGTGAGCTAGAAATTGATGGAGGAATGAAATTAAAGGGCTTCTTTTACTATTAAAGAATAATTAAGTTTACTTTTTCTTTCCTGCCTATTTTGTTATAGTCACGACCATTTCAGATGCTTTGCTGTCATCAGCCTTTACCTGTTCTTCACTTCAGCCAGTTTCACACCATCATGGTACAATGTTATTTTTGTGACTAAAGCTATTCAGCTATATCTGTCTGTGCACCAGAAGTTCCTAAATCATCTGTAGGGGTGTGTATTTATACTTGGAGATAGGCTGTGGGTTGATATATTGGGAAAACAAATGGGTGGGAAAGGGTGGGGTGGGCGGTGGGAAAGGGCAGAGGGGTATAAGGGTTTTAGAAGAGTGCAAGCAGCCAAACAAATAGCTGAGTCTGTATTCCTACAGGCAAAATGAGGTTACTTCTCCACTAAAGCTGCCCAATAAACTCTGCAATGAGGTTAAGGTCATAGTGATACAGGACTCAAAGCTTATCACTTTATGTTTGTGTAACTGTGTGTGTGACGGCATGCATTTGTGTGTGTGTTTGTGTGTGTGTGTGTGTGTGTGTGCGTATGCCTGATTTAAAGATAACAAGGGAAAAAACAGACAAAGGAAGAGCAGGAGAGCAGAATATAATCGAGGGAAAAAAAGGAGAAAAAAAAGACACACACAGAATCCGACTCCTACCATCACTGTTTGAGAGAGTTCACCCACATGGGACAGCCCATGCCACCATATTAGATTTTCTGCCTTATTGCCTCAGCCAAAATCTCTTGCCTCAGGTCACTTCCCTGTATAAGGGGACACACATTACTCTAA
The DNA here is from genome assembly GCF_900324485.2 of Mastacembelus armatus. NCBI lineage: Eukaryota > Metazoa > Chordata > Actinopteri > Synbranchiformes > Mastacembelidae > Mastacembelus > Mastacembelus armatus. The sequence continues at coordinate 16,731,537 of NC_046644.1, read as the reverse complement.
TCTCTCAAAACCTTTCATATATGTTGATCCAAGGCCAAAGCTTTAATATCAGCTGGCTAACCTCTTATGATCTACCCCAAGTTAATTCAATTCAAACAATGGTAACAGCGAACATGTCAATATTGAAAATATTAGCTTCAGTAAAACATGTGGGTATATCCTTTTTCTACAGACACAGGTCCTGGGAGACCAGGCGGATTCAGCGTAATAAGAGCTGCATCAGCAGCCACATCAGTGCTCATTTAGTTAATAAATGATGAGGAGTGTGTTGCCAGGGAAGCTTCCTTCAACCCCTTATTATTCGGCCATGGGGTGGATAAAGGCTGTGCAAATGATGAGGGAGGAAAGCTATAATCTCCAACTGAGACTGATGAGAATCTCTGGTTTAAAAAAAAGGAGCAAGTAGTAAAAGATCAATATGAACACAGAGCAAGAGTAGAATTTTCTTTCAAAAATCACTTTATATTCCTCCCTGGCTACTTCGATCTGCCTAACCTTGAATGAATTATGACAAATAGTTCATCTACAGACACACCTGTCTCCAAAAACTGTATTAACATGACCAGCATTACAACACAAACACTACCACCCATGCCTTGACTGGTAGATATAAGTTGTAGATAAAAATGACAAATCTGCCCCTGGATGTGAAAAGTATACCTCACAGTGCTGCATCAAGAAAACATCACTTCACAAAAACACAATAAACTTGGATTCATCATATACTCAAATCTCTTTTGTACTGTAGATAACCTTCAACACTGCAGTCACAGTCATCCAGCAAGCATGGTTCTGCAAGGGGGGAATGATATGGATGAAAAGAGGAACCTGCAGGTGCTTGTTAATGCCTGGAAACAAATGAGGAAATTATGAACACCAAACAAATGATTCATCCATCATATACTTCTGTGACATGGCTCAGCATGTGCTGGTGTGCAAGAGTCTCCCTCATGTAAATTTATATGCAGAGCTGTACAGACTTTTTCTTTCATATCACATGTGATGTGATCTGTGAATTAAGATTTGCAGAAGCCTCTAACCACTATACTGGAACCAACATGACCTGTTGGGTTTGCTGAAAAACACCATTCTCATATGATGCATGTGTACCTGAAGAAATGGAAAAGAAAAAGAAGAACTCAAACAAAGATCTATTATCGTTTTGTCATTTGCATTTCTTGTAAACAAAGAACCACAACAAGCTACAACAGTCTAACAGCAGCAGAGACAGGACAGAACTGGCTGAACTCTGCATGACATGATATGCGGAGAAGCTGAAGGGACAAAGGAAACATATGAAAAAACGAAAGATATTTCTGTGGCAAATTAAGTAGAGATAAGTGCTTTCTCATGACAGAGAGAAGAGGTTTTTGCCAGAAACTGTGAAGGCATTCCTGGGTCATGCAGAGAGGAGAAAAACAACATGAGACTGAAGCTGCATCAGCTCTATTATTATCAACCCAGGGACCAGTAACAAGCTTTTCCCTTATAAATGGACCAACGGCGATGTCACTTAATTCATGGATCGCGTTTCCAGAAGAATGGCAGCTTTAATGACTTGCAATTTCTAGTTTAATGGGAAAAGACTAAATTATATAACTTCATTCTCTCTGCTACATTTAAAGTCTTCTGGCCTTAATCTTGGTGCAGCAGACAGAGCTGTCCAAGCCCTGTGGAAGTCAAGTCCCATCAGTCTTATCATCGTTATGATGTAAGAAAGTGCAATAAAACTACACTGCATCATCAGCAAAGGCAATAATATATTTTAACATTCAGGGATTGTTGAACTGACCCTTGTCTCGCATACTGCAATGTTGATAACCCTAGCTGGGAATTTATAGAAGAAATACAATAAGAGCAGGACAAGACATTGAGAGCCACAGTTTTGTAGTATATTTTTCTTTCTTTCAAAATGGTGTTTTATTGAATGAAAAGGATCACATGTATTTCACACAACTCACTGCAACTCTAGTGAGATTACCACACCAGGCTTTGTATTACAATACATAGAAACTCTGAAAAAAAAGAGCATAAAGGTTACAGCATATTATACATTTCACATTTACACATTAAACTTTTATTGTTTATTTATTAATATTTAATTATGTTGTTAATTATTCATTGATCAAACTGTATGACATTATTACTCACTGTGTAAAAACCTATTAATGAATTAAAGACAAACTTGCAAATTTGTCAAGATATCATGAATACATTACTGAAAAAATATTTCTCATGAATTATGTATTATGTATGCTCGCATAAATAAATAACACTGCAACCTGTTCTCATATAAAAATGTTATATTGCTACAATGTGGGAATCTGCTGTTAAAGGACTGTGTGTGTTTGTGGGCTATATGTGGTTGTATATCCTTCCTGTTCCAGTCTTGTAAAGTCAGCTGAAAGACATTTAGCAGATGTTTAAATATGAGAATTGGGATGTTCTTAATGATGCCAGACCTTGATAAAGTTTTTGGTGGAGTACATTAAAAATATGTAAGATATAAAATATAGAAATTGAGATAGAAATTAAATCTATATAGCCAGTTAACCTATTAAAAACGAAGACTAAATCAATAATTCAGCTTCCACTCATAGATGACTAATAATGTTATCTAGTATCTCTTGCCTTTGAGCTAAAGAGGAAAATAAGCATAGTGTGCATAAGCATCAAAACACTCACATGTGGTGGTAAAATTTTCTCTGAGCTGGAAAAAAGTTTCTACAAAAAACAGTTCAAAATGTGGTTTAACAAAATGTGCTTTTTGTGCTTAGGTTTCTGTCATTTACAAGATTAAAAGTGTGTAATACTGCATAAAGGAGATATATATGAGTGTCACCATCCTGTTGTTTAGATTCTGCTGACTCTGGATATATCTACACACTTACACGGTATAGACCCAAGTAAAAAATGCACCCACTGCGTGAATGGCCAATAAATGCCTCTGGGCTCGAGAGAACAGACCAGTAAAAAAGATAAACTTTCAATATCTTTTCAGCATTAATTAACCAATTAAAACATTAAGTATTTGCTGAAGAAGTAATTAATTACATCACTAGAAACAGTATCTTCTCTGCTGTATTGTATTATACATATTTATATATATATATAAACGGAGTAAACAGGTTATAATTACCTTTAGGTTGTAGTTTGTGCCACTGGTCTGTTGGATATTTCAGAAACAGAGGTTAAAAAAGATTTTAATGGAATTTTGTGGCATACTTTACTAAAACATTATATAATAGTGAAGGCCATGAAATGTTAGCAACTTAATTTTAAAAAATGACTGCTACAACATGGCTTGCATATTACTCTGTTTTGTATTATGCAACAACTGCAGAGAGAATGTGTAACACTAAAATTCAGTATTATGCCAAAATTGTTACAGTCGCTCTGTCAAACAATTGCCCTTTACTAAGCCACTTATACAATGTAACAAGCAATCCTGCAAATTTTGATAGAATCGCAAATGTAAATGTCAGCAACCACTCACTTGTCTCTGGGGAGACCAAACTTATTCTCCATAAATTTGCATTATTATGTGTGATTGTGGTTGGTCTGGTACAGAACTATATGCAGCTGATAGAATATCCCAAATACTTTAAAGCCTCAGCAGAGCTTTTGTGACTATAGCTATTACCATATGGCAATATTACATTTTAACACGTAAGACATTAAGAAATCCACCCTTTCATTGCTCTATCCCCTTCTCTGAGCCCTGACTCCATGGACATCAAATTAATAAGAGCGGCACAGGTATCCTTTTCCTTGTACAATGTGCTCCAAGCTTCTTCTAGGGAAACCTGAGGCATTCCCTGACCATTCTGAGTCTTCAGGACTTGCTCCCAGTCAGACGTGCCCAGAATACTTCTATATGGAGGCTTCAGGTAGACATCCTAATCAGTTCCCCGAACCATTTCAGCAGGCTCCATTCAACATAAAGAAGCAACTGTTGCAAGAAGAGGTTAGGGGCTTAGATAGGGTATCAGAGAATCTGAGCTTCCCAGCCTATCACTGCAAAGAAAACTAATTCCTGTTACTTGTATCTACAGTTTCATCCTTCTGGTCACAACCCAAAAGCTTGTGACTAAAGGTGAGAATTGGACCGTACATCGCCTGGCAAATCCCAAGCTTCACCTTTAGGCTCTAGCTAAAACCTGAAGCCAAAGCTAGTATAGTAAATGGGAATGGACTATAGAGAGAAAAAGACAGCGAATTACTGAGGCAGAAAATGCATATTGCATAAACAGTGTTAGTGTAAATATTTGCATGAGAAAACAGTAACAGACAAAGGAGAGAACATTAACGTCTCATTAATGTCTATGAGCAATAACACATTTAAATGTTTGCCATCATGTTAGTCATATCTACAGTGCTAAATCTCTAATTTATTGTTTTATAAAGGACTCTATTTAAAATTGTTACAAGCATAAATAAGAGCAGCAGAGAGACATTTTACTTACCAAACACTGAATTAATTTAAGTGTTTAGAGGTTTGCCAGAGTCTCACAATGGAAAAATAAAAATGAACTTCTAAATCTGTCATTAGCTGTGGTAAATGCCAACAAAGAGAGCACTTTTTCTATTTTAGTAGAGAGACAGTGCATTATCGAGTCACATATAATGAGATGGATTATTCAATTGTAACAATCTGTTATATGATACTTCAGTTAAGAAATAACAAAGAGCACATAAGCAGTGACAAAGTTTTTTTCACATGAATGAGATACTGTATATCTAGATTTAGCTGCAAAAATAGTCCCTATTGTTGTAGTTCTGTGAGGTAACAGCATGAAACACATAAATAACACCCTAATTGCACAGTGTGACTTTTGACTGTATATACATAGATCATGCCAACATGCCAAGTGTGTTGTATTTGTCGTGTGCTTACAAAATGTGCTAAAGAGAAAAAGTGATTAAGAGATAAGGACTGAGGGAAAACTACTGAAGTTGATGAATATCTGTGTTCATAAATCCACCAAATGCTGGTAGTGGAGCATGGTGATTACAGCAGGACAAAAAAATCAAAGCAGGCCTGAATTTTGCCAAAGAGCACCTTGATGCTCTATAAGACAACTTAAAAAATGTTTGACTGATGAAACTAAAGTTGAATTATTTGGGAAGGATATGCAGCATTACATGTCAAGCCAATGGGAAAACATCATCCCAATGGTTAAGAACGGTAGAAGGAGACGTGGCCTGGGGCTGCCACATAGCTGAACAGCTTGTTGTCATGGATGGTAAAATGATTTCCCAAGTTTATCAAGCCACATTACAGAATAATATGTCAGAGTGGCTGTCCGCCAGGTGAAGCTCAAAAGTTGGCTGATAGAGCAGGACAATAGCCCAAAACATCAAAGTAAATCTCCTACAGAATGGCTTCAAAGAAAATCCAGCTTTTGGAGTGGCCCAGTCAGAGCCCAGACCTTAGCCCAATAGATACTCTGTGGGATGACCTCAAGAAACATTCACACCAGACATCCAAAGAATATGTCTGAGATGAAGCATTTCTTAAAGAAAGGCTGGTCCAGAATTCCTCATGACACTAAACCAGTTACTTTTCCCACCTGTAATGGGAATTTTATGACCAATTAACGCAAAAACAGGTGATTACATCAGTTTACAGACTATACAGGCATATGTGTATGTGTGACGCAGTTTCCTGTCTTTAAGTATTTTTAAAGTATCAGTATCTTACCATTGAGCTGTATATCATGTTGTATTTAGTTGAAGATGTGACTAATATACTGAGCTTGCAGATGGGTAATTTTACACTGTGAAAACACTCACTAATGAAATCTACTTGATGAAACACAGATACAGTATCCTTTCCTATGTGCCATGTTGGACAGGATAACATCAACCAGTGAGTCAACCGGTTTAACAGTTCTGCAAAACGAATACTAGCATGAAAACTTCAGTATTACTTGCACAGGTCTGGATTTACTCCTGAAGGCTGCAAGGAAACTAAGAATCCCAATTTGTGCATTAGCTTCGTACTTATTGCAACGGCTGCTGGCAAATCATTGTACACAGAAACAGTGCGACTTAATCACACTGATAAAAATGATACACTGATAACATTGCCACAAGGATGGCCCTATAACACTATCACAGTCCTTACTGAGTGAAGCTGCAAATAAATCTATGTATTATTCATCAGTCACATTGTCAGTCCATGCTCCTCTAATGGGTCATTAATGTTAACAGTTTCTAAACTTCAATCGATAAAAGCAATAGACAGACTTCAGCTTGTTCTCTTTGACCAGGTCCTTAATGCCTTCAAATCCAGCTGTACTTGATTGATTTCTTCCTGTCTTGTTCATGACTGTTAAGGAAACTATACACTGTCTGTTACCCACAACCTTATGACAAGAGTTATTTGGTTCTAGGGCCTCCTTCTAACATGTCCATTACTCACAGCTCATTAACCACTGTGATGATCCCCTTTTGTCTTAAACATATTAAGACCAGGGTGGACTGGGACTATAATTTATAATAAGGTAATGAACCACTACTATGCTATCATAATGATGTGACATTACACATATACTCACATACCAAACAATTATAAAATATGTAGTTGCTAACATGCTGGAAATTGTAACAGTAATTGTAAATGTGTTTACATTTAGTGCTATATAGTAAAGTACTGTACTGCTAAGGCTGTTATAGCATGACGGAAAATACATAGGACTACAGTATAAAGAATGTGATCAGATATTTGCATGATGCTTCCTTAATGGACTAATCAGTATCCTTCTTTATTCATACTAAATCTATGTTCTAATTGAAAAACTACCTAGAGGCATGTTTGCAATTATTACTAATGGAAATGACTCTTATTAGCCTCAGAGACCATTGCAGGAAAATAGCTGATCCTCACTGACATGACCTAATGAAGTCTTTGTGTGTGTGCGTTTTAGTTGTTGGAAAAAAACTTCCATTTCAAGTGTGTCAATCCCCACAGACACCTAGAGATGCCTTTAAAATGCTCATATAACTCAATGTCAACAAGTCAATATGTGCCCTCCTTTGTCCTGTGCCTACACTGTGCAAACAGAGACATGTAGGTTTGGCAATACAGGGCTTGCATCCCAGAGGGTCAGAGAGAAGCCTTTGTGTAATTTCAATAAAAGCCTGTTAGCTGAAACCTCACTTTCCTCCAGTCAACATCCTTCTATCTAAGACTCTCATGGGGTGTGCTTAGTTATTAGCCACCGCTCCATATTTGTGAGGTGTCATCAGTAATAAGCAGGTTCCAGGTTACCTTTGCCTGTGTCTGTCAGGCAGAATATTAGATCCACCGTTCCCATAGGGCTCCACTGGGACCTTACACTGCCAGCACCATCAATTAGCCTAACGCACAATAACGTCAAATGCGACAGGGAGATGGGGACTCCTGGGCAGGAGTCTGGAGTTACAGCTACCTGTGCTGTGATATTTTCACATATACACTGCATGTCAAAGAGAAGAATGAGAGCTGCATAATATTTTGTAATTCTCACACATACTGGTGCATGGATGGACAGATGCAAGCATATAGGGACATTTACTTCATCTGACTGTTCAAAAATAATTTGAGACAGACAAACAAACAACTCACCAATATGGTACATACATTGTATCCCTTCTGAAAAGAGACACAAAAACCAGGTTAAAAGCAGAAAGTTTATAGCAGCCCACTTCTGCTCTTCACATGTCTGTTCACTGATAGTTTTATCCCATTAACACTGCTGCACTTTCTGCCATTTCCTAACACGCTGAGCTCTCTCCTCCACCGTTGCTCTGCTCTTCTTCATTGTGCATTGTCCTCCTGTCTGAGCAATCATTTGATATGAATGAGTATTGTTCAGTTTGGTGTGAGTGTTCAGTTATAGGGGCTGTCACTGTCGCTGCCAACACTGGACCTGTGAAAAGTTTCCAAATTGTGGCTGCATGTCTGATGTCTGGTGGAAGCAGCAAGTGTCAGAGAGTTTCACTATTGTTTGGAAGGTATAGATGGATGTTTAGCATCTGGGTCATCACAACATTTTTAGCTGCAGGGACAGTGAACTGACATAGATTAAACGCATTCTTTGCAGAAAAAGCTTTCTCACACAGGAACAGGCCCTTTCTATTGAATTGAAGAGAATTTCAAAAGTATTTTATAATTTCGGCTGTGGCATTTTTTAATGCTAAAGTGACCTGAAATTTTAGCACTTAAATCTACAAACACATCTTTTACATGAAATGTCAAGCTTGAAAGTACAAAAATAAAATAGGTGCAAATTCAGCTTTGTGTGAAAACTGCCATCGGTCAGAGACAAAGAAATGTAATGCCTTGTCCTCTTGCATTTCATTCATTCATTACCTACATCTGTTTAATCCTAATTAGGTTCACAAGGATCTGCTGGAGCCTATCCCAGCTCTCTTTGGGTGGCAGGCAGGGGTACAGCCTGGACAGGTCACCAGTCCACCACAGGGCACTATTGCATTTCATTGCCAGAAAAAATAAAACTAAAATAAATAAATAAATAAATAAATAAAAATAAAAATGTACTAATAATTCATATAATCAACCCATAATCACCTGCAATCTGAGACAAATTTAAATATGTACAAACCAGATTTTAAGACAAAGAAAGAGAATAATTAAATATAAAATAAAAAAGTCTAAATTCACATACAGAAAGTCATAAGAACAAATAATAAGAATAGGTAATATTTACCATCATGAACAGTAAAATGCCTGTATAGCTATCGTCAGTAAAAAACTGCACTGGGAATATTATGATCAAAATCCATTTGTAATAGACAAAATTAGTACAATAGTCTTATTTAATTAAAAAGTACATTACTAAGAGATGTTGAATTTTCTGAAGTTCCCACTTCATCCCAATTTTTAACTGCTTCCCAGAGCTGTCGAGGGATGAAATATACCCGGTCATGATTCGGCTTTATAAAGAAAGATGTCTGCCAGGTACAAGGCCAAGAAAAACAGCCAGACTCACTATTGCCTCAGTATTTCCTCACCCACTCCTATTCTCACCTTGGATTATTATTCTAATCAAAGTGCTGACATATCAAGAGCTGGCACCAGTCACAGTATAGCACAATACAAAATGTAATAAAATGTGTGTGTCTTCTCCTTGACATCTCTACTTTTATATGGTACCCCTACAGACCTCGAGAAGAAGCAAGTATTTTTTTTTCTAAGTGCCAAATCTGTACAAAAACAGCCTTGCCAAAACACATACAAGGTGAATTCTGCTCCTGAATTGCTCATCTGAACATCAGGGTAGTGTGAAGAGTGCAAGAACCAAACACTACTCTCAAGCTAATCAGTACAATGAGTCTCTGTCATTGTTCTTTCATCACATAACTCTTCATGTAATGACAAACTCAAAGGAAGCAGCTGTGGCTTGATGCAGTTCCTCTGCTGCAGTCCTCACAAAGTCCATTTACTGATGTTAAGATGTTTTGTGTGCAAAAAATATGATGACAGTTTAATTTTCTTCTCAGATATTCATGAACATACTGTATGCTCAAAAATACAAATACAAATACAAAATATTCAGATGGATGAAATGTGATGATACACAGTTTTTATGTTGGGTAATTTTACTAAAAGCACATTAATATTTTCTCTCCAGAATGAGAACTGTACTGTTGTACTGACTATAATAGGCATTCTTTGAACAGGGAGCATCTCTGCACCATAACTGTCATGCTGTTTGAGACATGACAGGTCCCATCATTTCCCAGCACCAACAGCTGTCCAAGTGATATGGATGACATGGAACAAAGGTAGTATTAATGTCAAAACATACTAAAGAGAGGTCTTTGAGACTTAAACTGCAAACAACTGCAAATCAGTGAAAAAATGCATTATTAAAGAACAAAATATTTACAGGTAAAGGTTTAAGTCTAGTGGAAACAATTTTGTATAAGCTGTAATTTAGTGTTTTACCTGTGACGTGAGAATGTTTGTTGACAGCCACACAAAGGCCTAGGAATTAAATTCAACTTTAAATTATCTTTACATTGTGAACTGATAAATCCATATGGCATTAATGTAAATGTGAAACCACACTTTCAGATTGGAAACAAGTTCTGAGGGCTGTGGATTGGATGTGAAAGCTTAGCCTGGTTGTGTGTTTGGGTGTTCTCTGAGGACTGTGGCAATCCTGCTCTCATACAGCCAGAAGTGTATCGAAGGACAAGAAGTACAAACGGTGCTGTGTATGGATCAATGCACTGGGACAAGAGAGCTGGAAAATTAGAAATTGGTGCATTTGCAGTGCTTATGGTTTCACTGATAACGTCACAGGTAAAACCCTTATCATTATAAAGAGGATTTATAGCTGAAGTATACAGCTGCCAGTGCAGTATGATGCAATTCATCCAGTAACTAAAGTCACTTTCACTTTGCCTTCCATCTCTGTGCTCAAATCCATTAACATATAGACCTTTTCAATTTGTAGCTTGCATGTCAAACTGGTTTTGGTGATGGTTGCTCGCTACTACTTGACAGCAAAGAGGTAAAAAAGGAAGACTGGGTAACGATATTTATAAAAAGAAAGAAAAGGAAAAAAAAGAGAGCAGAAAACTTTCAGGGCCACACAAAAATACCCACAAACACACAGACACCTTTGAATAACTAAAGTATAAGGTATTATTTGTCACTTGTCAAAAAAAAAAACCCCAGTATGTTCATTTCACATGGTCTTAGAAAAGTACTAAGACAGCCATTAAGAAAACATTACTCATTGCACTGGCAATTCAGTTACTGATCACACATGAAGAAAATAATGAGAGTTGTCTTAATTATCTGTCTACACTACATTATGTTCGAAGTGTTTGCAGTAAAGCTGCAAATGCACCATACTGTGAGAAAAATAAAAGAACATTAGTTCACCAGACAGTATAACAGCTACTACATTTCTAATTTGAATACCTAAAATAGTCAGTCTGTGCGAAGGAGTCATACTAATTAAGTGTAAGTGTGTGCACATCTAGGACCCTTTTCACCTCCATATGGCTCCCAGTAAGCTCGACGTAGGAATCTTAGACTCATGTGAGAAGCAGTAATGATTCAAAGGATCCCAAAAACTATTACAACAATTGTTTGCAATTAACCAAACATAGGTAAACTGGAACTAATCTCATAGCAATATTGACCAGTTGTGAGGAGAGTTTGGGAGTAATGAAGAAAGCTGTGCAGAAATAACAACAGGCATAGCTGAACAGCCTTGCACATACTGCAGCGATCAAAACCAAAGCCTGTGATTTGTTTTGGTCTTTACCATTTTGCCTGTACGAACACAGCAAATTTGATTTTGTTTGGAGGACACTTGTCAGCTTTTCTGTCTAAGTTTGTTTTGTCAAGGCAAAGAATCTGTTGTCCCTCCGTGTTATTGTTATTGTACGTTTTGCTGATTTGACAGCTTTACATTCAAACATATTTCTGGAAGTGTGCAGTTTTCCTGTGAAAATGTTAGAGCCAACTTTAACATCACCTTCCTCTACAAACATAAGCACCATTTACAAAGTCCTTTTGATCCTTACCTTTTACTTTTTAACTTGCATGGCAATCATTACAAAGCAACATCCGTTTAGTTCGGTCAGAAACAAACGCTAAATTCTTTCTTTTTTACAGAAACAAATAGCAGAACAGTTCTATTTGACATACAAGTCTGTGCAGTTAACTGCCTCCTGCCTTCTCAGCAAGCATGCTGGAGATATAGCCAGGCAATATCCCCCATGGGTGTTCAGAGAGTGAAGCAGGGCAACAGCACTGTGTTATCAGTGTCACAGCCAGTGGATAGACTATATCAGATAAAGGGTTGGGCAGGAAGAAGTAAAGCTTTACCATGCTTCAAAATGTGTGCAACAGTTTGTATGGCAACAATCAGTGTACAGCAAGTAATTTAAATAGACTACTGTGTTATGACAACGGATGGAGGTGTGTGTAGTGATTAGCTGATAGATTACCAAAGCATGGCATTTGTGCTCTGCCTGAACTACTATAATGCACTCTTTCAGTCAGGTGTTCATGTGTTCAGTTGGTTTTCACGGTTCTGCAGTAATCTGTATGCTTACCCTGCTGGCATACAGAGAATAGATGCAGGGAAGGAATACTAATACCACAAACCCAAATCTATGTGGCAAAGCCGGAGCAGATGACGCTTAGGTATGAGGTGTCTTTGCTAGCTTACTAACAACAAAACAAAATGATTCATACAGGTATAACATATCACTTACCTTTTCTTTCTTCCTTTCTTTATGTGCTACTGCATTTCCTGATTGAATTGCCTTCACACATTGCTGCTCAGTATGAATTCTGCAAACTATTTCCTTTTTCTTCCAGTTTCTCCCCAAGGAATTCTTCACAAATCTGATGCACAATTAAAGCAGATAGGGAAAAACACTGGCACAGTTAACCCTGCTTGCATCAATCCTCTAAAGCAGATTAAAGAAGTGACTGAACAACACAGTAATTACTTTACGGTTCAGACAGCAGGAAAAAAATGCACAAAATCATATACTGCACAACATAGTACCCTGACGTTATATCACCCTTCCCTGACTGATCTCTGTAAGAGCAGTTGAGTTGGTATTTAAAATATCTTGACACTCCTCCACAAATAAGCAAACAACATTTTGCTGCCAATTCTGCACTTTGAAGGGACTGAGTAGATGGCACAGCCAGCACACACACAGTGTCAAGACAAGACTTGAATGCCTTGTACATCTAGTGGCTCTACAGAGATAGGACCTCAGCCGCTAACATCATTTGCTGCCTTTTGAACTATGAATTGAAGAACTAGATCACACAGCTGGCATCCCTTCTCAGCATTACTTCTTCAACACACACCCTTCCTATCATGATTCACACTCCTTCAAGGCAATTAGTAGCTGCACCATACTGTCCTGGGTCTGGGCCATAGACACTTCAGATTTGATTAGTGACAGGTTGCTTTTTGTTGCAGGATTTCATAGCAGCAGAGGATTGTAGGAAGAATGTTGAATATTCTGAATTACCCTGTTACTTAAGTGGAGCTGGATAGTCATTCTCATATAGCTTATCTCCACTATGCTTTAAGAACTCAGCATGTAGCTGAATTTCCAATGGACAGACAGAACTCTTTTATATTAAATAAAATTAAACTGTTTATCCCTGTGGGATTTTGGAGGAGCAACAAGTAATATGTTTCGGTCTAAAAGATACAGACACTAACTACACAACCAAAATATAAAAAGCTATAGAAATAGTAAGTAGAATAGCAATAACACAATAAAACTAGGCAAGAAAAACTTAGACTAAAAAGCTGTAGAATTACAGAATTTCACACCTACCATTAGATAGCCCATATATTCAGTCATCTAGATGTGGGTGTACTGTAGGAGAGGAATTGCATATTAACACTGCAGAACAAATTAATGGATAAATACCAGTAGTGTGTCCACATTATAAGAGTTAAAAGTGATGTTAATGTTGTGGAGGGTTAAGAGCATTACTGTGGAAAAGCTATTTAAAACAACAAAAAGGCTTGATGAAAAGAGTACTTCACAGAGGTGACGAAGATGTTTTCTGAATAAATTACTCTAAGAAAGTATAAGAACACGATGCAGAAAACCTCCTAAATGCAACGGTCACTCAGATTCCTTGATACTGATTGACTGAAACCTTCTTGTGATTGACAATGTAACTCAACACCTATTATTGGCTATTTCAAATTAATACTGCAGTATTAAAAGCTGCACTACTAGCATTATTTGTTCACAGTGGATGAAATATCTGTGTTTTATGAGAAGGGTTGAAGAACCTCCCGAGAAGCATCATGCAACTTTATAGTTTTCCTCAACTTTATGAATCATTTTAGTGTCTTTCAGCTTCTTGCAGTGTAATTGTTGTGGTTCAGCCTCTGCACCCTGCACCCTGCTGTAGCAGTAGCTGTTTTCAGCAGAAATGTTCCAAAAACCTGCCCAGCAAAATAGAACAGAATCAGAGGTGAACTAGGGGTGAAACAGTGAAATATTTAGCTTCATTAAATGGTTGTTGAAGATTAAATTGCAGCTTAGATGAGAATGAATACTGAACTCTGTTGGACAGAAACATGGCCACAAATGAATGCCATGCTTTTAGGCAACTCTTTGCTTACCACATGAATTTATTATGTACCACAGACACATATCTGTTCATAGGTTAATCACATCTTGGTGATCACACCAAGATGTGAGCCCTATGAGGCCTCGTAAGCTGGAGTTAAGCCAAAATCACTTGGTTATCCCATTAATAATTGAACTGGTACAGGCATTAATTCTAGTGACAGTTTAATTGGATAGATCAATAATCAATCAATAATCAATTCACAGTACACACAGTTCTGCTTTCACTTGCTCATTTGCTTTCAATAAATTATGCCATGTTATTCCTAAATTTGACTTTATTTTAAATGTATCCTCTTAGATTTACTATTAATATGGGCCCTAAAAAGCTGCAGCACTTCTACATTCTGGGTCTGCTTAGGCTAAGTAGACTAAACAGCATCCTCAGTTCTTACTTGCATGGATGGAAAGAGAGAGAGAGAGAGAGAAAACTCTCACTTCGGGGTGTTCCGCATTTATAAAATGTGAATGTTTATTAAATGTTGACAAGAACATTAAAACACAGTATCAAGATTCAGCAAAACAATCTATAGTACTTCACTAAAAATTAAAAAAAGAAAACAAAACAGAGTTAGTTCTGCGCTGGGCCCAAAGGAATAGAAGGACTGAGGGCTGGCAAGAGGATAGCAGGGACTGGAATGAGACAAAATGCAGAGCAGAGTTGGGATGTGGAGAGGAGATGAGAGTTCAGGCGCTATGAAGAGAGGGGGAATTGGCAGCAGAGGCTAAGGCAATTAAGGAGGTACACAGTCAGAAAGACAGAAGGTCTGGGGACCTGGGGGATTGGTCAGGAGGGCGCTGATGTTCTGTAATGAGTGGGATAAGTGGGAATAATCAGAGCCTCTAATTTCACTCTTGTCATCTCTTCAGTTCGAGAGTCAGCAAGCTGCAGCAGAAAGAGTGACTATGAAGGCAACCACTCAACAAAAACACAGAAAGGGGGCATGGCATGGCAAAAATACTCACCTTACATTTAAATAGCAACATAGCATTAACATATACAGTGAGCACAACATTGTGTGGAGGTGAATAAAGATTTTGGGAGTGGATTCTCAGGGTTTAAGGGTACAAGCGCAGTTCAACACAGTACCAGAAGGTGGTGTCCACTCTAATGGGTTCACAATCACAATAAGTAATAGTTCATTATAATCATGTAAATCTCTGTTATCAACACAAATAGCAGGGGAAGCAAGTTGTACATAAACATCACATTACTTCAAAATTCCATAGAGACAAACTCAGCGTCCCATCCTCTTGTCTGGCTCATGCACATGGGCATGTACAAATCAAAGCATGTGCATATATGTGTACACACAGAGACACTGTGGACGCTCACATGTGCGCACACACTCACACAAACACACACCCTGTCTAGAACAGACACACACACATTCGCACACACACGTTCTCAGAAGCAATTCCTTCTCCTTAACTAACTTCACACATTTCCACCTTATTTTAAATTTGCTAGGTCCTCTGACATTATCATACCCCATACTCTGTGCCATAATAACAACAGCAGGTATTTGCAACATGTGTCTGTGCTTTGATGTTAAGGAAAGGTGGCAGTCCACCAAGACATGACGTTTAGCTGAATGTATACAGCCAAGGAGCAGAGCTGCAGAAACATCACTGAGATCCTTCCCAGCACTGGTGATGACAGAAAAACTCACAGCTGTTCCAGTGTCAGAGGTATTCAGTGCAACATTGCTCTGCGCTACACGTTAACTCACTGTCAACTGGGGCGACACCCTTCAGCAAACATTCAAAACTGTCTCCCAGTGCCAACGGGGCTTTCCAAAGCCAAGATGTCAGAGAGATTGTGTATGTCCAGAAAGGCAGCCAATGTACCAAGAGGTTCCAGTTCTCTCCAATAATATGCCTTTGTAAATTATTTATATTTGTGCTGCAGATTTGAATGGACATGTGCTTGAGGAATAATCATCTTCCTTCTCTTCACTCATATTTGACCTTCAGAGCAGTGCTGGCTCTTCCCACCTGTGGTTCAGGTAGGGGAAGGGAAAAAAATTTCTGTAAATACATCACACTTGATGCTTCATCTTTTATCTGGTGGATTGTTTTAAGTCCATGTGCTTCAGTTCTCTTTGTGTTGTAGCATAGTAAGAAAACAGATTCACATGCTCTAAAAGTCATACACACTGTACAATAAAATCTACAGATATTTTTAAAGCTTTTAGTACATCCAAAGAAACTCGATGAAACGGAAAAGTTGATTCACCAACTTACAAAAAAAGAGATGGAGTAATTGGAATTGCACATTTTTTTGTACTATTGTGTTTTTTCTTCATAACATTTTTTCCTCTTTCATTCTTTTTTTTGTTTGCTTTAGGCAATTTTGTTTTTGCGATAACACATTGTAGAATTCCTACTCAGAAGAAAGACAGTGGTTTAGAGCATCAAATCTTATTTTACAGCAACCTACTCTCTGTTTGCACAAGTGAAACTGTGTCACACAAACAAATCCCATAATAATCACCTGGAAAAAAGAAAAACACAAAACAGAAGACAGAGAAGGCATGTGGAAATGGGAGTTGGACAATTTTCTCAACTGGTCCAAAAAAAAAAAAAAAAAAAAAAAAAAATCACCACCAAATTCTATGGACCCATAGTTCTTTGAATTGTAGGGGTCTTTTCCTTCCTATTACACGTACACGCAGTAGAAGTTTTGTTATTTCATGTTAATTAATAAGATGGAGAGTGTGAAGGTATGCCATCCATGCATCATGTTTAGTCTGTCTGTGCTATACAAATCGAGATGTTCTACTGAACTCGTTACAGGAAACGGATAATGTTAGAAAACTCTCTCTCTCTGTCGTAGACATACACACACGCTCACACACGCACATATATATGTACACACACACAAAGTGCTGGGTTACCATCTGTGAGTGCTGCATCAGTTGGCCAGTACTCAGCTGGCAGGCAGATCAGACAAAGTGCCCAATATGCTCCCTAATGGCCCAAGTCAGATGAATGAGATCCTCCTTTGTCTTTCTTTTTCTAATTTCTCTTTTTCATCCTTTTTGCACCTCCTCTTCTTCCACTTCCTCTCTCCTTTGATTCATTCTCCTTCCTCTTTTCTTCAACTAATTTAAGTCTTGTCAAATTGTTTCCTCGTTCTCTCTGTCTCAGTCTGTCTCTCATTATCTGAAGCCGTGCACTTCTCGCCACTATCCTGCTGGGTCTCATTCACACTGATCAAGGATGTAAATGTGACTTAGTGTAGTGTGACCACAGCGCTGTCCCTTCTCACTGGTTAAACTCTAGACTTCTTTTTCAGAGTGGAGAAAGGAGAACTTGTGTCTCTTGTTCATATATTGTGAAGGGTCTGTCATTTTTTTTGTTTGGAGCAACACTGTTCACAGATTACACAGCAGTGAGCAGCAAGACTGAGCCACAGTGCCTTGTCAGCACAGATGGGAGGTCAGCGTTGCATAGCAGGAGGAAATCACTGGTGTGTTTCTGTAGAGGATGGTTGGACCACCGTGTTAAACTAGGTAAAGTACAATAGACAGTGGGCTCAGTGCTCTGGTAGGCTGTTTTTGTTAAATTAATAATCAAAAGAAAAAGGGATCAATATTACATTATTTTTTAAAGGAGGGGACCAGGGGGAAGGATTATGGCAGCTAGCATGACGAGTAGCTGAGTGATGCAGGGAGAGGAGCAAAAAGGAAGAGACAGAAGGAGGTAAACCGCTAAAATTAATCTAAACTAAATTCTAAGAGGTGTTTTAGTGAATAAACAATAGCAAGACAAGCAACTCCACCTACTGTAGCTGTCAGACATTGTGGTTTGTAATGTTTAAAAAAAAATTCTTTTTTTCCTTCTTTTTCAGTTTTATTTATTCTCAGGGTCGCGAGTGGGCCGTATCTTCATTTCAGAAAACTTGAGGGAGTACTGCCAGCCAGTCCAGGAGGACCACTCGATGCCATCGGCATAGGAGGTGTGCTGACCGCGCAGGTACTGGCCGTTAAGGTTGGAGGTGTGACAGTTGCGATACCACCAAGCACCGTGATAGAAAGAGGCACAGTTATTCTCCGAGTGGTCATTATCCCTGTCTTTGGTGGTGAACTTCATCCCATTGTGCTTTAGGAGAGAGTCACCTAGGGTGGGAAAATATGTGCAGCAAAATTTGTGTTAGGATGTAGATATAGGCTCATTTAAAATATGTATTAGAATATTGGGAGAAGAATAACACTACAAATATGAATGGTTTGAAGACTGAAAAAAACATTTTAACATTTTAAGCAACTTCTCTGTTTCTTTTACCAAGACATTCTTAGTTCTGATAAAAAAAAACATTAATTAGAAGTGTGACATGATATTATAAGTGAATCACTTCAAAACTGGTTTAAGAATTGTCAATTAATCACTTCTCTAAACAGGAGGAGAAGACAGAATAAAACAATAAAGCTGAGTTCTCTCGGGCATTGCTTCTCGTTATCTAAATGAGGAGGTCAGGCAGCTTTGTAGCCAATTTATCAAAGGTTGCACGGTGACCTTTTTATCTTCTTCTTCTTAATAACACACACCCAATGATTTCATCGGCATGTCTGTCAGTTAATGAACAGAAATTTAATAAGAAAAGAGGAAAACATGCTTAATGGTTCACATATGTTAATTTCATTGTTGCACTATTTATCTATTTTAGTAATTCATGCAGAAATCTTTAAATGTATCCAAATCAATACTCAATAAGACGGTATTCTTCTGTGTAGCATGTGTTTGTGAATATGACAATAATGGAAGACCACTGCAGGAATGCGGCACAAGAAAGTCACATCATCAAAGTGCCTTTAATCATGATCTGCATGGTAAGTCTCATCCACACAATCAAACTGCAGAGCTGAAAATATCTACTTTCCATATAGAGATTTCTCACTGGCAAATTGCATACATCGATAACTGCTTTCCAAACCCCTTCTCTAAGAGGCTTACAAGTAAAAGGAAAGCAGCATCCTTACAGAGACTGGTAGAACTAAAGTTTTTAGCAAATGGATGTTCAAAGAGCTGATAATGCTCAATAAATTCCCCATAGCTCGCCTTCACCCTCTCTCCTTTGCTTTCTTTCTAAACCAGGCTTCACATTGTGACCAGAAGTGGATACCAGGATAAAACTGAGAGCAGAATGAAAGGCCACTCACCAGCCATCAGGTGATGGCTAACAGCTCGTCAGGGCATCAAAGCCCTTAATTGCCCAGGAAGTGGCCACCTAGCTCCTTACCCTCTCACTCTGTCCTACTGTGCTCTCCATTTGGTATTACCATAGTAACCAGTCATCGGGAAAGATAACCTGACAGGCATGTTTGACATTCATGGTGTGTGGTGCTCGACATTAAGAGAAAAGAAATATTGCGGGAGGAAAATAAAGAAAAACAAATTAGCCAATAGCATCACAATGGATATAGAAAAGAGGTAAGAGGGGAAAAAAACAAACAAAACAGAAGCACTTAAAGGCTCATTTGCAATACTCTGGATGTCACCTTGGTGGTTGGAGGCCACCAGCCTCCTCTGATGCCCATTAAGATCCAGCTGTTTCCAGCCTAAATGAGCACCTGTCAGCTGATCAGAAAGCAGCCACAGCAGACCATAGTGCCGCTGCTGCTAATAATAATAGTAGTATTGCTTAGAGGGAGGCCAAGGCGAGAGCATGAGCATCCTGAGAGAGTTGGAGTACTCTTAGTTTGACTGGATTCAAATGTCCAACAGGCAGATGAGTTCAAGGTCAGGTCATGCTGATGACCCAACAGAAGCATTATTACAGAACTTTTTAGCAGATGCTATATTTGCACAAAAATCTGTTACACATGCAGCACTTTTTCCTTCCCCGCTGGTTTCCTTTTATACCCCTCTACTTTTTTGTCTCCTCTGTCCCTTAGATACCACTATCCTCATTTTTATTTACCTCTTCCTCTCATCTGTTACTCTTTTCTTTTCTTACACCTGTTCTCTTCATTCCTCCATCCTAGTTTCTTCCAGCCCTCCC
The DNA here is from genome assembly GCF_900324485.2 of Mastacembelus armatus. NCBI lineage: Eukaryota > Metazoa > Chordata > Actinopteri > Synbranchiformes > Mastacembelidae > Mastacembelus > Mastacembelus armatus. Next base: position 16,711,370 of record NC_046644.1, on the reverse strand, counting down.
TGTTTCTTCACTGTTTCATCTCTCATATCTGTCCCCATTCTCTCTGTGTTCTCAGAACAGAGCTCCCCAAAGGTTCTTTAAATTGCTGCTTCATTTCAACCGCAGGTTTTTGTTTACGCTGCAGGTCAAGCAGTGCAATTAATTGACAGTAATTTAATCAAGGTGACAGGTAGCTGGTTTGGATCTGGAGGTTGGGGTACAGAGACAACACAAGCAGTTCCTCTTTCAGAGCAACTGTCTGCATGGTTTAACAAGTGGACCACCTATTGCACCACAAAAAAATAACATACTATTATTTTACTAGAAGGCATATCTCTCTCTTTCTCTCTAAATACATATATATATATATATATATACATATATATATATATATATATATATATATATATATATATATATATATATATATATATATATATATATATATATATATACATACATATATATACATATATATATACATACATATATATACATATATATATACATACATATATACATATATATATATACATACATATATATACATATATATATACATACATATATATACATATATATATACATACATATATACATATATATATATATATATATATACACAATAAGTCCTCTATATACATGTGTGTGTGTGTGGTAATTCTTGCAATCTAACTCAGTCACTGACTATACATACCTGCATTGCCAGAATAGTCTCCCACAGTCAAAGGGTATCCATCATCATCAGGGTCCACTGAGAAGAGGCCCACTCCAAAGGTACCATACTGGGCGTAGGCTGTGCTATTTTCAAAGTCCTCTAAGTCGATGCGTAGCTCATAGTTTCCCTGGATGGACAGAGCATGGATCTGCTTCAGTCCTGCAGGGAAAAAAGTGAGACAAAGACCAAAACAATCCATTACAAAGTACTACCATTCTTCTCAGAAAACAACATAAGGCTGTTTCTGCAGCCTCCCAACCCTCTACATTTTCTGGAATTAAGATGTAATATGGTTTTTGTCCCATTTAGAGTCTCCCCGCATGTGTAGGGTTTCTTTCCACAACAAGATTAGACCTTTTTCTCTAAAATGTGGGGAAGGTTTACTTCTCACACAGCTGTTTGCCATATGGAGACATTAGCTGAATCCACTGAGTCAATATATGCGAATGAATTAATAAGGTCAACTATTAACACTTCTTCTTACTGGCATGTAGCTGCAGCACTAAAATGATATTTTTCAGTTAGGTCAGCTCACAAGAGAAAAAAGGGATTTGTTCTCACAGAGTATATTTTCAAATACTCAAGAGGATAATATGATGTACCACTGTTGAATTACCAAAAAAAAGATTTGGTAACGGAACAAGTTACTCACCTTTAAATCTACATTAATTTTTGATGCTGTATATATAAATATGCAACAAATGGAAGAAACATCAAAGTAAATGTCACCACTGTATCCTACATGCATTTTTGACTGAGGAAAGAGTGTATCCTGTAAATCCTTGATTGTGTGTTACTTCTGCCACTCCTCAGAGAAGGAGCACACATGTTTGCCTATCTCAACAATTTCAGATTCACACTTGCCATAATTTCACTCTATGCCTCAAACAGACGTTTTAATTGTTGATCAGTCCTTTAGAGAAAGTGTGCAAGACAAAAACGTGCTAGGGGGAAGAAAGTGTTTCCATCCCTTCTTCCTTGCACCCTGTTTCCCCCTGCTGTGCTGGAGTGATGACGCTTCCCAGGGCAAGTTTACTTCTCTAGGCATGATCAAAGGTACAAGTGCAATAGTGTGTCAGGCAGAGTGGAGCAGGAGGAACTCAACCTACAGAGGTCTCTTGAAATTCAAGGCAGGAAGACAAACAAAAGTAAACTCAGCCTCAAGACTGAGGATGTCCCATGCTTACAAATGTGCTCTATACATTTGCAGTGTTTATTTGAGAGACAAAAAAATAAAACAAAACAAAACATTTTAAACTGTGCACTGATGGAGAAGCTTCAGACACTTCATGGTTAACAACAAGGGTGGGATTTAGAACATGCAGAGGAAGCTGGAGGATGCAATTGCTTGTTTGCTTTACTGTGAATCCTTTAATGTCTCAGATTCAGCATGAAAGCAGGAAGGAATGTGTTTTTATGAACCTGAACATCAACATCATTTTATCTCCTATGGCAATCATCACCTTCACAAATGAAACTCATTCTCCTTTTTAAAGCTTACAAACCTTGAGCTGACTTTGTCTAATTTGAATTCCATCGTTGTCGAGAATTGCACTCTGAGAGGGCCTCGTTTGAAGTAGAGGGCTAATTTGATGACAAACACAGCTGAAAGAACCCATTATTATTCAGAGACTGAAGCTTGCAGTCTGGGCCCAGGCACTTAGTTTGGATTTAATCTTGCCCAATGGGACGTTGATCCCACTCTTTTCTTTTTCACAGTGGATCAGCAAATTGGAGGTGGAGAATCAGTCATTAATACATTCATAGGCAGGTACGTTCACGCATAACAGTTTCCAGTGAATTCTTATAATACTCTAATACTAAATACCGCATATATGCAGGAAACAGGCACACAGAAACACAAAATAAAATGCATTTCCACATGTATTCAGAGAAATAAAAATGATTCATTTACAGAAATAGTTTTTGTGTCACAGCCCTTTGAGAAAAAGTATCAATCCACACAGACACCTAAGGGAAAAGTAACCCTGGAGTGATTTGACAAACTTCAAAAGAAAAACTTAGGATGTTTTCTCTTTCAGAAAAAAAAAAAAAAAAAAAAAAAAAAAAAAAATATATATATATATATATATATATATATATATATATATATATATATATATACCAGATGCAACACGACTCTATTTAAAGACTCCATGGCTTCCAACTGTATTTACATAACTTTAATTCAGTATCTAATTAAAGCCCCAGAGAATCTCAGCGAGATTCTAATTCAGAATAATTAAAGGGGAAGACGCGTAAAATAACAACAGAGACTTCTTTGGTTAAAATCTAAATGCTCAGGTGTAACTTCCTGTTAATTAAATGCTACTGTTGAGTTATTTAAAATGGATTCTAATACAAGGGAGAATTTTGAGGTGTTTTGCTTCAGTATTAACATACTGATTGCTCCATTGGGGAGAGATCCTTCCCTCTTCTCACTGATTTGCCATTTAAGAGAAGCTTAGAAGAACATCTGTCGTCCTACGTGCTTTAGCTGGACAATTAGGGTATGCTTTCTTTATTCCCTTTGTTCTGACTACCTTTCTATGTGTTTAATATTAAGTCTGTCTGTTTAGATTTTTGTTATTGTTTAATCTACCTGACCCAAGCTATGTCTATTTAGCCATTCACAATTTAGCATGAAGGGATTTTGAGATAATTACACTTTCATAGGATGATGCAGTTTATTCATGTTAAAGTAAGTATGTGAAAATATTAAAGTATACTTTGACTCACAAATAACACTAATACTTCTTGGTATGAAGCTATCTCGCAGACTGGATTACAAAATTTGGCAAAGCAGAAACTACTACATGAAATCAGACCCTCAGGGGCCCTGAAAGCATCAGGTAGTCTGTGTGTCGACTACACTGTGTGGTAATAATCAAAACAGCAAAGTCCAAGTTGGCTCCTGCATTTTTTCCTACTGCATATGTTCAGGGGCCTGACATCAAAATCTAGTTTTAATACCTTTTTAATGTGTATACTTCATAGACATGTCTGGTTGTGTCTTTGACTTTTAGCAAAATAAGTTGTGGGAGCCTCATAAGGGCCCCACAGCTCACTGTTGCCCCAGGACCCCTAGTGGGCTTATCACATCCTGCCTAGAGTTACATTTTCCTTGAGCATAGAGTCAGGGAACATTTTAAGGCCACTGCTAATGCTACCAAACACTTCAAGCAACAACCTATGAGTGGGTAACACTCTTCTTTTAACTTTTCTTTACAGATAAATCTCTATGTGATGCAAGCACTACTCTCAGTCATCTAAAACGAAGATTAATAACTCTGGCAGAATTGGTATCTCAATCTGAACAATCAATGTGTTTACTGATAAGGAATCACAGTTAGAGGGGCCCTGATTAACAAGCACATTGATGGGACAAAAATCTTTACGCATTCTTCGCCATTAAATCTGCCATATCATTTTAGTTTCATTTACAATGTTTGCTAATAGGACAGGCTAAAAAGTGCTGTGCATTATTATGACTCTTAGTCATTCAGGTGTAGAAAAGACAAAAAGAGGATCTGTTATGCTAAACATGAGAATCATGCTGCTATTACATTTAGAACACATTAATATATGAGGGAGTCAACTATCGGTCCTCTGGTAATATGCAAATTTATGAGAAATGACAATAAAAGTGATATATATTTTAAATTACATCATTAAACTAGGTCATTGTAATCCATAAGACATTTTCACAGCTGCAAGGTTTATATAAAAGAGGACAAATTTAGCTTGTTTAAAACATGAAGGCAAAAATTTGTCACTTTTTATCTTTTATTCATTCTGGGAGGGCATGTTGTGTTCTCCAGAATTAAAAAAAAAAACAAGTTCAAACCTCTAACACTGATTAAACCATTACTGTCAGAGATTCCTGCTCCATAAATGTGATTTTACAATTAATGTGACTGACATCAATGATTTGACTTAAAAATGTAGACGACCTTTGTGAAATGTCTCTTTGATGCTGCTAAAAGACCCAAATATTAATGATTTATTTGCTTTTATTTGAAAAGTATGTAGGGGGATGTATTGGATGCTTTTAGGGGAACGGGTTGCAGTCCTGTGCTCACAGTCTCAGTGTAGCGCAGTACTACAGGGCAAAAAGAAAAAGAACAAAAAAACAGATCTCTAAACCCAACAGAGAAATTATTACACTTCTCTCTGCCGCTTGTGACATTTCTTGAAGTTAATTATTCATCATGCTTTTCTCCCTCTTTTGCTGTGGGGTAACTCCTGAGACTGTTTCAGCTGAAGAGGAGCAGCACTATTCCATCTCCTCCTCCCCATCTCCTCTCACCATAACTCAAGCCCTCCCTTGTTTTGTCTTCTCTTTTCTCTCAATCCCTCCCTCTTGGTTAATCTTCCTGTCAAGTTGTTTTACTCTACAGAGATTGTGGATAGGGAGGAGTTAGAATGGGTCTGACTATTTCTGTAGTCACAAGGACATGTGCTGTGCCCTTTGTCATTGGGGGCTGGGCTGGTTGAGGGGGTCTGTGAGCACACGTCAAAAGACAGGAGCACAGGGAGAAAAACAGAGACAGGTGTGTGCTGAACGTTGGCTTACGGCTCCCCTAGAGTCAACTGTGACATTTGGTGGGACAAAAAGCAACGTTTTCTGATTACTTGTCACAGCACTGACATGTCTATGTCTCCTCACAAGTTTCCTTTTGCAAATTCCCATATAGGACGGTCACTTTTCCCAGCAGTAGGATGTTACTCATTTGGAAGACACTCTACGGCTATAGAGCTTTACTCAATTGAATACATTTTTCTGCAGTATATTTTAAAGTACAGTGTAAGCTGCTGATACCATCATACAAGGACAAAGAACCAGGAGCATGCAAATCCATTAACCCTACTTTCACTGGTACGTGTGTAGATTGGCTGTAAATCAAATGGGATCTGATTTGATTTGATGAGACTTGTTATCAGCGTTAATATTGTCCCGATTCTCTCACAGAAAAAAAGTGGGTGCTGCATTTTCTTCTGGTCCACTCATGCACACACAAGTATCATGTGTTTGGCTGAAAGAACTAGTGCATGGGAGGATGAGTTTGCTATATTCAAAACCATTTCCCGATTGAATGCAGGGTGTTTGATACATGAATGAGCATGACAGTGGTTCTTTTTGTTTAGTGCCAAAAACTCAGTGCCATTCCCCAGGCTGAGTTTAACTTGGGAATAATGAGACTATATTGCTCACTTTGCCCACAGAGTCCTCATTATTACTCTTAGGAGTCACTTGCTTAATTTTGAAGACAGATACATTTTACAATATATTATTGATACACATCATTTGCTTTGAATCCTTATGGATTTCTGAAAAGACGGAGGCTCACTGAGCTGCATATTTCAGACCTTCAGCATTTTTACTGAATTAAATTCAGCAGCTTTAATGAGATCTGTCTCCCAGCGCCGCTGGAAGAGGTGGTTCAGCATGACTTCAGGTGTGAGGATGAGCCTCCATAGGTCTGGTGTGTAGGATGGCAGTATGAAGAAGGAATTATACAACTAATCTCTGACTTTTTCATTTTGCAGTCCCACTGCACAAAGAGGTATTAATGCTATCTATATTCATGAAAGTAGCATGGTGTGTCTAATTGAGTCCAAACCTTGGGCTCCTGTTGATTATCATTTTATAGTCAAGGGTCATGTTTATGTTTGTACATTTTTATGTGGGTACAAGCAATGCTACGATTTATATAGTAACTGAAAACAAAACTGTCTCTGTGGCAGACCAGTCAGTATTTATTAAATTTAAGTCATAATTAGCTTTTTTTCTGTCAGTCAGTTATAGGGAAAGGTTAGGGACAGTTACAAGCCACTGTAAAGCTCAGTCCTGTGGATTAGATGGAGCTGTGGGCTGTGGTTAGCCATACACTTAAAAGAGCAATGGATTAGTGCACGTGCTAATAAAAAGCTGCTGTGTGACAAACTGTAATATTTGAGGAATCGCACAAACCATAGCAGTTTTAGTATTCTTAAGTTTCTCTATCGATGTGCTAATTATTTTTTCTGATCTTTCCTTAGAAGATGAATAAAGTTGATCTCATCTTATCTTAAATGATGTGTTGTCTGTGACTGCACCACATCTTTGCTCTCTCCTGTTGCCACTTTGCTGAAACCTAGTTCCTGAAAGTCATCGAGCTGTCACTGCGTTCCTCTCACACCACATTACCCACCACTCATTTGAAATGAATGAGTACCATCATTTTGTCTCGTTTCTGGTGCCCACATGAGCTCATAGTATGAAACGAAAGAGGCGACAAGTTTACTTCGTGTTACTCATAATGTAGCTTGAACAATCTGATTTCATGTTTGCATGATTCAGCTGCTACTAGTGAACAGCATTTGTAGCTCATTCCAATGCAGACACTTATCCGTTTTGAAAATTACTCCATCTCTCTTGCATTTTTTTTATTGTGAGTATTAATAATGAGCAGGTAGATTATTTTATATATAGGGACAGGCAGAGGTTGGTGTAACATACGAGACACAAAGCTAATTGGCAGGTCACAATGCTGTATAGTTGCAGTGAGTCCTAATTAAAACTAATGTCTAACTAATGAATTTACCTCTCTAACATTTCTACCACACTTTAACCAATCATGCAACCAACAACCCTGGCAATCAAGAACAGATCAAGAACGCACATTGTCATACAGAAACCAGATTCACACTTCAACTAATAACTATTTCACCTTGACACTAATGTTCTTCATGTTTATTTCCTTGTCATCATCTAAGTGTTTGAACTGTAGGAGCCATGTGGAGTTTCCTTGTGTATTGAAGCCCTGTTATGATATATTATGCATAAAACCTTGGCTTTGCTCTAAGAATAATTCATGTAGACATAATTGAGCACATAAGAGGAAATCAAAATGTCTGCTGTGACTATGCAGTTGACAGTGATTACTGATGATAATAATATTGCACATGCAGTTTGGTGGTCACATGCTGTTAAATGCTTTGGTAACTGAACAGTGACTTTGAAAGAATGAGTATACAATAGTACAGTAGTGGTTATGTTTTCCATATTTCCCAGCATATTTCCCAAGCATAAATATATTGTTAAGAGGAGGAAATGTTGCATTTAATTGCTATTGTGTTGTCTTAGAGTCTGTTTGAACACTGTCTAATAGTTTTGATTTCTAAGAGCCCTTCACTAGTGCACCACCTGATCTGTATCTTATCTATCATTGTATATTAATGACAGCACATTTATATGTGGGCTGAATATTATGTTGCTGAAACAGAAGACCTCAAAATTTCTTATGTCCCAGCCACAGCCAAGTCAAATAGCCCAGTCAAACAGGATTCATTTGTTAGTGATAAAAAGGACATGGGTGGCACAATCATACAGATTTCAATGTTGGTTAGCACATAAGATTCAATTATTACATGCTAGTGCATTCAGGTAGTTGTCAGAATAAGATTTCAGGTTTGCGTTCAACCTCACACCTTTGCGGAACTAAATGCTTTCAAAAGGAAGGGATTTAGTTCAAGTCGGAGAATTAGAATCATAAAATCATGAGAGAGAAGAATGAGAGCCAACTACCCATCACATCTGATATCATCAGAAATTAACCTTTGGGGTGGAAAGACTGAGCCAAGAGTGGAAAAGAGATATAGTGGGAAAGTGGAAGGGAGAAAGAGAGGACAGTAGACAAATGCTGGGAGAGTTGGCAAGCCTGTAAGGCTGTAATTCAGGGAGAAGACCACATTAATATTTAGAGGTGCTCTCAGGTAAAACAAAATGAGCAGAGCAGCCCCAGCTTGACAGGAAAGACTGGCAACAGACAAGGCATAAACATCCACCGGGTATCCAGCAACCACACAGTCATAAAGCTTCAAGGTTTGTGTTAGAATTAGAAGTCCGCTTTGTCTTAGAAGTTAAACACATTTTAATTAAAAAATGTCAACGTATTGATAACAGACCACAACACATACATATGATATGGTATAAGACAGGTATAGATGTGATAGCTAATGTTGCCATCTGAGGTAAAGAGAGTAGCTACAGCAAATAGACCGTTATCATCTGCTAGACCTTTGTGAGAATGGATATAGTAACAAACAGAGTGTTCCAGGTTTAAGCACAAAAAGGTTGTGCTTTGTGTTAAAATAACTACTAAACATTTTCACATATAGGTCTGGTATTTTGTTGTCCCACCCATCCACGCTGACCTCTACTTTGCTGTTTGTGTGACACCACCAACAGTGTTCCTGCCATAATTACTGTGACTGCTAGAGGTTGACTAGTTGTTTAGACTGATAACAGCCATTCAATATAGTGATAATATTTGAAACGGCTCTGAAAAACCTACCCGAACACGCATAAGCACATTTTCAAGACAAGAGATCCCAGAACTGTTAGAACTACTGTAATACTCAGACCTAAACAAAAACACGGTTGATCCAAGCAGATCAAAAACGAGAAAGAGCAGGTACAGTCTGAAATACCTTTGGTTTAGTTGGTCCACTGAGGATGAACCCCACTGACTGTGATGAGCCACTGACTTTTCCTCTAACACGACCACAAGTGTTTTTTTTAGTGAAATTCATGTTCATCTCAGGATGAATTACATTATTTTTGATGATCTGTTATGGTCAGTGTTATGGTGATTTTCTTTTAGCTGCACTTCACAGTTGACACACTCTCTTGTGGAAAATGTCTACACTCAAAACATTGATTATGATGCACCATATTAACAGGCCTGGTGAATCCACTATATTAGACATGCTAGCACACGTACCAGAGACCTGCTACAATAAAAGTGGAACCAGACTTGACAGGATTGAATAGAATATGGTACAGAGCTGGGTCTTAAGATAAACCAAAAGAAACTGTAAAATCCTCTATCAGTCATTTCCTAATGTGCCCTGATGGGCTGTGTCCCTAGGGGGTAAAATGGTACAAATGTGAAAGGCATTAAAAGAAGTGCTGAAGAGCAAATCTAACTGAGCAGGGAGAATGTGTTAGATGAGAAGGAAACACAGTGACAGACACCAAAAATGGAGAGTTGACATGGAACAAGACATGATAAGGATGCCATAGAATATTGAAAAGCCACAGAGACTTTGATCATGGGCACATGACACTATTACAGCTGGGCAAGGGCAGGGTGATGGTTTTGCTAAGCCCCATCTGTGATTCCTTTCTCAAATTAATGAAGGGCTTGAGAAATGGAGAGAGAGTGTCCAAAGGGGCCACACATCTTAAGACCCTCCAGTGCTGTTTGCTTATAATGACGTTACTAAGAGTTTAGTGCTAATTAAGCACCAGGCATCATTAGAATGCAATGCTTTAAAAAGTCAAGACATTCTCCTTCAAATATTAATATCATCAGCAGAAAAGCATTTCTGACCTTTTAGTCTACTAAACATTCACAAGCAGAACTGAAGGAAAATTAGGCTAATATTTAAGACTAAAATAAAAAAGATAAATGATCATTTAACAGTATGTCCCACAAAAGTGCTGTGGGTGTGCAAATGTTGCCATGAGAGCTCAAGACTTGAATGAGAATAAAATGCCTATTGAGAGTCTCCCATCGAGGTGTAGTAGCCCATACAAAAAGCGTAAAATAGCACTGGGTGTCAGGTACATGTTTAATTCATTGAGAAACATGCTTTTCACAGTTACCATCACCTCACCCTTTATTTATAGTCTTATTCACAATGCAGCAGCACACAGCAGAGATACCATCCTGCAGAAATGTACACTTATCTTAGCCCCGAAGAGTTGAGGAAATTTTAAAAATGAATTGTTAATCCACATGTTGTTTTGATGTCTAACGTCTGACCAGGCATGAACAATGTGGAACCCCTTAAGAAAACGCCGTCAAATCATGAGATGAATTCTTTTCTTCCTTTCCTTCCGCCTGCTCTCTTCAGGGGTCGCCACAGCGAAATCATGAGATGAATTATTACATGAAACAAAACAGAAAGGGGATGATGTGGCAAGAAGCTGGGTTCTTGTACGAAGACTTTCCTGTCACTGTCATTAGCAGAGCCATTCAATCATTGCTTAATCAAATTTCCAATTGTGCCATCTGTACACATTTAACATTCCATTATGACAATCTTCTGCTGATAAATGTTTTTTAGCTGAAAAATAACATCCCTTCCCTTTTTAAACAGACTTCTTCGCCGTATGAGCCAAACCTGATATTGGAACCACTGCAAGTAGCAAGGTGGAGGAATATACCTGTAGGCTGGTGATGAGAGGCATCAAATAAAGTACCTTGGCCTTGTGGAGAGGGCTACGAATTGCTCTGGTCCTCATACATACCGAAATTACTGGCAGAATTGCTGCAAATTGCAGCTATCTCCACTCCAGCAGTGCAATCTAGTGCAGATAGAGTGTCTGCCTGGGTACAGCCGCACCAATCAGAGACAGCAAAACCCTCCTGAAGGAAGCAGAGTCAGAGTTGGCAGCTGAGGCATCATTGTGTCAGCATCAGGGCTGATTGGCAAGGCCTCAGCTGGCTTGCTGACTGGATCTCTGGACAACATCAGCGTGTCAGACTCACTGAGGAGGAATCACACTCTTGAATAATTGAGTAGATATGAATGCAGTGTTGAAGGAGCTTTAACTGCAAACACTTCCATGTGCTCTAAATAATAGATTGCAGGGGATTGTAGTTTATATTTCTCTTTGTCATGTGGGGTATGGTATCATCATTTCTTGTAGATCTTGACAGCTGGGTTCCACACTCATCTCAATCAGTTTCTCTGGTAAATTTTGACCTGCACACTATACCCTGCACTTCCATAAACATATTAAATGCATTTACTCCACATGTACTCAAACTTGAAATGCCATATACTGTAGTACTCCAGCTTATAAGTTGTCTTTAATAAGGTTTAGTAAGATTTCTGGTGCATTTGCCCTAAAGTTTCAGTAAAAGTGGACAAGAGTTCATAAACTTGTGACCACATGCAATAAATGCTTACTATACACATATTTAAAAATGCATATAAAAATGTATCTGTATATACTCTGTCTGAATACCCTAACGTAAATAGAGTATATCATAACTGTACTGTATGTGTGTATGCATCAAAAGATATGTGACTATCAATTATAGGGACATATAATGCTTTGATGCTGAGAGAAAAAAAATATCTGTAAATGCAAAATCTTGTTTCAAAGGTATTATTGGAAATTAGTTCAATGAGCACACAAATGGTTACCTGTGATGGTATGTGGCACTCATGCACCTATAGACACTTGCGGTGACCTCAAGGAGACATGATTTATCAAATATATCCATTTATAGTGCATAGTGCCGTACCCACCAAGGATTTTTCTTGTCTTTTCACGTATTAAGTGAATAGTCCAATATAATACACAAGCTCCATAAAGCCCTTTTCATGTGGAGCCAATTATTATGGCAGCAGCTGTATAAAACACTCTTGCTGAAACACTCTTAAAATTGTACACTGTGTCAGAGTGAGGAATTAAACATAGTGTTAGCAAACTGCTGTGGTTGTACTACACCATGAAATGGTTTTCTGGATTATAATTATCTGTGGGTACGGCTGGAGGGAGTAAATCTACAGGGTAGAAAGCCAACAGGCAGCATGAGCCACACGGGCCCAGTGTGTGGGCAGACACTAACTGTAAAGGGCTGCACAAGGCATAAAAAATAACTATTGTTTTCCTGACATTAGGGTCACCTCTAGGTGATAACAGTAATCACTGTTCTGCTTTAGTTCAATATGTTGTGTTATAAAAGGTTCTACAAATATGGAATTATAGTATTATTAAAAACTCTCCCTAGTGACTGTTATATTATAGATACCGTATAACTGAGGACTGAGCAGGGAAACTATGTACAATGAACGCATTGTTGTTCTATAGAATTATGTGGCATAAACACATTGTTAAGTCAAATAATGATTGATTTGCAATTGTAAGAATGAAATCACTAGTGAAATATAGTTTGATAACATTTTACGTATAAGACAATATTGTGCACATCGAGATTAATTCTATAAACGCATCGTGAACACAACGGAAATGAAGCCACCTCACAGTTGTGTTAGGGGAGCACACTGACATGTAGGATATGTAAACTGACAACTAGTTTCTCTAGTGGAGACTTAGTGATCAAATGTTACTTATTGTAAACAATTTACAGGCGTTTGGATTAAATATTTGCTTGCTCGGGAAGAATAAATCATCATGAGGACACATTTTAAATTGTGCAGCTGGCAAATTATATTGTGAGAATAATTTAAAATGTGCAATAATTCTTAGAATATGTTTATGTGCAAGCAGACCGAATGAAAAGTTTTCTCAGCAAAGTGATAGGAGTTTTTTAGAAACAATGGAAGCGACGCACGGGGATGGATGGTGAGTGCCTGGCAGAATAATGAGGCTATTTATTGCCTCTAACGGGAACAGAGAGTTCAGGGGGAGACTGTGTAGAGCCTTGTGGAGAGTTTCTCTAAGCTCTGACCTTCCTGCAAGGTAGCAGTCATTATTGACTTTACACCTGTTTCAAATCAGCTTCCAATGCACATTGTGTGCCCAGCCTAAGTAAGATTGTGCATTCTTAAATTTGGAGTCTTATGCACATGCATGTGAATTGTATATGACGCAATATGCCTGTCAGGAATATGCCTTAATGGTCCAATTGCAAAACACTAATTAACTAATTAATAATGTGACAAAGAAAAACATTTAGAAGTAGTCCATCACTTCTTTCATACGTTCATTTAAAAAAAAAAAAAAAAAAAAAAAAGAAATCACTGACATCAATACATTTTCTTACATTTTTTAGCTTTAACCCCTCTTTTACCCTGTGCTTCCATTGATGTATCTCTTCCTTTCTTAAAGTCTGGTTGATTATCTTCCTCCTTGACCACTGTTCCCCCCCTTCCCTTACTCCACTGCTTTAATTGCTAATCATGCTCATCTGCTGTCTCAGCTATTTCTTTGCACTCATCACCTGTCTATTCTTTTCACCTGTCCTTTCTACCTCTCTTAATACCCCAGTATATAAATTTTACAAAATACTAGATGGGTACAGACACTGGAAAGCTGTGCAGCCGAAAGACTTGTTTTTAAATGAGGCAGAAGCAACACCTATCTAGTAAAGACTGGAGTGATAAATCTCCCAGGGAAGAATCGATCTCACTACTGTACACCCCCTCTCTCCACTAACCTTTGAATGGTGAAAGGTACTGACCCTTGCCCTTGCTGTGCACAGTGGTACTGCAGACAAGCCAGGACAAGAAGCAGCAACATATGATTGGAGTGTCCGGCATCTTTTCACAGATGAACCACTGTCAGGGTCAAGGTACACAGTTGTATTATGTCTTTTATTCCTCGCTCTCACAGAACTGATGTGATTAAAGAGTAATCAGAGCTGCTGTCTACCCTTGGGGTTTCTGCATCATTTTGGACTTAAGGGCTATGTGTAGTCCCTATGAGAATGATTAAATGTTTATTCAAACCCTTGGCCCTTCCTTTCATGGCTATGTCAAACTTCACTGGCTTTTTTGCCCAATTCACTGGCTTTTTTTTTTTCAATTGAGCAAAGTGTCCACAGACAAAATAATGAAAAAAAAAAAAAAACATAAAGAAGGCAAAATGAGCTGTCATCCTCACAGGAATTGTGATGTTCTTTGATTTGTGCTTGCTTTTGTAGATACTGTCCTCTTTATGTTTTCGACTGTGTGACAAGAATATAAATGCAAGCCTCAGGGCGCTGCATTGTGGTACAAGCAAGTTGTGGAGGATAAATGTGTGTAAAGATGTGTTTGTGCATAAGTCTGTAGGAAAGAGAAAGATTAGAAGGCATTAAATGATAAAACTGAGAAATAGTTGCCTAACTTAAACATGTGGAATGATATCGCACAATAAGACTGCATCAAAACATATAAATGAGTGAATTAGAAAATGGGTGTTTTCAGTAGCACATCTATATTGAAAATCCTATTTTCTGCTTAGGTTTTGTATGGCCCTAAGAGCTCTTCATAAGTGAGAATGTGGTTGTGCCCCATGCAGTGTGGTAGAAGTCAGGCAAGGATCTACCATCTCAAAACGCAGTTTCTAACAATGGCAGCTAAATGACTGCATTATTATGATCTTTTTTCAGTGCTTTTGTAGTTCAACAACAGTAGGCTGTGACCTTTCCATACCCTGTTCTTCCTTTTCTCAGGAAACCAACTACGCAACAAAACAGCTTAATAATAGTGATGTAACTTTACATATATCCCCACAGAGAATATTTTACTTGACCTGAATAAATGCTCTCTTTCAGCATTTCGGCCCAATCACATCTATTCTTTCAGTCCCATTGTTTGCACCTTCTAGCATCTTTGCATGTGTGTGTATTTGAGTGTGGACTGTGAGTCCTCTCTGGACTGAAAATGGATGGACTCCCCTGCTGTGCATGGCTCCGTTGTTTCTGTAAGCTCTGAGCAGTTCTACACCCTGGCAGCTAATTGGCAGAAATTCTGTGCTGTTTTACATTGATCTGAGAAATATGGGAAGGACTCCTGCTACAAAAAAGAGATAAGGACACCAAGGGACGGAAAGAGATGAAGGGAATGAAAGAGCTCAAGAAAGACAAACAGGCATGTTTGGCAATTAGTTATTATACCTACTGGTTCCATTTGTATTTGTGTATGAATGTTGATAGATGTGGGTGCATATGATGCTGTATTTGTTAGTGTTTATTCACTATAATTTGCCACTGTGTGTTACATTATGTTGCACTTTGATTTAATAGTTTTTCTAACACTGTCCTTATACATTGTTTTCTCTCCTGAGTAATTCCAGGCCGCCTTTTTGATGTGAAAGGGCCCTCTCCTACTTTGGACTGACACAAACAGTCAAGCCTGTCAAACGCCCATCTCCAAATTATAGTCATCCTCCTGCCTGGCTCCTATCAGCACCCTCTCTTTTGCATAAACACACACAAACTCCCAAATAACTTATTCTTTGTTACTCATCTCTCTATAATCACATAGGCTTACAATTCTCAGGGCAGGCTAAGAGCTCAGTAATAGCACTTGCACATGCTCCACTTGTTAAAGGTAAGCAGTAGGCAAAGTGGTTATCATTGCAATTTTTGTAGGATTTTGTTCAATTTTAGTGGCACAAAGAAAAGACTAGAAGATGAAAAAGAAGTCTTTTCTACGTCTTCTCAGTTGCAACTGTAAGTCTATCTTTAATGAGCCAGTCAGTCAATAAATGTTAAACCACAATGAGGCACTCGTGAGATAGAGGACAACTTCCAGGCAGAGCAGTCAAGACACACAGATCTTTTTATGTTTTTCCCTGTCACCATCGCAAAAATATAATATAACATGCTCTGGGCATCCTCAGAGAAAAGAAAATCACTAAACACTTGAGGGGAAAAATGACTGTTGCATGTTATTTGATGGTGCTGAAACGTAATAATAGAAAAAATAATGTCAGTTTTTATGTCTTTTGGGCTTTAGCTTTTCTATTATTAAATCTTTATGCTAATAACCAGAAAGAACCATAACTAAAAATTATTTGTCAAGTTGTTGCACCACAAATGCACAGACAGACCAACAAATTTACAGGTTTTATATATTTTAAATGACAAAAATCATCCAAACATTGTAATCAAGTCAAGCACACTGTAAATACACAGTTCTGGCCTCACTGGTAATTGCATACAGGAAACACCAAAGTGCATGACAGTCCAAAAAATGTTTAAATAAATAATGTGTATGAACACTGATATAAGCCTACAGATCACAGCAGTCGCTCACGGCTGCACAGCAACTTGAATGATACTGTATGTGCAGGGGAGAGTGCATTGCCATTATTGTGCAGATATTGTTTTGAGGCATCATGTAGCTGAGTTATCTCTTCATTACTGTGATGGCACGAGGAGAAACAGTGTTTCTGTCCCTGCTTTTTTCGGGGCACGGTGATCTGTTACAGCAATACCAGCAGATCCATTTACCTATCATCACAGCATGAGTGTGAGATGATTTTCTTTATGAACCTCCATGTATGGCACCAAATAAAGTTAAGTTTCAGCTTAGTTTCTATGTTTATCTATTTACTCTCCCTCTCGCTGTTTGCACTCCAGTTGTACAGTTGCATATGTACATTTTGCCAAAATTGCATTCCCTCACCCAATTCTGATGTGCAACAGTAACACTATCAGTGCCACTCTAAAGTCTGACGTTACAGAATCTGGTTTGTATATTTTGCTGTGGGAAATGATATAAACTGTCAAAGACACAAGGACACAAGCCATAACATTTTCATCCACATTTAAATTCCACTCCCTCGGGTTAAGCACTTTTAAAGGAATTTAATATGTTTTTTTTTTAGTTCACATCTTCTACAGCTGGCTTATTAAACAGTTGAGTAACTATATTAGCATTTTTGTTTTAGATTAAAACAATCCATAAGGTATACATGTGTCTTATTTTCCCTACGGGATGGGGCAGACAGAATTTCACAAGTAAATGGTTTTATGGGTGACAGCGATCAGAATCTCCGCAGGAAAAGGCAGGCATGGCATAGCACATCTGTGGGTGTGGGGTGTAATAGTCGGAAATCATCTCAGAAAAGGTGGATGTGGTATTGATTGTCCAGTGATCTTTTAATAAGTTTAGGCTCTGTGCTGCAGCCTGTTCTTACACTGTTTTGTGCCCAAACCAAATCAAAACGCTACAAAAGGAGAGAACATACCTAACCATAAGCGTGTACAATTCAAGTTTAGCTTCCCTGGCCTGCAAGAAAGTCCAGCTGAGTGTCAGTCAAAACCAGTGTCCCCAGACCTACAGTAATTTAACAAAGTAACCTGTGTAGCCAAGTATGGTAACCCATCCCAAAGTGCACCCGCAACTTTCGGGTTAAAAGTCCGACTCCCTATCCATTAGGCCATGACTGCCGCTTGTGTGTGTGTGTGTGTGTGTGTGTGTGTGTGTGTGTGTGTGTGTGTGTGTGTGTGCTTTACACATTTTACATCAGATGTAAAGTCCCCCAGCCTCTCCTGCTGCTTCCTGTCTCCAGGAAGTGCTGGTCCACTTTTAGAAGTGGAAGTTGCGAGTTGAGAGTCTGAGCTTTAAACAGAAGAGCTACAGGACAAAAACAAAGATTTTTGCATATAGCGACTTTCCAGGCAGTAGAACTGTTGTAGATCTGTGTGCACAGCTATAATGACTGCTTCATTAACCAACATGTTTGCCCTGGAGGCAAAATGAAGGGCTTCCAGCAGGGGGCCTGAGATATGCTTTAGGTGGTTCAGCAATAGCTTCTCAAAGACTTTTGTGACCACAGATGTGACGACAACTGGCCTGTAGTCATTGTTATGCAACAGGGGGACAGTATAATTGTGCATTTGAAGCAGGAGGGAATTTCACACAAATTGAATGTTTGGATGAAAAATCTGTGTGAACACAGGAGCCATTTGGACATTACAGGCCTTCAGACAGAAGCTAAAAATGAAAACCTCTTAAGGTATCCACTTCACTGAAGCAGCATGCAGGTTAAAGAGGGTGAAGGGTAAATCTGTTGGAATTGTAAGTTGTGTAGTGCGTGACTTGGGGCCAGGAGGATGCTTTGTTTTTTAGCTTTTCGGTGCAGGTTTTAGCATCTAATATAAAATGTCTGTTCCACCGCTGCTTATCATTGGCCTGACAACGCTTCCTGACGGACTGGAAAAATGTTTTTATTGCTGTATTTTAAACAAGTCTTGTTAAGAACTCGTCTCTGCAATGACCTTACAGTGTCATTGTGTCAGTAAGCTCAGTCAAATCATTGTTCCAATTCCCACAATGTTTACAACAGGCTTTGTGGATTTTAGTTTCTACCTGTATATTGCAAAAAGATCAGAGGGTTCAAAAGCTGCATCAGGGATGGAGCTGTAAACATTCTTTAACACTGTCACTGTTTTCGCCCCCATTGGGAGACTAAACATACAGTGTGTATTTGTGCAGTTTATCGCTGAGGTTTGCTCTGTTAAAATCCCTAGAATAATGAGAAGAAAGGCTGGGTGCTCTTGCTCCATACTGGTTATCTGGTCAGCCAAGCACTGCAGCGCTTCGCTCTCACAGGCTTAAGGCAGGATGTAAACGCTGGCTAGAATAAAGGAGGAAAACTCCTATGGTGAATGAAACAGCTTAAGGGTAATAAAAAGAGCTCTTACATACTTTCTTTAACACTTTGACATCAATGCACTAACCATCACTGATATAAGAGCAGATTCTGTCTGCCCTAATTTCCACCAGCTCTGATACACAGTCCACTTCATAGAGTAGAAAGTCTGGCAGATATAATGCAATGTCCAGGGTGAATTCACCTCGCTAAGTTCACATGACTCAAAGTGCAACAAGAGAGTGTGGACTCCTTGTTTTTCTTGCAGAGTAATAATTTGTCTATTTTATTGCTCAGAGAGGTTTGTGCCTTGTCCAGATGGTTGGAACCTTGCCTGCAGAACAATGAAAATGGATAAAGGGCCTTGGGGCCCACAAGCCACCACCCGACCATACGCAGACTACAGACTTTTCAACCAGTACCAATACAAAGACTCATGCTTTACAGCAACGCAAGCAACCTGCCTGCAATAAACATAAACTGAAGTTGCAGACCTCACTATGCTAAAAATTATACCTTTATCATTACACTGTACAACATTGTCAGATAGCATTAAATCAAGGTGATATTCTAGCAGTTTTAACATACATTGAAGTTGTACTACTCCCTTTCCAAGTGAAAAATATTGTTGCAGATACTCTTAATATAACTGATGCACAAACACAATTAATATATAAGCACTTAACCAATAGACACCAAATAAACCCTTATTGATTTTGCCAGAACAGTCTGCTTTTTTGGATCAGATCATGCAGAACCAAATGTGCTAGGATTTTCTCATGTGTGCCTCCCAGCACTACTACTAAATGTGGCAGCAGTGCCACTTTCAATATGAATAAGCAGATGTCTGACATTTTAACTTTTCTTTCTTATTCTTTATTTTCTCACCACGACTGTTATTGCCACTATAATTATACTACTGGAAGTTCAATACAAGCAACAACAATCCTAAAAGGAAAACAGAATTTACCTGAGTATTACGGTAATGAGAAATCTTCGGAGGTGATGGGTGGCATTAATGAGCAATATTAGTCTGGAAGAGGTATCTGCAATGAATTACTTTCTAGACTGCAAGCATGAATGTATTTTTCATTTTTGCCCTGAGGGTAATCGATGATGGGGGTGACGAGACAACAGCACAGCCTGAATGAGCAAGGGTACTGTGAAAGGTTCAAAGTAGCCTCCTAGCTCATTTAAATTCAGTGTACTAAATCCAGGGCTTTCCATATTCCCACCATGTTCCAACAGCATACCATTGGGAGATCTAGCTGGCACTCTAACCACGTTTTTTATTATTTATTTATTTTTTATTATTATTATGGGCTGCACTCTGTAATGGCCTCAGGTCAGCAAAGAGACCCAGATCTTCTTCAATTCACATAAACTCAATAGCTCTATACAGTAGATACATAGAGTACCAGGAATGATCAATTATCAAGGCTCATTAATGACAGACAAGTGTCTGCAATAACTTATTAAGGAACAGAATGATGCTCTGTTTTAATTTAATTATTTTATTTTAACTAACAGATGTTTAAAGTGTAAAATATGAGGAAAATCTCAATAACAAACCCATAAAACAAGCACCTGCATAAAATAAAAACCTTTAGCTGTACCACAGACTAATAGATGCCGGACCTGCTGAATATTTGCTGAGTTTATTCTGAGTTTACTGGCTTCCCTAAAATCAGGTTCTTACAACGTGGTTCCTTCACTGGGTGTATTTTCGTTGCATATTGATATGAGACTAACACCGCCAACAAATTTAGTCCATCCCATTTTGGGTTGTGGTTGGTCCATCTGTTCAAGGACTCGTACAATCAGGTCACTGCTCCCACCCTCTTGTTATCTGCCTGGTCAACCACCCCTGAACCTGCTACTGTGGTCACCTAATAAATCCACCTTAAACACCCTTGTAGCTGTGATTTAATCATGATGCTATGTTAACGTGTGATTGTAGTTAATGGTACTGCTAATTTGGATTTCTCGGACTTTGTACAGTTAACACATGAGGCACATGAAGCTGTGGGACTGAACAGGGAGGTTTTTATAGATTATTTTCTAGCCTATATTTCATAACTTCACATCAAAAACATTTGTTTAGCACACTAGGAATAGATGTGGTTGGCTCCTATCCTTCTATGTGTGAGTCTTGTTCGGACAGCTAGGTTTGTTTTATTTAAACTTTATTTCTTTATTTTGACAGGACAGTGACTATGTTCCTGAGTGGTTATGAAGTTAACTTTTGTTATATTTGTTTGATTGATTTGGCTCCACCTGCAGGCCTTTCCCTTTGCTTGCCTCAGTTCTTTAGTGTAGTTTTGTGCTGTGAGATTTGTCTGTTAACTGACTGCTGTCTTCTGAACAATAAATGGTGTGAAAGGCGGGTGTTATGCTTCCCTAACCCCTATTGCCTTCTGTGATAAATACCCACTAATACTTATTAAAGTGCATGTGTGCATGTGTGTGAAAGACTGCTGATGGCAGAGTATCTCAGCTGTGGTTTGACACTTCTGTGACCTTGACCATGTGCATTTTTACAGAAATAGACTTCTTCAAGCTCCACTTCATCCATTGTTTGACATTGTTAGAGGTTTTAGAGACACACAGACTTATTAGGTGATAGCTCATTAACTCTACTTCTCAATCCAAATTTACTCAGGAAAAATGCTGTTTTTGTTTAAGCAGACCGGATTCGGTGATCAGTAATGCACAAAATATGAAAGTGTATTAGCTCTTTTTACAATGACTGTCAATTAAGCAATAAACTTTCTTGTTTAGTGAAATGTTTTATGAAGTTCTTAAACCAAATTGTTTTCACAGGAACTTGGTTTGATGAGACGAGTCATCACTAGTAGGCATCTTGCCAGCTTCAGAGTGCTGTCTCATCACAATTTCATTGCCATGAATCATGGTGCAGTCACAGTATGTTCTATATGCGGTAGGTGGGAGTACCCCTGAAGGTTGGGGATCAGGACTAACAGAGTGAGTGTTTGAATCAGAAATGTAGCATACAAGCACAAGCTCAGGATAATGTTTTCAACAACAACATCACAGAAGCCAAGACCTCTCATCAGTAAAATCTTATGATGTCCTTGCTAGTTTTGTTTCCAATTTCTTGTTTGTGGTACAGCAGACTTCATCTCTACAAGTAAGTATCTTTGGTGGCATACCATAATGAAAAGAACAATTTGAGGTATTGAGGCATGTCACTGGGAATGTTTGGGTAGACAGAGATAATAGTTATGTAGCAATTAGCAGCTGAGCTCCGCAGACATGGTGATTATGTCTGTGAAAACAGTGATTAGATGTTGCTACAGACTCTAAGCTGCAGTTATTTCTAGTTTAGGCACCTTGCTTCGACTCACCCTCATAGCTGCTTTTCTGGTTATCAATTTTCATATTTAACACCTGATGTGAGAAACCTGCTTTCAGACTGTTTTGCGCCCTTATACTACCTGGACAAATGTCAGGGTAATTAAAAAGAAGCCACTCTAGTACTGAGAGAAGTAGCTGTGTATTGCTTTACCTTTTCAAATAGGCAGCTTGAGGAGTGTTTTTTTTTACATGTACACTGAACATAAATCCATTATATGATATTAAAGTCTCATCTATTTAAGATGTTCTGAATATGCTGTCAGTGCCATTACTGTCCCTCTGTTCATAAGAGCATGCAGCTAAGTTAAGAAGAAAACCCATGAGGGGGCCGAAGGGTACCCAGAAAGAAATTTAGTCTGTTTAATGAAAACTGGTGTTAAGATGAGGAGTTTGGCTTTGGAAAAGTTGATAATTTCACAGTTGAATTCATCCTTTTGTTGGATTTTTTTCTCATCATATTTGTGGCGAGGCATGGGCTAATGTGTCATGCTGCCAGCAAGAAATACAAGAATTTGGACAAGCATACTCTGAAAAATACAAACTTTAAGTAGAATGAGACCATGCAAAACCTGTAAGATTAACAGAAAAGAAATTACAGTGTTGCTATGTCATGTGAAAAATAAAAATATTGTAATTGAATTGCTGTCTGTTTGGCTTGTGTTGTAATTTTATGGTGCTGAACGGACAGCTCTGGTAACGAGCACTTCATACACATCTTTTAATTTGCTGCAATATTCTTTGTCCCTGTCACTTGAAGTGGTTTTTATTGTCACAGTAGTGAATGCTATTACTGAATACTTGATATGATAAGTCAACAATGTCTAACGTGTTTCTATTGGCCCCTCGGGTGTCTCTTTATCTTGATCCATCACTCGCTATGAGCAGTTATTCCACTTTCAATGAGTGACTTTCTTTCATCTTTCTGCTTTGAGTTTGAGCACTGCACTTGTGATTTTCTGTCATGCAGGCCGTCATTATGCTGCTGAGATGGGGACTGTTTTATAATGTCTCATCAAAATGTAACCGTATATCTAGTAGCCAACATTAACAGTACTGTGTGAAAATCTACTTTCTAATGTTTGGCTTGGGATGTTAGTGCAGGCTACAATACAGGTACAGGAGGCGTGAATCATATGTTGGCAAAAACACACATATTCCTGAGTAACTTACCGAGCCAGTGTTCACCAGTAATCTTGCCAAATCCCTCACGATATGACTCCCATCCTCTGAAGAAGTTGACCGAGCCATCTTCCCTGCGCTGGATCACCTACACAGTCAAGGAAAGAGGTCAAATGAAATTCATCTCATACACAGTGTTTGATCATCCTCTGTGATGACTGATTTCACGTCCAAACAATAAATGCTGAGCTGATCCAGAATTAAACTTTCTGAACTCATAAATACTTGCTCCCTCACATAATAAATAATGCAAATGTTCTTTCTTCTAAAAAGTAAATTTGTTGAAAGCCACTCAAAGGAATCTATTAAATCATGACTGACTTTGAATCAAATCACCATGGAATCTGCATACATAATTGAAATCTCAGAGAAGAGATTTTGTTCAAAAAACAATAACCTTAAATACACAGAGAGAACAATAGTGTGTGAAGAACTGGAGATATTGTGTGACAGAGTCTTACAGCATGGGAAACAAAGGAAATATTAGCACATAGCATATACAGTACTTAGCAATTTAGCTCAGCTGTGTGTGCATGTATGTGTGAGGGGGCAGTATCTGTATCATCCATGAAATACTCTATCCATTAAAAGTGCTGACATGCCAAGCGTCAGGCTGAGGATGAAAGGAAATTGGAAATGTGCTCCAGAAGAGGAAATGAATGCAGATGGAAAATAGTCTAAGACTCTCTTTTGGAAGGCTGTGTTAATGTTGAGATGACAAAGGAAATTCTCTGAGACAGTTTATGTTCAGCGTGACTAATCCCCTAACATACCATAAGGTACCAGATGGCACCAACAGCCATATTTGCTTTTAACATCAGCACAGACAAAGAACAAAATCCTGCAGAGCAGTGGCAAAATCTTCATCCTCATCATTTTGATCCTCATAATTGTTTTCATCATGATCATCTTAATCATCATTACTGTATCATCATCATTTATCAAAACTATCTAGCAATTTCAGGGATTTTCCTCCTTAAAGAAGTTAGATTCCTCCTCATTTAGAGCTCTCTGAATTTGTTCGACATAATATCAAAGACTGATTTCTTTACTTATTACAGAGATATCACAAAACCTATATTCTGCCAACAGATTAAAGTCCATCTTTCTGATCAAGTCAGACTCTCTCAGGAAACTCAACCTGACAGCATTTCCATGTCTTTCTACACAATATATCCTGAAGTAATTACAAGTCCATTATTTTTCCCATCAAATCTTTCAAAATATGACAGATTTCTTGCATAATTCTGAACTCTTGCCAGCCACTATACTCAAGTAAATTGAGGCAGCAAACCCCAAGTCCTGTAATGATAAGTCTGGTCTTCTATATATTATTATTATAGAGTGCCAACCATAAGCGTAGACTTAATTAGAATAATAATTTACTTACTCTGAAAATTTGTAGATTCCTAAAAGACATTTACTGCAATGAAATATTTTCATGGTGATATTAAATTATAACACATATAACTCATCAGGGTCAATAACCTGCTAATAAGTCTCATGCTACAAAAAAGCAATGTTGTCATAATTAAACTAATTAAACTAGTGTTTTCTGCTGATTGCCAGATTAACTGATGAGATTTACATCAAAACCTTAACAACAATCTACCCTGGCATAGTCACTACATTAAAGCATAGCTGCCACTAAATTCTCCTTCAATTTATGACTTTCTATCCTGCTCATCTTACTCTGTGCTTCCTCTTATGCCTCATCTTAACTACATACAAATTAGCTAAAATGGAGCAGACTTAAATGTATAATGCTATATTAAAAATGAGGTGGAGGTTTTCCTTTTTATTCATTCATAATTGTTTTTTCTATCCCCTGCAAGACAATTTCACAAAGTGCCTCCTCAATCCAAAAACTGATGAGAAAACACAGAGAAAGAAAAACCTTTAAATTTACACCAAAGGAAATCAGAAAGATGTGTCAGACTACTGCCAGTCTTTATGAAGAGATTTTATCCAACTCTAATTTTTATCCAAATAATCTGTGGCCTTTGAGAACAATGTGTCATATCATCACATCTCAGAAAAACTCTAAGCCTGTCTGGCTCTATATACAATGTACAGCCACCTGACTTGTGACAAAAATGTCTGATAGATTTGAGATGGAAAGAACTGAAAAAGTGTGCTTTCATAACAGCATTGTTCCAGTAGTGCAGAAAGCCATTGTGAAACACAACCAGGAAAGACACTCACAATATAAAATGTACAGTAGATACTGGTTTAGTGGTCAGTTGTCACATAAAGCAGCACTTCACAAAAGCAGGTTATCCAGCAAGCAGTTCAGTTCGGATTAGGGTTAACAGTCTTGTCTTGCTGGCCCTTCCTCCTCCCATGTCTAGCATCCTTGTAAGACTGGAGAGCCACTCAAAGGTTTAATTGCATGTTGACCCTGAAGGTCAGAATCTCTCTCTCTCTCATTTTGTGTGTATATCTTTGTGTACAGTACTGTAAGTGTGTATTCCCTATAAAAACATTAATTTCATGTGTTTCAAAAGGGAAGGGCAACAAACAAAACTGAGAAGTGGAAGGAAGCACGGGATTTGGAAAGTGCATGATGTTGATGGTGCAATGTTACAGGATGTACAGGACACTGTACAGGATGTGTTGCATGTGTACATACATTTACATTCTTATATATGCCTGTATAAATTTATTGTATTGAAAACCAACAAAGTCATAGTCACTACATGTGTGTGGATGCAAATGTTAATGCTTGTGCACCTACTTTTGTTACTGAAACGTGTGTGTGTGTGTGTGTGTAGAACATGCAGCTTAACATCCCAACTGAAAAATCCTTGCACACAATGTCTGGCTGGAGGCCAGAGCCTGACATCAAAGTTGTTTCTGTCAAGGTCAGAAACCAACAGGCTTGTTCTATCTGAGTGTGGGGCAGGTGATGGTCTAGCAGCACACATAATGTGCTCTGCTGTTATGACACAGCAGCTATTTTATTAAATGTTTGAGCAAAGTCTGCAAAGTCTGACAGCATACAGGATAAGGTCACCCAAAAACTGAAGTGCACGATCAATAATGACTACAGCCTGTGTCCATACTAGCATACTATTAGCAAACAGAATAATAATATTTAATACAATGCAGTGGAGTTGCAGGAATCAGGTTCTAAATTTTGTAAATGTTGGTTTAAATATTTAACTCTATAGCAGAAATTACCATAGGTTTGGAAGATTTGAAGCACCATATAGATTTTATTATTGCAATTGTACTGACAGATAATATATTTTGTGCACCATCTCAACACTAAATATGAAAGAATAATTCTGGGACAGTTCTCTCTCCATCAGTCTGTCTCCAGTGTTTCAACTTTATCCCTTTTCTATGCTGCTCTAAGGTAATTAATTCTTTATACAAGCTGTTCTACATGCTCCACAAAGCCTAAACAACCCATCTCTCTGAGATGTTTCACAATTACCTCTACTATTTTTGCAGCTGCACATATTTCCTATAAGAAAATACGTCATGAAGAAAATCTAGGAAATGTTTTTAATTCAATAATATCAGTTAATAGCTCACAATATGGTGAGTGCAATCAGTGTTTATGAGTCAGTAGAAAAATCTGTTCAAATCACAAATTACTTAATATACAGTACAGCTTATACATATTGCCAAGTATTTTATGTTTCAGTTCATTAGCTCCAATTACCTTTACCTGAAATTTTAACCTAGGTTTACCTTACATTTACATATATTACGTTTCCATTACTGATCCCACCTTTGAATTTGAAAGCTGCCTAGTTGTGCTGCAAAAGCTGAACAATAAAATAACTGTCTTTCTACACCAGCTTTTTTATTGATGCATTGTAACACTGTACAGCACGTAGGCAGACAGGCCATACCGATGAAGGAAAATACCTTTGAGGGGGACAGTGGCTGCTGTAACATGTTTTGTCAAAGTGTCTGTGTCAGCAAGGCACCATAAACTAAGTATTGACAGTTAGAAGACTCTTGTAGAGTACTTTCCCTCCACAGTCAAGGGAAATTTGTGACTGTTCTTGAGAAAAATAAAACCAGTGTTTCAAGACTGCAACCTATTCCAGAAAAAAATGCTTTGCAG
Source organism: Mastacembelus armatus (assembly GCF_900324485.2). Taxonomy (NCBI): domain Eukaryota; kingdom Metazoa; phylum Chordata; class Actinopteri; order Synbranchiformes; family Mastacembelidae; genus Mastacembelus; species Mastacembelus armatus. The sequence continues at coordinate 16,683,914 of NC_046644.1, read as the reverse complement.
CAAAGAATATGAAAAACAGCCGGTTTTACAAATACATTTGATGAAATTCAGACTATTTAAGAGCTACGTACCACACTCCAGATGGTAAATGGCATGTGTAAGTTATCCAGTAGGTAAACTGTTTTCACCCTCCAAACATGGAGGTCATCTAAAGTGGCCATACAGAGTTAATAAGCAAAGCTTCAATCCGTAACGACCCTCACACCCAAGACGTTCTAAGGGGCCACTGCACTGGCATGATCACATTAAGCTTCGTGTAATCGCTGCAGTAGATGAAGGTTACTTAACAAGCTGCCTTAAGCTCTTCAGCAGGCTTTATGTCAGCTACTGGGAGCCCATAGTGTGCACAGATGGACACCTTGACTGACAGACCAGAACACAGGGAAGAATCAGTAACAAGCATTTCGAAGCTGATTGTAGAAGATTTACAATCTGGCATGTGACTGGGTGGAAAATAGGAAATGTGCCAATAGCTTGTTAGCTCCTGGCATGTGCACACTGTCAGCACACTGTGTTTATATGTTTGGTGCTTTGGCAGCAGATGCCATTTATACCACTGCTCTATACAGACTGATTAGATTGGTAACATCATCAGGGAGGGATTGATCCATCAGCCACAAGAGACAAAGTAGGATAGAAAAAAATGAGAAAAAAAAGGTATATACAATATGTGGGACTACTAAATACAGTACTGAAAAACAGAGCAGATCAAATAAATGAAGCAAGCTTTGAGTCAGGTCTGAGCCACACGTCCTTTCATCAGATTCAAGATAGATCAAAACAGACTGACTGTGGAATTGTTAACAATTTGATTACATTGTTAAGAATATTGATGATAAAGTGACAAATTCAAAACTGTCTTGATGAAAGCACTCATAAATCCACAGCAGTCTAGAGGATCGCTGTCTTCAAAGAGGACTGCAAACATCTGTTGGTGAATGTTTTATAATCCTATCAGAAAGACAGATGTGCTGCGAACACGACATCAGCAAACAAGAACAGAAGGAGAAACCCAATCAGCCACAAAGACTTTTTCTCTTTCTCTCTCCCTCTCTCACTTACACGCATGCAAACAAAATTTCTGCATTTACATGTACTTACTGTAAATGAAAGGATTATTTCTGGCTTTCAGGAGGAACCTGATTTTTGAAACATCACATAAACAAAAAAACCTGTTTTTTCTTTTTGGGTTATGGGATTAAGAGAAACCAGGCTGGCACCGGTAAGTTTGTGCAAAGACTTTTTGAAGACACAGACTCTTAAAGAACCGCGATAAAGATCCAGTACAATGAAAGTATATTTACTGCAAATCATTGCTGGTTCACCTTAAGAATGTAAGTTTCCTTGCCAGTACATGAATAAATAGTTCTTTTAATAGTTGATAGTAATTTGACCGTGTCTAAGACATGAGCTTTGAAAATACAAACCTAACTCTGTTAACTGAACTCAAGTAAACAATGTCTCAGTTTTAATATTATACAATATAAAATATATAGTATAAAGGTCCAACAGCAACAACATTGCAGCAAGACCTATTTATGTGTGTGCTCACGTAAGAGAGAGAAAATACAAAATAAGTGAATGTCCCTGCAGCAGCCCTGACAGAACTGCCTAACCTTTACTCACATAACCTGCAACCAACCCCAGCTAATGGCACTAATAATAAAAATGATATCGTAAAGGATGTCTGACACTGCCTCTGATAATGCTACCAATAGATATGCTCTCTTTCAGCACCACAATGAACTGTCTTCTCTCCCCAGTAAATGTCTGCATGAAAAAACGTCCAGAAAAAAACAACAACAACCTAAATTCTCAATAAAATTCTGATTCTAAACAGCAGGAAAACCATTATAACAATGGTTAAATTGTACGCTGAAGTTTTCAATTTAGTTCCCTACATTTACAGTAAGACACAATTTTAAAAACATTCATCCTGGATTTTCGTTTTACTTACAAAGCAATAAACTAACACAAATGAAATATTGAAGAACCTCTGAGCTGGATAGAGATACTGAAAAGCTACAACGTACACTCTGCATAGCTCAAAAGCCACTCCAAGCCTCTAAAGGAGTGATACAACATGCACACAATCATACATTCAATCTCAAACTTTTACATTTCAGTTCTTAGCTGAATTGAATATTTGAGTGTGATTGCAGTACTTCTGATAAAAGCACCATTTGATAATGCAGCTCCACACTGCACTCTGATATATCTACTCTCATTCATTATTTATGCTCCGGTCATTTTTAGTCCTTTCCTTTTAACAAATAAAATAGTAATAATAGAAGACATTACCCCTAAGCTGCAAGGCTGTATTTAAATGGAATGTGAAATCGCCCTTTGCCGAAACAGGTAGACCACATGCCCAAAGGATTACTTTATCTGAGTGAGGGGCTTTTTGTTTATGTGTATGTATGTTATTACAGTATGTGTGTGAGACTGCGTGGATCTGTAAGCACATATGAACACACATTTCCTCAATGTAGACATGCATACTTCTTTGATTATTTGAAAAGGTCATTTTGTATCATACATCTCATTCTGTAGCAGCAGTGTGTGATACATGTGTTTGTGTGTGTGTGTGTGTGTGTGTGTGTTGAGGGGCTTGGGGCCCAGTAATGATAGTCCTTTTCTTTTATGTCCTATCTGCCATCATCCCTCCTACGTCTGTGGACAGACAGTCTCCAGGGTGTGAGCTATAGCAGTGGAGAAATACTAACCAATTTCTTCTGACAACCATCCACATCAACCTGTACTGTCTCCTGTCTTGAAGTCACTATTAAGATGTCATTTTAAAAACACCAAATGCCAGTAATGACTTAGATTGTGTTAAACTGATTAAAACCCTCACTAGCTTCTCTCCCAAGTGAGACAGTATATACAGTAGTTTTTGTATATGACAAATTAGAGCTTCAGTCACAATTTTAATATGAGTCTGGGTAATTTGTTATTGTAAGCAAGACTACACAGCTGTTGTAAAACAGCAGCCACTATGACCACAAATGGTAATTATAGGATTATAAATGAGTTTCTGACTCACATCTTCTGCAAGATTTCTGTGCAGGCATGAGGTAGAAAACAGATCAGATTGCTGGTCAAAGCTCTGGATTTTATGAAGTGCAAGAATAAACACAGGTTTTAAGGTTTTAAGGTAAGATCACTCAAACTGTTTCTGTGTGTCTAAGGTTGGTCAATGCATATTACTAAGGACTTGTGTTTGGTGTGTGTTTCAGTTTGGGAGTTCTGGTGTGGGAGCTGATAGAGAAATAAACTGATGGCTTTGGATAGAACGTGTGTCAGGGTGTGCGGTTTTTTTTTTTTCTCTTATAAAGAGAAAAAAAAACTTACCTGGCAAACAGCATCTGTTTTTATGATCCAGTGTGGCTGATCAATAACACTGATTAAATCTTGTATTACCACAGTTTGTGGGAATACACAGTTTGTGAATCTCAGCCCATTTACTCTCTGCTAACATGAATTTTTGAATGTAGCATATCTGGCATATATCCAGTATCAGGTACATTTTAAATAAAGCAGGATACATGCTAATGTTGCAAAAACAATAAACCAAATGAGTGCACCGGTGCTTTTAACTTGGGCAGCAGGCAAACATTGTGACAATGTCATTTTTTATGCTCATTTTAATTGCGTGAGGGAGCTTCTGTGCTTTTAAGTTAAACTCTGCTGTCAGTTAACACAGGTCATTCCTCGCTAACTCTGTGCATAGTCTTATTTAGCATTACTGCTACTTGCTGTTATTTGCCCAGGATGTCTGTCAAAGATGGCATCTGTCACATACCAGTGTAACATACAACAACATAGTGTAAATGTCTGTATATAAGCTACTGTGTAAACACGTTTTCTACCTCAATGCTGTGCACACATCCTCTATAGTTTAGAGGTTTATGTTTGCTTGTTACCAGCATATGCAGATCAGATCATAGTGCAACCATTGGCACTACATACTCAAATGCATGTGCATATTTATGTGAATGTAGAAGATAAACAAAATGTGCATCCACTTACATAAACAACCCCAGGGCACCACAATAAGTTACTCCACAGGGAACCTTTAATTGACACAATTTTCAGAAACTGGTTGCTGCATTATATTTTGTACTCTTTGACATTTGAAAACATAGTGTTACAGGCTCACAGGTAGAAAATGAATCAGAGTGAGAACTCTTATTTATGTTAGTTACAAACAGTAGCATCTATCTTACAAACATTAGCTAGCATTAGTAAGCTACTAGTCAAGTAAGGCTGAGGTGAGAAAACTAAATTACCTCAGTTGACCATTGGTGCAAGTTATACCCCTTGTACCCCTAATGTTCAGCTTTTCAATGAGTATCTTATTTCTTTTTTATAAAAGTTACACAATCATGTTTTAAGGAGGTTTTGTGTTTGTTTTGATTAGCAGGGCGGTGTCTTAGTCTACACTTACACTACAGCTGTAGTGATTACTGCCTCCGCCTTCCTCATTTCTACTGAGGGGGGGCAGAGAGGGCCCAGTTTCAATCTACTGAATCTGACAGCTGACAAAATGACTGTAAACTCAACCTATAATACATTCTGTGGTATTTATTGTCTCTGTGTTGATGTAATGGCCAGCGTCATAAAACACACTATAAACTATAGCTAGTAAAGGACAAAACATTTTGTTTGAAACCTACCCCTTATACCTTCAAAAGGAAAAAAAGAGAAATTACATTTACATATCTATGAGCTGTTACACCCCAGAAGTTATTCCTGTGACTTGCACCTTTTGTAAAAGCTGATGATCTGGACTTCTGTGACATTTTCTTAGATGTTAAGCAAATCTTGATGGACATTTTGACAATGTGCCACATAGTTAACTCTGCATGTGCACACATTAACATGCTTCTGCTGATCACCATTATTTCAGACAGGTGCTTTATCCCAGAGTCTCCCTAAGAGCTACCATTTTACAGAACAGAAAGATTTTGTCACAGGCTATAACTGCATTAAGGTATTTCAGGGCATAAAGAAAAATATAATTGCTGTTCCCTATTGTGTTTTTGTATCTGCAAGTCACACTTTCTCTCTCTCTTCACATCTGATGTTTTCGTCAGTTCCTTTCTCTTCAGTCTCATCTGAGTCCCGCTCTCTGCTCTGTTCCTTCCCTCTTCTAAGTAACCTGCTTGTCTCTCAGTCTGACTGCAGCAGTCTCTGTATCAGTGCTATGGCATGTCAAAGTATGCTAATGAGGTGGTAGCATATGTCTCATTCCCTATTTAAGCTCAGCCATCAGAGACAGTAAGCCACTCAACTCACCAAGCATCTCCCCACCTGCCCCTGTTGGATCACAGAAAGCTGATCTCTTAATGAGGCTCAAGCGTTATCACAATCAGCTCAACACACCAGGCAGGATCAGTAACTCTTTATCACATCAATCTGAGCTGCTAGGTCAATCCTTCTCTAGGAGAATATGCAAAGAGTTGTTAGTTGACATTAGTGCACTGTATGAAAATAGGTGGGAAACCCTGATATGAACGCATGCATGCTCACACAGGCTGTTTCTTCTGTACATCTACACACTTTGGTGCAAACATTAATTCATGCAGAGACATAAGCATATACCCACTGAAGAACATGCAGCACCTAAATCTATTCTATAATGGCGTCCTATGCATTCTGTCCACTGTCCTTCCAATGTAGCAGTGACCTGAGTTAAAGTGTGTGCTGAATGTGCAGTGGAAATGCCTTATAAAACAGGCAAGGATGGCAGAATCTACATCCCAGGTCACATACTTTATTGATGAAATATTAATTGTAGAACAAACAGACAAATACATTCGCAACTTGCAGGTGTTTGCAGCAAATGATTGGTGCAGTAGTTAAGCTATTTACGAATTTCAGAAATGATTCTTTTTGAAATCATGGAGACATTTTCACACCTCTTTAACATGTTCACACATTCATTAGAGGAAGCCTTAAAAATGTCCATACAAGTTTTAAAATATCCATCAAAATGGTGTCAACAAAATCGCATCACACCCACAAACTGATAGAAAATAGCAGGTTTGATTTTGTAACTATCTGCAGTACATTTATTTATTCCCTTAAAGCATGAAGCATCTGCCCCTGGGTGCTCACACACTGCAAAATAAAACAAGAGCTGTGATGAAGTTGTGCAGCTGAAATTTCAAACTTAAGTATTAGTAAAGAACTTAGTTTTCTATTAAGAAGTGCTCTGCTCTCCCTGAGGACTGCTACAGTACACTTCAGAACAAAGGGAAATAAATGGTTCTAACCAATAAGATGGTGAGTGTATGTGCATTTGCGTGTGTGTGTGTGTCTGTGTGTGTGTGTAAACACAGTAAAATACATCTAAACCACACTTCCAAATATAACTTCAAACAGCTCTGTGTCAATGTTTGTTCACCTCGCTGTCTCTCATTCCCAAAAGACACAGGCTTCCAGTATACAGTCTCACTTAAACAACTAGGTTTGCTTTAGCAAGGCCAGACAACTGACAAATGTTTGATCAAGGAAATAGACACACTTCAAGAAACTCTAAATATCTTTTTCCATGTTACCTTTATAATACAAAATCTTCTCAAAATGCTAGAATACAAAGGCAAGAATGCAAGCTCTACAAAACTGGAACAGAAACAGGTCAGACATTCATTAACTATAATAGAAACGTTTTTTGTGAGTTTGGAGCACAATGACAAAACCAAATTAAAAAAAAAAAAAAAAGGAAACTATTTCTGTGTGCAGGTTGTGCATGTTGCTTTGGTTATACTGTACTATTATCATCCCAGCTTTATAGCTAATAAGGAATCTTAGCATCACTGCATCCTGGTTATTAGATTTACATAATTTTGTTACATGATGAGTTGTCTGCTTACACTACCTTTTGAATTTCTTGCCTTGCTATTATGGCACCATTTACTTACTAATTTATAGCACCATACACTTTACTAAAAAAGTGTCACCATGATTCATGGGATACATTTCAGTTTTATTGTGTCTCTAGGTGCTTTATTTTGTTGGCTTTGCCTCTTTTTAATCATTTTCCTTTCAATTTGTTACCTGTTGACACTCTCACTCTAAATGTGACTAATTAGTAGTCTCTTCTCTAAATGAAAAACAAAGCATAAAAATAATGGAATATTTTCAATCAAATCCCTTTTAAACTTAGGACATCCTTTCCTTTCTGTGATAACAATTTGATGAGACGTTTTCAGATTAATACATGAGATTCCAAAGGCACTACACCTGTAATCACAGCTGGTGTTCAGAAAAACAGTGTAGCACCTAATGTACTGGATGACTCTGACGTGATGGAGTTGAATGTTGCAGTTAGAATGATTCTTGTTCAGTGACTCATTCTTATTTTGAGGTTATTAAGTAAATGAAAAGCAGGTTTGTCAAAACAGACAATTAAAAAGCTTTAGTTCTCATCCATTTCCCTGTTTTCATTTTCATCTTCAATGTAACTGTCGTAAAAATTTTGTCACAAAGTGAACTCTTGTATATTGGGTAAATACACATACAGCTTAAGAGCTTTGTCTACGTGTCTTTACAGTAATAGATGTGTGTTTTATCTGACTCACCGTCCAGCCTCCTCCATCTGTGGTCATGTCACAGTAGACTTGGAAGCCTGTAGGATGGTGAATGGGAAATACAGAGTAGATGCCATCTTCTCTCTGACCACTGGCATAGAGATCACCACAGTCACGGGGACGTGAGCCTAGGGAGAGGTGAAATAAATGAGGTCCAATGTGGCTTGAAAAGGGAATAGCACTTGAAGAGGTAAATTGGAATCAGTAATAAAGATGCAGAAAACATGAATATTCATTTGTCACAAACTGTCTTCTGTCTCTGCCCAGGAGCTCATAGAGTAAACGTAAGAATGAGTCTGGTTTTATGCTGTGAAGTCATCATGTCAAAATGAAATCTCAGTGTTAAATCAAGTAATTTTCTAAATTGTTTTCCAAAAGGAGGGCTTTTGAAAAGCATAGAAAGAGCAATGAAGAGGTCAAGAATGCCTGTGTTGAGAGGGAAGACGCAAAAAAGACAGATGATGAGACAGATGGGCAAGTGATGCATGGCACACTGGGGAACAGTCTAAGCATCGTCGAAGATAAAACCTCTAAAAAGATGGAATGCAAGTAGGTTGAAATGAAGACAGAAAGGTACTAGAGTGGAGTGTAGACACAATGCCACAGAAGAGAAGCAGATATATGGCACAGCCACAGATTTGAGATAACACAAGTTGTAGGAAAAAGGAGAAAGCAAAAGACAGAAAGGAAGAAGTATTACCTAGTGAGGAGATATATACCTTTGAGTGATATAACACATTCAGTGAGACAGAAAGACTAGTGAGAGTATATAACAGACAGAAAGAACAAGGATCCAGGAAGGGTTAATGCAGAAAACAAGTGACAGAGACAGGGAGGTTGTAGGCTACAGCAGAGCAGAACAGTAGCGCCCTTGTCTGTGAGTGAGAAACCCAGCTTGCACAAAGGATACAAAATCTATTCCCCAGGAAGCAGGAAAGGAACTGTGTGATGAGGACAGTGTCATAGATTATTATGCCAGCCTTCACAGGGTCAAACCCCTGAATTTAAAACAGCTAGGAAAGTTCTTGAAACAGTCATACAAGATATTTTTACAGTCCATACACATAAAATGTTTGGTCTCCCTGAAGCTTTTCCTTCTCTCCACATAAGCCTCAGCTAATAAGCTCAAACTTTCATTATAAACTGTAGCATTTCCCAGTTCTTTTTGTCATACAGAAAACTGAAGCTGTTTAGTTTCCATGGGACCTGTAAAAAGATGCTATCATCATCATTTAAAAAATTTGTTCTCTGCAACAGAGGCTTTCAGAGTTTTTCAGCTTAATGATCTTTTACAGGACAGAAGTATTTCTTCCATGCAAATCCTCGTTTTAGCTTGGCCTGTTTCATGCCGTGATACGCACAAAATTTCACACAGAAATTTGGGTCTTCTACTGTTTGTCAATTTCTTTCCTATCACAGTTCTGTTTGTATTTTGATCAGATCTCAATATGCAAATTTGGCAGGGATGGTGGGCTTGATAACAAGGTGCATCCCATTTCTTTGTGATTTGGCCAGTCCCATTATAATCACATTGTCTACTATGCACATTAACATTCACAAGCATGTATGGATAGGATTTTTGTTGCCTGCTTCCCACTATATTTTATTAAAAGACTAATTAACAATTAACAAAAACAATCGGGAATGTAGTTCAGTAAATTAGATGCACAAAATGCATTTGTTGGATCCTATTTTCACTTTAATCTTCAGTGTATTATTCAGAACTTTTGGCAACGGGATGTGGCAAATGACAGCCAGTGTTCATAGTGAAACATCGCCCATGTGATGGTGTGGCTCAGTGATGTGTTAGTGATTTAAGGACAACAGTGGAGCTCTGTGAGGCACAGTAATATGCCATATTAGGCTTTGAGTACACGGACAGAGATTCTTAGTAGGTTCAGATAATTTTTGGTTTTTGTGTTTCTGTGGAATTTGAAGCCAAACAAAGAATATCACCAGACTATCCTTTAAGGCAGACATTTATTTAAATGTATATTTCAGGTGAGTGTGTGCACATGCTGCTCTGTGTGGTTGGCAGTGGGGTGGGAAAGTATCTGTTCTGACTCTGCATGGTGACAAAACTTTCAGTCACACACACCCGTCAAAGGAAGTCACTTTGACATCGCAGCAACTGCACAGTAGGAACTGGACTAATTTAACTGCAGCTTGTCCTTGCATCTCCAGCTAACACTGCTCATTAGGTGACAAGCATTACAGTTTGAACCATGAACCAACTAAGCTCAGAACCATGAATATGTCATGCGTCTAACTTTTATTTATTCTTTGGCTTTTGTTTAAAGTGCATTACCTATGAAAATGAATAATTTATGTGGCAGCAAAAATAATAAAAACCAAAAAAATCCTCCAAATGTCAGTCCAATACTTCCATGCCTCCTGCTGACAAAAATGGACTTTGACTTTCAAATCATGTCAGTGGTAAAACCACTGTGTAACAGCACAACAAAAAAAAGGGCTCCTACAGTGGTTTCATCTAACTTAGAACCTCTGCTGCAGTCGGAGCTGAGAATGTTTTCACTGTAATTAGTTATGGATTAATTTAACATCCAATCCAATGCAAACAGTACAGAGATGAACACTTCAAATACTTAGGCATAGTGGGCCAGACGGGCAGTCAAACATATTAATGGTTGTGAACCATGCTTAAACACACATGCACACAGCCATACAGACATGGTCATAGAAAATGAAAATGTGTGCATATAGTTTTTATTTAATTACAAATTGAATTACAAATGGATACATACGTATTAGTAACTACTCAGTACCTGTAGCACTATAATGATATCTGCTTCTCTGGTGTAGCATAGGCCTATACATCAGGTATATAATCGTAAGTGCTGTAATTTATCAAAGAATTCTGCAATAATAAAAAGAAAGATATATTGTATATTAAATATAGGCATTTAAAAATCTTGTATAGGGTCCATCTCCTATTTGATTATTATATTGTTTTTATTGTTGAAGCTTTTAGTTTAGTGTATCTATTTTTGTTAAAACGTTGAAGTGGTGCTCCACGAAAACACTGACTTGCCGCTAGCTGTAGTCTGTCCTGTTTGTAGCTCTGAAATGCATAAAGAGCAGAAACCTGCATATAGATCTTTTTAGTAGTCATACAGAGACAGAAACCATATGTAAGAGGGTAGAACAATTCTTCACAGATGGGCAGAAACTAATCTATGCCAAGCTCTCTCCATGGTGCTGAACCTAGCTGGTGGTTGGTCAATTAGTCTGAGTGCTGTAAAGCTTTACCCCTGACATTTATATAGCTTTAGGGTATCTATACTTTAAATTGGTCAGTGTACATCACTTTGTGGATATTTACATGGAATATACAAGAATTGCACATATGGTGGCTATAAATTATAAATTCTCTAACAAAGAAATACTGAGTATTACACAGTATTTATAGTAGCCTAATTGTAAGTGGAATTATTAAAGATTTATTTTAATTAGCTAACATCTGGCTAAAAGGTAAAACTGACAAATTGAGCCACAAAAGTAAGATTGCAAATAATAGTTTAAGATTAGAATGTAATTGCCTCCTCCTTTGCCTGTACAGAGTCTGGACAGGAGGATTAATTTTATGAACAAATGCTGATTATGGTTTCAAATTAAATGCTTTTTTGCAGACAACATGCAGAAATACACACAGTCATGAATTCTTGCGAGTGCTCATAGCAAATCTTTTGCAGCCATGTCACAAAAATAGTAAACTCAAGCCATTGGAGCCGTTGGTATGAAATGTATTTCACAGTCCAGTGTTCTGTTAATTAATATTCTTTATGTGATCACTAATGAAAAGATCTGCATATTTTAATAACCCTTTTCCAAAAACTAAATTGTTTTTTTTATCTCAGGAGTTGAACAGCCTGAAAAGCTTTCCAAATGTTCATTGATTTTAGTAAACACATACAGACTATTTTCTAGATAACGGTGCTGTAAATGGTGGAACTCATGTAGGAAAAATATTACAGACAGCTACACTAACAGACAGTTGACTGAACTGAACACCTGTTTCCAGAAGGCTCTGTATGAAATAATGAGGACATGAGTAGCCTATGAGCCATACTCAACAGCAATCATCTAGCAGCCCTGTACCGGATGATGACTTAACCATGCTGAGAGAAGAAGAATGAGGTTTGAAAATAAATAGAGCTCATATATAATTATCCTTCATCATAAAGACTTCATTACATATTTTCACAACCACATGCAAAATATAATACATTAATTAATATAACATACTCAAGATGGAACTTCTGAAATGTTCATCCTGTCTCTGTGTTTCTGTCGTCGCTCTTACAATTACAGAGCCAGGAGACAAGAAATTGAAATAAAGCATGAAGAAATTATTACACAATTGTGCTAGAACACCTAGTGTGATATAACAGCGCTGCTAATTGATTTACTATTCATTGCCACTAATAATTTTCGCATATTGGCATGTTTCAAGTAACTCTTTTCTGATTGCTCGAGACCTAATTTTGGTTAAGACAAGAAAATTCTGAACGGCACTGTTAGGCATGACACTGTTATCAGCACCATGGACAGAGCTTCAACAGAAAAACAGCCTTGTTAACAGCTTTTTCAGGCAATTCAGTGCTATTTATTTATTTATTTTGAGTTATTTATTTAAAGTTAAGAATAGGAGCTCAGTGAGCACACTTCTGTCTTTTTAGGAAAAGTTGAATATCACCAGAATTGGACTTACACAACCTCAATGAAATGAGAAAGTGTGTCCAAACTTTTGACTGTAAGTGTAGTTTTCACTCGACATCTTCATTATGTAAATTGTTAAGGCTTGGTTAATCTTCCAGATCTGACTTCAGGCAGAACTGTGGATAAATGTTGTGTA